>NC_045478.1:68737886-69341029 GCF_009650955.1 Corvus moneduloides | reverse complement strand
AAAGAGCTAATAGTATCTACGACTGAACAAAAAGAGCCCAAAGCCCAAATTGAAGATGCAGCACAAAAGCCACCTATACTGTCCAGAGAAGTTTATGTGATCTGCACTTTCTAAGAGGTCCATATGAAATGATTTTTTTTCTTTTCCCCTTTCAGAAAGATCTCCAAAAAACCCTTAAATTTTTAAATCAGGTACTCTTCTACCAAGTTATTCTTATGTACTTTTTCTAACTCACTTATTTCTACAGCTTTTTAAGTTGAAGACTGAAAGCGATATCTAAAGCGATATTAAGACAAAAAAACCCCATGTTCCATGCATTTAACACTGCTGCAGAAACCAAAGAGAGCTATAATTATACAGCATGAATTAGCCCCTTAGAGAAAGAAACTCATACAGTTCTCAAAATTGCATTTCTGAAGTGATGCTTATCCTCCACGTGCACAGAAGGCGTCAGGATACATGGTATCTGTTTACTTGCTAGCATAATGTAGGATGAGGACATGCCTCTGATAAGTTGTGCTGACTGAGAAACCAATCAGTTACATGGTTAATGCCTTTTATTTGTGCCTGGATTTTAAACAGCTTTTAGGAATATTACACATTCGTGTGTGTTTCACAGTCCATGATGCACTCTATCTTCTACAGACTAAATAAGAGAAAGAGTTGCTGAGAACAAAAATCTGTGATACTTTGAGTACTTAATGATTAAAGGAAGGCAAAACAAAATACATCACAAAAGCATAAAAACCAAATACAAACCAAAGAATCACAAATAATCTTTTCCCCACATTTTTTATTTATTTGTTTGATCGTGTAAGTTCCTTCAACATAATGATCTGCAACAAACTATTTCAGTACCTAAAGGAAAAAAGATAAATTGGGGGGAAGGGGAGGGAAGGAATGTTTTAGGAATACTTTTTTTTTCTGAAAGCTTAAAGAAAGCTTTGGAGTCTGGACCATACAAAACTGTATTAACAGCTTATATTCTGCTTTCAGAGACATCCAACCCTGACTTCATGGCATAACAGGAAAGTTTAGCACTTAAACACTAGATAAACCAGAGGAGGCAGAATGACACAACACCAGGCAAAGAAACTCTAACAAAAAAACAAACCTGGAAAGATACACCTTTCTTTAGCTAACTAGTACAAAAAATGCTTTGAAGAAGAATATTGTAGGTTTAGCTAAATTTGGCTGAAAAATCAAGTTTTAACTTATCTTTTATTTAAGGTAGCTATAAGAAGAGACAAGTGCCAAGTCTCAGGGGTTCATGCTCTAAGAACAGGAATCTCAACCACAAGTTCCGCAGGAAGGATGTGGAAGAAATGGGCACAAGAGACAAAGACAAGGTCAAATGCACAATCTCAGGAACACAGTGCACTGCTCTAAGAGAGGGCATTGTGTAGGGGTGCTTGGTAAAAGACTTCCAGTGTTACAAGGAAAGAGATCAGATTGATTTCTTTTCCCACACAAGAAAATAGGACTGTTTATATTTGTGTTCTAAGTGTAGTCAACGGTCCTGGGTGCCATTTCTAATTTTGTTTCTAACTGAAATATCCTATACGATGTTGAATTTTGGTTATCTGCTTGGACTGAAAGAGGCCACATTACAGAATACGTCAGATCTATAAATTCATCTGCCATGACTGACACATAATTCCTTTAAACATGTAAAAGGAGCAATGTTTCATATAGTTTGTAGCTGAAGAACTGAAGAGTCCAGTAAAAAACTCAGAATGCCTCTTGTGCTAAAATAGAAGAAAGGTTTTCATATATAGCTATTTTGAAGTTTATGCATCATAATAATGTCTGGTAGACCTAAAAAATTAATGCTAGATAAATGTTGAGTACAGCCCAAAGACACCAAATGTGGTAATGGAACAGAAGAAGGACACAAAGGAAAATTATTCACTTGACAAGTTAATGGCAGTATTCGGTATAGAACTTACACCTTCTCTCAAAGTAGTACTTTAGCCCCATAGGATAATAATTTAGTTAAGGATAAGAAAAAAATAGTCTATAAAAATATATGGTAGCATATTTATAGTACACAAGGACATATTCAGAACAAACATATGAATATGGCAAAATTTGCATATAAAATCGATGATAAAGCAAATGCTAAGTATAAGAAACTCTTTAAGAAATAAGTTTACTACTACTCTGCATGAAAGACATGCATTCTGCAACAATAACCAGTTTGAAGGAGTAAAAACCCATGAGACTTTTAATTCATTCCACAGTTGGAAAACAGGAATTTTTCTGCATCTGGCAGGTGCTTACTTTCTGCAAAATGATGATATTCCTTCAAATCATTCTCTACATACAAGAACTGCAGGCAGTATTTCACATATCCAGAAACTGCAGTGTACAAAAAGAAGACTTCAACATCCATTTTTGCCATAAAAAAGATGGATGCATCAAACCTTTTGAGTCCACAGAAACTGCAGTGCCCTGAGAAGGGCATGCCCTGACATACTACAACAGTTCAGCTGTTTCCACATCCCCCAGTTTTAGTTATGTTATGAAACAGATTTTGAGGTTGTTTTTTTTTAAACCATTACTACACACACATTAATGCACACAGATATGTTAACAGTTCATTATAAAAGCAGCAAATAAACAATGCACAATACTTCTGGTTTATTACTGTAGTTTAGCAGGGAACTACTTAAACATACTGAAAATATATTATTGAAAATTAATATATTTATCAGTAACACATTATTTTGAAGTTGTGACAAATACTCTATTAAACACAAGCACAAAAAATGAAGTGGAAATAATATGTGTTACACAACTTACTGAAATTTGACCTTTTCCAGGTTTTTCTTTTCCAGCTTTATCCCATTTTTCTGCATTGATATCTGCATCATGCCATTCTGGCCAAACAGGAAATCCCCACTTCTCATTGGCAGCAGCTACCTTGGCATTCATAGACACCCTAGGAAACACACAGTGGCATAAATAAAAATGAACAGCATATTAGACAAGGGTAGTAGAAAGACTTTTATCTTATTAAATATTATTTTTTAATGTACTGTAATAGAAATTTTAGTGTTTTTAACTACGTTAACTTTTTTATCACTAAGATAAGCAAACCTAAAGAAGTGCTTGATGTTGTTACTAGGTATAAACCAATAAAATACTTAAATGCATTTATACGAGGAATTCTGCTGAAGTAAATGGGATAGCTGAAGCACAAAACCAGAATTTGAGGACAGTTTCTTCCCTCTTCTTTTCCCCTGCTTCAAGCCACATGGGTCTCCTTCTTTTCCTGTGCCAGTCCTACCATTCATCACTCAGTTCAACTCACTCACCCATCTGAAAGGCTTTCTTTCCTTTTTTCTGAGTTGTTTTTTTTAAATAACCAGAAGGAGCTTGCCATGGATAAAAGATGTCCTGGGGAGAAGGGCTCTCATTTCTAGGCATCTGTGAGCTGCTAGGCCAGCCAGTGCTGTCTCCAGGCAGTTTCATTCTCAGGGCCTCTTGTGCTACCACCACTCTCACTACCTTCTTTATGGGTTTCACAACTCTGGCAATAATTTTGCTGAGACTGAAAGAATTTTCACAAGACTAATACACAATGTGTTCATAGCCACAAAGTAGCACTAGTGCACCTTCATCTTTCCAGAGCACACAAAGGGCTGAAAAACTGAATTAGCTAGAATATTCACTCATTGTTCCTATGTAAGTGCACCAAAATGTGTGACTACATTCTAAAGTCAAACACAGACTACTTAAATGAGTAGTCTGACTAGGGAAAATGGTGTGTAGCAAGTGACACCTGAAAATACTATTAAGTGCCATCACCCAGAAGGTGGAAGCAGGGACTTGGGGGAACAGAGGCATTACTCAAGTGTAGAGCAATGAAACTACAAAAGCAAAAGCTCAGCTGGAGTAGAAATAATCAAAGGATGTTAAGGACAAGGAAAAAAGCTTCCATAAGTATATTGGCAGCAAAAGACAAATAAGGAAGCACATGTCTGCTGCTCAGTGGGGTGGGGAACAACTTGGTGACAAAGAACATGGGAAAGACCAAGACAGTCAATGTATTTTTGTGTCTTGGGTTTTGTTGGCAGATTTGGCTCTCAGGCCTCCCAGCCCAAGAGTCTATTTACAGAGTCTGTGGGAGTGAAGCATTATCTACAGTAGAGGAAGGAGCTGGGCAGAACTTAAGCCAACTGGACACACACAGCTCCCTGGGACTAGCTGCGATGTGAGCAAAGGTACTGAGGGAGTTGACTGGAGTCTGATTTGGATCTTGGTAACTACAGTGCTTGGAGACACTTTAAACTCAAACAGACATGGATCTAAGCAACCTGATGTAAACTGGTCCTGCTTGAGTAGGAGTTTGACTAAATGGCTCTGAGAGGCACCATTCAATCAATGTTTTTCTATAATTCCATAATACTTTAGTTGTTAGCAGTAGTAGGGGCAAAGACATGGATAAAAATAAAGATTTCTCACTGTCTAGACATTAACTACATTCATCCACACTACCAGTGACTCTTAATGGAAGACAGCTGTTAAAATTCAATACCATCTGTGCCTTTTGCTGTGCAAAAAACCACCCAAACATAGCTCCTACTTCTCTAACTGAAAGGAAAATGTATTCTGTAGAGCAATACTTGCTTTATTTTTTCATCTCTGTCACCTCAGTTATCTGTAAATTGACCCTATTATGTTTGATCTTACATTAATGGTACAATATTTTCGCCAGTGTATTCTTGAGGACTCAAATGATGCGTCATTCTGTATTCAATAATATTTTAAAAGCAACTGAAAAACCCTGAAGTGTTTATCAGTTTCTATGGATTACCAGGGATGTCTGTATCATTTCCACTTGTTTCAAAGAATCTGTTGCATCTGTACTAACCGAATGCATGAAGAACAATGAAAAACAAAAGGCTGGCTGTATCACAGATTCAACATTTGTGATATTTCAAAACCTGAACACTTCTAACACTGATTTAAATACAACTCCTGGCAGCTTTTTACATATAGTAAAAATAAAAAAAAATTAAAATTCTCATTTTTGTAGTTTTTTCTTCAGATGAAACATGAATGGCATATGTAGCAATTTTAAATATTTAAGGACTACTCCTAAATTTTTTGTATCTTTTTTCTACTTCTAAATCTGGATTTTCTCTTTTAAGTATTTATAGTGAAGCATGGAAATTTCACTTTCTGAGAACAACAATAAAGATATTCTAATGACATTCACAAAAAAAATTAATGATAATTGCAATAATTCAGAGAACCATTGAATGGTTTGGGTTGGAAGGGACCTTAGAGATCATCTAGTTCCACCCCTCCTGCCATGAGCAGGGACACCTTCCACTAGACCATGTTACTCAGAGCCCCTCTTCATTTCTTGCTATAAGATTTCTGAGTGCTTTGGGACAAAAATGGAATAATAAAAAAAAAGCATAATTTTAAAACGCAGCAATGAGATATGGAAGATTTACTTACCATCACACTAAGACAGAAAACTACTTTCCACCACATTTTGACATAACAGAATACCCTCAGCATTAACAATGTGGAAGACATGGAAACAATGCTACCTATGACTGAGATGGCTAAACTAAGTTGTGGAAGTCTAATGCTACTGCATCTCAAAAAGGATCATTCAATACGACCTGGAAAATTCACACATCACTGCAATTTAATTGGTCTCCAAATACTAGTAATAAACAGTAATAAATGAAAAAAGACAGCTGAATTAATTAAAATACTGTATTTTAGTAATGCAATTAAGACATTTCTCTGTTACAAGAATTGAATAATATAACTGTGAGAATTCTTTGAAATGAACTGTAAAACAGAAGGACAATGCAAATTACTGGTATTTTATGCTCAGGCTGGATGGCTTCATTGTGTAACAGTATTTTAAAAGACAACTTACTGGCAGACCTTTTTAATCCTGTGCTAAACCCTAAAGGAGAAAAAGGAAGAATAAATTGCCAAATGAAATACCATGAAGTTGGCACTAATTCACCTCTGACCTTTTAAGCAGCTTCTCCAAGAATACTGTTATAATTGATACAGTGCCAATAGGGGAAATAGAAGACGGCAGGATAGACAAGCACAACAGGGAAAATGCAGACGGATTGCAACCTAAGTTTTTCAGACACTTCAGATTTAATAGAGAGACAGAAAACAAGCCCACAAGGTACTGGAAGTGTGCTCTCTCGAGTTAAATACAGCCATTTAGTCTGTAGACATACACACTCCTGCACTCTGTAAGCAAGATCTTGTCACCTTGGTCAGTGGAGTCTAAGAGGCTAGGAAGCAAATATTTTCTTCCTAAAATAGATAAATCTACCTGTAAATTATCCATGATCAATCCTTACAGAGGGAACCCAGCAACACTGAAGGGAGCCTTCTCGAGAATTACAGAAATATTAGCAGTTACTTTCAGAACAGCATGGCTACTCCAACCTTCCTTTCCCAGTACACATGTCATTCTGGATCATCAGACAATAATAATTTCATGACTCCATGCAGGTTTTTTTTAGAATCCAGGAAGACACTAAGAGGCAGTAAAAAAAAGTGTCCCTTTCTGTGGATTGTTTGAACAGCCAGGAAAAGAATAACTTCTGTCCTCAGTAAAAGCTTTTATATCAGGAAAAAGAGGGCAAAGAACAAACAGATGGTTCAACTTTTTCTCCAAATCTGCCCTGCAGGGAAGCTACTTAAGTTTTTCTCTAATCTCTTCCAACCTCAAAGACAAAAGGCTCCTTTGAAGACCTTATTTATAGCAGAAAGTTCTTTTAAATTATAACCACTGAAATGATTTTTAAAAAGTAGCATCTGAATATCTTAGAAATGCAGAGCAGAAACCATGGTAACGCTCAAGTTCATAAGAATCTCTAAAGGATAAGAGAAAGTTTGGCCAAGTATCAGTAACTCTGTGGCAAAATGATTTGCTCTTTTTCTTCATACCTAGTGCCATTCATCAGAACAAACAGAGTGAGTCACAATCAGATGATTTAATAAACAGCTAATAAGGTGATACAGTTTTCTCACTATTATTAGAATAGTCAGCAGCAATTACAAAATAAAACCAAAATATGAATGTTTACAATACCTTACCATTAGTCTTATCATGGATACTGCAGCCAAAACTTATAGGATTCTCTGCAGAAGCAAAATACTCTAGTCTACGTACTCAGAGCTCTTTCATTTGGGGAGATTCAAGTCACAGATGCAGTTCAGGTATGATGAGCAGAACAAATAATTGTAAACCATCTATGTTGCAATCATAGTTGCTTACAAAGCCTATGACAATACGTTTTACTGTCATTTCACTTTTGTGTACTGGGGTAGGATTTCTTCCTCAAAAAGCACAGAGTGCTTTCTGTGTGAAGCAAGATCAAACTGTAGAAAATTAAAGTGAAGATAGAAAGAAAAGATGAACACCAACTGATTATTCTTTATAGACATATTACTTTTAAAAGGGTCTGTAATTTAGATCACTGCTTTCAAGTGTGATATTCTCATTTCTAAACATAGCTGATGTCCTTAGAGGTGTCAGACAAACTACTAATAGAGCTCAGTAACTTGTCTAGAATGAGCCTGTTTTGAAGACACACACATTTGCTAAGAGAGATGGTCTCCTAGCCTCACATTTAGCTTTGCCAGCTAGAAGTCCACGTGTTTTCTTATTTTTGTTTGCCTTCATATTAATGGAAACCAAGTTGTTACCTCCTGGTTTACTTTCCAGATACTAGGAGGGGGAAGAAAAACCCTATATGCCAAATCCCTTGTGCAAATTGTACACAGTAGTGTGCCTTGGACATTACTTAGAAGAAAAATTAATAGAAAAAAGTGGTCTAGAAGCATTGTAGGTTTTAAAACTAATTTTTTGTTTGTTCTCTTTGTTTTCAGCCTGATTCCATTTGTTACCCTATAAATATTGTCTGAATTTTTGTCCTTGTTATTTTAGAATTCCAGCTAAAATTGAGTATCTTTTGCTGTTTTGAACAATTAATTCCAACTAAACCATTTTGCTGTATAAAAACTTGAAGTCAGAAATTAAATATAAAACACAGAATTGAGTAATAGACTTGTGTCATAGGTTAGGGGAAAAAAAGGAAAATGCATTAAAAAAACTGGTGACAAATAGACTGATAAGCAACTGAATAGTTAATATACATCACAATGGATTCGGTTTAGCTTGTATGACTAAATATATGTAAAGAAAAAAAATATTTTTTCATGTGTTTTTGGAGGAATTACTGTAAAATTCAACCTTCATTCTTATGGCAAGCTCATGCACACTGTTAGAATTTTGGACCCTTATCCTTCTATTTTTGCATTCCAAGAAGAAAAGTTTTTATTGCACAAACTATCATTTGTAAACTGCTTAAAGACAGAAGTAAAATCAGCTGATGCTGTATACTTGAGAAAAAATATCATGGATGTGCTGCTTTCAAACAGCAGCCCAAAACCCTGTAGCCTGCAAGAGCAATTCCAGAAAACTCAGCTTACCATTTTCAGTGCTGAGAGACAGCTGTAGTGAAAATTCTCTGCTCCTGATTTGGAGCCAAAGATCTGCTATAAAAAAGCTTTGAATATAGAATGGAGAAAAAATACTATTTTACTTATTTGAAAAATATTCTTCACAATTGAAGGTATCAGATTGCCCAAAGGTCATTAATTTGACAGTCTTTCATGTTCTACCACACTGGAGGTCACTTAGACCTTTAAAAGACATCCTTCAAATTTTATTTTTTTAAATTACATACCCAAGAGTGGAACATTGAAAATTAATTCCAAGAGATGCCTGCCAAGGCAGAAACACTACAGTATCTAGCTCTTAAGTGAGCACTTGTAACCTACAAAACCAAATATAGTCTATAGAGATGGGCTTTATGTCCAGTTTTACAGGTGGAAATATGATAAACCAATACCTAGGTAATGTCATAGCAAGAGCCTGGAAAGAGGAGCATCTTTTCTGGTGATTTTCAGGTGTTAATCTCAGCCAAAAGAAGTGATCTCTGACTGAATCTTCCAAAATGCTTAGGTTGACTCTGAGTTGTGCTCCAGGTGGGATTGTGAGCTGGTCCAAATCCTTTAGGTTAATTGGTTTCAAACGGTGGCAGTGACAGGCCAAGTGAACAGACTGCCATAGACAACAAGGGGTTCAAGCCGCATCTTGCGGTTCTCCAAGAAGTCCCAGATTTGAAAGCAACTAACATCTACATCCAATTTGCAGATCAAATTTCTGTCTGATCAATGTGCTCTTCTTCCAACTAGCAGCAAATGACTAGGGGTTATAAGGTTATAAGATGACCTTATATTCAGCTGTAAGAATGCTGAGAAGATTGCAGCCCATCTTTTGACACTAAAGTTTGATACTCAAGTATATCTGAAGAATATGAACTGCAATTTGCTCGTTTATTTGGCATTGCCTCTTTGGTGGCTTCTGTAAAAACTTCTTGTGCCTTCTGTATGGCACCTGAACAATTAACTAAGAGCTAAAAGTCTCTGCATGGCAGAGCATGCCAGTACTTCTGTGGATTTAGGCCAACTCATTTAAAAAGCAATTTGCATGCATTGTTAAGAAAACCAGGAAATCTCATTTTTTCTGTGGTGGTTACAGAGAGTTCACAGAAGATAAAGACCATTCTGCTTAAGTAGATGAATAATCCCTGGCAAACAGAATCTCTAACATGATACTTTAAGAACACTTTCTAGTTTCAAAGCACAATTATTAGTATTTTTATTTTCACAGCACTTTTTCTGCTATGCAGTTCTGCTGAAAGCTGCTTTTCTGCATTACACTGTTCATTACACTGCTCATCATAACAGAAGGCAAAACTCCTCTTGCACGGTCTGATTGTACAATCTCCAACCAAGGGCTCATGGAATGTTTGCCTGCAAGATCCTCTGACAGTGCTTTGAGTTTCATGGAAAGAAAAAACCTAAAACCAAGATCAGTAGGGAGTACAGTATTTAGTGTGATATTGCCACTAGTATATTAATTAATATTTTCATGCCCATGAGTCCATGAAGTTTGAAATCTACAGATCAAATAGGCTGAGCTCTCAAGGGTTCATTGTTTTAATTAGAATTAACTAGGAAAATTAATTTGAATACATAATTCTCTAATTAACATGTAATCTAGTTAATAAAAAATTAAACTTATTGGTCATCTTATATGCTATTCTAGTACGCTTGTCATATTTACCTGGGGGAAAAAAAAACATTATCTCAGGACACAGCACGAAACTAAAAAGAAAGTTAAGGTAGAAGGGAAAAAAAAGTACCAACAAATTGACTATGTAAAGTTGTACCGATAGGTAGAGCTTTGTAAAGGGAAGGCCTGGCAAAATCATGGCTCCGGCCTGTTACTTGGCCTAAGCAGAAATGGGCTGTGGGAGAGTGACTCAGCTAGAACAGAGGAAGTGAGGAATGCTGCGGGAATGCCTCGTGCCCGCACCGTGGTGTGTGGTGGTTGGTAAAATTGGGTTTGTTGTGCCTTAAAACGATGTAAACTAACAACTGACTAACGGCATAAAAAGGCCGGGTTTCTGTAAATAAAGGTCCTCCTTTGTGCCTGCCTGGGGACTCCTCACTGCTCCCTAGTGTTACATTGTACTGCGTTTACACACTGAAAAATTTCAATTAATGAAGCACAGGTGCTGAAAGCAAGAGCTTCATCTTTGTGGTCAGAAATTCTTGGGCTAATTTAGAAATACTAACAAAATTACTGCCCTCAGAAATATGAGTTACTTAGAAACAAATAGAAATACAATAAAAAACAATAAATGAAAAGTGGTTCTTTCATGGTTAAGAAAGACAATGCAAACTCTTCAGGAACGTCTCTAGCTTTAGTTAGGTTAGAATTTAGGTATTAGTACCATAGTACAGTAGTAGAGCTTGGAGATGGTCAGTGATGCAATAACTAACTTCTGAAGAGCAATCATGAACCAAAGTATTTCACCCAAATTGAACCTAAGATCACAACACATTTATTCACTAACACTGCTACATCTGGGGAAAGTATATATGTGCAGAATGGTACCAGTTGCTCAGTGTTTCAGAAGGTTAACTTTCAAGGTACATGGACACTTTTCCCTTCAGTTCTGCAGCTGGATGTCCTGGAATCCTGGGCCATTATAGATTTATGTTGTGCCTGAATTATTTGAGAGACCAGGAAATGCCTTCAAAAAGGCTCCAGACAGCCATTCAAATAAAAATAATTGTTTATCTTTGGATTGCAATTAACAGCATGCTAAATGAGACAAAGCATCCTCAGGTTTGTTAGAAAAGTAGCTGCAAACTGGAGATGAACAACTGCTGTAGCTCAAGATACACCACTTCCAGAGTCATGTGAAGCCTTAACTGGCTTTGGTTAGAAAGGATCTGAACTGAGCTGTTTGAGATAGAAGAGCCTCCCAACTCACCAAAAATCAGCTTTGTAGTAAGAGTATAAAATCTTGTAATATGTAACAGTTACAATTGTAATGGAGCTTATGAATGCAGTGAAGGTTTAAATGAAACTTTTCCTTTCGAAGTCCAGTGAGTGGCTGGTTTGGTTAGGATTGAAGTAAATTTCTTCAAAGCAGCTTGTAGGAGGGCTATGTTTTAGATTTCTGATGGAAACAGTGTCGATAACACAGCAATGTTTCAGTTATTGCTGAGCAATGAATACACAGAGTCAAGGCCTTTTCTACTTCTCACATGGCTCTGCCAGTACATAGGCAATGGGTGCACAAGAAGGGACCAGAGGGGATACAGCCTGGACACCTGACCCCAACTGACCAAAGAGACTTCCCTTGCCATATGTTGTCATGCTGAACAATAAAATCTGGGGGAAGAAGGAGGAAGTGAAAAACGATTGGAGTGATGACATTTGTCTTCCCAAGTCACATGTGATGGATCCCTGCTTTCCTGGTGATGGTTGCACACCTGCCTGCCCATGGGAAGCAGTGAATGAATTCCTTTTTTTTTGCTTTGCTGTTTACCTATTAAGCTGTCTTTATCTCAATCCACAAGTTTTTGCATTTTTACCCAGATTCCTTCCCTCATCCTGCGGGGGAGGAGCTAGCAAGCAGCTTTGTGGGGCAGAGCTGCCAGATGGGGGTAAACCGCGACACTTGAAACTAATTGTATTTTTAAAGACAGCCCAGTTTCCAATAAATGGGGCAGAATTAACCATAACATGGGTACACCTAATCCAAAAATTGCAAAATCAGGGCTGCTATCCTCAATGTCTTTTGTCCAAAATGTTCACTCTGTTTCAAGTCTCTACCAAAAGTTAGTTATAACCACCAAGCCATACTCATCTCTGACTGTAGCTCATGCACAGCCAAAAGCAAGCATAAGCACCTACATATGAATGTAACTAGCTTTTACAATAATACAGCAACCCTTCTCTCAAATAAAACATGTTGCAACATATGTTGCAAGTCAAAGATGTACCACTGGGCTACCCCCTTTGACCACAAACAGGAGGACAGGAGTACTGAGTGAGAGACGGGGTGAACTGTAGCCCAACATCGTCTCAAACAATACTGCAATTGAAAACCTGCAAAGAGTATAAAGGCATATCTAGTATATTTGTCAAATACTTTGCCAGTCTCTAAGTATTTTTAATAATAGTGCTCAAGCACTTCCCGAGCTTGATGCAGTTGCTATGCATTTATATAATCTTCAGTGGGTTTCTTTTCTGCAGCCTTGTTCCCTGATTCCCTGTAAATTTTTACTGCCCATTAAAACTTACATTAACCAACGTGAGATGTCCAGCACAACACTAAAAGCAGCTTCAAGTTCAACTACCATACTCTTATCCACGAGTCATTAGTTCTTACCATTCTCAAACTTCAGCCTATCTAACAAAGCCAAAACATCAAAAAAATAATCTGGTCAGTCTATGTTCTCTAAACCACCAAACCTTAGGTATACTTACCTAAAGAACACATGCTGGCAGTGGATAAAACCTCAGTCACAAGCCATGGCTGAAACCTTACCGTAGGCATATGGGAACTGAAGAATGAACTAGCAATGCCACTATTTTTTTCTGCTTTTATCGTCCTATCCTTTAATCTTAATAACAAACATTTGGTAATCCTAGGCTTTGGTGCAGCAACATGCTACTCATTGCAATCAACCTGGCACATAGCTAAACTTAAAAAATTTCTTTCAGCCACTCCAGCCTTTAGCCTGTTTCTGCTAGTCCTTGGGGATACATCAGCAGTAAATATTGCTCTTAGTTACTGAGCTCTCTAAAAAGAACTCCAGCACTGCTCTGACCTTCCCCTATATACACTGGTGACTGCTGTCTGTGCCAGAATTACCCCTAAATCACTTGCCTCTCTTGGCCCAAACCCTAATTGAGATAGATGCTGATGGCTTAAGTTTAATTCAGAAGATTGGGCTTGATGGCATAGAGCTTCATCAAATTAATTTGAAAAGCATTTTAATTCATTACCCATTCTTACTAGCCAGAATCTTTCAGTGCTGCCAAAGACATCAATTTCTATTCACCATGGCTGTTGAAACCTGGGAAGGATCAGATTCTCTGTAGCCTCTAATGGTGCAATTAAGGAAAGCTATAAGGCAGCAGTTCTTTTGAGCTCTTCAGCCTGTCATGTCTAGCAGCTGCCTAGCTCCTAAAGTGAATTGCTACCTAATTAGAAAGCAATAATGAAGAGAGACCCAATGGAGCATCCTGCAAAGACCCAAGGGAAGTCTGGCTAGCAAGTCCAAAGGAATTTTCCTGCCTTTCTCCATATGCTTCTGAGGTCCCACTCCAACAATGCAATATATCCACCAACAATCCTGATTGATTTTCCACAGTGCAGATTTACTGTACTGACTGTTCTAAACACTTGTAGGGGAAAAAAGGAGCCTGATTTCACTAGAAATCAAGAAAAGCAGTTTTAAGGTGATCAAAATATATTGCACAGATGTTTGTACACATTACTCTCAGAGGATTTCTGCACTAATTTTATCCATAACAGATGAAATTATACACTGTTTTTCTTTTTGGTAAGCACTGACAGCTTTCAGGATTTAAAAAAAAAAAAACAAACACAAACCAGCCATTTTCTTTTTCATATTACTTATACTTCTATTTAGTATTTTGATCATTAGAGACATAAAAACAAGTCGCATTTACTATCAGAAAGACAGTATTAGTCAAAAGACAAGGTATTTTTAACATTTTTATTCTTGCAGCTTGCAACTGCAAACTTCATTCTAAAACAAAACAGAAAATCTATCTTGCAATTACCACAGAGTACTAAACTTACAAGGCAACATTTTCTCAGGCAGCCTGCAAACATCCACTTCTCTTTCAAATACAGGGGTAGTTAGGTTACTTAGGTTCTCATAGATTTACACAAAATTTTTACTGTAGTCTCTGTCTCAAAAACATCCCAAACAAACTGAGTAACAGAATGAACACAAACAGGTATCAAAGACAATCATAGAATCAGAGAATATTCTGAGTTGGATTCCACTAGGATCATCAAAGCCCAACTCCTGGCCCTGCACAGGACACACCAAGAGTCACACCTTGTCAATGTGCCTGAGAGCATTGTCCAAACACTTCTTGAACTCTGTCAGGCTTGGTGCTGTGACCAGTTCCCTGGGGAGCCTGTTCCAGCCCCCAACCACCCTCTGGGTGAAGAACCTTTTCCTGATATCCGGTGTAAACCTCTCCTGACAAAGATTCATGTGATTCCCTCGGGTCCTGTCATGAGTCACCAGACTGGAGATCAGTGCCTGCCCCTCCTCTTCCCCTTGTGAGGAAGCTGCAGACTGCAATGTCTCCCCTCAGTCTCCTCCAGGCTGAACAAACCTAGTGACCTCAGCCACTCCTCATATGGCTTCTCCTCACAGGTGGCCCTCCGCACCCTTGTATTCATATTCAATGTGCCATTGACCAGGACTCCCAGGTCCATTTCTGAGGGACTGCTCTCCAGCATCTCATTCCCCAGTCTGTCCCTACATCCAGGGTTGTCCCATCCCAGGTGCAGAATCTGGCAGTGGTCTTTGTTCAACTTCATGTGGTTGGTGATTACCCATCTCTCTATTTTGTTGAGGTCTCTCTGCAGGGCCTCTCTGTCTCTGAGGGAGTCAACAGCTTCTCACAATTCTACATCATCTGTGAACTTGCTTAGTGTCCCTTCCAGTCCTGAGTCCAAGTTGTTTGTAAAGATATTGAAGAACACAAGGCCAAGGATGGAGCCCTGTGGAACCCCACTAGTGACAGGTCCCCCAGTCTGATGTCACCCCATTCACTATCACCCTTCATGCCTGACCCATCAGCCAGTTGCTCACCCATCCATGATGTGTTTATCCAACTTGTGTGCTGGACATTTTGTCCAGAAGGATCCTGTGAAAGATAGTATCAAAAGCTTTACTGAAATCCAAATATCTAATAAGTAATTGTCATATCTCCCATGAACACAGCTGCAATCTCACAGTATATGTGTAAGATTTACTTCTAATTCCCACAACCCATGAAAAAAAGACTTGGTAAATTGCCTTTGATAAAACATTTACAATCATTACCAACACTTGCCCAGTATTAGGAGAAAATAATTACCTGACGAAACATAGAGCACTCTGTTCAACACAGGGTTTACCAAACAAAATGAGGAATGAATCATAGAATTACACAATTAAATTGCTTTATCACCATGTTCAGCAGTTTTTCTCAACAATTATAGACAGCATCAGTATGAGTCATTTTATCCCAGAGAAGACTCCTGCAGAACCAGCTCAATACTCTTCTGATTGTTCTTGACGACAACACATATTAAGCCTTATATCAGAAAATTAAACGTTCTCTGCATTTGGGTCTAAAACTGTACTTTCTAGTAAATGAATGATGTTTGTACTTTGTTCTTGTAGTCCAAGATTACATCTGTATTACATCTTTACTGTAATACAGATTTTCCTCATTATACAGCATCTTTCCATTTCCAAATAAAGAAATAACATATCTATTTGTCTGCTATCAATTGCATTCTCACCATTCTGACATCACAAATCCTTTGACGAAGGGGAAAGCAGTCTAGGAACATTGTGAAAAATTGAAAAATGACGTACAGCCTCCATTTTGCATAAAACACCACATTCTGTAGTTCCAAGTTTTGACCATAAGCTTAATCCAAAGAAAAAGCTCCCTATAAACTTTAGGAGGCTGTAGATCAAGACTTGAACTGCCTAGTTGCTTGTTCTCTCCCACAGAAATTCTGTAGTTTATTGCAGCGGTCTCCAAAGCAGGCAGTGCACAGAAGGAAAAAAAATATTAGATCTTTAGTAGTGCATGTATAGAACTGATAAAGGAATAAATACACATATATTGGCACTCAAAAACTTTCCACTAATTGGGATGTGCAATAAAAAAGTTTGGAGACCATTGGCATATAGCATGACTAAAGAAAAGAAGAATCTTTCAATGTTTCAGTCCTTTCAGAGGGACTAAGAGAGGTAAAATATCTTTCTGATTCTGAGTTTGGCATATAAATTCCAATCCATCTAGGAAACAAGGGCAAGAAAGAAGAAAGGCTATTCAAGATGTTAGAAGTGTTTCCAAGGGAAAACTTCTAGTCCCACTGTGTTCAGTTCCCAACTACCAACAATTTCCACTGAATTCTGCAACACTGGATTTTCACACAGATCTTTGATAAGAGGGTACTAAGATGCATGTGGGTTTTCAGTAGGACAAAGATCTTACTGAGACTAAATACTGTAGTAGAATAGAGCATTTAATCAACTCAAAACTAACAGTAAAACAATATGACTGAAAGTATAACAAGTGCTGAAATCCATTTTTCAGCTATATTATAGCACCATTCTCTGCAGCTTCAAGAGAAAATAGGGCTACTTTTTCAGTAAAATTTTTGTTTCAAGACAAAAATTATGTACACAAAAATTTAATAAACTGTAAATAGCCTTCCTCGATCTAAATTAATTATCTACAGTTCAACAGATGCTACAGGAAAATCCTTCCTGACAATTTAGTGAAGACCTATCAGGTCATTTGCTGAACTTAGAAAGACAAGCATTGACCTAAACCAACATTTTTTCATCCATTCATCCAAAAGGCTTAAGTAATATTTCAGAATGACAAAAAAAAAAAAAAAAAGAGTAGGGATAGGTTCATCAGGAAATTAGCATCAGAGCTGGTGTAACTTTAGCATTTTTTGTGTCACAGATTTCTTGTTTTCCCCTCTTACACTACCAGCATTTCTGATAACATAAATACTAATTGATTCAAATACAAATGGAGACAGTTCTGTATACTAAGAGCTGTTCCATCAACTAAGATTTTTCTCTTTTTTTTAAGTCACAGTATTCAGTCGCCTGAATACTACTGAGGACATTAGGATGTCATATGGAAATGTATACGGCACTGAAAGATGTAGATGCTTACTACTGAGAGTTACTCCTGTTTACAACGGGCACTCTGCATCACAATGGTTTATCACAAGATAAACACAAAAGACATGCTACAGTTATAACAAAAGCTATAGGCTTAATGAAAAAAACAACAATACAAACTATTTATTCTGTGTTATCATGGCTCTGCACTGCCATCCGGTTATTGTAACATGTCACTAGACCACAGAAGAAGCAAATCACTAAGCCACCACTAGGATATCTACAAGCTACTCTGCCTTATGTAAAATAATTTTCCTTTATTTTCTCTGACAGCTAAAAACCAAAAATTGTCCCTGGTAGCTTAAACATCATTAGAAGAAGTTTCATTAACTGTTTGAAGCAATAAATATGAAGGACAGCATGGCCAAAACAGCATCAACAAATTTACTAAGCAAAAGTTGCAGTGGGGAGAAGGAACTAGATACTGGCAGCCTGCACCAGAAAAGTTAGCAAAATGGGAATCAAGGTGTGAAATATAAAATAGAAACATGAAAATACAAAATAAGAAACTACTGTGTAGTAAAGGCTGTGTAGCTAGATATGAAATAAGCACAAAGAGGCATTTGAGACTGATTTCAGGAGAGAAATAAGTAAAACCTTTATGTATGGCAGAAAAAAAAAGAAGAAAAGGCCATAAGCACATACATCAGATACCTTTTTCATTTGAATTCTGACAGTGCCATGCATTCAGGCTTACATTAGGATAAGAAAGCTGCTGACACCATAGAAACAGAACTCACAAGTCAAAACAGTGACAGTGAATGTCAATGTACTCTATTTATTTGTCTTTGCAAGAAGAAATAGACATTTACACAGAAATATACAAATTCACACTAAACATCCAGCAAACAGCAAATCACTTAAAAATAACTGAAGAGATGCTACTTACACAGAAATGTTTAAGAAATTACCAGGAAGAATTCTTTTTTTAATCATATTTTCTTCCCTCAGATTCTTTATAACATAAAGCAAACATTCCAAGCACTTGGAATTGTCTTTCCCTTCTGTAAGTGACACTGATGTGCTATAAGAGTCATTAATCATTTTGCCCCCGAAACTGCAGCTAGTTTAGCTGCTCTACCTGGTTAAAATACAGAGCCCTCACTCCCAAAATTATTGTCCTGGTTCGCAGCTTCGTGGTTCTTTTAAACCCCAAACCACTTCAGTGAGCAGTTAACTTCTGACAGCTCCCGAGCAGCAGCTGAAGGCTTCGTCGTCCTTGCTGTGCTCAAGGTCCGAGGTCTGTCTGCCAGACCAGGGGTGCTCCAAGACACGCACGGCACCGGCGGGGAAGGATGGCGCTACCACACAGGAGCGTCCCAAGGACCACAGCAGCGAGGGACTACAACTTCCACACGGGCTGGGCCTCCAAACAAGCAAAACCCCAAGAACAACCAAATCCCACCTCGTCTTTAGAAACCACTTTTAACGAAGCACCCACACGAGCAAGAGAACTTTCTTAGCACAAGTTGTTTCCCGCACAGAGTTTACGGCCGGTGCCTCGGCGACAGGGCCGCCACGCACAGGTGCCCTGCCGACCTCGACGGCCGCCCCGGCCGAGGCAGGGAAGCCTCGGGGAAAGGTCCCAGCCGGCCCCGGAGGCGGCCGCAGCAGCCCAAGTCGGGCGGTGTCTCCCGGCACGCCCACCCTCCCTCTCTCCCGGGGCTCTCACGTTTTGGATGAGGCGCTGGTGCGGCTGGAGAGCTCCTTCTTCTTGCCCCCCTTGGCGGCCATGGCCGCCGGTCGCTGCCGCCGCGTCCGCCGCGTTGCCAGGCGACCCCGAGGGCCGCGCCGCTGTCCCGGGGCCGCGGGAGGGGCCGCGCGGGCCGGTGAGGGGCGGCCCGGACACGGCCCTCGGCACCCGCTGCGTTTTCGGGGAGCCAAAGAAATGGCGTGAAGTGCCTTTGAGGGCAAGATTTTGCTTCGAAGGTAACAGATATTTTCTGCCGCAGCGTCAGGAAGATGTCCAAAGAACGCAGTTTGTCTTCTTGCCGGCGGTAATCAGTTGTGAGAAGCCGTCGACTCCGTCGAAGGCAGAGAGGCCCTGCAGAGAGACCTGGACAAGTGAAGGGAGTGGGCAATCACCACTTGTGTAAGTTTGACCGAGACCAGTGCTGGATTCTGCACCTGGGACGGAGCAACCCTGGATGTACGGACAGACTGGGAAACAGGCTGGACAGCAGCACTGCAGAAAGGGACTTGGGGGGCTTGGTCAATGGCAACTTGAATATGAGTCAGCTCTGCCCTGGCAGCCTAGAGAAATTTTAGAACTAGACTATGCAAGTCTTTATTTTCCTTTTTAATTTCAAATTGAGGCAACTAATTAATTCCTGATATGAAGCCTGTGATTACCAAAGTGAATGCAGTTCCACCAAGGTCAGATAAAATTAGCATTAATCTGCTCGTTTTTAATTCAGCAGACAGTTGACTTCAACTTAGGTTTATAAGCAGACTTTTTTCAGGTACGTTCTAGAGACTGCATTATTGCCAACAGCTCCTATTTCTAACTCTTAACCTATTTGCTGTTTCCCAGTCTGTAATGATGAAAAATCCTTGGTGAAACAGAATATACTTCTTCATTTATTCTTATTCAAGCTAAAACTTTTTCAAATATAAAAATCAATGAAAATCAATTTGTCACATCAGGGAGGGCATGAGTAGATGAAAAATAGGAAAAATATGCAGATGTTGCTACATCTAGAGGCTTATTTTAGACAAATGTCAGATGTTGATTTATATCAAGATGACAGGTGGCCAGATATACCCTCATAAATTTCAAAGTGGAGAATTCTTCTACATCTGGGCATTTCCTTCAGCATTATGTCCAACAGCATCCATTTTAAATAAGGTACTTAGGGACACTTCTCACTTGAGAGCCAAATAAACATTTCAATTTTATTTATTTCTTTCCAAACTGAACAGCTGATCTTCTCTTCATTCAATTATGCTATCAAATATTGATTAGGGCAAACAGATAAAAAATAGCAGAGACAGAGGTGAGTTCAAACACCTGGCTACACCTCTTCAATACCAGCACAGGGCTGCTCACCTCCACACCTTGCTGCATGTTGATGCCATCTCGTAGACTGGGGACAGGATTCAGTTTGTGACCCAGAATGCAGATAAAAGTACCATGGAAATTACAAACTTTCTATTTCTCCAAATCCCCTTTCCTTTCCTATACTTACTGGACAGAGAAAATAGTATGGAAAAGTATCTATTAAACATATGTATACATGTAAGAGGCACTTGTAAAAGTTTTCATAGTAGGAAAATTTCCTTGATCCCACTGCAGATGACCAATGAGGTTTGCAGCATCCCAGCAAATAAAACTTCCAGAATACATTTATGTGAAAGACAACATAAAAGTAACTGAAATTTGAGTGCCTGGATCTGTAAGCATTTTTGGGTGGTAGAGGAAGAACAGAAATCAGAAAAGCATATTTAATACAGAGCCTTTAATTCTCTGCTCTGTTAAAATGATAGTTACTACATAGGAAGTTCAGAATGGACCTGACCTTTTGCCATAAAATCCTACAACAAATTTGTTTGCTAAGAGTGATGGCATTAAAAGCATGTATCGAGGTGTTTTGTGAAGGAAAATAAAAGGGATCTCAGGTTTTACGTCCATCAAGTTACATCTTTTTATTTATGCAAGAACTTCATTTAGAATTCCATAACCTAACAGCAATGACAAGGACAGCTTGTTTGGAAAGAGAAATTAATCTGAATTTCAAACAGGGTAGTCTTCTAACTGGCAAAGAATCTGTAAGGTCACATCAGCTGTTTCACTGCCCTAATGTCTCAAGCCATGAAGTATATCTGACAGACACTGCCTGAAGGGAAGAAATTGTTAGAGTAGAGGCAGCCTGACAGAAAATGTGGAATAAACGCACAAGACAACCAAACAAGTGTTAGGAACCCATTCAGATGTCACAAAACAAATACTAAGGTAGCACGTACTGGTTAGCATTGGATGGATGACCAGGTGGTCATCATTCTTCCAAGATACCATTCAAAACACCAGCTTGTTTTTCCCTGAAAGCATCGTATCAACAGCTACAGCACATGCAAGTCACTTGTAGGAAACTAGCCTTTTCATCTTGAACATTTTGCACTTTTTTATAGCAACACACATTAGTTGGAGAGAGCAGAAAAAGAGTAAGTAGGAACAGGAACACTACCAAAACCCCTCAGGGGTCTTGGAGCTTAGACTTAACTCTCCTCTGATTTTACAGAGGGCACAAGGACTCCAGAAGAAGACAGTAAAAGTTTTTGCCTTAAGAGAGCGTGGTACAGGGGCAAACCAAAACATTCTTCCCAGAGGTGTCAAGTGACAGGATTAGAATCAATGTGAGAATTAAAATACAAGAAATTCCTCCTTAAAATAAAATTTGATTTTAATTACAGTGAAGGTGGTCAAACACTGGAACAGGTTTTCCAACAAGACTGGAGTTTTTATCAAACTGGACATGACCATGAGCAACCTGCTCAAGGTCTGAGCAGAGGTGTAGGAATACATGATCTTCAACGCCACTTCCAACCTTACCCATTTCTGTGGTTCTGGGAAGTTTTCCCTGAAAAAAGGGTTAAGGTCAAAATCAGCTAGAGGCTTCTGCAAGAGGAAATGCTGCATTTTCAAGCATGAGGTTGCAACAGTCATGAGATTAAAGGGAAATAGAATGGATTTTGATGTTGTATTTTTGAGACTTTTTTCCCCATGTCTTTTTATCAAATGATAGGAAAATCTAGGTTCTGAAATTAATGCATTTAACAGATAAGAAACCCCATTGCCCTTAACTTCCAATACTCTCTTTTATCTATTTGCTAAGTGAAAGAGTAGGTGGAAGAAATGTAAGGAAGGTACAGGTCAGTGGGAAATTGTGAACAGAGGAGGACAACAGTGCATTGGCATTTCATCAAGAGCAGGCAGTGAAGGATGAGGAAAAGCATGAAGGGGGATCAAAAAAAGAGCAATTGTGAGTGGAGAATGGTAATGCCTGAGAAAATGAAAACACTGCAGTATGTGGTAAAGCCTGTGAGGAGCAGTCTGTGCACTGAGTTGGGAACAGTCAGTCACTGAGGTGACACAGGCCAGGGAACTGAATTTGAGCAAAACCATCCTCAAATAGATGGACTGAAACCATGCACAGGCAGCTCTACTCTGTTAACATGAGGCTAGGGAGTGAAGTGGGGAAATGGATTGTGAGAGCCTTCTTGGGTAAACTGATGAAATAAGACCAGGTAGGGGGGAAAAAAAAAAAAAAAATCACAACCACCTGCATAATACAAAATAGTCTTTGCCAAGGCACAGGACTTTCTGCCCACTGCCATTTCAAAAATACCTTACGGTACCATGTCTCATCTGATCTTGTCACGGACCTGGTTTTTCCCACATTCTGGCCTCTCTTGACTTTGACATGGTGCCAGAAAGGATTCTGATGAACCCCACCTATGTTACTATTTCCACTTACCTTTTTTTTCCCAAGTTCTTTATTTGCTAGAGCGCTTTTTTATCACATTCTCATGCTATAATCTCATTTTGGAGAAACACACACCCAAAATACTCTATCAAATCTCAAGCAGCTGTTCAATTTAAATACAGCAATACCATCAAGTCCCATGGGATTGCTCAGGGCACTTATTTAGGTCAAAGTGTGAAGTGGGGACCACCACAACTTTGATCATCTCTTTACTCAAATATAGGGATAAAACAGTGTATGGCCCCAAGAGCAGGCAGCAGGGGGAAAGCAAAGCAGCTCAGAGAACCATGCAGAGCCATTACCTTTCTTTTGTAAATTTACATTTGATGATTCATAACAGGAATATCTTTCTATGTCAAAATGAAAGGCTTTCTGTGTTTGATACAGTGTGAAAACCCTGTCTGAAGTTTGGAGTTAAAGATAACTGTGATACTCTAACTACTGGAACTGTTACAAAATTGGGATATGGACAGAGGAAGTAGTATTACCTCTTTAAAAAATTCTAGATATTTGGCTAAAAGATACAATGAAATTGTGACTGTAGCCTGAGGAACAGAAGGGTATTTGCTTTTAAAATGAGAATACACAATCTTAATGTAGTGTAAACTACAGAAATGCAGAACCTATTAAATCTCTTAGCATACTGTTTTACTTCAGTATTTTGGTTTTTACCAAATGAATGTAACCTTTTTGCAGGAGATTTAAAAAGTTACATCTTCTTGTTCTAAGTAAAGACATGCTGCAGATCATAGCAAATCCTTTTTAACAGTAATTAATGTGTTTTAAGTGTGGTTGCAGTTGTATATGCAGGCTAAAAGCAAAAAGCTTTCCTATTTAAAAAATGCAAAATGTAAGATTGCTGGATAAATATGTTTTAATATAAATGTGATTAACATTCTTCATGAAAGTTAGAAACAAGACTATAGACTGATGTAAGATGTCTTCAAACTTGTTTTTCGAATCTATCAAATAAAAGCATGTCATCTTCTCTAAATAGAAAAAACAAACTACAACAGTTTACATTCTCTAACTTCTGAAACTCATAAAAAGTACATAAATTATTGCAACACTTATGCCATCATCCATATGCAAAGTGCCACCATAACCATTTGAGTTATGGTCTCATCTCATTGTGCTTAAAACAATAACCCAAGGAAACAAAATGGCATCCTGGTGGACAATCTAATGGAAAGTTCTTGCTCCTCAAACTATTAAATACTAGATGGCAGTGATTTTGGGCATCTTGTGGCAAAGTGCCATTGAAAACAGCAATTCTTTAAGTTTCAAGCAAAGTAGTTTGCCTGTGTGGTGGGTTGACCCTGGCTGGACACCAGGTACCAACCAAAGCCACTCTATCACCCCCCTCCTGAGCTGGATGGATGAGAGGAAATATAACAAAATGCTCATAGGTTGAGATAAGAACAGGCAGCAATCACTCATGAGTTACTATCATGGGTAAATAGACTTGACTGGGGTAAATTAGTTTAGTTTAATACAATCAGACTGGAGTAGGATAATGAGAAATAGAAACTAAATCTTAAAAACACTTTTTCCAACCTCTGCCTTCCTCTTGAGCTTATCTTTACTCAAAATTTTCTCTACCTCCTCCACCCAGTGGTGGAAATGGGGGTTTGCAGTCAGTTCATCACATTGCCTCTGCTGTTCCTTCCTTCTCCTCACATTTCTCCTGCTCCAGCATGGGGCCCTGCCCATTGGAGACAATCCTCTGAACTTCTCCAATGTGAGTTCTTGCCCCAGGCTCCATGAACTGCTCCAGTGTTTCCTTCCACGGGGTGCAGTCCTTCAGAACAGACAGCTCCAGCATGGATTCCCTGCCAGGGTCCCAAGGCCTGTCAGAAAACCTGCTTCAGCATGAGCCCTTCCATGGGGCCACAGGTTCTGCCAGGAGCCTGCTCCAGCATGGGCTTCCCACAGGATCACAGACTCCTTTGGGCATCCACCTGTTCTGTGGTGACATCAAGTACTGGGTCTCTAGGAATGACTTTAATAATTAATCTTTGGGGAATAGTTTTACAGAAACAAAGATTTGTTCAATCTAAGGAGACTGAACACTAGTACAACTCAACATGCCTAACACAAAGTTTAAACAAAACTCTGGAGCTTGGAATAGCTCATATTTTTCTAGTACTGCAGTTAAGATATACCAAAAAATCCTATACTGAAAAAAAAAAAAATCCACTGTTTGTGTCTGTCTTCCACATATTTTTTCCAAATCAAAGTTTTTGGGTTAATTAGGATAGGGCTTCATGACTAGTTCAACTGACCTAAAACACTTCTCCATGAACTGCAGTCCCATTTCGCTCTACCAGGGAGATGCTACCATTTCCTTCCTCAGCCAGACTTTTCTTACACTTTTCTTATTCTGACTGGATCAGCTTTCTTGATCCACCTGCTCAAACATCACAATGCTCCCTCTCCACAGAGAGGTAGTAAATGCAGTTTGTAGCTCAAAACAAGACTAGCCTATTACAGCTCACATTCTTTTCCTCAGAAAAGTGAAAGAAGATTTGAGAAAAAAAAAAGAGAAAGACCAACTTCCAGCATGCAGATAGAAAATATTCTTTTTATACTACTGGCCTCAGTAGTGACAACCTGTATCAAAACCAGTACATTCCACCAGTTTTAGAATCCTGGCCTTTCTACATTCATGCAGAGGTTTAGAAGAAGCTATGTACAGAACAAGGAAAGTGCTTAAATATAGCAGCAGTAACTCTTCTAGCAAAAATGTACAGACATCCTTGAAAATAACCTGCATAGGATTATATTACCAGTGACAGGACCCAGATGAGATTCATGCATTCAGGCATCAGAGTCACAAAGCTTGAGTTTGGTCTCCATTCTGCTCTTGAATCTAAACACAAAAACAAAAATCCACAATCCACTATAGCTGGGGAAACTGCCCATGGAGGTAAAGTAGGCATTTACATTTGTGCAGCTTTAATTAAAGCTTAAAAAAAAGACAGTACAGTGGAGATTAAACATCTTATCAAAACTGAGTTTACAATTCAAATGCAGTTGTTCAAGTGATTGAATAGGAAGATTATGGTACTTTCAACTCTTAAGGACAGTCAGGCATTGAAACAACTTTCCCAGGGCCATACTGTCTCCACTGTTGGAGGTTAAGACCAGACCACATGAACACCTAAGAATTGTGCTATGATCTTCTTGCTTGGAGAAAGACATTAGCATAGAAGACATCCTAAGATCCCTTTCAGCTGAATTATCTTAGGATCCTAAGCTAAATAAGCCCAGTTTTAGTTTATGCCAAGCCTTACTGTGGTAATTTTAAATAAGCCTTTAACATAGCATTGTTTTCAAATGACAATGAAAGCATGTGAGTATAGGGTGGAACATATGTCAGGATTCATGTTCTCAAAAGCATACACCAACACACATAAGATGCCCAAATATATTTATTTAACTCTTAAAAAGTATGTTACTCTTTAGAAAAAAGAAAGCCTAAGAAATCTCAATATCGATTAAAGTATATCAAATCCTGCATATACCTAATTCTGACGTTTACTTAAACATCAGCACCATCAAACCCAGCAAGATAAGACTTCTGAGACTTCTGAAGTCAGTAGCAATGAGGTACCAGGACAGAAGAAACCCTTAAAATAAAGAAGAACTTCAAAGCCTTTGAGCCAAGCAGAGCTGAGTTCCAGAATGCATTCAGGACCCATGAAATCTCTCTAATCCTTTTGAAGTTCATTTGCTGCCAAAAAGACATGTTTTATAACAAAGAAACATAGGCATCTCAATATACACTTACAAACTGGTAAGCCAGTTCATCAGTTCAAAGCAGTCAAAAAGAGTACAGCACTATTCTAAAACTGACAAAGACAGAGCTTGGGGCAGAAAGGTTGACAGACTAGCATGAACCAGTTAAGCTATTTCCCTCAAGACCTCTCTCCTTGCTCATGGTATTCAGAACCATCTCTAGACAGAAGAAAAAAGAAGCAAGTTCATCATCACAGGACAGTAAGATACTTACTTTTTGTACTCTTGGTAAAGTTTTCAGTGTTAATGCATGAAAAAGTTAGTGGATGTTTATTTCTGGATGTGCATAGGAGTGAGGTTACCATAACTATGTGCCAGCAGTACAACTGTATTCATGAATGTGTTTCATATGTAAAGTATTAGCTGAAAATATTCAGCCTTAAATTGCTGGAGTTGCATTTTTGTTAGTATCTCTATAACCATGTCTTTCCCTTGTTAAACACAATAATTTAACCATCATGTTTTTACTCAGTGGTAAGAGCCATCTACTCCACTCAGTCTTAGTGATCACACTACAAAAGATACCTCCCATCTGTCATTGGCCCCTTCAAGATTTCTGGGATGTCTAGATCCAGAAGAACTAGCAATGAGACAGATCCTCATGGCGGGGGATAATAAATAGGGACAATTGTGCCAGTGAGAAGGCTCAAGTGGGACATAAATGGTGACAAAGGAAACATTTACTTTAAAGGTGCAAGATTCTATTCAGCTAAAAGTGAGTCCTATTTGGAATGTAGCGTATGCCCTAGAAGCAAACTAGACACTGAATGTTGTCTTTGTTCCTTTTTAGGAGTGTAAACACTACCTTATGTTCTCAAGTAAGAAGACACTAATCAGACTTAGATGCAGACACTCAAGCAAGTGGAATGATAACTCACAAGATACTCAGTTTCATGATAAACAAGAATATGTAAACAACCAAATGAGTCACCAATTCAGATAGTACCAGACACCCCATATGGATTGTCACAACACAGCACCATAGCAGCATTTTGATTTAAGGCAAAGTCTTGCTGCTCATCCCATCACATTTACTGAACGGTGGTAGCATTAGCAGCACTGTGATTTACTCTCTGCTTTCAATGGGTCTAGGTCCAGTTTTGGTTTCCCCACATCATTCTCTTCATTAGGAAAGGTTTTGTAATTGGCAAGGATGTTTTCCACCAAGAATCGAGCAGCTTCATCTATGTTGATGTTGTCCTAAAAATGTTGAAAGGCAAGAAGTCAGTGATTCTTTTGAAACAGTCACATATTCCTATTAAAAAGCTGTCCAAAAAGAAAAAGTCTCATCGGCAGGACACAAACAGTTTAGGTGCAAGAAGTCATAGCTCACACTTTTTTTTTCTTGAAAAAAGTTAGCAGAAAGGTTTGAGACAATTATTCACCCATATTACAAACTGAATATTGACTCTAATCTAGTAGGCGGTCAGGGGAATGAGTGTCACCTGCATTTGGAAGACTCACAAATGCCAAAGTGCATTTCTGTCTCAGGAAAGATCCTAGGCAATTACACCATCTGTAGTATTGTCCTACCTTTTGGAGCTTTTTTCTGTTTCTGATAGAGTTTGGGTGCACTTATGTATGTAAAAGGATCTTTTCCATGAGCCTCAAAATCACAACTATTTCCAAGTCCCTCATCTAGCCACTCTACATATTCTTGTGCATACTTTGAAAAGTACATTCACATACACTCTAAAGAATGCATGTGTGCAGGATACTTAAGAGATGTACTTGTCAGAACATCCCAGTTTCTGAGGGTCCAAGCTGGCCTAGTGACAAGGAGTCTCCAGCCACAGGTTTGACCCGGCTGGGCCATCTGTTAGCACAGGGCTGCCATGTTTGGAATTGCTCATCTTTGGTTCCAAAGGAAATACCAGCCCAGTGTATTATTGATGACTAGTCTTAGGATCCACTTATCAGTTCCAATAGAAAGGCAAAAGCAGATTAATAGGATATTTAAGTGGGCAGGAGTTAAAACCATGAACTGTTTTGGTATGCTTAGAAAACAAGCAAGCTGTCCTAAATTTTTGCTATTTTAGCTACAATTCTTCAGAGTCCTAAACAAGTCAATATCTAAGCTATAACTGTTATTGTCTGGATTTTTCTCTACACCAAGAACCTTGTTCATACCTTGTCCTATCTTAAATGCCACCTAAAATGCAAGTTGTCACTAGAATTTCACATTAGATTTTGTTCTAATGTTACTTTCATTTATTTTTAAGCCATAATACACTTTATATATGGCAGTGTTACAGGCAGGTAAAGCTCCCAGGAAGATTATACCAAAGCAGAATCTTGGTATTCTTTTTAAGTATAAAGAGCCTTAGAAATAGTTTTTAGCAACAGATGGGTGAGTTTGGAAATATTTTTTCAAATGCAAATAAATTGTTAGCTAATTTAACTAATTCCTTTCACTGTGTATCCTTCTCTTAAAGGAATCAAAGATCAACTTGTTACTTTATTTCTTATGTTCTTCTTCCAGACTCTTTGCTTTTTAAGAGTTGTCTAAACATCATTGTGTAACACTTCAGCAGCAGCACTTAAAGGAAGTAGGCAAGCCAAGGGAAAAGTGGGACCTTGAGGCTTATCTTACTTTATGAAGGATTTATCAGCCAGACCAGTAATCTGGTCTGTCAGCCACAGTGTCCTCATCTAGAGGAGTCCTTCATTTTAAGAATCAGTTGAGCTTTAAGGAAATACTGGATTTCACTTCCAACTAAGATGCTGCCAGTTTAATCTGTGCATTGACAAAAAGTCTGTAGACTAAAACTATACAATAAATGAAATTACTCAACATTAACTGAATAAACTAGATGTCTTTCTTAACTTAAATTACTATTCAGAACAATTTGTTTTTCTCTGCTTGAGTCTTGACATTGCCTGAAAATAGAAAAGTGCTTTAGCAACACCACGGGTAGGTAGTAATGAGTAAGCAAATAGCTCATTTGCTTCAAATCCTGCCATTTCTACATACAACAGTGAAGGCAGAAAGTGCATTTAAAAACCTGCACCTAAAGATTACCTGTATCTTCTGGATAGCTTGATCAGCATTTAGTAGTATTAACATCTAAAGAATGATGGATCCTCATGCATGCAAAATGAAAAAACTTATCAAACTCAGATAATCAAAGTTTCCAGATAGTTTCAAAGTACTCTGAATTTAAGATAAGTTTTAATCTAAACCAAATATGCCTCATCTTCCTCAGGAGTGAAGCTAGCCTGCACATGACTTCATTTGCTGAACACTGGATATTTGACTGTCGCTTCCTATACTTGGTAACTTTATTTCCTACACGATTGTATTCATCTCTTCTTATGCCAATACTCAAAAGACTAAAAATATTTTTCTATTATGCTCACCTTGGCAGATGTTTCAAACCATCCAACAAAGCCACCTTCTCTGCAGAACTGGTCCATTTGAGAGGGATTCTGGCTGCCATCTTTCTTCTGGTCACACTTGTTTGCAAGTAGAACAGCAGGGATGGGGCTGCCATTGGGAAGTAGTACTTTACTGTCCAAATCATGCTTCCATTTTGAAACAGCCTCAAAAGTGGAGCCTCTTGTGACATCAAAGACCACAAAAGCACCAACTGCCTCTTTGTAGTATACTCTGGTCATATTTCCAAAGCGCTCCTGGCCTGAAAGAGAGGACAGTCACAGAGTATACTTATATTGAAGCATGAACTGTATTCAATGTAAATAGACTACTGTACCAGCTTAATTCATAAAAGTTTGGCATTTGGGTCTAGTCACCTAGTTCATATAACATTGCCTCCTTTATCTCATGTAAATTCATTGTAATAGCTATCATGTATATTATACAAGACAAGTCACATGCTAGAAGTAGTTTGCAATCCCAACTACCACCTGGAATTTTTCTTAAACTTATTTATTGAGTAGAAGTAATGCCTAAAAACACTACCAGTGCAGCTATGCACAAATCATTATTTCATCAAAGAATATTAAGGCTTATATCTAAATCTAGTTACTTCAGCTAAAGACTTAAGCAAACTCAGCCTTTCGCTGAATGGTGAGCAACAAGGGCTTTTGCAAGCTTCAAGGCTAACAGCCTTCAAAGCATCTTCTGAAGAAGTCACCTATATTATACATTTTTCCTTAGGGAAAAGTTCAAAAGGAGCTGCTATAGCTTAACAGTTCTGGCTAAACCTGTTATCTCTGACTTCATTTTTAAAGTCAAAGATTTTCTCCGGATTAATTTTCAACTATAGAAGTTCTACAGCAATCCCAAGATTTAAAACAAGAATAGTTAAAGTACAGTTATTCACAACAAAAATCCAGAAAAAAAAATCAATTGCCCATAAGCAAAGGAAACTAAAAAAGCCTTTTCTTATTAAGTACAACTACTGCAGCCATAATACTCGAAATGTAAAATTAGAGTGTGTCAGTTCAGTTATTCTTCGTTGGTCAGATCATCATGATGTGTTTACATTTGAGTATGCATAGCAGTATCAAGTCTTAGCACATTGTTTAGGAAGTCTGGGCTACTAAAATAACTTCCTGCTTTGTTTGCAAGTCTTCATTGGGAAAAGCAGTCCCTGCACTCTATCATTTAGTTTTACAGTGTATCATCACTTTGGCTTTTATCCTTTAGTGCATATGAGGTTTTAGAATACAAAAAGAGCTGTATTTGGAAACCTAGTTGTCCTCTGCTTATAAACATTCAAGTCCACCTTTGATTAGCAAGGACAAACAGATACAAGGAGAACTGTGTGTGTTATCTTCTAAAAGAGACAGAAATTCAATAGATGAAGGAAGTTGACAAGAGATCCCATTCAGCAGTGTGCATTTCTAGCTCAATTGCCTCATTTTAATGTCAGTACTTCACAGTACAATTAGCTCATTCCCTACAGACACTTTCTGAAAAGGTTGCCTAAGCAGCTGTTAGAATTGCCTGAAAACAGCAGCAGCCACAGTAAAGTTCCAGAGAACTATAAAGAAGCTGACTTTATTTCTGTCCATTCACTTTAAACTATGATGCTGCAGAAAACAGCATCACTATCCAGCATACTCTTCAGAATGGAAATTACACATTATTTTTGTCACTACTGGCCGATTATCTTGTGTAAGAACAAGCAGGATCCAAGAAGAAAGGTCTTATCTCCATACTCAAAGCTCAAGTTTTGAAGCAGCATTAATGCCATGGACTTCTAAGGCCATGCAAAAAGTCAGGCACCAAGCCTGCATCTCTGTGACTCTGCATCTGAAAATTGCTAATACAATTCTCCTAAACAATACACAAGTAACTCACACCATCTCCTTTGCCTGGACTCATGCATAAAAGCAGTTTTTAGTATAGCCTTACTACAAATTGTACCACTGGCCACTGTTTCCACAAATCAAGTGCCATTAGGAAAGAGTTAGATCAGAAGGCTTTCACTACTTCTGCAGGTCAATGATGTCATATTTGAAGAAGCTTTACCCTTAGAATGCAGGGATTTTGATTTTGAGAGGTTGGTTTTTTTTTCTGATGGAGTTCCACACTGTCAAATTCAGTCACGTTAAGCCAGTCACTGCATAGGGCACCACACAAGTTTTGAGAGGATCCTTCTCAGCTTCCCGATTTGTTTAATTGTCAGTATCACCACCAATTCCTGCCACACAGGAACATCTTGGACTGTGCTGAAGCACTGACTCCAGCGTCCAGTTCAGGCAGATATCCCTTCACACCACAGGACAGCCCCACAACACAAACAGTGTAATCTCAAGGTCTAAAATACCCTGTACCAGCCTCAGTCTTCTACAGAAAGAGCTCTTCAATTGAGCCCTGAAATGGTCCAGAATTGAACACCATTCACTATTATTTACATGAGACTGAACATGAATCTGAAGCAGCAAAGGAAACAGTCCCATCAGTCCTCCCTGTTCGTTGCTGGAGAGCTGGGAGGTTTCCAGGCTTTACTTAAGGCTGTTTTTCCAAACACTCGATGAACATCTACATAAGAAAATTAAGTTGTATTGATTAGTTGTAGGAAGGGTTGCTAGACTGTTACTAGAAGGAGTAGACACAGCATGATCGCTACATATGAAAGCTCAGTTATTTAGGAATTGCAGAAAAAGTTATCAGGCAGTTATCATTTCTCAGACAGCAGTGCACACTGTAGGTAAACATGGCTGTATTCACTTAGCACAGTGAAGGGCATTACCATTGATTGAATCCCTTCCTGCCTATTGCTCTCCCATCCAAAAAAGCTTTAAAGCAAAAAACAGTTGGCAAAGTGGCCATATGAGCCTCCTATAGCAATAACCATTCCTGAAAAATGCACAACAGTACATTTAAGGTGTACATAAAGGTGAAATTAGTACAGCATTACATATAGCTTCCAAAAAAAGTTACAAAGCATAGCTCAGAACCAAACTTGAGGAGTTGAAACACCATCAAATGGCTTTTCTTAAAGAAATACCAAGGGACCTAGCCTTGGCCAGAAACTCTGATCATCACTCAGATAAGTCTTCCCATTCCATTTCCAAGAGAAGTCCATCATTTTACCATAGCACTCACCCACCTGGCCCAACATCTTTACACACAATAAGCTGGAGAGCTGCACTGGTTATAGCCAAGGTGGCCTGGCAGGCGATTCCTTGACACTGGTGACTTCTCATGCCCAGTATCTTCCAGCCTGTGTGAAGTTTTAACACCATGCAACCATCTGCCAGATAGGCTGTGCCAGAAAGGCAACAACTGTAGTTCTGCAGCAAAACTGGCTCAGACCAGCTGAATCCCTTCATGGCCTGACCAGGAGAAGCCACTGTAAATGGGGTTGTGCTGCTAACACAAAGATTCAGGAGTTTTGGAATAATGCAGATGCCAGGGTTAGCCTTGTACAGTGGCTTCTCACAGTGTAAGAAGACAGCAGTTCTGGCAGGAATGGAAGTCAGCATGGAACTGTATGTTACTTGGTACTCTATAGCAGCCACAGTATAAACCATGGGCTTTGGCTGTCCACAACAATCATTTAAATCTTATTTCCAGCAAGCTTTATTGATAGAAGTCAAATCTTTCTCTTGTAGTATGAGTTTTAGATTTAGAAAAACATTAATACATATTCTTCCACAGTTTTAATTTGGGTGAAAGTAGAAAACTAATGTGCCTATCAGTACAAAAGCTTCTATCTTTACTTACTAGATTTAAGCTTTATATTAGGAAGATTTGATATCTCTTACCCTTGAAGCCACACAAGCTCAACATCATTGTATTCTTAGAAATTAATGCCTTTACAGCCCAATATGACTGCTGCCCTTTTCTAGAGTAACCCAAACCTCAAACTAGGTTATTACAGAGCTATTTTCACCTCCAGAATTCACCTCCACTAACAATAAACCTGACCTGAATATTACAACTGTCTGGAGGCCTAATGAAGACGGATATACTGGATTTCATACAGAGACAGAACAGTAAAACATGGCCTGACCAAAAGGTAAGAATTTTGTTTGGTGAAACATATACAACATGAGGCAGGAAAAGAATTCAGTTTCAACTGAGTGGATTTTCTGTACAATCCTGTCATTACTGACACAGCACATGCTGAGCTTCTTGTAGGGGGATGCAGAGCATTCTAGACAGCCTTTTGAAAATTTAACAGGACTTTCAGGCAGATCTTTTGCAAGCACTTTTCTGCTTACAAAAACACCCCCCAAAACCCTCATACAGAAAAATTAAACTAGAAAACACTACTCCTCCAAATTCAAGGCTGAACATCATTCTTTTTGTTCTTAAAACTAAATGTCTCAACTTTTGCCATGCACAGTTCAGAGATTTGTCATGCCCCTTCCTCTGTCCAGCAGGATATTTGCTATAGTCATTTCTCCATGTGTGACAATAGTGTTGAGCAGTACAGGAAGTGGATCATACCCCCAGAGGAGAAAAAGGCTAAAAGTGATCAGATTAAACTAGACTTTAAATCCCCAGTGTGTATAATCTTAGGAAGAGAGCAGGAAGATAACTAACTGCTTAGTACAGCAATAGAAAGGACATCACAAGTTTAATCATTCTGGTAGGTCCAGTGACTAGGCCTAAACCTGACGGTACCACAAAAGTATATTTTGTGTTTTAGTAGCTCAGGTATAAATGAGGAGCTAAGATACAGGACACTCACAGGGAGCAGAAGTTTAATTTGGGGGTATGGAAGTGACTTCATACAATGCAAGTTCTGCATTCTCTAACCACAAAGTCTTCACACTGAAATGACTCAGCACATATTGCTACCATATTTTCCAGTAATTGCAACAACCTTAAGTGAAGTATTTGCACAATGACATTCGTCAGGAAGTAATGCAGGTCTCTACAACAGCACCCTACAGGAATAAAGTTGAGTTTAAAGCTACATCAGAACTTGGGAGCTATTCTCACTCCCCAGTTTATGTTGTAATGGGGGTGAATTGCAAATTTAAATCTACACGAAAAATTATAGCCAGGTTTGACGTTAGAAGCTTTATATTTGTCCTTTACTGCAAGAGATAAGTTATCATTGTAACCTTGCCTTGAAGTACATTTGAAAGAGTTTCTACAGCAGTCTTTCCCAGTGTAAGGGAAAACCACCAGTGTCCTGTTTATCACAGCAGTGTGACTTATTGTAGCAGTTCTTGTGTGTATTCAGTGAAAGATACCCTACATTCCTGTTATTTCACTCTCATTATTTCAACTCTTAGCTCTTCCTACATGATGGGAATTGGGGTTAGAAAATGTACAAATGACCACTGGATAATGCACAATAATGAGTTTGTTAGGCTTCCTTCTCCTGACTACTTACTCTAAGTAAGACTACTTACTCTATTCACAAGTTAATATGCAGTTTATATCAACTAACAAGAACTTACTCAAAGAGAGTAAAAGGGCCCATCTAGAAGAAGTTCCTCCAGCTATTCTTTTTTGCTATGGAGGTAAATGTTGGCTTACCCCTGTCAATACCAACAGTATAGCAAGAGTTCCCCTATCTTGTAAAAACCAAAGCTTTACCTTACCTGAAGCCACACAACTCAAAAGAGATTTGTGTTAGTTGCATTTAAAACCTTAACATCTCATCAGGAATGCTGATTGACAACTGGACAAAGCTCTTCAAAGTTTCTCTTTCAGATGAGATTAACAGTTCTGAAATCCTCCAGAAGCTGTGTCATTAATGAGGAAGAGATAGATGACCAAGGTTATAAAAGTCTGACAACTGCAAAAGTGAGCAAGTAGTTTCTTCCATTAAAGTAATATTAGTTCAAGCCATCTTTAACAGGCTAATCAGCTTAATGGGTAGCCAGAGCTCAAAATATGATTTTAACAACTTTGGCAGTTCCACATCAAAAAACCTTAAACTGTAGCTGTATAGTCTAGACTGCAGTCACCCAAAAGTCAGTGTACAACTAGCTGAAGAGCTTTACTCCCAAGTTGTTTGCTGCTAGCTGGAAGACCATTGAAATGAAACTTTGCAGGTTTTTTTCTGGACAAAATAGAGTTGCCAAAAGTCTAGCAAGTATCAAAAAGTCCTCAGTTTATGAATAGATTCAAGGGTCTCTCACCAATTTTGTCCTACAGAACACTGAAGATGAAAATTCAAATAGTTGAAGAGGCAGTTTAAGTTCAACAGATGGAATAAGCCACACAGGAAAAGTTTTATTTGTAAAACCAACCCAAAAAACTATCCAGCAACAACTTCAGTAGTAAAGAAAATGATCAACAGATCTAGTGAACCAAATTCAGTTAGCTCAAAATGCGTAGAAGTAGCTTCCTACCAGTGCATTTCATTCATTCTGCTTTTCTATCAACAGTTACTATACACTGCAGTGATCACAGGCATCACAGAAGGCTTAGTTAAGCTATAGTGACCAACTAATAAACCATTTTTTAGTCTGGAAATACTTGAAAAATCTCCTTGCATTGTGAGAAGGGTTCTCAGCCCAACTATTTACCATGACCACTAATAGTCACTCACACCAAAACTCAAGAACAGTCAGACTAACTCTGACTGCCAACACCATGGCTCTTAGGTTCTTGCTATCAACTACTCTGACTTTATTGATCAGCGTACAAGCACAGTTCCAGCACTTAAACTTCAGTGCCAAGCTTCAAAACTAAATTGATTCAATCAATTTCCAGGACCATATGACATTTGTGCTTTTATTCAATGTAGATGGTAAAAAAGACCAATTGAACGATAAGTGAAAGCTCTTTTTTTTCCAGGAACACCTGAGTGACAATTCCATATTTACAATTCCACCTCTCAGTAAAGTTAATGTCATTCTGTGGGATAGATTTAAGCTAAAGCACCATCCAAAATGGCTGGGAACATAGTTCAATCCTCTAATTGAGTTAGAACTACCATCACTTTCAAAACTCACCTAGGCCCTTCAAGGGCCACAGGCAGGAAAAGACCACACTTTGAATGCCAGCTGGATGTTTGGCACAATACAGTAAATATCCAGAACTGCCCTGAGGATGAATCTCCCAGTTCTCCAGACATCTAATGTACATTTTAGTATTACCAGGGTCATGTGTGAGTTGACCGAAGTTCCTTTTTAAAGATATATAAACATGTTACTGGCAAGTTACCACTGCTGACAGCTATCCCCCATCTCCCCAAACCAGCACATCTTGCCCCAGAACTGTCTTACCTAATTAGATTGGATCTGTTATTCTGCAAGAAGTAGGTTAACCAAACCACTATCAATATTACAGCTCACGTTCAAGTGCGTCTACCTGCTTTTTCCCATGGATAGCAGCCATAGATTGAGAGTAGACAGATTCCAAAATTGTTAATACCAGATGACTCCCCATTCCTCAGTCTTATCCATTTAAGCTGTAAGTGAAAAGCTGCCACATGTTAAAAACATGGAGGTGTTGAACTATTTAATGACATAGACACATTTGCAGATGACACCAAGCCAAGTAGTGCAGCTGCCACATCTGAAGGATGAAATGCCATCCAGAGGGACCTGGACAAACTTGAGAAGTGGTCCCACGGGAATCTCATGAGGTTTAACAAGACCAGGTGCAAGGTGCTGCAACTGGGTTGGAGTCCCAACACAGGCTAAGGGATGAACAGACTGAGAGCAGCTGGGCCAAGAAGGACTTGGGTGGTGGTGGATGAGAGGCTGGACATCACCCAGCAATATGCACTCACAACCCAGAAAAATCACCTGTATCCTGGGCTGCATCCAAAGCACCGTGGCCAGCAGAGTGAGGGAGGCGATTCTGCCCTTCTGCTCTGCCCTTGTGAGAGCCCACCTGGAGTGTAGCATCCGGGACCCCCAACAGAAGAAGGACATGTTGGAGCAAGTCCAGAGGAGGGCCATGAAGATAGATGATCAGAGGGCTGGACCACCTCTCCTCTGAAGACAGGCTGAGAAAGTTGGGATTATTCAGCCTGGAGAAGAGAAAGCTTCAAGGTGACCTGAAGCCTTCCAGTACCTAGAGGGAGACCTACAGGAAAGATGGAGAGGGACTATTTACAAGAGCATGTACTGACAGGACAAGGGGAAATGGTTTTAGACAGAGTAGGTTTAGATAAGATAGTAGGAAGAAATTCTTCACTGTGAGGGTGGTAGGGAACCAGAACAGGTTGCCCAGAGAAGCTGCGGATGCCCCATCCCTGGAAATGTTCAAAGGCCAGGTTGGATGGGGCTCTGAGCAACTTATGGTCTACTTCCATGGCAGCAGGGTTGGAACTGGATGATCTTTACAGTTCCTTCCAGCCCAAGCCATTCTGCGATCCTATATTAGCAGCTCTATTAGATGTTAGAAACCTGTGTGTGTTACGGTACATCTAGCTTGGCTTTTACTTTCCACCACTCTGAAAAAGTGGTATTTGTGGTTCTGGTGACAAACACAGAGAGGTTAAGAAGTGAGAATTACTAGAATATTGTGTCTTCCTGTATGAGACAGATACTTGAACTAGCTTCACTGACTCCAGTACTTAGAGTTTCTAACAGACAAAAGCCTCAGACAATTACAACTGCTAGTGTCCTTTCTTACTAAGGCTGGCATGGGTAAGTTAACCAACCACTGGATGGATCTCTTCCCAACGCTGACCCTTTCCCAAATGCTTCAGAGCACTCTTCAGGGCAAAAGCCAGTAAATCCCTGTTTGACTGACTCACAATTTATTGTAAAAGACAACCTTTGATCCTCTGGTTATGTCTATATTAGAAAGTTGCAGAGTGCAGCTGAAGCAGTTCTGTTGAACGATGCAGTGCCAGATGCATGACACTGACAATATACTGTACATACACAGAATGTATAAGACACACTGTAGTCATTGAAAAGTTACTGAACATTATCAGTAAGTGCAGCAGTATTTTGATTATTTATATATCACAAAGTATTTCCACATGTTCATAGAAGTCACTATTTCATTCTGAAAAGGTAGGAAGCAGTTTGCTTTATAGTTCCATTGCACAACATAGCCAGTTTCTAACCTAACAATTTGTTAGCTACGTGAAATTTCAAAATCATGACTAGTCTTTCCATTCACTGTTTACTATCATTATACTTTAACACAGGACAGTCCTGTTCACTACCAGGGAAACAGCAAGAGCACTGAAATGGCAAGTGCTCAGAAGTTAGACACCTGATTTCTGCCAGGAACTATGATTTATCAACCTAGTAGAAAAGGCATGTCATTCTCTCAAAGATAGAAAATTTTCTCTCAAACTGCAAAGCTCTCACTGGGAATTTTACAGCAAGACTGAAACGTTTCATTGTTACCTGTAGTCTTGGGCTAATCTAATTATTTAATTGTCCGAACTGACTTTACCAGCTTACTGTTCTGTCTTTAAGAAGTTTAGAGGCAATACCCTGCACTTAAGAGTTCACTGGGTTTTGTCCAACATCATCTGTATTTCATGCAGCAGTATGACAGTCATGTTTGTATAAGAAACCACCTATTTTTTTTGCATCTTTGCTAAACAGCAAGTGAGACAGAAAGTCCCTGTTTAAGCACCAGATTTCAATCCCCAGAAAAATCACAGTGCAATCAAGCTAAACAATTTCTAACTAGCTGTCAAATGCAGCATGTATGGAACAATTCTCCTGCATTAGTATTTAAAAAAGCTGACATAGTCCAATTAGTGCCAGCAACAGCATGAATTGGTACTTCCTACCTTGCTTTAACAAGACTTACCCACACAAGTAATCTGCCAGAGTTAAGCTATTTCACACCTGACACCCTCTGATCCATACCCTTTGGTGCAGTGCCATGTGGCCAGAGCTGCACTGTGTACTTCACAGTGATGCTGCACAGCACTACAGCATTTCACAGCACATGGGAGAACAATTCTAAAGTCAGTTTGTCTCCAGAACAACTTTATCACAAGACTGAAAAAATGTTAATCTCTAAAATGGACAATGTGTCATGGCATATTGTGTGTGATTGGAATTTTGTATCAAAAAGCTGCCACTTTGCTCTGCCCAGCGCTCTAGACTGGGAGCATTTAAAGAACAAGCTCCCATAAGCTGTTTGCAGTGACATTCAGAGGCTAATTCTCAATCTCTTACTTGAAAAGCTGTTGAAATCCATACAATAAGGAATATTTATTTTCATTACCTGCTAATGTAGAAGCCATGGCTACTGACAGTTTGCTAGCCTTCTCCAGACAGTTAAGACATTTGTTTCTAAGCAAGCTCTATAAAGCCCTGAAATCCCACCATTTTTCAAAGCATACTCTCACTCCATTTATCCTCTTCTTGTGTCTCCATAGCCAGAAGAGATCTTTGGATATTGAACATTGTTCCACAGTAGTTTGAGAAGCATGCTGTGCTTTGTTGTCACTCCTGGTCATGCTAGCTTTAACACCTGCAGGAATTTCACAAGAGGTATTCCTGTATTTTCATACAAAAATATAAACAGACATTCCCTTCCTGCAAATCACTTTTCTAACATGTCATATCACACTTCTGAACCTCTGAAGCAAGTACTTGGAAGGAACCATTCACAGCAGACTACAAAAGCAAAGCAATGGTTACCACTGGAATTCATGGAAGGTATCTCTGACAGCTGTGAGACTGAATCCAGTGGTCTCAGGCACTACTGAGGGGAAGAATCTTATTTTTTACAGCATGCTAATGTCTTTTCTGGAACCAGGAAGCTAAGATTATTTTCTTTCCTTTATGTTATAAATTGAGAATTGCCCCTTTATAGCACTTGCCAACTCAAATTGCACTTGTGGATATGCACTTTGGTAACACCCTGTCCTAATGCACATGTAAAGAAAACCAAACTGGTTAAGAGGCAAAGTGGAGATGTAAATAAGGTTAAGCCTCAAGATTCTGAAGCTGCAGCTTCTGAAGCTGCAAGGAGAGTTGAAAAAGCTTGATTTACATTCATGTAAATGCCATACAATAAGAGGAAAGTGTATATTCAATATTGTCTGTGCCAGTTTGTCTCAGAAGGGCAATGTGCTTGACTTGTCAAACCAGCTTAATTTCTGACTACTTGAGTAAGTATTACATGAAGGGCAAAAATTTAATTAATACTTGCCTTCAGAAAAGTGGGTGATCCATGTAAGATTATTATTTCTGCAAAGCTTTCTAGTTTGTTTCATAAACTATTCCAAAACTTAGCTACACTGAGCACTATATATATATTATATTCCCCCCTGTCCACTGTATTGCACATAAGAATTTGGGTATTGTTTGCCTTTAAGGTAGATTTCCCCTGTCCACTTCATGTATATCCATCCAGTCATCCCTTATTCTCTGTATCAGAGTACTAGGAAAGCATTTTTATTGTGATCTTGTAGGAAGCATAAAACTCCCAAGCAACTGCTATGTGACATCTGTTTGAAAATAAGGCTGAAGCACCATCTATTCCACAGTCAATAGAAGCTCAAGCACTAAGTGCATTTCCATTGTAGAAATTAAAAGCACCTGTAAGATAAATACACTGAACTTTCTTTTAAGCCTGTACTAAATCGGGTGGTCTTTTAGGATCACATATTTAACCCCATTTCTCATAGAACACCTTGAAAGGCCTACGGGTAAATTCTAAGCTTATTTCCAAGACATTCAAAGAACATATGTCTCAATTTTCCCACTTTACTGAACAGTCCAGCCTTGCATAATCAAAATTACCACACTAAACTACCTTACAACACCAACATCAAGCCAGTAGCATTTCCCATACGCCTAAGGAATTCTATCAGCACAATGATGACAGGTTTAGTCCAAGATAACATATACAGTACTTTGAGTGGGTACATAAGATAAGCAAAAGAACCTTTGCCATTATGAATGCTTTGGTACCTCAGATTTCTGAAAGCTGGAAAAACACCAAAACCCCAAGTTTAACACATTCAGCACTCATTTGGATATTTAGCTGTAGAGCTCCAAGCACAGCAAGTCATTCTGAACTGAAAGCTCATAACCTTAATCCAGCTATTCCACAAGAGTAATAAGAAAGGACACCCACACAAGGTTTCCCACAGAGGGGTGGTTTCTAGAAGGAAACAAAGTATACCTTCAGTTCTGTTTCTTGCCTCTACTGCTTCTGTCTTCAAAATCTTTCCACATGAGCTAGCCTTCTACTTCCCCTCCCCAAACTTTATCTGCTAGTCTTGTATGTTTTCAGTAAGCACAATCCTTAAGTAAATTTTCTCTCATGAGATTTATATTTAAACATGTGAGCAGAACGCAGTCAGAAATTAAGTCAAGTCTTTCATATTTCCATGGCTGTGTAGACATAATCACATAGAAGGTTCTCCAACCCTGCCTGGGAGTTTTCTGACCTGCCTCAGCTGTAAGCAAAATGATAGCATTCCTACCTCCATAGGAAGGCAGCTGCTCTTGGAACCTCCATCACCATATAAAACAAAAAAAACTTACCAGTGTCTGAAAAAGCTCTGAGCTCCAAGTTCTGCATCCATTTCTGATGCAGTTGTTTATGTGCACATTCTTCACTCATTAAGAGTATTTATAGCGCTGAGAAAAAAATACCCGCATTTGGGGGCAACTTATCCTGGATTGTCTTGCCTCCACCTTATGCTCACTTGTACCAGGCACACAGCTAAGCAATTTTTTCATGGTTTCTTTACTAGGGCTGCCATTTTAATGCCTTCAATATGCATTGTGGCTAAGGACAAGTTGTTACAAGAATACGTTGACTACTTTTAGAGACTGCTGCCTCTGAATTCTTCATACTTAGGAGAGACTTCTCTGCAAAGCAACTGAAGCACCCATGCCTCTGGCACAGAGCCAGGTATGGATAGGGAACAGAAGAAGTTTTCTGGTTGTTTCCCTATAGACTTTCAGGGATGTATTAACATCACTTAATACTTGCTTTAGACCTTATTTAAAAATAAATAAAATCAGTCCATAATTCAAGAAACAAGCTAATGCCCCAGTACATAGAAGCAACTTGGCAGCCTTTATGACATGCCAATGGCACAAGTGCAGACTAACTGGTATACAGAGCTGCTTGAAACTAGAGTTCTCACATGGAAGTAAACTATCTCACATACTATAACAGCCTGAATGCCTTTGAAAGTCAACCATATCCATGGTTTCCTGTACTCTGTCCCATTTCTCATGGCTTCCTATAGATAAGCCTAAAAGTTATTTAGAAAGTTAATTTGCTCTTAACATCAACTCACATATCTTAACACTCATTTATCTTCATATAAAAGACAGGTTATTCCAGCTCTTCCTCAACTTAGTATTTAACCAAAATATTTTATGTGATTTCTCCATCCTGTTGGGGACTTGTATATACCTATAACAAGTTAGGGTTCAGCTCCTCTCAAGGAGACACACAAGGTTTTAGTAACAAATATACTTGCTACAAGTCTTATCATTCAACCCTTGAAAGCCCGTAGAGCATATTTAGAATACCAAAGTACAATGATTCCTCTTCTGTTTGGCCGACTTCACAGTCATGCTCTGCCAGATAAAGCATTACTTCAGTTTTAATAAATATTTATACAAAAACATTCTAATTAAAACCCTGGAAGAAGAATCCTGTTACACCAAAGTTAATTCAGAATTCCTCAGAAAAAGCTTTAAAACCAAATTTGTCTACCAGTTGCAATTAGTGACAGTCTTCATGAGAAGCTATCTATGATGTTTACCACTCTGGCCCTCCAGCAAACTGCATGTTCATACAGGCTGATGTGAGTGACAGTGATAGTCAATGTGAGCACAAAAGCAGCAGCTAACACTACTCAGTTGCTGGTCTTATTAGATCAGCTTGAAGGATTCTATGATACAGAAAACCCTTTAAGCATTCTTTCAGTATCACCTGACAGCTCCACCAATATGCCACAGACACCACCTGAGCACACTGTGGCCAGTGCAGTGCTGTCTTGGGGCAACACTTGCCAAACAGGAATCTCTAGTGTATTGAAATAGACTATAAAAGCACTTCCCTATCATTACAATTTCTTTGTTTTGCATCTCTTTACCACAATGATTCATTCCTACCTCCTTCCTACCTTGCCAATCATTTATGCCCTTTGATCAAGGTGGTCAACCTGGTTCTAACACTTTCAAAATTTATCCAGAAAGATATATTTTTCATTACTTCATGCATCAAGATTAAAAAAAAAAAACCAAAACAATTAAAACACAAAAGCCAACCAAACAAAAAACCCAAGAATAATGCCTAAGGGCAGCTAAAGTTCCTGCATGAACATGCATATAATCTGTTCAGCTTCTTTGTCTATGCTGTAATCAAGATAATTTGACAGTGACTGATCAGTCCTACTCTCAAGGTTTTTCATCACCTTCATTCCAGAAGTTACAACATGTGTCTAAAAACTAAAATGCCTGACTATCTCTGAAATACAAAAGTCTAAGCACAACAGTAACCTTCCTCCCTCTTCATCATTTTACGTCCCCTCCCCTTTGATGTCACTGCAAGAATTTGCGTTACGTTATACCTTACAACAAGAGGGCTATTTTCAGCAGAAAAAGAAAAAGCATAAGCAATGTAACACGGTCATGCTCTATTTGACAGAATTATCTAATCACAAAAAAAAAAAACCCAAACCAAAACAACCTCAGCTAGCACAAGAATTTGAAGTCATCCAGTAACCTGCTGCATTGCAATAAACAGTGCAACATTCATCATCTTGCCTACAATCACATCAGAAACCAGCACACTATCTGCATTATGATCTTCAGCTGATGCATGAACTACATAGTCAGTTCGTATCATTGACTTAAGTACAAAATCTTAGACTGCAGCACCCGGCTCTTCAAGGAAAGCTTCTTATGATGAACTGTTACGTACAAGCTTTTATCTAGTGAAAATAGCATCCCTTTCTATGCTTAAGGGTTAGATTTTAATTCAACAGCCTTTTTAAATGCATCAAAATCAATTCAGAATGCCAGCACCATACTGCTTGCAGGGAAGTCACATGTAACACTACTTACCATAAGATTCAGATCTCTTCAAGAGATCTAAAGCCGTTTGTCTGCACACACCAGCAGGCAAAATTATCTACGAGTTGTTGAAAGCCAAAAGACAGCTGGGCTGATGAGTTAAAAAGGAATGACTATCACATGCTCAGGCACTGTGCTACACTTCAATAAAGCGCTTTAGAGAATATTGCCTATGATTATAGAAGCCATCTTCAACCTGGTTCTTCAGCTAATAACTGCAATATAAACCTGTTAACATCCTCAGGTATTTAGAAATATTCCTGATTGTATACATAAACAGCTGCACTCCCAGGCTGAGGACTTCAGCAGCTTTAAGACCATCAAATAACCCCTATGGATACCAAAATACTCTTTATTTTACTAATTAACTCTCAAATGTCAAGTGCTGTAAGAGTCCAAATTGTTGCTGTCACACTGGCTAAACACAACCCAATCAAAAATCACCAAGATTACTTCCCCGCTTGTTTTTTTTTTTTTCATTGGGCAAGATTCCCTCAGCCCTTTGGAAGCAGAATACCCTAAACTAGCAGATTAGGCTAAGAGTTTGGAGTGCAAACTGCAAAACAGTTGTATCTTCCTTTTTCATTTCTGCTAGGAAAAGACTAGTCAGGGGTTTCATACAAAAGTCTTATAAAACAGGAAAAATATTTCAGTGACAGGAAAAATTTTAATTCTTCAATCAATTTACCACAAGCCTCCAGGGATTTATCAGCAGCTCTTAACTCAGTCTTCACCTAGCAGTATCAAAAATACACTGAGGGCAATAACCAAGAATGAAAAATACTGTCTTTTGGATCTTGACATTAATGTATGGATGTATTGATAGAACTTCCCAAACTGTAAATAGGTTCTGTCCAAACTTTGTGACAAGTTACAGCTAAGTTTCTGCCTATCCTGTTGAAACAGATTGCTTTGGCAAAGCACACAGCCTACCCAAGTCTGAGCAACGAAGGGCTGAGAAGTCAAACACAAGCACGGCAGCCTGCCAACAGCCTCCCCTCTTCAGTCTTTGGAATCCCAGGCTCGCTAAAATATACCCAAAGGATTGCAGCAGTTTGTACTGATACTGTTAATTGAGTCACAGAAAGTTAAAGCTGATCCACAAAAGGAACACATCAAAAGAGAAAGCCTGCCAACATTTTGCTTGCTCTTCAAAACAGCTATTAGAAAATATTTTCATTTGCCCTACAGGCCAGCAACAGAAAGATCCATGGTGTATTTCAGCATATGGCAATAAGAAGGCTTTTTAGTTTGAGGAATCATATTTGAAGTGTTTTAGAGCAAAAAGACCACAAGCTGATGTACAGCTGGTCTGTCACAGGGTTACAGCAGCCACATGTTACACTTCCTCATTTCTGACCTTCCACTGATAAGAATATAGTTCATGGAAACAGTAACTACCAGGTTTTTTCCCTTGTGTCTTCCAGTAGCACCAGTTTAAACACCAGCATTTGAAATAAAGTCTACTTTCTCATATTCTGAGGGTATACTGAGGGTGATAGAGAGAGATGAGGAGAGCTGCAGGCTAAGACCTGAGTTGCACACAAAACTAGAAATGCAATACCAGCCAAGGTGATTACAGAGCTGAGGGACAGACTTCTTACAAGACCACAGCAAAACAAAGATTGTTTTGTAGCATTCAATAGCACAGCATAAGCATAGTTAACCACGGCAGGTATACAGCTGGGAGTCTTGGAAAGAGAAATGTTAAAGAACAGGTTTGAATGATATACAGGAAAGGAATAATGCATGGTTTCAGCAAGTTAACAGGACTTTTCTGTTTCCATGTGCTCCAAGTATGTTTCTAATATACAAATTTGTGATTTGAATGTAGAACTAAGCATAACTGAAGTTCCATTCCCTCATCGGCGCAGCAGGGATGCAAGCTACTTTTAAATTAACCAGGTGACTCCAAGCACAAAAAGTTTAAGCATTCTTCCTTTGAGGACAATTCGCTATTTGAATTACTTTTAACCTGTAAAGCATGAGGCATTACAGGGCTGTAACCCTGAATTAGTTTCAGCAGTAGCCATAACCAAGGCCACCACCACCCAGACAGGAGGCGTAGTATGAGCAGGAACACTCCGGAAGCCCTGGATGCAGCAGTGAGAGCAGAGCAGCTGGTTGAGGACTGCTGCAAAACCCTGGGCCAAGCCAAGAGCCCCACCAAGTCCGCTAACGGGAGAGCACGTAGCTTGTAAAATGTGAAAAACTCCATTGCCACATCAAGACTCCCTCTACTTACGCCTCAAAGGCAAGAATGAGACGTTGCTGATAACGGGGGTAAGACGAAAACCAAGAAGACAGATGTCACAGCCAAAACACGCTTTCCTCCGCAGAGGCCGTGCGCCGGGCCCCCGACAGCGGGTTCACAGCGCCCTCGGCGCGCACCTTGCCGGGAGCAGCCCGCCCCGACCCGTACCTGCGATATCCCAGAGCTGCAGGCGCACCAGGGTCTTACTGTCCCAGTTGATGACTTTGAGCGCGAAATCCACGCCGATGGTGGCCCGGTAGTGCTGGGAGAATAGCTGGTGCACGTAGCGCTTGATAATGCTGGTTTTGCCCACGCCCAGCTCCCCGATCACCAGCACCTTGAAGAGGTGCTCCCGGCACTCCGGCGCGCCGCAGCCCGCCCCTTCCCCGCCGGCCATCCTCGGCTCTCCCTCCCTCCCGTGGAGTGCGGCGGAGAGGCCGGGCTGCCGGGGCCGCGGCTCTCCCGCTTTTAAACTTTCCCAGCCAGCAACTTTCCTCCAACTTTTTCCAGCCAGCTCCCCGCAGGGCCGGCCCTCGCCGGACGGGGAAGACGGAGCAGGGTGGACGGTAGGCGGCAAGCAACCAACCCCAGCCACCAACCCCAGCCACCACCTGACTCCAGTCACAGGACACGGAAACTCCGCGGGCTTATAGCGGCCCGGGGGAGGGCGGCGGGAGGGGCGGGGGGAGGGACTCGGCCCGCCCCGCCGCCCTGGGACACCGGGTGGGAACGGGAACGGGAAAGGGCGGCCGCGGGAGCGAGTTCCCTCGTGGCTGCTTAGGGCGGGCCGGGCTGGGAGCGGCAGGGCAAAGCGGGCTCGCTGTACCGGGGGTTGAGCCTCTGAAGAGGGCTTGGGCTGGGCAAGTGTCAGCTCCCTGTAGGTGCTATCCTCTGCTCCGTTCTAGAGGTGGCGGCAGCGAAGTTTTCTCCCGGGGAAGTCTGAAAGCACCCGGGTTCTCTCCCCACCGTCCGGCAAAGAGAGTTTTATGGCAGAGGGGTCCGTAGGACAGAGGGCCTTATCAGGATGCGTGGCAATAGGAGGGTTCCAGTGGCCCGTGATCGCTCCCAGTCGCTATGCCTAGAAACCAGGTTGGGGACCTGTAGGCGCAGGGTGCTGCGCCCCGGCCACCTCCCCGCCCTCGCACGCCCCGCAGTGCGGCCCGGGGTGCGTGCGGGCAGCGCCGTGCCCAGCCCGCCCGGGGCAAACAGGGCCGGCAGTGCGGGCAGCGCCGTGCCCAGCCCGCCCGGGGCAAACAGGGCCGGCAGTGCGGGCAGCGCCGTGCCCAGCCCGCCGGGGGCAAACAGGGCCGGCAGTGCGGGGAGCGCCGTGCCCAGCCCGCCCGGGGCAAACAGGGCCGCGCCCAGGCGGCAGCAGTGACGCAGCCATGGTCGCTCTGCAGAAAAAGCTCGGGTCACCAGGGAAGAAATCGCCTCCTCATCAGCAGGATTATACCTACAGCTGTATTTGGTTCCCTCCTGATCCTAAATTGATCTAATAAAATACTTTTTATTGCTCTCGAGTTGTTTTAAAAATTATACTATACAGTAATAGAATCAGAGAATGATTTGGGTTGGAAGGGACTTAGAGATCATCCAGTCCCAACCCCTCTGACATGGGCAGGGACGCCTTCCACTAGACCAGATTGCTCAAAGCCCCATCCAGCCAGGCCTAGAACCTGTCCAGGGATGGGGCATTCACAGCCTCTCTGAAACAGACACATTGTCAGAAACCAACATAATAAAACAAGTTTCCTGACCTTGGGACCATGTAGTATCATGTGTGCTGACTACAGGTGCCAGGAAAAAAAAAAAAAAATCTTTGCTAACATACTCTCCAAGTGGAGCTTACAACCTCAGGTGTCTGTGCCTGCAACAAGAGGATGAAGTCATGCGTCTCAGTGGTACTGTCTCCATGCTGTAGCATTTGTTTATCCTGTAAATACCTAAACAGAACTATTTTGTGCCAGAGAGCAATGGCAACCACCCCAAAAGGGAAATGTTACATGGTTGTCGGGACAGCATGTGTGTACAGAGGCAAGTAACCCATGAGAAGACCTGATAAGCAGTGGAGGGCTGCCCCCATTGGGAAAGAAAGTAGTGGTTAAAATATATGGTAACTGATCCATCAAACAAGCATCAGTTGCTCCTGATACTATAATAGTTTTTTTGCACATACTAATTTCTTTGCTATGCTTTAAATTAGTGGCTTCAGTGAAATGATCCAGATTTTCTCATGTGGCCTTTGGAGAATGTGTCCTTCCATGTCACACAAAGATGGTGCATGCAATGTAGATGGGAGGAGGTGAAAAGAAGAGCTGTTGGACAAAATAAGGCAAAAAAAGGCAGCATTCTTGGAGGAAAATTGTGTTTGAAGATTTTGGTTTAAATTTGTTGATTTGTCATGCTATATTAACTATTAACTCCATGATAATTGTAATTAGTAATTAGTATTTACTGGACCTGGAGCAATGATACCAGAATATAAACTGGGGGAAGACTATAACTTAGAAATTAGATTTTTTTTTTTTTTCTTGATGGACGGAGGCACAGGGCAGCACAGGTTCCTGTCAAGACATGAGACAAGCAAGTACCACTGTCTTTATCTCGGAGGTTGAAAGTGGATGTGAGACTATTATTTCAGGTACAGGTATTTTAACCACTATGGGTTCTGGTAAACCTCTCTATCTGTATCTAGACTGAGGTCTATTTGGTCACAACTATGGTCCACTCAGATGGGGAATTTGCCCTGCATGCACTGAAGTTTCTCCCCAGATAGGTGCCAAAGTTTTCCTTTGTCTTGCAAAAACCAAAGTGGGATGGAAATGAATTGTCGCATGCTCATGTAAGGATGTGGCTGGGGTCTGGGATGGACGCAGAAGCCATGTTCCTCAGGCTTAGGTGGAGTTTTTGAGCCTTTATTCCCCACCTGTGAGACAGTAATTACCCTACTTTCCTACCTTCTGGGAGAGTTACATTAATTGATTACTAGGTGCATTCTGGAATTATATACCAGGCTGTGGAATGCTTGCATGTTGACTGCAGGCTTCTCATAACATTAGATATATTGTTTTTCCTTGCATGTCATAGAAATCCATTGTTCCCATTACTTCCTCCATTCTTCCTACTTTTTTTTTTTTCTTTGTACAAGCAAGGCAAGACAGATATTCTGCTTTTGGTTGGGATAGAGTTATCATATCAACTAAGTGAGCTATTATTAACTGTACTAGTAGTAGTAAACTGAATACAAATACTTCAGGATACTTAATTTTTATGTCAACACTACAAAGGAAGCCTGTAATTTAATTTTTTTTCTCACATACTGATTTTGAGCCCTTAGAACCAACATCAAAACCAAAGAAGTCAATAAAAGTCATCATCTGTTCACAGAAGAGTCAGTATAAAAAAGCAAGGGCAAAATGTTACTGATAATTTGCCACGATTAATGGCTTAATCAGTGCTAATTACATTATATAATGCCAAACATATAGCAGTAGATCTTGCCTAAACTAATAATTTACCTTAATTTCATTAATATTAATTTCATTAATATATAACTCCAAGCTGTTTCACACAAGTATCAGCCACATAAATTTCGTGGCTGATACCTGTGTGAAACAGCTTGGAAAAATTCAGTCATTTGCAGTCCTGTGACTCTGGGGGAGTGCAATCAATCATGCATGAGGTTATAGAATAAAATACAATCAACACCCACCTAGTGCAGAGTAGGTAATCTTCATATTGTGAGCTAAATTTCTGTGTCACTTGGTCTTTTACATGTAATTCGACTTTTTAACTGACTTCCCTTTGTCACTTGAATGTCAACAAAAACGCTATTGAACAAGGGCTGTTGACATTGTGGTACAATAACTGGATAACAACATTAAATTTTACCTTCAGTTGCCTGAACTGGGAAACCAGGAAGGGATTATTTTTGGCCATATTACCTAGCTCATCTGGTTGATTGCCTTTAAATAAGATGTGTACTTCATATTTCAAATATGAAGTAAAAGCCATTTGATTTTGATGGGGTTTTTTTTCTTTCTGTGCACTGAGGTCTCAGGAATGAGGAAGAGAAATGTGTACCTTCCAAAACAGGCTTTTGGTACCCTCTCATCCTAAAGGTTGAAGTTTGGTCTGAATATGGTCTGAATAGGTTTGTTTTGGTTTTTTCTTCAGTTGCTGTTTGTTGGTATTAGCCTGTCCAGCCACTGGGTTCCTTTGCTAAATAATGTTTATCCACATGTCAGAACTTTGGCTTCCAACAGCAGCTGGGTTTAAGGAACTGGCTGGCCACTGGAAATGCTACAGAAATTTTAATAGCCTCATGATCGTTACACAATGAACTGGTGAAATAGTTTAGCTTGTAAGAGAACACTGTAGCTTCCTTTCTTTTCTGATCCATAATGTCTTTTGTATCTCTTTTCCTTCAAGACTGCTTCTTCTAATCTTTCCCATGTTAGTCTATCCTCCACTTCCTGTACAACACCATTTTGCCTTATCTCCCTTCTATTTTCATCATACCAACTGTAATTCTTTAACAACTTCCCATTTTGCCTTCTTTTTCTTTGCTTTTTTCCCCTGTGTTTTTATTTCCATTTCCCTTGAATGTTTTTTTCTCCTGACATCAGTTTAAGCCTTTAATTTTTTTACCTTTTTTTTTTTTTCATGATTTCTTTCTTTCAATCTCACGTTCCTGTTCTTCTGAGCTTTTTCTCTCTCCTCTGAAGTGAATGAGATATTTTTCATGTTTCTACTTGTCAGCCAGTGGTGAGAAAGGGACAGCAGCAGGTTCAGCCAGTTAGACCAGGAAAGCTGCAGGAGGCACATTCTTGCCTGAAGCAGAGGGATGCATTTAACTTACTCTGCAGTTGCATTAGAAGTCAAATTCATAGCTGAAGGGTTGGTGTGAGTAGTTGAAAAAGTGGAAGTACAACACATGGACAGTTTCCCTGTGTGCATATGAGGATGCAGAGCTGCTTGGACACCATGACTGAGCAGGTTTGCATGCCATGTATATCTATCTCTATGTGCTTCTCTGATCTGCTGGGGGATGCACAGAGCACTTTCTCTGCTCCATGTAGTGTTTCCCAAAAGTCAAGGGCAAAAATAAATCTGCGTGGTACGAGAATTCTGTGACCACAGACAGAGTGTACTGCTGGAGCAGCACAGGTGACTGAATGTGTTCATTTAACAGTGGATTTTGAGGGAAATGTCCCAAAGTACTGCTTTTAGTGATAGTAACATACAGTGGAGACCAAGGTAGGAATGGAAGGCTGGGGATATTTTGGAAAAATGCTTCTATGGTCAAGTAAATCACTGGACGACAAAGCATATACACAAGAGGACTGAATTAATGTTAATTGAAACTTAGATATGAGTTCACAGTCTACAAATGTATGACTACTTTTTGCCCACTTAAAATGTTGTCTATCAGCTGTATGAGAGCACGCATGAACAGAAAGCTAAGATTATGTGTTAGTATTAGCCTGCCTGGGGCTTCACTTCCTGACAGGCAATACGACACACTCTTGTCTCCTGACCACAAATTTAACTGAGCGATGTAGGCGTGAACTTGTAATACATTCTCAGCATATAGGAGAGTTCTACTGATACTTGAAACTTGTAGTTGGAAAAATACAGAAGTACTGTTTCTGTGTCAGTCGTAAAATATATCTCAGATGCATGCATGCAAAACTATTATTAGACAACCATAAATATATATTGGAAAATCAAGAAAAATAATTATTAATTTTTATTTAAAGCCAGTAAAATGGTGATGTAAAAAGTGAAGTAATGGAGGGATCTTTCTGTTCAGAAGAGTGAGAGAAACCAGCTGAGAAGAGGTCGTGTCAAACGATGTTTACCAGTGATGTTTACCAGTCTTTGGCAAACGCCTGGAGAGACCCCTGATGATCACAGGCAGAAGCCTCTTTCATGAGGCCTCATGGTCTTGCACAGAGGATGGGATAGCTTTCCTCAGACTAGCCCACCTGTAATCTATGCATGTAAATGATGGACTTGGAATACCATTTTCACACAGCTATCAAGCTTACTTGTTCCCCAGCTACAGGCTTCCTGTTACCCACATTCTGGACTATGTTAGTTTTATCCTTACTTCTGTTCTTTTCAAAAGTCTTTTGTGCCTTTTCAGTTATCAGGAGGTGAATGGATACCGTACTGCTGAGGCACTGAGTGACTGTGAGACTCATCATCTGCCTGAGACTGCAACATGTAAAGCGGGAGCAAGCAGTAGTGAAAGTGCTATAGATCTGCTGATTTCTTCCCCGACTTCTTTTGGTAAATCTACATCTGTATAGACAACAGACTGAGAGAAACAGCTTTGGAATTGTCTCCATTGCAAATATTTATTGTTTCCTCTTTACATATGAGAGTGGTAAATTCTTTGCCTTCATTATCAGCACTGAGCCTCCAGAGTGTTGTTGGCAGGCAGATTTGTGGCAAAATAGGTAAATACTTACAGAGCACCATTGCAAGTCTGAAGACTGAGGCCAGGATGGAGGACAGCCATTTACTGGGATTCAGATAAGCAAGATGGAATAGTTGTTGAAATACTGAGGGAATTGTGATAAACTTTCTTCCTTTACTATCTGTTCACTCTAGCTTGTGTGTGGACATTATTCCTGCAATGCCTTTTCCCACATTCACTAGCCATGCCCTCATTCTTCTCAGTACTCCCAAGCCATGTGCTAGGAAGGGACCAGAAGTTCTTCCATGCAAGGCCCTCCTTTCCATGCACTGTGACTCCATCTGATCTCTTCCATAAAGTCAGGGTCATTTTGATCTCTCATCAGCATAGAAGACGAGGCAATGATCTGTGTGGTGATGACTAACCGTAGCATCTACAGCCGAACATGGAGGCTGTTAGCATCTCTAGGTGGGGAGAGAGGAGAGGATTTACTCAATCAGCAGCAAACTGTAGCATCTCCACCTGGGTGGGGGTGGGCTCTGCAGTAGGCACCACCTAGACATAAACTGCCCTTTGAAAGCATTTTTTGTGTGTTTTATATGGTTCTAAAACTGAAGTACTGAAAAGCAGTAGAAATTCCTAATTATGTTTATGTTGATAACTCACCATAATGTTTTGCGTCACTCTTAACTAAAAATCCTTATCATTCTTAGCTTATCTTGGTTAAGAAATGTACTTTTTCTATACCACACTGCACAATATCTGCAGCTACAGAAATGTGACTAAAGACAGGACTTGGAAACATAGATACCAAATTACATAGATACTTAGAGTGATGAGTGACAACTACACACTATTGTAAATAAATCCATGTTGATTGACATATTTAATTTTAATTCAGTAAAATTTATTTAATTTGTAACAACCCTTTAAAGCAGCAGCATTTGTTGCATCTTACATGTGGAGCTGAGCAGGAAAACTGAAACAAAAAGCATTCTGTGACCTTTTGTAAACTGTTTTAGTAAGTCCCCATTCTGCTCACACACTTAAGCAAGAGAAGTTCAGTTATCACTCATTCCATCCTCTGCACTTTCTAGAGTTCATTCCTGTGCATGAACTTCACCACATGCAGCCAGCTTCTTATTTTTTGTGGTGGGACACAGAATGGAAAAGATAACTATTACAGCAGAACTGGAAATACAGCTAATATGCATGTAGACATAAATATACATCATACTTATTCACTCCTTACAGGTTCACCTGAAAATATAGATGCTTTCCACTGCATTCTTTGCTGCACAATTTCACAGCAATGACAGAAGACATGGATATGCCTTTTCCTCTCTCTTCACATTCAAAAGGGCAAGCTTTACACATTGTGGTTAGTAACCATATTTACTTATGTTTTGTTGACCTCCGTGCTGCTGTGTGGCTTAAACAGACCATGAGGCCACATAATGAAGCAAGCCATATTATGATAAAAAAAAAAAATAATAGTTTCAATCTTATTTATGTGGAAGTTGTGTTGCAATTTAGGTTGCAACTGCATGTCTTTCTTAAAACTTGTCTTAACTGTGAGTTGCTAAAATTAATGTTTGAACTGAGGTGTCCAAAACTTGACCAGTTTGAAGAGTTTTTTTATGGATACGTGAAGTTTGATGTGTGCTTCCCCATGTCAGTTTTCAAGATCCTGCTGCCAAGCACAGGAGTTCAAACCTTTCCAGTCTAAAGGTTTTTGATCTTTGACTTGGGACAATCATTTCCCCCCCCCCAACTAGTTTGTTATTGAGAAATGGTTGAACAGGTCTTGTTGACAGGTTTTAGAGCTTTTCAGCCTGAGGCAGATAGCTGGCATGGATAAGGTTTGCTTAAGTTTCAAGCAGGCTAAATAATGGAGAACAGTAATGGAGATTCCCGGTCTTCATTACTGGGAAAGCTAGTAGCTCCTGCTGCAGTACTGTATCATCTTATCCTCATTGTTCCTCTGTTCTGTAGGTATTTGGACTGTGGTTTTATAGGTATGGCTCTGCTCTCAACCATTAAAAAAAACCCAACAAACAAAACAAACCGATAAACAAAAAACAAAACCCTGTCTGCTAGACTCAATCTATATAAAATTGTATTTGATAAATAATACATCAAGATGTATATTGCTAAACAAAACAGTGGGTTTTTTGGTCATCTTTTTTTAAGGAGAAGTATGGAAATAACATATTTGGAAGACAGTGTGTGACTTCTATGAGTGCGTGTATAGCTGTGTGAGAATGAAGCTGGGTTTAATGCCCAATCATTTTACCTGTATTTGCAGAAAAAAGAGTCTTTAGATTCATCATTCACTGAGAGAAACACTTCTTTTTTTTTCCTTTTTTTTTTTTTTTTAATTGGTTTTAGCAGGATTAGAGTGCCCTTGAAGCCATTTTCTTTCTTGAGTGCGTATTCCACCACGGTGTTTCAGTTCTCGACCTGCCCCTGCCTGTATGTGCCTTTTTTGCCAGATCCTTCCTGAGGAGCAGCACCACTCAGTCCACAGAGAGCTGGCAGCCAGGGAATGGGGTCTGAGCACTTTTGCCAGCTGGCTGATCAGCTGAGGGACAAAGACAATAGTTTATCTATGCTTGCTCTGGTCAGCTCCCAAGACATTCTTGTCCTTCAGACTGGCATGACTCTTGGCCCAGTGCCAGTTTTCATCACTCTACTGCTGTTCTACATACACACAGCTTCTTTTTGCTGCAGTTATGTATCATTTTTGCATGATTTTACTTTAATTTGTGGTGACCATCTAAACCACTGCTGCCTGTTCTCTGCACTGTTAGCAACAGTCATAAGCTGCTGTCAGTTGGATCTGGTTAAGCTGCAGCTTTAGTGCATCAGCCTCTATTCTGTGGAGACCTCATTGCCTACACATCTCTAAACTGTCTGAACATAAAAGGAAATAAAGACCTCACTCTAGGCATAAATCCCAGTGACTGAATGTCTGCATTTAACGCTTTTGAAATACCCTTCTAAAAGGTAGCTGCAGGTGGTTTTGTCAGTAAATAATTTTGCAATTGTGCATACGTAATATTTCAAAAGCCCCGGTTCACTAGTTTTTGCTTGGTTGATTTATTTTAATCCATTAGGCTCCATAGCTAGTTAGAGAGGTGAACTAATTAAAGAAAATAATGAGCCATACCCATATCAGATATATATATGGAAATTTTTTGCAAGCTGAATAACAATCAAGCTGAAAATTAGAATGTATATGTTGCTAATTCCATGAGCAGCAATGAGCAAGGAAAGGGGCATCTGGTTTAATGTCTGCTATCAAGATTATTATTTGGTAGTTTTCAAAGTACTGCCAAGAGAGTACATAAAACTGCCACTGGGTTACATATTTAGGTTCAGTATTGTTCTTCCAGCTGGAGTACTTGGAGTGCAGTTACAATCTTTATCTCACTTTCCATCTCACCATGGTAACGTGAGTTATGTACCAAATCTTTCTACTTCCAAGTACCTCATTTTGTGAACAGTCTGTTTATGTCAGAGATAATATTTTCAGGCTGTACACTTTATATCATTCACAAGCAGCTAATTCAGCACAGACATCTCACAGTCCAGTCATGATGAAAATTGTTGTAGCCTAAAAGGAAGTGCTGATTTTCTATCAGTACCTATTTTTGTTTCTTCAATGTCTCTTTTTATTATTTTCTCCTGGTAAGACATTTTACTAAAGAGATTTAACTTCTCTAAATATCTTATTAAGATATTCTGTTAAGGGTACAAACCAGACACTATTTGTTAGTCTGTCATTTAATTTATAGAAAAAAAGTACCTGATTACTTCAGAAATTATGTAGTCTGCAGTTTGTTGCCTTGTTTGTTTAATCTAATCCTGTAACTAATGGTACTGAGCTCAACAATTTTAAGGGTGTCTATTTGCTTTCGTCTTAGAGATAGTTCTCAAGCATTAACCCTGTCTCAAACATCCACACAGCAAATTCAGTGGGATAAAGTATTGTGGACCACAAAATGCAAAGCCACTCCTTTTCCAAGCTGTTGCAGCTCTGAGTCAGTGATTTGTCTCTGTGACAGATATACTAAGTTCTTCACACCTAACTCTGAGATGAAGGACTTTTTCTTCCTAACAACAAGCTGGCTGGTCATAGAGCTCAGGTCTCATCTCTTCTCAGCTACTTTTGCAGTTTCTTGCTGTCATAGATGCAAAACACCAAAGAATCCAGTTCTTGGCAGAAGGAAAATCACTTACAGAACAGAGAGTTACAGATTGCATATATAGAAGTTCAATTTAGAACTGAAGGTGTTTATTTAAAATGTCCCAAAGCTACAGCTGACATTACTTCCTTCTGCTGGACGTAGCAAACACTTTCTGTCTTACATGTGACTGCGTGTGTGCTAGAGATCAGAGAGCTTTTTAATCAAAATTGGTTCTGAAATGCGTATAAAGCTTAACAACTATAAACAGTCTTTTCAAAAAGCAGCTTGTCACACGACATATATGGATACCAACCAAGTTTTTTTTTTCTTTTTGTTCTTTTTCTCTTAAATGAAAAAAATTTCTTCTGGCAGCCTCCTATAAACTACTTCAAAGAAGTCTCAAGTTCTCAAGTCCTTTTTTTTCCCCCAGATGACCTACTATTCTGCTTCTTCTCAGAAAATTAGTCAAGATGTTTGAAATTTGAGGAGTGTGACCTAACAGCAAATTTGATTTTTTAAAAAATCAATAATGTATTTCAAGAGTCCTGATTTTATTTTCAATGTTTTTTTAGTTTATATCTCTCAGCTACAGTATGGAGTAAGGAAGAAGGTATGGGGTAAGGCCTGGAGAAAATGTAGTCGTTTTGGAAAACTACAAGGCTGACAAAAAACAGACTCAATCCAACACAGTACTTAAGTTATGTTTAGTGTCAAACATATGAGTTGGTGTAGGAAAGCTGAGATTTATGCCTCAAAGCTAACATGTTCCAGTGCTCCCTCAAATGACTGCTGAGACAACAAAGTCTACAGGTTACCTACACAGATTTGCCACATCCAGCAGTGGGAGCTTCTTCCATGCCCCTCCTTTGCTGAATTGAAGAACACACCAGCCAGTGGTCTCTTAACCTCTTTGTTTAATATGCCAGCAACTGCTGCCCATTCTAGAAAGCGTGAATTCTAACCATGTGCTGTCACTTTGCTGGGTATTTTTCAGTGGACTTTTTCGCTCAGTACAGGTGACTGAAACGGCCTTTTTGCTTCGTTAGGAAATAATGTTCTACTTGAAAAGCCAAGCACTCAAAATTATGAAATGCCAGAAATGCGGCTGTCTATCCAACCTTAATTTGGCACCATATTTGTGCCAGTCCTTAATGGCACAACTATATCCTTCCCTTGTTCCCAGCTCCATTCATTGTAATGCAGTATGCCTAGAGAATCCAACATCTATTTTCACTGTTTTTATCCTTGTTGCTTAACTGGTGGCTAGAGCATGGAATGAGTGCAGAATTATTTCTTTCACCATGATACTTTCCAGAGCACACTAGAGCGCAAAGGTGTCCAAATGAATCATGAACTTTAATGATCGTATGGCTGCTATGAGATTAAATGTGTCATTATCTCCATTTGATGTCCACAAAAGTGGAACAAAATCCTGTCTGGAGGCCATGCAAGGAGCCAATGGCAGAAGTGGAATTTGGGGCCCAACCCAGTGCACATTCTCCTGGATGAAACTATTTTCCTCCAGGAAGTGCTGAGCAGCCTTGGCTCTCATTGACTTTGCAGTTTTGAGCATTCATCGTGCCTGTTCACCATCACAGTGCTGATAATCTTAAAAAACTCAACCAGAAGATAAAAGCCCAAATACATGCAGCGGTTCTACGCCTGGAGCAACAAAAGCAAATGCCTCATTTAAACAAGCTTTTCAATGGAATGATGAAACTGAATGAAATTGCATATTTTCGTTGTCCTAATGCTTCCTCGTTCTCACTTCAAAACCCACATTTCTTCCATGTCACTTCCTCAGTGTACCCACTGGGGAAGACACCACTCGTGCTAGGGATGGCACAGAGCTACACTTGGGGTGACTGTCAGGCCAGAACTAGTGTGACCACTCAGGAACTGGAACACTGCTTCCCAATTGAATGTGGGATGGGCTGTTTCATCTGCTCTCCTGTGGTGGGATTTGGGCATGTAGCATAAATCCAGTTCCTTACTTCTCTGAAAGTTATTAGGACTTAATTAAGGCTGGAAGCCTCCTATATATGACTGAAATGAATGAGCTTGTTCAGCACCTGGTATTTGAAGGATGGATGGGCAAATGAACATGCAGTCCTTTTAAACACAGACTATCTTTCCTTGGCAAACCATGAGCAATTTCTATTTTCTACAGAAGAAGAAAACAATGTTCAACAAGAGAAGTATTTCTAGTTCTGAGAAGGCAAAATACCTACAGATATATACGAGGTTTTGCTCTTTCAGCTTCTTTTAGATGAAGGCTGCTCAGATATTTGCAGGGATAATAGCAGTAGAAAATGTTTGAATAGGTAAATGGAAATACTTTTCTTTCAACTGTCATGTTCTTAAACTAGACAATAGAGTGCTAATGTATTTCAGACATAAAAAAAAGTACATAAATTGGTTTGAAAAATCTAGAAACTAAAAGCTCTGCACTTTCTTACCAGTGCCTGGGATCGTGTAATTTCCTTATATTTCTGACAAAATATGCCTCTTGGTTACTATAATTTAGTTCAGTTAAACTTGTTAAAGAACAAAGGCAATATGTCCCATGATAATTGCTGTATGATAAATGCATGGTGATTGTCCATTTTTTTGCTAAAATGCCTTCTTCAGAATGTTTTGGAGTGCATATTTTTCAAAAGAATTTCAGAAAACAGACCCATTTCCTGGGCTTGTCTAGAATGGACATTTATAGATAATTAGCCAAACCTTGATCTTTTTGGAAGCGGTTAATTTGGCTTGATGGGGTATATGTTCAGATGAGATTTAAAACTAGATCATACATGCTTTGATCCGTGGGCATTTTGGGTAACGTGGTTGCAGGCAAAGAAACTCTGGCCTTTAGTGGAGGTTGGGAAATACCAGAACAAGTCTTTGTGAAACAAATGCAGTGAAGCCTGGGGGACCTTCTCCCACTTCACCATTGACAAGCACGTGCATTTGCTGTCTGTCTCAAGCTATGCTCACTTCAAATAGTTCACGATGATCAAAACACGCCACCAAATTATCAAGAGAATTGGGTGTTTCTTGTGCCATTAGAGACTGCTCAAAGTTTGGATGACAACTCACCTTTTCTGCCTTCCCTAAGCTATCACTGTATTACACCAGGGTTTTCCATTTTGCATCCTCACTCCATGAGAACTCTGAACAGCTGTGAGAACTGTTATCTAAGAGTTTCTGGTAACCGGTACAGTATTTTAAACAGTCCCAAAATTAAATACCTAAATTGTTGGGTTTTAAGTTCATGCAGCCCATGTACAAAATCTGAGTGCAGAGATGGTAGCATATGTGTGGCATATAATTAAACCTCTGTAATGACACCCACAGAGCTCAAAGAGTAGAGAAGCAACTCACAGCAGTGGAAATATTTGCAGTTACAAAGGGAAATTACTGTCATTGTAAACCCCAAGAACTTGCAGCCTACTTGCACATAGAGAAGACACCAAGGAAGGAAATTCTCCTATGTTATGAACTTCACAACCTAAACAAGGCTAATGGCCAAGTTGAGCAGAATTATAAAATTATTCTAACCTGAAGTACATTGTCTATTTGCTTTGTTTTTTATATCACAAATGAATAAAACCTCACTCCCTTGAGTGAATTGGGCTCCTGGATGTAATATTAACAAGGGAAAAGAGAAAATGTTCCCAAATAATTTAAGGTGCGTATTGTTTCAGGAAAGATCATGCAATAGGCATGGAAGCATTTGAAAACATTTCCACATAGCATGACATGCTCCTAGGTTGTTCCAGGACAGCTCTCCCTGTTTGCAGTGAAACAAATCCATTCTACAGATTATGAACAGGACATGGCCATCCTTTCTTTTTTGCTCCCCTTTTTGCTAGGAAGGACAAGCATGACTAGGAATTACTTCTTTGGTTGAGCTGCAAACGTTGCTTAATGTATTCTTAGTTGCTTGACAATGAGTTTCTTGAACTGTAGGGTTGCTGTGAAATGTAATGAGCAGACTGTGCAGATGAGAAACTTCACACCAGCAGATCTGGTTTCATTATGTAATCATTCATTTCTACTTTGCAAGCTTTTGCTTGTACATCATGTTTCTAAGCTTTGGCACCCTTAAATTAAAAACAGTCCTGCAGGGACCTACTTATATTCAATAATGATCCCAATAAGATTAGTCTTATAAGGCAGAAGAAGTACATAGAAGTGTAAATTTTTCTCACAGTTACAGTTCTTCTCTGTAAACTAATCACATTTCCCTATTTAACTTGTTAGAATGTGTAGTTATTTGACTGAATCAATTACTCCCTTAAATCCAAAGAGTGATAGTACTTGTTCTCAATTTAAAACTGCTTATGGTACAGTTTTCACCAAACATAAGGGTACCATGTCTAATTGCAGAGGCATAAATCATTACTTTTATGGCTCAAGTCCCCTGTTCTCACAGGGTTTTTTCACCCTTTTTTGAAGTTAACATAAGGCTGGGTTATGAAAATTTTTCATTCACAATGTCACATTTCTTTCCAGTAACCTGACATCTTCTCGCTACGACCTGACTTACAGAAGACTGAAGCACCAGTGACCTATCTAATTATTGTGTTATTGTAGCACATTGCCACTTCATTACTTGTGTTCAAAGTTTGTGCACATGTCCACCTGTTGAACTGTAGTCAAGACTCAGACAAGGAGAGCCCTAGTATTGCTAATTAGTTTTAATGTTAGAACTCTCAGACAGTGATAATTTTTCAAAATTCTGAAAGAGGTGAAAGCAAACTTGTCCCTAAGCATTATGAAATACAGGACGTTAGACAGTATTTTATAAACCTCTAATTTCTGTGATTTTTTCCATCAAGAGCAAAATGATGTTCATGCAAAAAGCAATTGTAACCACACTCCAGTTTTCTCCCATCTTTGCCATCTTTTCTCCTGAAAGTATCATGACAGCTTTTATCTTTTTTAGACAATTTTGAGATATTTTGAGTACAGAGTTCAGATTCTTTTTCCTACTTTTTGACAATGTAGACAAAGAGATATCCCCACCTGCATTAAAAAAGACACAAGATCTCCAGAGAGGAGGAAGATTCTGCTTTTATGATCAACTGTAGCAAAACCAAATCATTAGCAAAAACAACACATTTATAACTTCCTATTGTATGTGTCAGACAAAGAGTGTTCCTTGTCCTTTGTTTTCTTACTATCACTATTTTCACTCTATCTGCCCAGCAGTTTTTCTGAGAAAGGGAAGACGCCAACACTTCTGTTTGATTAATGGAGATCTTCCTATTATCGTGCCTCCCTGACATTCTTGTCATTGACTAAAATGGGACAAGGATCTTCTGTTGATGCAAGGTCAGCCATTGCTGGGCTAAACAGCTCTCAGGTAGAAGTGCCTGAACAGAGCATTTGAACAAATCATTTGACTTTTTAAGGGATAAGGTAGCAGTTAGGACAAATACTTCACAATTTTTCTGAAAATGACTGATCAAGTATGTTTGCTGTTTTTACAGGCTGAGTTAACTTTTACAGTGCTCTACTAAGGTTAAAGATGGATCTGAATCTTGAGTATGTGTGTCCAGACTGAACGCTGCTTCTTTGGGGGGTAGGTCTAGCATGAGCTGCGCAGTCTAACAGAGTCAGCTGGTGCTGCAGAGTTGTGTCACCTTACTGGGTGACATCGTGCCACCAGGCCCCCTTGGCAGATGTAACTGTATAGAAGAAAAACAACTTTTGTCAGCTCCAATTATGTTATCTGTGTGGCTGACGCTACCAAACCCGCAGGGAAGTTGTTCATATATGCTAAGTTTCCACTCAGGAGCTTTGCAGAAAAAGCCTTGTTCACAATTCAAAAATTTTGGTATCGCTTCTGCCATCAAAATCTGGGTGTGTGAAACAATAAGGACTGTCATGTCTAATCACGTATTCACAAAGTATTTTTTGTATTCATCAAGCCATCTGCTCTGATAAGCTTTTTTCCACCTCTTTTATCAATTCAGAGCAAAGCATTGTGATCATTCTTATTTATAATATTACCCCACTTCTCCCTAGCCTGCTGACATCTACAAGGTGAATTAGTTACAACAGTAGAGTCTCTGTACTGCAAGCATGACGTCTTTGCCACACCACTCCCAAGTGATAAGGTAAGGGGTGTGCAAGACCAGCTCAGCTGCCTCTGCCCCACACATCTGGAGGGGAACTCCGAGGAGCCGAAGCTGCAGCCCCTGTGGGAATGAGGCAGGAGCTGGTGTCAGTGCAGCGAAGAACTCTGAACCTCTGGAAGGCATTTCCTCAGTGGGGCTGCACCACACAAAGATGAGAGTCAGAGATCTGTATAAGGTCATTCATTGCTTTTGGTTTTGACTCTATGATTACTTAAACTTTTTTGAATAAAATGGCATGCCACTTACAGTGAGAATAAATATTTGAACCTTTTTTTATTTTTCAATATCTCCTGGACTCAGAAAACATAACAAGAATATTTTAAGAGGATAAGGACACAATGTCGCACAGGCACTTCAGTGCAAAAGGGGAGCTAAGACATGACATGAAACAAGTATCAGATAAATGAAGCTGAGATTGTCTGAAAGAGGGGAGGGGCTGAAAGGATTTAATGGAGATGCAGACTATAATCTAAATCCTATGAAGGCAGTCTTTGCACTGAGCACTGAGCTAAATAAGTTTTGGATCGTGACCAAATAGAAAAATTGTGTACCAAGTAACCCTCATCAAAAGTTTTTACACAGGCATTTTGATCCACTTAGTGATTAAGGTCACCCAGCAACATCCTTTCCATTTTTGGAGTTTATTTTGCAACATACTGTGCATATCTTACTGAAAACTCAAAAAATACATTTTAGTCTAAAAGCGATCAGGAGATTGCAATGGACACCTTGAAGAGCTGGAACTCAGGAACAGTCGACAAGCACAGCTGAGATGTTACCAGTCTGATCTTTTCACATATGAATAGATGAGTTTTCAAAAAGCTACAGTGATGTAACAAAGTTTGCAGAGCAGGTCTGAAGAAAATTTAGGAGCAGGACACAGCCCTGTGTTGTAGCCACGGGATGATCACAATATTCAAGGCTAGGCATCCCTCATGTATCTCTAGGTGAGTACCATGTATAAATGCACTCTGGTGCTTTTGTAGTGTTGCTGCTTTTATTTTTAAGAAGCTTACTGTTAAATCTTGTAGGCACGAATGATACTAAGAAACTGGATTTTTTTTTATCACTGGAAAGAATCTTAAAATTATTAAATAATAAAGCTCTGAGCAAAAAGAAGTCAGTTTAATGTGGAAATATTCACATGCTGTTGTAATTCCTCTCTTCTAACCTAAGGGAATCACAGTTTAATAAAGTGAAGACTTAATTCAGTTTAATGAAAGTGACTATAACAAAACCTTAATGTAATTATGAAAATAAGGTCAAAATAAAGTAGTTCTAAACTGGAATGGCTAACAAGAGCAAAATGAAAGCTTTACTCAGTTTTACGTATACTGAGAAACTCTCTGAAAATACTCGATCATGCATGTAAATATTAGGCAAGAGAAAGACTGTTTGGTTCCACTTCAGTGATATTAAATTTATTATTATATTAAGTCCAACAGCACTTGGAGGACAGGAATTCCCTGGGATCCCTGAGCACAGTGGAGTCTCTCCACCCAAGAGACAGAGACAGGATTATGAAGGATTATTGTTCTCATCTGATAGATGATAAACTGAATGCCAGGTGATGTTACTTGCACAAAGTCAGTTATCAACAGAGCAAACAGTACTAAAGTGGATTTTCAATTCATTTCTGGTTAGATAAATTGAAAAATGTTTTACAGAAAAATAATAACATAAAAAAGATTTTTAAAATCCCATTTTGAGTATTCTCAGTGCTTAGAAAATTAAGTAGAAGGAAATTTAGGTAAAAGACCTTTGCATCAGAAATTTGAACCATATAATTATGAGAATGTTAAGAAAAGTACTAGCACTTACAGAATTAGGAGTTTCTTGAAAAAGATTATTTTAAATGCTTTGGGATTGGGTTTGTTTGGGTTTTTTCCCCCTAAGTATTTCTGCTTGCTTTTTCTGTTGGAACAAATAGCAAAATGGTTTAAACTATATGTGTTTATAACATAGATATGTACTCCAATCAAATATTTTTGAAGATAAGGTATGCTTATTTGTTAAGAGGAAGTAGCTAAATGTGCTACGCTGACCCTGGGGTCCAAGGCTGTCTTACAGCCCTGGTTTTCCTGCAAATTTTAAGGCTTATACATGCATTACCTGGAACTTGATAATATTAATTTTTAGATAGGAATGACTGAGAAGGTATTTAAGAAATTAGCTTTGGTTGGAAACTAACTGTTTAAAACTCTAAGAAGTCAGTATTTCTGTTCTGATGAAACTTTCATGAGCAAGTAGTTGCACCTACAGTGGTTTTTCTGTTCATAATCAGTATAATATTACAGTAATACTAATTGTGGATGGCTGTGCTCCCCAGGAGGGCGAAACACATTCCAGTCTGGCCACTTACAGGTAATGCTGCCTCCAAGTGCAATCTCAGGCATGGGCTTAAAGTCTCACCATCACACCTGGCACAGAAGCTGGCTGTGATTTCGTGTTCGGACTGAAAACTACATCATGCTGATAAGAATCCTGGTGAGTTAAAGGGCAGGTGAGAAACAGACAGAGAATTGTTTTCTGCACTAACCCCAAGGAGGGCCGTGGTGAGCATTTCATCCAAGCACAAGGAAAATCAGGAGTTTCTGAGAGCTGTTTTTCCTCAACAGCAGGTTGATGCAGACTGGCCTGTGCATAGTCCATCCGCAGCTGCTGGGTGCTGCTGCTCTCTTGGCGGTGCCATCTCCTGTCCCTGCCACATGTGATGAATAATCTGTCATGCTAAGCTTTGTTTCCTGCACCTGCCTCCCTCTTTAATCTCCACTGTCTCTTGAGTCCAGGAGCTTTGTATCAAGCTGGCCACAATTTCCAGGACTTCAGCCTCTTGGCAGACTTTGAAATCCTGTAGTGTCAACAAAAATAAATCAACATAGTAGTCTCCATAAATTAAAATATTTTCATACTTTTAGGGTAGAAGAGTGGTTTGATCAACAAGACTGGTCCTATGTAGTGCAGGTCACAGCAGCCATTCAGTACTGAGATCAGTAACCCAGTTCCTCCTGACTGATAAAGTAATCAGCGTTGCTCTTGGCATCAGTGGTTTCAGAAGCATGGAAGTGCACTGAAGTATATACCTCCTCTGGGGAGAGAAGAAAGTTTTAAACCAAAGACAACTGGAAATCTTGGAGCTTGAGTAAGCATAATCTATAGCACTGCCAGATTCTGTCCATATTTTTCTCCAGATGTCTACCACTATCCAGGTCATTCTGGTACCTTTGACTTGAAAATGTGAAATTTAAAGACTATTGTTTTAAATTAAAATGATGCAAATGAGATGAAGCATGGATAGTGCCTGAAACCAGGGCCAGTGCCTGAAAAGAGCAGGCACTAGGCAAACCACCATCTGCACAGCCTGAAGAATAATAACACTGAAATGCTAATCTATGAATTGGTGTTTCTATCTGCTGTGGCTTCCAGCAAGCTTTCATTGAATTTTTCGCTGCAGCTGATACCTATTGTCATGTATCCTCTAAAAAATGCCAGTGACTGAACAAAATTAAATTTTGGCTTTGTGCATGGCACTAAAATACACAGCAAATTCAAGAGAATCATGCTCCCACCACCACTCAAGTGCAGTTCTGTGTTCCTCTAACATATAAATTTTTTCATTTCTTAAGTTTGTCTATCTTAAGCCAACCAGTTCCAAGGACTAAGGAACTCCATGAGCTGAGCTGTTTGTATTTTTTCTTATGAAAGAAAAACTAAGGAAGATGCCATCTTGGTTTTTGGTACATGCCTGTGAGGAGTTCCCCAAGCAGTTCCTCCGTGTTGGTCAAACACCGGCATGGGACAGGAGCCATCCCCAAACGTAATCCAAGTATGACAAGCCTATGTTGAAGAATAAGGAATTTTAACTGCTGATATTCAAACTGTGCTGTTCCAGTATGATTCAGGGCCAGATACTAGATCTGATTTATTCTCTTTAGCATTCCTGTAGCCACTGGGGCTCCTGCATACAGCAGCACACGTTGAGGTGGAGTTGAAGAAGCCTTGCCCCTTCGTGCTGCCGCCTGATACTCGAACCCGACAATTGTCCTTGTCACATTTGCTGTGTTCTACAAACAGCCTAATTGCAGCCTCTGTACTCAGAACACCTCTGACCTGCTCCACGTGGAGTGAATTTGAAAGGTCATACAGTACCAGGCACCCAGAAAGCAAATTCCCTGGTATTGGTAAACTTTGTGCACTTGGGAGGAAGCAAGACCAAACCCACAGCAATGTCTCAACCTCCCATCAGAGAGGCTGGTCTGCAAGGAGAGCTCTGTAATGCCAAGCTGCCTTCTCACCTGCAAAAGCCTTTATCCTTACTGGAATGTTGGTGTGATTCTGAAAAGCCAGCTTCCAAACTCAAGAAGAAATTGTCCTTTGGGGTAATATAGATGGAAGAAACATCATTAAGAATATTAGCATGGACAAAGTCAGACTGGGGATTCCTCCAAATACTCTTAAGAAAGCAGATTGTGTGCAAAAGCTAATGGCCTTCTTTCTATTAATAAAAAAATTGTGATTTACCACCCTGTGCTTTTTAAATCACGTCTTAAATTATTCCTGTGCCTATGTTTGGAATTGCTTTTCAAAGAATACTGATGCCATTAATAAAAATGGCAGTTCAAATGTCACTGTTAATTGTATACTTTGATCTGTGACCTTTGCATTTTAATATTGCAGTCTGTTGAATTGACATCGGGAGGACAAAAGCTTTTGACAGCTGATTTTGCTCAGCTTAGATTCAAATGATATTGTGCTTTATAAATAACCCAGTGACATCTTTGCCTTTGTCAATCTTTCTGTGAAATATTGTCTATCTAACAGAAGCTCATTTCTGACTTATTTTTTGTTTGTTTTGTTTTGTGGTTTTTTGTTTGATTTGTTGGGGTTTTTTGGTTGTTTGTTTTCATCTAAACACCAAAATAGTGGAGTGTCTGAATTAAAAACTGAGTGATTGAATTGTGGTTCAAATTACAGTACATAATTAAAGCACACTTGCCTTCACTTATTCTAGCATTAAAATATGTAGTGGTAATAATAACTTCTTTTTTTTACTGAAAGAGTTTTTGAATTATTTTGTCCAAATGATAGCAATAATTTTAAAGTTCACTTTTTCCACTTAAAAGAGAATGAAAAATGTATTTCTTTCTACAGTTATGCAATCTGTAGACTCAGTATCCCACCATCAGGTTCACATAGCAATTTGGATATACAATGAACAGTAGCTGGGTGTTTCAGCAGTTCTAAGCTAATCTCCAAAAGCAGTAACATCAACCCTCATTTTTGCAATACCCTCCTCTTTAGTCTAGACTGGTCATTTGTCTTGTTCTCAATAGGTGTTTTGGCTAATACCCGGTCAATTGTGTTATTATAAATCCCAATTTCCAAATGTTTACACAAAGATTATAAACATCTTACAGTTTCTTATGTCTCATAGTTTTTTTCAGAATGTTTCCTTCTACAAAATCCATACAACCACCCTGACCTCAGCACCAGCAGTGCAATCGTAAACGTATAAATAGGAAGCTGCTGCTGCAGATGGTGAGAGATGTGCATCAGATGCTGCCTTTCCTCTGATGGAAAATGTGGAGAAAGGAAGCCATGGAATAATGGAAAGATACAGGGCTTGGTACAAGGCTTTGCCTACTGATGATAAATAAAACTCAAAGCTTTCAAACTATAGCTTTCATCAGGCACAGGCAGATGCAGATTAGCAGCCAAACCACTCTAAACAAAACACTCTTGTAGTTTCTTCATGCAAAATGATGATAGCTCCTCAGTACTGAGGAATATTCCATATGAACTGTTTTAAATGTGCTGAATGTTCATCTTCCTCAAATTAAGCAAGATGCACAGTTCTGAGCAGTTTTACCTGGACATTTTAATGGAGCAGCTGGTGCACTACTTGGCCTGGAGGCATGGAGAATTCTCTTGTTTACTTATCCTTAAGTTACGATGTGTCCTGTGGTATAAAAAGGTAGTAATGTAAGACATTAAAGACATGAAAGACACTTAACTACTTAATAGATATTTCCTCCCTATCTCATCCTGACTTACAAGTGGCTGACTGGCATGGAGCTTTTAATGAAGTACTTATTCAGGAGGAAAAGATATTGCTTTGTCAGTTCCAGGTCCCACCTGTCTTCATTAAACCCCTGTTCTCTCTCCTAGGTTCAGAAGAAAGACATTTAATAAACACTAAGGAGGTGTGAAGTTTATGGTCGTGACCACGTGACCACTTGCAAAGCTTCTGGGCTCATTGCATGTTGTGGTCAAAGACTGATTTTATTAGTTTCCACATTTACAGTCACACTTGCTATTTAGCTTCTTGTTTACCAAGAGAAGAACCATTAGAACCTTATAACTTTAGAACTGTGCCTTTAGATAGTGTTCCTTTGCCAGGAAAGTGGTAAAAGCAACAGTTGCCTTCAGAACAAACTTAGCAAATAAATATTAATTAATAAATGAACTCACAGCAAGTTTCCAGAATTATTAAAAGCCATTAGCTGAAAAATATGTTCACCTGTGTTTGTAGTCTCCCTGTTAGTGTGGGAGATAATGGGTTGCAGGGTACATGGTGCCCTAAATTTTGGAAGAAGCTGTAAGTCTTTTTGGAAGAGATGCCTCCTGTGCTGTGGCAGTAAGGCAGGAGATGTGCTTGGAGCTTGGCTTTTTATAGAATCTCACTCTGGCAAAGTTTCTGTGGACAGGGGATTGCCATATTCTCTGCAGGCTTCATGCTTGTGCCAGTTTGAATCATTTAATATTATTTGAATAGGTGTTTAGATGTATATTGAATGTGTGTGTGTGTGTGTGTACGAACAGATATTTTTATCTTATTGGAGACTTAATACTTTGGCAGTCAGCTCTCAAGTGCTTGGGAGTGCAGCCAAGATAATACTTTCTGAAATCTTTTTGAAGTTTTTCTATTTTGAACCGTGAAAATGCTTCATTTTTTTTCACCTCAGACTACTTTTTTTTTAAGAGGATACTGCCAGCTTTGTCAGCCTCACATTATGTATCACCAGGCACGCTTTGTGAATAACCCCAGATGAAAGGAGGTCTGGAATTCAAGTGTATGTGTACATTGGTGTCCTGCAGAGAGAATGTGCTCAAGGACTCCCTGTGGATGTCTGGAGTCTCAATGCATCACTGTGGAATAATAAAAGACTACCTTCTTAGTGATGTTATGAGACCACAGTCTCTGATCAATGACCTTTTTAGGAATTCCACTGAATATCAATGATTTACCTGTATGACTGGTATCCCACTGACCCTGTAGGTTGGATAAAGCAGTCAAAATGGATTAGTGCAAAAAGCTCTGCTTTTCTACCTTCCAATAACAGAAACCTTACTTATTTATTCAGGAATAATGAGCTCTGCATTAATGGAGTCCAAAAATGTGCCAGGTTCTCCATCTATAGAATAAAATTTGCAATTCAGAGAGAATTATAAAATAAGAGAAGACGGGAAGGAGCATCCAAGCAAAAAGATAAAACCACATCTACTGTTTCTTCCTGGTTACCCCCAGTGCCACTTGCTGTGTACTTGCAAATTACATAAAATGCCATTTTATTTATTTATCTATTTATTTATTTCTTATTTTCCTATTGGTTGATATATACATTTCTTTTAAGTTCAGGTGAGTGAAGGGGGGAAGAGATGGAATCTTCTGAAGCTGACGAAAGGTTTAAGTAAAATATTAAAAATTCTGAGCTTTTTGTCCCTTACTTCTGATATGTTGCTAAAGCTATAAGGAAATTGCCTAAGTAACCAAAATTTACAGCATTTTCTCTTTTTTCTCTCCCTGTTTTTCTTCACTGAGATGCTTGTCTGTCTTAATGAACATGGGATATCTTTTATGCCATTTTTGAACCATAATACTATTTGATTTTTAGTTCTTTTTAGATTACAGTTAGTAATCTAACTAAACTACAGTTTAGTTCAGTTTAGATTACAGTTTTTCCTTGTCGTGGAGAAGCTCACTGACTTTTATTTCTAGAAAAGAAGAAGTTGGCAGTGCCAATTATTTGTCACTTGTAAATTATCCATTAGAGGCTGTTATATCATGTTACATCTATCTGCACTAGGTAACTAGCATTCTCACAAATAGTGTATATTATGAAGTAATATATTAGCACTTCCTGGTGTTCTCATAAATCTGCCATTTATTTCACTGAAACAGAGACACCAGAGACCTGATGGCTCCTCTGTGGCTTCTTACATCATTCCCCAGCAGCTCATGCTCCCTTCCACTGAAAGGATCTGATGAAACACCAGGGCCCCACTGCACATACACATAACTAGACCAAAGGGAAATGGATGGGAATGCTGTCAGGTGGAACAGACTGGGTGTCCATGGCTGCCAGTGTCTGTACGTGTAACTAGCTATGGGAAAAAAGGAGCTTTATCGGTCTTTGCTGCATTTTTTACATCCTTCATTTTGTGTCTTGCCCATTAACTCTGAGTGTGTGACACTATTGAACAAATAGAATCCTTCTTGCTAAACTGATAAAAACTGGCCTTATAATGGGACGGAATATCAAAACTAGCACTACTTAGCAAAGGAAGTTGCCAGATTTCTTAAATGAACTGTAACATAGGCAAAAAAAGAAAACAAACCACCAAACTGACTGCTTCTCACTTGATTAATTGTAGTGGCAACAAAAGCTCAAAATAGCACCATTTATCTTGTCAAGTGATTCCCAGATGAATAACTTTTCTTTCATCTTAATAGCACACTGTCACAATAAACGTCAGGGGATAATGAATGCATCTAGATTTTCAACCAGAAAGACTGCTTGATGGTAGTTTGGGACTGCAAAAAATATGCCATTGAACAGGAATTAGAGCAGCAAAGGTGCTTTCCTTTACTTCTGAATTTGGCTGATGGTCTGCTCCAACATGTGTTGCTGAAGAATGCTGCTTGGCATTGCCTTAAAGCTTTAGATCATCTCCTGCTGTAAGATTTTGCTTGAAGCTGTTTGAAACATCGTTAAATTATTTGGGCTGTGATTTTCCAACAGTTCAACCAATCTCATATTTTAAGAGTTCAAATAAAAGACTTCCTTTTGTCACTTAAAAGAAAAGACATCCAACATTTTCTTTAACAAGCACTGAAATTCAGTCTGAATTTACTGTGGGGAGTGGGCCTATACTGTGTCTGCCAAAGGGGTATGAGGTACTGGGCACAGAGACTGGGACCCTCTCCCTGGAGCAGAGAAGTTCTAGGAGAACAGTGGAGAAGCAGACACATCTGACACAAAGATCACTTCTCCCAGAGTGAGCCAGAGATCCCCGCACATGCTGTAAACTCCCTGGCAAAAGCACCCCACCATCCTGTAGCAGTGGGCTGTGGTGGGGGTGAGGATCCCTTGTTGCCACTCAGGCACTGCAAGGACTGAGCAATGAATCGACACAGCCCAAACCGTGAGCAGCAGCCATGAGGGTGCTGCTGCTCTGCTGCTGAGTGCAAACCCAGGCCGTGATACAGCTTGAAAAAGATGGTCAATATTCCCCATATGAACATATCAACATGTTTAAAAACCATAACCTTGTTTTGTTCCTTTTGTATAGAGAAGTGAAGAGAGCTTTTAAAGACAGGAGCAAACACCATTCTTCTATGGGCTATTTTCCTATTCAATAATGGGATTAACTTGTTTTAGGAATTAATGAGGTTTATGTAGTAAATGAAAAGTATGTGGTAAATGAAAATCATGTAATAAATGAAGAGGGGGATTGAAAGACATCGGACAACTGTCTTTCATCGAGTTAAAACATTAGGCTTTATTTCCAGCTCTGGGCAGTTATATGTGGTGCCAAAGTAGCAAAGCTGTGATCTTATGGATGACTTATATATAATATTATAATTTTATGTAAATTGTAGTAGCTTGGTCAAAATGAGGACCCACAGTTAACAGTGTAACCCTTCTCTCCCTGTCTCAGTTTTATATACATCTTTTTGTGAATAAGCCCCTCGTCTCACAGGAGAATTATAACATAAAATTAGTGTGATTAATTTGAAAAAATTTGAATAAAGAAAGCTTGCTTGCCTTCTCATCAGTGGAAACCAGTAAAGCATTGGGAAGCTACTCACTCTCTCAGCACATTCCCTATCTCAGCACTGCAAGAGAGGAAGAGCTCCTGTAAATGGAAGATGGTCATGTGGTGACATTATTGAAGACTTTGACCTAAGGAATGTCAAAAAAGAAATCTGAACTACAGATGAATAATCAGTCTTGCTTTGGGCATGCCCTATTCCAGAATGCCGGGTCTGGGGCTAGATCATACCAAGGGACATTAGTGCAGGCTTTCATGTTCAATATGAGTATTGATAAATAATTGTAGGGTAGAAAGAGAAGAATCTCTTCTCTTTCTGCTCACTGCCATGAGTTCTCATTTGTGCTAGAGAATCCTTGCCTTGGAGCAATAGTTTGAAACATTTTTCCAGAAGAATACCTAAAACCATTAGAAGTGAGCACAACAGTTCACATTTTATATATATGTGCTTAATATCTGTAGCTGCCATTAACTTCAGGAGAAGACGAGAACTGAAACACTGAAACAGGCTATTTTTTTTTTTCTTTAAATGTCAAAGTAAGAACTTAGTGCTTAGCTTTAGGAAAATATTTGCAAATGTTGGTGTTAGTATACGATGTGTCAGCCTCCTCACCTGCCAAATGGGGAGGACAGTGCTACTTCCCACCCAAACATGCTACATTACAGAGAGACTGAATCTGTAACTATTTTATGCTCTGTAAAGCTCTAGGAAAGGAGTGCTCATAGCCTTCCAGAAGTCTTTGAAGACCTAGAGTGTCTTGTACTGGGATGAATAATGACATGAATATCAGAGGCGGAAAGGACTTGGGGCTAAGCTGCTCAAGCTGCTCAAACACATATTCTGCAAGATGCCATGACATCTGTTTAAAAAATCTTAGAGGTAGTTGTGACAGAGAATGCAGATGTTCATGAGGCTTAAATCTCTCTTGACTAACTTCAGTGTTTCAGTAGGCATGAGAAGGTAAATTTGTTTACTGTCTGTTTTTCAATTAAAGTGCTGTTTATTGACAATTCAAAGGGGGAGTCATGTCTCTTAATTATTAGATTTAAATCAGTGAGTACCTTTTCATCATGGTTTGATGTGATTGTCAATGATGAAGACAAGTGTAGTTCAATCTTTTGTTGAAAAACACCTAATTATGTCTTTCTAGAGAAAGATATGGTGCAAAGTGTAATTTCTTTATGGTTTTATGCAGGGCTTTCCTCTCAAAATAAAGGAAGTAAATGAAACCCAGCCTTCTGTTAGGGACTCTTTTTCTTAACCTTGGTAACTACATGTTAGCCACTCATGGCAGGTATGAGTTCCCTGCAAGAGAGAGAGCTTTTAGAAAAGTTAGCACAACTGGCCTGCCTGGATGACTAGCATCAGGCTTTAGCTGAACACATCATGTGTTAGGCAACATGGAAGGCCTGCATACTGAATCTTTATATGTAGTTGTTTTTTTAGAGAAGAAAACATGACCAAGTGCCTCAGGAAAAATCCTTGTAATTGGAGAATCCTCTCCCTTTCCTTCTTTCAGTAAGGTAGGACTTAACTTGCCCCCTGGCTGATGTGAGAGCTGTGATACAATTTCTATGTAGACCCAATGGTTTGCAGGAGGCTTATTTTTTACAATATGGTAAACTAAATAATAACATTAATATTTCACTGCTTGAGTGAACCTTTCCTGGTAGGAAATTATACAAGTTTCCTTTTAATTATTACACAGATGCAGTTATACTTTCAAATATGGATTAAAGAAGAAAAAGACATTTTACCACTGTATTCTGTAACTCTTATATTAGAGGCTGGATCCTTATTCCTCTGTCCTGGTCACTTGACATTAGCCATCCTTGTGAAACTTGGGTGTTAGAGTACCACTTAAAATTTTTTTTAAAAGGTTCAGATTTTCTTGGAAAAGCAGAAGATGGAGAAATCCTTGTCATGGTGTTACTACAACAGAACTATGACTCTTCTCATTTCTTGATACTCTGCTAAGCATTACTCCTAGCCTTTGGCTGGACTGAGCCTAACACATTAGTAGAAGAATCCTGAAATAACTTGTAACATCTCAGCTATTAAGTCAGTAGCTCTTTCAAGAATTAGCTCTTCTTGCTGAGACATGCACTCGTTGCCTAATGGGGCTCCTTCTCTTCTGTGTTTTCCTTCTGTTGTCTTTGCCAGTGTGATCCACTGGGACAGTAAGTAGAGACTCAGAGAGAATTCACAGCTGACAGGGATGTCTGAGCTTGGTCCATAAGGAAAAATACATAAAGGTCTAATGGACAGCATGCACCACTTCTCTCATCCAGCCCAGTCAGAACTCTGGATTTTCAAGACTTAGACAGGATTTCATAGACATCAGAGTGAAACAACTCACAGAGGCCTTTCATGCAGCTTGTCTCCCTTTGTTTCTATCACTGTGTGCTGTGTGTGCGGTACCCAGATGGTTGGGTATTGGCACCATTGTTCTCCCTTCCCAGCCAGGACAGGGACAGCAGACCACCCACTGGCTCCTGTGCCTGCAGGAACAAACAGTGGCTCCCATTTCAGCTTGCATTTTGCTTAGAAGCCAGATGAAAATGCATCAGCAGAGACCTCTGGAGCAAGCAAAAAAAGCAGCCAGAATCTTGCAACCCCCTGCAGGCATCTTCCCCTGGGGAAGGAGAGAAACCTCTGTGCAGAGCCAGGGCTGGAGCTCAGGAGGGTCTGAAGGTGAAGGGATGCTGAGGCTTGGTGGGCTGTAGGCTGTCCCAGACACAAGTGTCTATGTGAGTGAGCAGCAAGTCCTACACTCACACAGACACTATGACCTGAGTCCCTTGGAGGAGAATGTCAAGGGGGAACTTCCCATCCTTGCCCTTTTCAAAGCTCTTTGTCCCAAACTGGTCACGTATACATCTTGATTGCATTGGTGAACAGCACCTGTGAAATTCCCTGTGGTCTCAAAGAACCTGAGAGGGCTCCATCTGCCCTACCTGACATCCTCAGCCAGTGTGGCAGTGTGGGCACCTTGTCTCCTGTGCACATAGGGGACTCTGCTGTGGGATGCGCCTGGCCTCTGTAAATCAGCGTTCCCAGGGCTACCTGTGTTTAGTACCAAGAGGTCTTTGCACAGAAAAGTGTCTGTCTCCCCTGTTTCTTCATTCAGGCTTGCTCCTTTGTGTCACAGGTGACAAGCTGTTTGTGACAGGAAGATGGGGCACATAGGTAAGGGAAAGTCCTAGCAACTGAGCTGTGGAACTGAGGTCAAAAAGTAAATACTGCTTGCTGTGGTGCTTTTGCGAGCTGTGTGTTGTTCATGCCGCTATGAACAGAGGTGCTGAGCCTCACAGAGCTCTAAATGCAGAAGGAAAGCACAACACAAATGTGGATACAAAAATGCTGTTAGCAAGGAATTTTCCTGCTTCTTTCTAAGCCGTGGGATATTTTTCTCTCTCATGGAAGATAGTAGCAGAGTTCTATGAATTGTGAACCCCTGCGACCTTGCAAAGCCTTGTTTATAGTACAGTAGAAAAATATTTTGACAATGGATGTTTAGGATTTCTAGCCAATCACCCCAAGGGGTTTCTGATCCTTTGTTCAATTAGACTATGAAGAAAAAAGTCTACAAAAGAGTTTGTAAAATAATTAAATAAATCAATCTTGCCACACAAATCCTGCCTGCTGGATCTTCTCTCCTCTCCTCCCTATGGCTGTGGGATACAGTAATACACAAATGTCTAAAAGCAGTGCACTGTGCAAGAAAGCTTTTGCTACCCAGGTCCTGATCCTGCTCCAGCACTGCCCCATGCCTAGTCTGCTGTGGGCAGGGTATGCCTCGCATTGAAGTTGATGACACCTATCTTAAAAAACAGCATTAAGGAGAGAAAGGCTTGGAATGTTTTGTAAGTGATGGGGAAATATCTGTCCAGTAAAGATGATGATAGCTATCTTAAATAAACAACCCAGCAATAAGTAGAAGAAGGGTCTGAGTGTTTTGCAAATGATGGTATTGCAATCTGGCAAACATCATTGTTCTGAAGCTGAGGCTCAAAGCCTGGACCTTGCTGGGAAAATTAGTTCTCCTTAGACCTGCTGGCTTTTCTGTCCTCCTCAGGGTTAACTGTGCTGTGGACTGTGGTCTTATTTGATGATTTATATGGCTGCAGCACCTGAGCTTGTCCCAGCTGATGTGACTGTTGTGCCTTCTCATTGTGTGATCTTTTTATTCCACAAGCGTTGACAGACATCCCAAATATTCCTTTAACACTGATCATGAGGTTACTGGAAATAAGGAAAATGAGGGATCCAAGACTAAATTATTGCACTGGATGGTGCCACTTCCACAGCTATGCGATATATTTGATAAAAAGAGGCTGGGTAAGAATGAGCAGGAGTGAACTGGCATTGAGATCAAGGTGAGAAAGAGAATAAAAGGGCTGTGAAAATCTTTCTTTATTTATACACCCCTCTCTTGTGTCCAGACCTGAGTTGGAAGGAAAGACCGGCTGAGTTTTTAAAGGTATCTAAAGGATTTCTAAGCCCAGTTTTCGCTTGTGTCCATCGTAAATTGTCACCCAGCTCCGTTATACGGGTTTGAAACACCCCTGGGTAGATGAATGTCCTGAAGTCACTAAAAGGATCAAGAGCTGAACTGGGGACTCAGGTGAGGGCTGGGCTATGATGCACCAAGTTCATGCCCAACAGTGTGACTTGTGCCACACTGCCCTGTGAGAGCGCTGGATACACACACCTGGGAAAATGCTGATGTCAGGGACAACAGGAGGGCAAAACTTTATCATTTTGTTGTTTTTAAAGTGAACAACCATATTACCCAAGCACAAGCAGCACGTTGGAGAGCAGGCCATGCAGCATAACCACTTCTCAAAAAGGGAAATGGAGCTCAGAAGGAAAATCTCTTGGCACTATTGGAGAACTGCAGCCTGACAGGCACTTCCCCATGCAATTGTGCCAAGGCTGGTGCAAAGGCATCGCATCAAATCGTAAGAACAATGAGCGACAGCACCCTCAGAAAGAGAGATAAGAACAGGATCCTCACAACTGTGAAATGGAGCTTGGGGTGGGAAATGAATCTTTAGGAAAGTCAAAAGTTAATAGCATAGGTACTCAGCCAGCTTCTCAAGGAAAATGACATAATTCAGGACTTAACACTGATTCACACACATTGAGGATCTCGGCACTTAGAGGCTTCAGTTTCTAAATTAGCATCATGCAGATGCACATGAAAATCCTGGCACAGTTAATAATCTTGCTAAGTATTATAGGCATTATTTTTAAGCAGAAAAGAAAAAAAATCAACCCAACCACCCCCAAACAGCAAAAAAAACTGAATAATTACCAAGGTACCTGCCAAATTAAAATACAGTGTAATTGTTCTGTGTAAGTGTTCAAACAAAACATATAACACCTCCCAGGAAAACACACTCATTCTTGCTTCCTTCCCCAAATAAAAAGACATCCATTTGTCAGTGCATTTTTAAGTCTAAAAGACATATTAAAAAACTCCTGTACCATACAGTTTTGAAAACATTGCTCAGATTCAAGCTTCCATGAGACACATCACTCCCAGTGGTGGTACTTAAGCATTTTGCCTTGATAATTTTGCAGTTTGCCTATTTTAGTGTTACCTAACAAGAGTAGCTAAAGAATGAAGGGCCAACTCTTTGTGTCTGTGGAAATACAAATCAGAGCAGCTGTCAGGACTTTGTCAGAAGCCATAAGGGATACACTGCTGGCTCCACAGCACAATCCTGCCTGCCTTTCTTGCAAGAGAGATAAAGGCAAGTTGTTGTCTTCCTTTTGCTCTTCCTCTTTCTCTGTGCCATTAAGAACAGTGAAGACCACAGCGAGCCCTCAGTGCCTCAGACCTCTGAGCACCAGCAGCTCAGGGAGCAACAGTGTGAAGTTTTCAGCAAGCACGTGCTCAGGGCTGTACGTGCACTGTTGGCATTTGGCAGCATGGGCTGCTGGGCATTCCATAAAGCAACAGCTCATCATCCCCTGGATTATGCCTGTAGGACTGACAGGTCTGTTCAGCTGTAGTGGAGAATGCCTCACCATGGGCTGTTGGAGGGAAGCTGGGGAAACAGCTCCTTTTCAACTGTTGACTTATTTCGAGGCACTACACAGCACTGAAATCCCCCATCTGTAGGTGATGCTTGCAAGGAAAATACATTCTCAGTGCATTGCAAATACACCCTGTGTTAGGAAAACAGGGAGTTAGAGGGGGCTGACCAAAGACTCACCCTCCCTGAGCCAGTCCTCCAGGTACACCATCTTTCCAGGATCTGTCTTGCAGATCTGTTCCTGGTTCAGCCTCAGAGCAGCACGGGGAGGTAGGAGTCCCACACACCATACCGTGGAGTGGGTGGGGGAATGGATCTCATGGCACCTACACATTGCACGGTGTGCAATAAATAAAGTGGGTGGATTAAATGTCATAGATACATACCACTCCTAAACTCTTATCTGTCTGCACTGGTATCTGTGCCAGCTGCTTCTCCACCTACCTAGAGGCCTTTTGGTTATGGAAACCCACAACTCACAACGATATTTCACTTCTGTAGAGATACATTGCTTACACCCACCTTGAAACCAAGTGGAAAACAAGTGCTCTTACTTGATACCAAAGAGTGACCTGCTCTCTCAGGTAGGGAGCAGTCCCCTTTTGTGTGATTTACTGAGACCTGGAAGTTGAATTAGCAAAGGCAAAGAATAGCTTGCTTGTTTCTCAGTTGGATACATTTTACCTGTAGCACTGGAAATGCATCAAGTCACTTCTGCTCTCTTCTACTATCTCTGCTTGGGAGCTGGCAGGGTTTGCCGAAATGTGAGTCCAGGTCCAGATATGGGGCCTGTGGTAGTACTACGCACTTGGCTGCATGGCACTTGTTATCTTCTTTTTTGCTAATATCCCTGTTGGGAATCTTACACAGATAAAAATAGCCTACAGTGTCTGCTTCTCCTTTCCAATGATTTGCAGACAGATACTTGCCAAGTGTCTAGTGACTCATTTATTTGGGAAAAAAACGACCACAACAATGCAATCTGCAAACCCACATTTTCCCACTCCCATATAAGAAGCATTTTTAACAGTTACTCAGACCTTATGTAGAACAGATATTAGCAACCTGCTCCTCTGTTTTGCTCTAAAGAGTGATGGAGAGAACTCCAAATTTCCATTGCCTTTTTCTTTTGGTAGCCATTTACTCCATGCAAAGCATACATGACACCAGTCTGGAGACCCAAGCTATTGAGCAGAGCTTGGGTGGACAGTCATGGACTGAGCTGGTGGAGCTGCCAACACTCTGTCCTTGGCAGGAAGCTGAAGACTAAATCTCAAGTATGCTTTGCTGCTCTATGGTTCTGGTCCAGTCATCCATTCACCCACTGAAAAGTTGCTTTAGATGTTTTTTTCAGCAGCTTGTGCAACATTGCACTGGGTACTCTGGAGGGGAGTTAAGTGCTGTGTTTCTATGAGGATGTTTTTGTAATTGAATTGTTCAGCAGAACCTTTACTAAGACAGAGATGGAAAAGGTTTTGAAAACAAAAATATAAGGGGATAAGAAAAAAAACCTCTATGAACCAAGAGACCAAACTTTTGACACTTACCACTGAATGCAATGCCATTGTCTGTACTCCTGCATTGCAGTAGCTGGAGGTGGACTGACTCCTCAGGCATGGGCTCTTGCAAGGCCAGATCCAAGCAAAGGAGCCACAAACCTATTCACAAGTGTAAAGACAAAAATATCTAGATTTTCTATGTTTAGTGCCACTCATGTCTGAAATGCAGCACTCCAAAAAACATCTTGCTGGGGCGCAGAGCAGTTCAGGAGTCACCAAAAAGCCACAGTGTTTGTGAGCTGCAGAGAAGAGTCATGAGTCCCTGTAGTTTGCTCTATACAGAAGCAGTAAAGGTAGGACACAAAATGCTGGGATGGATCAATGCCTATCATTTATAGCTGTCAAGAAAGCATATTTCAGTTTCCCGGATGGGAGAAGCAGACATCTCAAAGACTATTTTCAGAGAAGGGCTGGTGTTTTCCCATGTCCTTGGGAAGCAAAATTTCCTGTCATTTCCCATTGAATTCCCTTCTACAACTTGTCTGCCTGAATGCATCGTTACAGTTCTTCTGAATTTTATTAGGAAGCCAAAAAGCTGGGGGTTTTTATCCAAGCACAAACCCTCCACCCCTCCACCATCTCACCTCTGTGACACAATTCAATTGATACCTACCTCCATTTAAATATCCCACCATCTCTTATTCATGATGCTGAAAAGCCCTGGAACAATGAACATGACTATTTTCTACTCAAGAAACAAAAATTTTAAAATTTTGGCATTCCATTTTTAAATAATAAATAGAAAATATTTATTTTACAGCATTTTCAAGATCATTTTGACAAAAAGGCAGTTTTCATCAAGCATTTGACAGATCAAAAAAAAAAACTTCTACAGAAAGCTTCGTAGCTCATACAGCTGCATACACAAGGTGAGTTCTTGCTCTTTAGATATATTTACGTATGTGTATGTTTCCAGTTTTAACAGTTACAAACTAAAAGCTAATATACTGAATTTCAAGAAAACTCCTACTCATGATATAATTACATTGCAGTAATAAAATCAGTGCTTAATATGTTCAAAACAGACAGATATGAAAACAGTATAGTACCTTGCCACATAGCCATCTCCTTTCCTATGCAAATCTGTTCTATTTCTTTTTCTTATCTCAGGTCTTCAAAGACTGGCTTCTTAGTATCAGCTCTATGCTACTGACAACGTGTGTTTTTGGAAACAGCACAGCAGATCTTATACTACAATTATTAGAAGATAGAATTCATTGCCAGTGCAGTGATCAGCAAAGAAGATACAGCATTTTCCTCACTGCTTTAATGAGTAACCAGCATTTTAAATAAAAGAAACAGCAACAAAAAATATCCCCCTAAAAGCCCCAAGTGGAAAAAAAAATCAACCAACTAACCCTCAGGTGTCTTCAATTCATCATAGAGACATCAATATGCTAACAAAAATGTGTCTTTGGGCAAAGTTGTTTCATGCTTTGCACATCAGCATGATGATAGCATTGGCCACGAGTAATATTGAAAGGAGCAAAGATTGTGAAAAGAAAATGAGGAAAAAAGACTCTATCTGGTTTTGAGCATAAGCCAAACCTTCCAATACCAATGCTGCATAATTAAGGGAAAAACTATGGGATTTGGATCTTCAGAGAAGGATTGATAAACGAGCAGGACTTCTTAAAATTGAAGTGAAAAGAAAGAAAAAGAATAGAATTATGATAATTCAGAAAAACTCTGATAGAATATTCAAAAGAAGCATGGTTAAAATCAGGGTTTGTAACTATACTAACAGGAAGAAATTCCTATAAAATATTTTTCTAAATGAAGTGTAGAACTGTGGGACAGGTCCTCATCCTCAGCTGAATTCAGCAGCCCAAAGATCATAGCAGCTAAAATCCTGACCTGTGTATGTATAATAAGCACATTTATAAATAGGGTAATGATCATTACAGTTAAGTTCAGGCCACAGCAATTGGACCTGGACTTTGACCATGCCAGTCATTAGGGAGCTTTGGATTAGGCCCATCTCTAGGAAACACATGAAAGATAGAGGAGGAGGAGGAGGAATAAATGACAGAACTACAACCGCCTAGAAGCGACCTTTAAGATGCTATATTGTATATTAAATACAAGAAGTGAAAGCATAGGGAAAGAACATGCAACTAAAGATGATAAAGTGTTTAAAAGAACTGTTAATAGCAAAACCTGGGAATTTAGGCACACATTAAGCACTGATGAAATTTCCTGTCCTGATGTGATTTCATTTTAAATTATCTGAAGCAGTGAAATAGCTGAATTACTTTTCCTGTCTCTCACCTGCAAGATTTCTAAAACAGACCCTTTTCTTTTGTTTTGTCTTTTTTTTTTTTTTTTTTTTGTTAGCCACACTTGCTCAAAACATGTAAAATAGCAAGTTCTCAATGCACTGGTTATTAACACCATTTGTGTACTTCATAAAATATCTGCAAAACAAAACAAAACCCTATTCTAAGGGTAACGACTGTCTCAGCTTGTATATGAAAAAAGGATGTGTTAGCACAGCATACAAACCTTCAAAGATCTATTGAATATTCGTAACAATGCCATATAAAAACATGATTTAAACATAAAAATATTCATAGTATATAAGACAATCTTCCAGTGGTAGTTATTGGACATTACTCTTCACACATACCGTACCCACGCATACAGATACACAAACGTACACTCCCTCTCTTGCCTGGGGGCTCCATAGCCCCCAGTGTGGAATTGCCTTTCTTCCAGATTAACAGTTGTTGCTCTAGGTAAACAGCTGTTTCTCAATGCATTTGATTCCAAAGTAACACAAAGGAATGATTAAATGGCATGGCAAAATATGTTGTTTTTTGAAAAGATAGTCAATAAATATTGTTCTGCTACAGGAAATGTTGTGTACAGTTTAGCCACATGGTTTGCAACCTTATACAAAAGGGCAGTTTTTCCAAGTCCTTATCTCATTACAAGTACTATGGCAAGGCTTTCTTCAGAAGCCTCTTTAGTCTTAACTTGATCATATTTCTCACTCTGTTCACAATCAGCATTAAAAGAAGCCCAAATCCCCCAAAAAGTAGCCCAGGATGAAGAACAAGTCATTCAGATAGGAGTCAGTAAGAGCCATGTGCTTTCACATTATCTCATCTCCTCACCCCCAAACAACATTCCACAGTTTTGCCACCTGTGGAAACCAGGAAAAAAATATTTATGCATATATGTCTCATATACAAGTATCTTTGTTCCCCTTCACCACACTCTGCCCTTCCATCTCCTGGGTGTGTTACTCCCGTAGCAGACAGACAGCAGTCATGAGGTGTGCTAATGACATCTCCAGGTCACACTTCCCAGAGTCCTTTTCAAGCATTGCCAAGAGAGGGTGTGACTAAGTATGATTATATTTTTTTTTCCTGCGCGTTTATTCTTTTTTTTTTTTGCTATAGAAGTTGTCCCTTTAGTTTGTGCTTTGTTATGGTTTCCTAACATTTTCCCAAAGTACAATATTTTTATTTTGAACAGATAGACAATCTTGAGCCCTCAGAATGGATTTTTTATTTTCTTTCTGTTTCATTTTAGTTATTTAAGTGCAGGATGAAATTTTTGCCCTGTCATTTGTCACTTTGTTCTCTGCTCTCTCTCCCCACAGCCCTGGGAGACTTGTCTCTGCAAGTCCTCCCAGTGGGCAGCTGCCAAAGTCCTTCCCATCTTGTCTCTTGCAGCATCTACAGGGTGGACGAGCTTTGCTTATAATCCCTCAGGATGACAGAGGCATAGGTCACATCTGGGGGTGTGCAGAGCACTGACTCTGACACAGGGGAGCTGGGCACGGAGCTGCCTGAAGCCACTGAATCCCGGAAAGGGGACGGGGGCGTCAGTGCCGGAGAGTCTTCTAGAGTCATTTTGCTGGTTGCCGGCTCCTCGTCCTCCTCCTCTGTGTTCTTTTCATAAACATATCCCTGAATGAGCTTCACCTTCTCGCTCTCTGCTTCCTCAGCCGGGGGAGACAGGGGCTCCTCATTGAAGGCAGCCACCTGGAAAGGCTGCAGGGCCGGCTGCTGCGGTGGCGGGGGCGGGTAGGGGGTCCGCACACCATTCCCTGAGCCAGGAGGGGGGAGGGCAGCGTTGAAGTCAGGGATGCTGGGGGCAAATTTGTTGACCACTCCTTGCAGCTGGTCCATGAGAGACTGTGGCTGCAGGGGCAGGGTCTTGGGGGACTGCTCAGGCAAGAAGAGTTGGGTTTCCTCTGCTGTGGCCTGCAGCGGGGGGGTCATTGCGACCCGCCTGTGCACCACCATGGAAGGGCTGCTGGACTGGTTGAGGCGAACGGGCTCTCTATCTTCTTCCTCCACCACATTGTACAGAGTCTTACTGCTGATGTCGGTAAAAGTCAGACTTTGGCCGTGGTAGTCTTTAGTGAGGGGTTTGATCACCGCTGTCTGATTGCACCCTGTCTCCTGGTTCTTCACATGCACTGAGAGTCTGTGCCACGTATGTTCCCCCTTTGGATCTTGTCTTCCACCTGGTTCAGACCATGACACAGACTTTCCATTAGAACTATGAATAAAATAAAGATGGGTTTATTTGCATTTACATTACAAAGACAGGCAGTATAACAAACAAGCCTACAAAAATACTGATTGCTTTGCCTCATCAGTAAGCCTCCCCCCTCCAGTTTTTCATGTCCTCCCAGAAATACTACATGAGAAAACAACACTGTGATTTTCATCCAAAAGTGATTACTTCCTGTTGGTTATCCATCCTACAGCCAACCTGGAAAGGCTAGCCTGCGGGAAGGGCTCCGGGAGAGCCATCTGTGGTTTGAGGACTTGAGCTGTCATTTGGTATCTAGGTTTGCTCACCATTTTGCAGGGGGAAGAAAAAAAACAGGAAAAAAGTCACAGGAAAGCTTTAATTAAGCCTGATTTGCAGCCTATAGGAAATATTTTCAAGCTGTTGGAAGAAAAACAACCCACAGTCATAGCCTTTGGCAAACTGGGTAGAGAGAGAAATTGTTGCTAACCCCTCCTTTCCCTCTTATTCCCTCTCCCCCTTTTTGCACTTAGAAACAGATTAGCTATCAGAGAAATGAAGGGCTCCCAGGGCTTCTATGAGGTAGGAGGCAAATGCACTTCTTCCCGGGTGACTGTTATTTACGAACCAGGCTAAAATGCTGGGACGAAAACAGCTGGTTTGTGTGGGAGGCGGAACAAGCAGCAGCATGACCATGGTAAGTCAAACCTTCTGACTCCTCGTACGGGCTAGGTCCCGTCGAAACGCTGGGCAGTTTGGCTGAGTGAGGATCTGAGGGTCAGGTCTGACACTGAGGAACTGTAGGTTTTTGCATTTCCCTGTACCCTTGAAAGGAGCAGCACTCAAAGCTGAGTGGCAGCTTGTTAGCAGCTGGTGGGACAGGGAGCTGAGCAGTGCTTTAGAGGACCAATAAACTGTTTAATTGCAGGTCAGGCAGTACAGACAGTTCACAAATCATAAAATACATCACCTGGGTGGAAACCAGAGACGGAGAGAAATTCTGAGATGATTTATTCGAAGCAGCCTTGTCTCAGGGTTTCATCCCTCAGGGACCAGAGGCAAACAAAGAATTAAAATTTCAGACTGTGTGATTGCGGTGCAGATGGGAGACAAAGTGAGTAGGAGGCTGGCACAGCAGCCTCACCTCCTGCTACTGCACACACCAGGGGAGATCCCTTCCCTTACAGTATTGCAGTATTTTTCTAAGCATTTCGCTTTCCTTGCTCAGACTCATGGTTCTCCTTTTTAAGGAGTAAATAATTGCCACTTGAATTTTATAAAAAAACCCCATATTGACTGACTTTTTCATAGCTGGAAGAGACTGGTACAACACAGATAGTGTTGTAAATCTGTCAAAACAGAAAAGAAATGTACATGACAATGTGTCACTTTTCTGCTGAGCAGTAAGTACTCCTGGAGAAAAAAAAAGAATTTAGGTGGATCCAAGCTGGGAAACTCATCTCCAACTCCAGACTCCAAATGCTGGACCTGTGACTCACCACCTCTGTGGGAACTGGGGCACATGAAAGGGCCAATCTAAAAAATTCATAACTCTCCAAAGCAGGTAGTTGGTATGACCTGGAGCTGTTTGGATTTAGAGTTTTAACCTAGAGAATAAAAAAGCCAAGTTCCCAGCTGAAGAAACAAACCTCTATATTATAGTGATCAATGAAAAGATAAGAATGAAGGTTTAGAAGCATTCCTGTTTTGGTTAAAATGAACTGTGGATGGCTTTTTTTTTTTAAGTGCTATAGAGATAAGCAAATGAATATAACTCTGGAGTGTGAAAGATTTTTGAAGTAATGTTTTAACATGCCAAGAACTGCAAACTCTTCACACAGAAACACATTTGGTCTACTTTAACTTCAAAACAAGTCTCTTCTTGTAGAGAGAAAAATAAGTCAAGTGCTCTCATATTGTATTTTGCTGATGCTATAGCTTATAAATACTGCAAAGGGCTTTTCTAAAAAAATATGATGATTATCTGCTGCCTTTTATGCTAAGTCCACTTCTGCATCATTTGTTTCTTCATATCTAGTTCTGGTGCATCGTCTCACTTTTGATTCCCTCCTCACACCATCTGTTTAGTCTCTATCTCATTTTATTTCCAAGATTTTGTATTTTACATCAAAGGCAAGCACAGCTATTTTAAGGAACTCACTACCTCTGTCTTCAAGTCTTGCTCCTCTTTAGTTCATTTCCCTCTCCCTCACTCTCAAATTCTGCTCCTCTCACTTCTTTCTTCTGTAGCACTCTCCATAGTCCCAAGTCAATGGCCATGCTTAAGCTGTGCTAGGACTGCAATATCCAAATATGAGCAAACCATTTCATCAGGATATGTCTGGTACCAACTTACTCTTCAGGGAGAGCTGCTGCTGCTGACAGACCTTGCCTCTTGCTTGCCAGACCTTAATGCTCATGGCTCCAACGGCCTCATGACAAAGAGTTTTAGGGCTGCAGTGGCTCTCTGTGGGATCCATTTGATGACATCCACTGATTATTTACCTCAGACTATTGTTTCAGCTCTTTGCCTCTACTTTCTCTGTTTGCTATGTCCAAGCACTGCTAGCCTGTTAATGAGTCACATTTTGAGATGGAGTCTCAAGACTGCCACAGAAATACCTGGGCTCTGTCTTGCTGGATGGCTGGCAGGGAGTCATACCAAGATTGACACATTCAGGCAGAATTCATAATTAACATGCAAGAAAAGCACTTGTTATGCTGGAATGAAGAGCAGCCATCTTGAATATCATTAATTGACATTTAGACAAAAAGCAAAGAGGGGTCTCCAAAAGCTCAGACCTGAACTGAATCTCAGTGAGAGAAGGAGTTGTCTCACTTGTGCAAAGCAACGATGACAATCCTGACTATGTGGTGACCCTTCGCTAAGTGATTGTCATCCCCTCTTTTGAAGGAAGCATCCCTTGGAGAAGGTCAAGATCAAAATAATCTGCCTGGCATAATGGGAGAAGGGATGGTTTTCCACACAAAGGCAAGAGAGGGCACCAAGCTGGATCACAGTTGGGGTATTGAAAACCTGATGTTCAATTGCACAGCAACAAGATGGCACCAAGTGGTGGTTTCTTCATTTTATCAATAGGATGATTATCCAGTTCATGTCCCCCAGGTATTTATTTGTCTTTCCTATCTCTGTCCTTTCTCCTGTTAATTTCTCATAGGATTTAGTCTTCACAATTTCTGCATAGAAGTGAACTTCTTGGAGTCTCAAGGGATCTTAAGGTTTGTACTTGAGCATACCCAGTATAACACTCCAAGTACTATTTCTTCAAATCCTCCCATCTAGTCTGCATGTTCAGACAGATTCCTGGATATCCTATCAGCACATAGGATGGGTTTGCTTTTGCTTATAAGCAAGAGCATACATTGAATTTAGATGTTTTTTCTCAACTTTCACCACAGCTTTATCTATGGGCTTTGTATTTTGGGGAAAATAGAAGTATATTTTTTGTGTGAGTTTTTATTAGTTTCATGAGCAGAGCTGTTGCTATTTTTGGTAATTCAAAATTTTGCTTTTAATTCATGCATTGATCTTTATAACATACTCTCTGCATGACTCTGGGGCAGTCATTTTGAGGCACTTTCAGCTGTTTATTATAGACACTAAACAAAATGGAAAACAACTTCAGATCATAATACTTACTTGCTGAAAACCTTTAAAAGAACTGATGCACATAATTCTGAGACTGTGGTTCAAAATATGCCTGCCCACCAGTAGGACATGCCTATAACCTGTCAGATGGCTCACTGTTCATTGTTAAGTATCTCCAGATGCTCAGAATCTGGCTCCTCCTTGTGACCAGGAGTTCCCCAGACTCAAGTCCAGTTTCAGACCAAGAACAGAGGCCTGCTCTTGCCAGTTCCTGCAGGATCTGACCTTGCTGGTTTCCTTGGAGCAGTGTCAAGTCTGAGTACCCCACAACAGTTGGTTCCTCTTCACATTGCAGGAGTGTGAAGATGCCTTACTTTAGACATTGGATAGAAAAGGTTCCTTTACATTTTAGGGGCTGAATGCATCTGAAGTGAAAAATTATTGTCCCATTGGTCTAAGGTAAGTTAGTCTGTGCAACTCTCTGGTCCTTTCACCAGGGAAGTTTTAACCTGAGATCCAGAGCACAGAGAATTAAATCACCTTTGAGTCCTGTGTGCTTGCAACTTTGCCTTTTTTTTTTGCCTTGAATATTTTATGTGTAACAATCCCTAATTGATAGCATATGAAATTGTTAAGCAGACTGATATGTGTTCTGATGAGGTTAACTCCAGGAACCCAGAAATTGGAAAATGGCTTCAGACGCAGTCTGGCAAAGCGCTTGAGAAAGAGCCCTTCCTGTTAAAACAGGAAGGGACATTCCTTGATCTATTAAGAGTTCATCCCCTGTTTCATCCTTTTAGGATGCCAGAGTGGTGGTCTTCTCCAAGTGGCCATGAGCTGAGGGAGAATCTTAAGCTTGCTGAGATGAGTGATGCAGTCATTTGAGCCAGCTTGGTGGTGTTAGACAAGACACAGAGTACAGATTTAATGTATAAGGCTGTTTTTTTAAAAGCAACAATGGCAATTAACCAGATGAAAAGTTATAGGAGAAATAATAAATGTTACCTGTCTTTCGTTGCCAGACCAATGATTTGGCCCAACCTACCTCCTTGTAGTCACTACAGTAACTGAAATGCCACAGCCAGTAGAAAGCACTGGGATAACCTGGCAGTCCCTTCTATGACAATAAAATCTTAGGAATGAACATAAAATGCAAACTGAGAGGCTTATCAACTTTGTCAGCAAAAATTAACTCTGAAACAAACCTTGAACTATCTTACTAGCAACCAGAGGAGGTCAGTGTCAGGTACTGCCCAGTCATCCAATGCTGCTCCTCCCTTCAAAGAGCAGGGCACATTTACAGCCACCCAACAGCTGGCTCCAGAGCACAGCACATGTGGGGCTGTCCCTGAGCACTGACACAGAGGTGACCAGCCTTTGGAGGCAGTGGGACACAGGGCAAAAGGAAATGTCCTGTTCAACAGCTGTGCGTTGGACAAAACCTTTCTCATCCCCACACAGCATTTGCTGATGGATGCCATCCTAGGGAAGCCAGTGGAGGAATTCCTGCCCTGCCCACAGAGAGGCAGTCAGTCAACTACAAGCTGTCTCCAGCCCTGCAGTCACGTAAGTGGTAATGAGCCTGAGTGAAACTCTGTCCCACTGCGCTTCACTGTTCCCAGAGACCAAGCTAACAAGCCTAAAATTTAAGGCTAATACCTGCACTGCAGCACACTGCAGGTGCTTTGCTGGTATCCCCAAGGTCTCTTCCATTATTGTTTCCATTTCAGTAAGGCCACCGGGGCATGAAATTTGATTAAGGGAGTGAGCAGATTTTAATCCAGAGTAGTGATAGCTCCCTGCACTGAGCAGTCTGTCCTCTCAGAGCTTCAACAGCCAGCCCTGATGCTCATTAGCAAAGCAAGCCATGCTGGTCTGCGTGTTTCTGCAAGCCTAGCTTCTGAACACTGGTTCTAGGGACTCATCTCTTAAACCCGGGTTGGTAAAACTCCTCTGCACTCTCTCACGAGTGAGGGAGCCATCATCACCCGCAGTCCCTATCTGGTGTATGCTGAGGATTTTTGCCTGACATAATCACCTAAATGAAAAACAGAATCACAAACCAATTTCAGCCTTAGTTTGTTTACACTATAATCTCTATCTTGGTGATAAGAAACAGTTCTCACAGCATGGCTCCAATACTTTTGTTAGTGCTGTATAATTAGAGCAAAGTTTAACCTCCCACTTGTGTTTCTGGAAATTTAAATTACTTAACTAACTTTTCCTTGTTGCTCCCCTCCCTTTTTTTTTTTTTCTTTTGGACAAAATTGCCTTGGGCATTGGGTGCATTACTCTATGTGAATTAGAGCACTACTTTAAATGTATGATGAAAACTGCTTACACAACATACAGGAAAACATAATGCTATTACACTGTCTTGCCAGGGCAAAACCTGATAATACTTAGGGGTATTGTGAGTGAGCTCAAGTCCAGAGCTGCCTTTCCAACTCTCTGTCTTGCCACTGGTTTATGTTAAATAAATGTAACATACTCATTTCCTTCATAAGTTACTCTAATGCAGAAGTTAAGTATCTATCTGAGTTACACATAAGCTTTCTAATGTATATTGACCCTATTGATAATTGGGGTATTTTTCTCTTTTTTTTAATTGAAATCTTAGTATTATACAGTCTGTAATGTGGATGCAGTAGCTATGTCTAGACTGAGTACCCTAGTGATGAGATCCTGGTTTCCATCCACAGGGTCTCCAGGTTGGGGTCAGACCCTTGGGCAGGATCAGAGGTTGGCAACCCCCCTCACGTCTCTGCTGTGGTCACCCAGATGGGGAAAGCTGGAACCACGACTGGGGTCACTCACTTTACGTTTGTGCAACCATGGAACAGGGTTGCTGCTAAGCTCATACCTGGCCGTAGGGGCAGGGAATTATTTCCAAATCCAACAGCTCAGATATAGCCAAATATCCCCAAATCAGTAGATTTATTCTATATACACTTTTATGTACATAAGCGCTTTTATACGGCTGTGAATTTGGGGCCACTAGGGGGTGGTGAGAGAAATGGTCGGTGCATTGCTTCAGTGTCGTCGAAGTCCCACAGCTTCAGCATGTACCACAGATCTAACCTACCTAGCTCAACAGAGGTGGCAGGATATTACACTGATAATGTGTATGAAGGTCTGACCACTAATTATAATTACTACCAGAAATCTGTAGTCTCTGAAATACAGAAGCTGAGTCACATTTCAGTCATCTAATTATTAGTGAAAAGATTTGGTTCACCTGTGTGTTCATTAGGTATTTTGAAAAAGTTATCAAATAACTATGAAAGTGTTGCTTTGAGAAAACAATCTAATAAATAATACGAAGTTCAGGATAATAAACAATTTGTCAGAAACAGCAATAAAATTCATCCAGTGTTCAAGAAATGAAGATGAGAAACCTGCAAATCAAAGTGAAATTAAAAAGTGCTCTTAAGCTTTTGAATCTGTTTATTTTGTTCTTATTAATAAGTAAACCCCACCAAATATTCAGAATGACTTCATTCTACTGAATCACTTTTGTAATTATTTTAAGGACAATAAAGATAATGCATGGGAAAAGCGCGGTGTAAATCATCATAGACTCTCTGTAATCAATGCAGAGGCACATTTGTGTTATCTGAAGGTGTATCTCATGCTACACATTCAGATAAAGGTATATGACAGTGCAGCCAGTGCCAATGCCTGACCTGAAGCATTTATTCTGACAGGCTCAGAAGGGAGCACAGTTGATAGAACCTGAAAACTGAAAAGTACAAGGTTTTGAGCAAAGTACAAAGTACAATGTTTTGAGCAAAGGAACCTGGAAAGCTTAGGAACATAGGAAGAAAATGCTAGAATTAAATTCATGTACAAAAAAATGGAGGTGGTTGCAACGAAGGCAAAATAGTCTGTAGGATTGGGAGGCTGTGAAGATCAACAACCTTCAAAAACCATTGCATCAAAAGAAATGCCATGGAGTTGCTGTTGAATAAGAAACACTCATTAATGAACTTTGAATATAATAAAACCACAAAAATTGCCCATGAGTTCTGTGTTCCCCACTCAAAAGCACCACACCATGGTGCAAGTAGGTCTTTCCTATGAATGCAGTTTGGTAGTAATTAAGACAGTTGGAGGTTTTTCCTTGCTTTCTGTAATCCTGTGTGATTCTGATGAAAAATTATTTGGGCCACCATGTTTTTTGCCAAAAAATATATTGACAAACTGAAAGCTGTATAGTGAGCAGCAATAAAAAAGCACTGGGGACATAGAATAGAGAGCATGAGATAAAACTAAAATATCTGAATATATTCAGTTTTTTTTCAAGCATCTCAAAGGCATTAGCACCAAGACTAAAAGGTATTTCACATGGCATAGAGATGCCCAACTGAGACCCCTAAATGAAGCTATGAAAGGGCCAAGTTATACTGCACACCCAGAATATTTCCTAGTCAGTAGCTGTATCAGAGCAGGAATAAATTCCTAATGGACAGAAAAGCCTGTTGCCCTGGATATTTTCTGCCAAAAAGTGCGGAACCCTTGCAGGGGTAGCAGCCAATGAGGTCCTTCTCCCACTATAACTTGTCAGATTCTCTGGTATGCTTGAGAATACAATAAACTCCCAATGGTTTAAACAGGGCTTAAAGAGCCATCAGACTTGCCTTAGCATGCCAACATTTTGAGTGCTCCACCCTGTGGCAAACTTAACCAAGTTTCAACAGGAAGTTTGGTCATGAGGCCTCTTGTCTGTAATGTATGGCTCTCCCTAATATGCTGCAGCACACAGAGCAGCCTATAAAGCCTGTGGGTTTTTTGGGTGTATCCAAAAGTTTCCATGGTAACGAATGTGCAGCTTCAGAAGAAAAGAGCCCTGAAACTCAGAGCTGATGCTTCTGGGGGTTTTTTTACATGATAATAAAATTTTATGATTCTATATTTTGATGATTCTGAATTTCTAACCATCTCCAGGATTGTACAGAAAATGGAGACGAACATTAGTGAAAAACACGCTGCTAAGTATTATATGCATCAAAACACAAGACAGTTTCAAGACTTTACATCTACTTGCTTGTAACTGGGAGCTGAGGGAAACCATAGCATGCATGGTGATTTCTAGCATGTTGGGGTGGTGAAGCAGGGCCTCCTAAGGAAAATCTGGACTTGCAAACTGCTGCAGTTCTGGTGAGTGAGACTGAGGCTTGAGACAAGGTGGTGCTGATGGACAGCTGATGATATGATAGACACTTATCTACTGCTCAGACTAGGCTTTGTGGCCACAGGGAGCTCAGGCAGTCAGTTGCTGATGGAGGACATGCCCTTCCCTGGGTCACAGTGCAACACTGCCAGGCCTCTGAACACATCAGCCCTGGCTGGAGGGAGAGGGAAGCCTGAGGGGAAGGGATGGGCAGAGAAGCCAAAATAGCAAGCTTCATGCTCAGCAGGTCTGAAAAACTCCACTGTTTCTTAAAGCCTTTCTTACCTGGGCAGCTGCCACAAGCATTTGGAGACCCGCTGACAGGTTGGAGCCCCACCAGAAGTGTTTCTCAGGAGCTCATGTGGATAAGGATTCTTTTTTTTTCCAAATTGAAAAAAAAATCCCAAGCATTGTCATGCAAAAAGCAGGAGCTTCAGCCTTCCCTGTGGTCAGGAGTTTCACAGCCTGTGCCCATGCTTTTTTTAATAGAATCCATTGTTGCATTTGCTTTTGCCTCCTAATAGTATGCCTGTGTTAGACTCCCGTTTGAATTTCCAGACAGACAATCGGTGATCTGTACCCTGAGAATCTGCAGCACTTGTTCCAGTTCAGAAAAGAGGGGCATATTGTTCTGATTAGAAGATAGTAACAATATGTTTGATCTGCTCCTTACACTGCCTGTGCACAGTTTGCCTTTCAGGGTGCCAAATCTGGTTGCTGCACAAGCCCTGTAAAGCCATTGCTACTGCTCCAAATGCATATATGATGCATTTTGGGGATTTCTTCTGATCTGCAAATAAGAGGGGCAGGTTGGATTGAATTAACATAATTGCTACATGCCCACAAATTGCATAGACTCTCAGAGTCATACACAGAGCTAGAATGCTTTGCACTGCTTGGAGCAGTGCAACAGCATCTCTGGTTGCAGCAAGCAGCACTGCTCAAAATGCTGTGTCAGTGGACCACAAGCATCTTTCCACCGAGTCACTCTACAATCTTCCCTCGGGCAGGGAATGGGACTGTTTCACATCTGCTGCTTATCAGATGGAAATGATCTGGATCTGGAAGAAAGGAGGTGAAGCCTTTCTGGTTTTGCAACAGCTTGCGTGTTTTCTCCACCGTGTTTGTGTTTGCTCAGAGAGGGCAGTATTTGCACTTCTTGCATCTGAATAGCTGAACTTCGCTATTGTTTGCTGAATGCAGAATTATGCAGAATCTGAATGTCTTTCAGAAATTATAACAGAAAAATAATTCACTGCTATTGAGATGCTGTTTGTTCCTACGCCAAATCCTGCTGGTTTTATTTACACGTGCCTTCTTGTGATTTCCCTGTTTTCTGTAAATCCCACCAAGCAAGTGTTTTCTGTGTTCCCTCTACTGGGTCTGCAGCCACAGTTCGCTAACAAACACAGGTAGCAAGAGCTGTGCACAGCAAAGGTGTCTCGCCATGTAAAGCACACAGGAAAATGTCATCTCTATGAAAAACTATAAAAAAGAGAAAAAATGTTGGCTGAATGAAAAAAGAAGGTAAAATTAGTACCAAAAAGAGGACATATTTGCAAAGTTGTAGACATTTAGAAATAAAAAAGTAAAAGCTGCAAAAAAATTATTCAGTGTCCTCTTCATCACATCTGGACAATGTTTAAAGTATTGTGTGAAACAAGGGGACATAAGCAAATTTCCCATCTTTAATGGCATGCATCACATTTGTCCCATCATTAGACATGATAAACCAATGAGAAAGAGAAAGCAAGGGGTAAAACCACTCTTTGTCATGCAGCTTCTCTTACACATTCACTGCAGGGATTTTTCAAAGCTGCACGTGTGCCGACGGACACTGGCTGGTGGGCGAGAACTCTGGCTGCCTCTTCCTGAAGATTGAAAAGAAAAAGACACCCAGTGAGTGGTTATACACATGTGCACACATGGTGGCTATACCACTCAATAGGTGCCTGTCCCTGACCTATGTCTGTGGGCTTTCCCATCTTTTCTCCTCTTGTCACCTTAACTTCCACATAGATTTCTCTTTCGCTCCAGCACAATACTGTTTAAAATAGGTTTTCATGATGTTCATTCTGCTTCCTGTGCTGAGCCTTGATGCACTTTACATACCAGATGGCAAGGGCTGCTGTGCATCTAGCTGTCAGAGGAACTTCGCCCCTGGTATTCTCAACACAGGATGAAATGATGAAAAAAGGAGCATCTGCCTTTCATATCTTATTTACAAAAGCATCACCAAAAGTTTTTGGTGGTGGAGTTTTTAATATATACTCAGCTTCTGCTTTTCCCTTTGTCTCTCTTCCCCTAATCTGTTTTTCTAAATGTTTCTTTTACTTTTGGAGCTCTGGCTGAATAGTCACTATCTTTCATTATATGTGATTTCACTACTGTGCTTCTTTTCTTTTAAGGGAAGCATTGGGCTTATTGAGATAGACACAAAATGAATAGTCTCTTAAGCGCTCTATCTGCAATGGTAATTCAATACGGAATTGCAAATTGCAGTTTGGGTCATTAACACAGGGAGATTTCCACTTCATTTTTCTTTTCTTCCTTGCCCTATCAAGCAGATGCAAATTCTCATTTGTCTTCCCTATTATCAATAAAAATAATATACACACACGCGCGTGCTTTGACAAAAATCTCAGGTATTTTTGGACATGGAATGTATCACTGAATTTCTGCAAAAAAAAAAAAAAAATCATCATTGTATTGCAAATAAAATGCAAATCAAAATTCAGCATTTTCCCCCATCGAACAGTCATAGTGCATGCTTGCCAGACTTCTGTGTACCTCAAAACAACAGATTCATGGATGGTGTGTGCATGTACTACATACTCAGTACATGAGCCAAACAAGCCATTCCTCTCACCACATACGAAAGCATGACATACATGGAAAACATGCATACCCATTTTGGAGCGGTAAATGCCTTGAGATGACTTCTGAACTATTATGAATAAAACACAAATAAGACATTCTGCTGAGCAATTTTGCCAACCTGATCACCTTGAAGCCTCTAGAAAAATTAAATTCCTTACCAGGTGTAATGAGATTGCTGAGATTTGAAAATTTAAAAGTGATCATGACTAGGAACTAAGCTACCATGCTCTCTCCTCCACCCTATTAAAATTACAGGGATTATTAGGCTTCTGATTAGACAGAATATTCAGCATTTCTACAGTCTTCCAGTTTTCTTAATCAATTGAGAGAATAAGAGCTTTCTACTTCCTGTACTTTTTGTTCAGTCACAGGAGCTAATTTTACAAAACAAGTAGCAATATGCCGTTGATTATATGAGATAAAAATCCAGAGCTAAATGTATTTCACACACATGTAGTTCTGTACACTCAACTGAGGGCACACAGCCACAGACAGCCCTGCTTAGGGACTGTGGAAAAAGTGAAAGACTTTTCTTTCAGAGCACTGCTTGGAACTTGGATCTTTCTGAGTCAACAGGCTTTGCCAGCCATCATTCCTCGGCTGCTGCAGTTTGCTGTCACTTATGGCTTGCTTAGCAGCACCCTCTCTGTATTTCTTCTTATTCATACATGTCTCTGTAGTGAGTTCAGAGCATTTTGCTCTCCAGGCTTTGAGCATTTGTAGGTCTTGTTATGAAATCTTCCTAAGTGAAAGAAAAAAAGAAAGAAGCCTGCTTCCTCAAGCAGTTCAAAAGGCCTCAAAACATGTTCAAAATACAGCAAACTCCTCTCTTACTGTGACCACAGTTGTGCTCCTCAGCCAATAGATATTAATCTAATAGCATATGCAACCCCCAAATGCCTGGCCAGGTTTCTGTTCTGGAGGAGGTTGTTGTTGTTAAAGTGATGCTAAGCTCCATCAAAGCAGTTGTCCGCCTTTTGGTCAAGGTCAAGGGTGATCCCCACATGGCAATGCACAGCTTGTACTCTACAGAAATCACCTAAATCTCAAGGTTCATGCTTCAGTAGAATTTGAATTTATAGTGAAATCTAGATTTATAGTTACAGGAAATGTAGTGCATGTGTTGACTGTATTTCAGTGAATTATTTTCCAATTTTGAAATTATGAAATCAATGTTAACTGCATAAATAATAATAAACACTTTTGCATTGAATATTAAGTATCCTTGCAGGCTTTCTTTTATCTTCCTAGTAGTGTGTGCTAATACTGCAGAGCTGTGATTCAGAGTTAATGCCCAGATCTCTATACCCTTCTTTTTTTTCTTTTATTTTTAATGATGACAGTGTATCCCCACTTCTTTCTCCCAGCCTTGCAGGCAGTAATGGCACTTCACATACATTTCTCTGGTTATAAAACATTAGATACTCTGCCCATCTTTACAATATGAGGATTAATGAGTCATTTTGGGGGCAGTCTTCTCAAGGGTAATTCCTGCTGAGTGGTTATTTGTATCCTGAGCCCAGAGGCACGATGGATCTTCTGTGCATTTGAACAAGGAGCTGGCATACCATCATGAAAGTGTCTGAGTTGCTTTATAACCAACCCCTGGGTGCAATAACAGGGAGTCTGGCAGAGGAAGCAGGGAGGCAGTGCAGAGAGTTCCTGAAAGAAGTGGATTAATTGCTTTACTTTATGTTCTTTGAAGCAGAAAAATGCTTCTGGCTAGTCATTCAGAACAGGGTAGGTAACAAGCCTGTTGAAATTTGCAGTGAGGAATATGAGGATACAAGGGAAGTGTCACTCTTGCTACCATTTTTTCTCTTAAGTGTAAATGAATCATCCCATGAGGCAAACAGCTGTGTCAGGATTATAGGAAGTGTAAATTGCTATCTGCAATGTTTTATATCTGAACAGCTGTGAAACTAGAAACATTCACCTTCTGCCCTGGAATTATTCTCTCTGCTCAATCAGACTCCCCAAACAGATGCATACTGAATGAATCTGTCTGGTGCCCAAGAAAACTGAGGTGCAGTACACTGTGCTACTTATCATTTGAAGTCATGGTCAGAGATCCTCCTCACTAGATGTAGTCCAAGCTGTAAAAAAATCTTTCACATTCCCCATGTGAAAAAAGTACAGAATAGCACATCACCAGAATTTGTACAATCTCATTTGAAACAACTGACCATCAATAACATTAGGAATAAAGTAAAATGGGGAGGATATTCAAGGAAAGTTAAGTGATAGCCCTGAATCAGCTTCTCATTTTAAAGAACTTATTTAATACAGGAAAGCAGAAGTCTTGTACCATGTGCCCTTGGCACACTGCCTCACATTCAAGAGCAGTTCCTGCTCCAACACTCAGACTGGCTGCCTCTGCACTCCCAAGGAATAGCTCAGCAACACCACAAACTTTCTGGCCTGCTTTCCACCTCCTCAGTGCTCTAGCAGTCTGCAAGGTGACTGGGAAGGTAAGCATCCCTCATGTGCAGAACCAGACCAGTAAAGTGTTCAACTCAACTCTCACCCCAAATCCTCTTGCCTCTCCAGTTCTAGCATCTTCCTAGGAAGAAGCATGTTCCTCTTCAGATGTTTGTGTCCTTGAAAGGTCAGGTTTTATGTATGGTTGTCATGGCTGCATCAAAAAATATCTACACAAAAAGAAGCAAGGGCATGTCGTTTTCCTGTAGGATGGGGAGCTGAATTTTCAATGCCTTTCATATGAGCTAGGACCTGATAGAAGATTTCTAAGCCAATAGATGAAGTTGGGAAGATGGACAGATTCTTGGTACAAATTAATTTTTAAAACACAAGTACTGAAATCCTGTCTAAGTGATGTCTGGAAATAATTGCTCTGGGCTTTAAATTAATTATGCTAATCAACAGCACAGCAACAGGTTTTGGAGAGAAATTAAGAGCCGTGGTGCAAAGAGCAGTACAAGTAGAAAGGAGTCTATAGGGTTATTCACCCTTGCCCAGCAGAGTGAGGCATTTGGATAATTATCACCCACAGAGGACTGAGAAGCAGGAGTGATTTCTGTCAAGGTGTGAGCATCTGCTGAAGAGGACAGAAGGGTCAAGGTCACCAAAGAGAACATAATCCCAGAAGGATGCCCAGAAAGACCTTGCACTGAGCTGGAGAGTGAATATGGAGCAAAGGCTGTGTGTACTTCTGGTCACCCCAGGGCAGCAGGAGCCAGATGTGTGCTGGGGGAGCGCCCTGGCACTCCCCAGTTGCTCCCTTCTGCTGCTCCACCTTCCCCTCTGTGTCAGCACAACCCTTGGTGCAATTATTCAATCATCTGGCAGGGAATGACAGGGACAACTAATCTGGGTCACAACTATGCCAGAAAAAGAAAGGGAAAAAAGCCCCTTTTGTTTCCCAATTTGAGTTCACAGCAGATTCTTGTCCCTGCGTACACGAAGTGATGGCATGGGGTAAAGGAAGGCTTTGAGTGTCACTTCTGGCTTAGGGCAGCTTAAAGCATTTGTGGATTGACAGGCTATGATAGCCCAAAGTAGCTGCAGGAAAATCTCCTGGCTGTCTGGGATGGTGGCCGGAGAGATTTTTGAGATAACTTACGTAACACTAAGGATTAAGAAATGTTTATAGCCTTATGTTTCAGAGGATATGGGAAAGTAAAGGAGGAAGGACTGCTCACTGACTGGGGAGCACAGAGATGCCTGGGGCCACACTTTGTGACCCCCAGAGCCTGTACTGCCCAGGCACCCAAGCTCCGACTGCACACCCACGCAATCCCGCGCTCCACCCCGTGAGCCCACGAATGAACCTGCCAGCTGGGCACAAGAGCCGCGGCTCAGCGGGGCTGATGCCACCCCCACGCCTCGTCTGCTCTCTGGGCACTTGCTGCAGCTGGCTGCGCTGCTGTGGCTGCGCTTTCAGGCATAGCTCCCTATCAGTCCTTGTCAGTCTGCTCAAGGTAGATAATCCCTCGGGGGGGGAGGTTTCCACAGACTACGGGATTTGCTTTTTTTGGTTTGATTGGTTGTTTCCTGGGTATGTTGGCTATCTGGTTAGTTAACTTGTTTGAGGGGTTTGAGATGCAAAAAATTAGTAATGTGGAATAAGTCCCAATTTCCAGACAATCTTTTCTCCAGGAATGCAAGGCTTGCAAGCCAGCCAAAATAGGCTGAATGGAACTATCTGAAGATTTAGGTTGTGCCAGGAAAAGAAATGGCCAGAAAATAACATTTAAAAAAAAAAAATCATTCAAGTAGAGGGGAAGACCAACAAGAACTCGAAGTAAGAAAGCGTGAACATTCTTGGCTTTAATACACCAAGAATGAGGAAAGATTAATAGTGTTGGGTAAAGGGAAGGAAGATATACTAAAGAGAAGGTGGCTTGTAGATGGTTATTTAAACTGAACCTGTGATTCTCTGGGGCTGATCAGACTGAAATTGCAAACACCAGCAAATAATCTACTAGTGAGGGGTTGCTATAATCAGATCAAGGGGCCCTTGTTTTGATAGAGTTTATGATAAGCTTTGACATCTCTGGCTGTGGTGCTGCAGCACAGCTGTGCTAAACTAGTAATTTTCTGCTGAAAGGGACAACTCTCACCCCTGTTCCCCAAACCATGGACATTAGGGACAGTTTGTCTTTTGCTGACATTAGTGTTTATCTGACCTTGAAATCTGGCTCAAGGAATCCAGAAGACAGTAATTCATTTTCTTTTCTTTTTTTCTCTTTTTAAGGTTAATTTTATAGGGTGGAAGAAAGCCACATCTTGCACACCACAAAAAAAAAAACCAAACCCAGAGAGCAGAGAAGGGGAAACAGCTTAAGAAGAGATAAACTGAAGCAGTAAACTAGAAATGGTAAATTATCTATAATGCACTAACAAAAAACCTGGAGTTTTTAGTTTTCAAGTGGGCTTTAAAGTAACAAATTGTGTGATTACTTTCAGCCTGCACAATTGTTTGCAGTTTTCAGTGATAATGACTTTTAACCTATGCTTGTCAGGTGTGGGAGGCTGAATGCCAGAGCACATATACACTCTGAAGAATTAGTTGACTTGTTATTTCAAAATTAAATAGTCTCTAACAACTGTAATGTGGAGGCAGATGTTTTATTGATACAATATACTTTTAACCCACGCTAAGTGGTTTCTTAGAGTTCCTTTGGCACAGCAGAGAACCCAATTTCTCATGCTGGCCATGTTTATTAGTGAGTCTTTGACAGTGTATGTCTTCTGTGTGTGGAGTCTGTTCTACAGATGCACCTTGGTCTGAAAACTCTAAAAAAAGATCTGACAATGACAAATTTGCCCATTCAGAGTCTTTGGGGTACAGAGCTAAGAACAGGGAGAACAGAGAGGAATGTTGTCACACCTCTGCTCCAGATGGGAATAGTTTTCAGTGTGTTTGGGACAGATGAAAAACAGAATCAGAAGACAAGTGCAAAAAGCATCACACTATACTAACGAAAAAAAAAATCTAATTCAAGTAGAAAGCCAAGAAAGAGATTTTTAAATTCCTTACTCTTACAAACTCTTAAATAACCAAGAACAAAAATATAAGAAAGCAAATTGCTCTGTTACACACATCTGAGGGATGGACATTTAGCAAAAACTACATCCAGATTTTGGACTCAGTAGTGCAGCAGAAGTTAGCCTCTGCTTTGCCATATCCATCATATCCTTATACAGGTATTTGTAAATGAACATGTCTTGATTCTGCAGATTTAATTTCTAAGAGGGTGGAGAACCATACCCACCTACATTCCCTTAGCAGAGATGGACCATCTTCTCTCTCAGGGGGTAGGATTCATTTGTGAATTACAGAGTCTGGCTAAAAATCAGATGCTTTGTCAGCATGTGATCATAGCATCTGCAGCTTGTCTTGTGGTGTTTTGTTTTGTGAGTGTCTTGGGGTGACTTAATGATGTGCATCCCCTATCACCTGCTCTGTGCCAAGACATTAATCCTGTGCTTTCCTGTGCTTTTAAAACTGGGTCCGAGAGAAAGAAAAAAAAGCCAGGCCAACTTTTCAAAGCGGTTTTTTGGTCAAGGACACAGATACACACTCCCCTGCGTTCTGCTGTGGCAGCAAGAGGGAGGAAGCGCCCTTCCTGCTTTTAGCCTGCCCTCGGCTCCTTTTCTCAGGAGAGAGACAACCTGCTAGCAGAGGCATACTGTTTTTTCCCTGGAACTTCAGTTTCTTCTTCTACTCTTCTGGACTGTTCAGCAAAACCAGAACATCATCTGGGAGGCCCGGAGGGGCCCACGCCCAACCCCAGCTCCGGAGAGGAGTGAGAGAGACCATACCCAAAGAAAGGACTGAAATTTACCAGGTTCTCTCCACAGCGAGAGGTTTTATTATTTAGCATTATTCTTTCCCCGTGCCTGAGTGCATTGTGTTTGTTAAATAAATAGGTTTGTTTCCTTTCACTTCCCTCCGAGGAAAATTTTTCCCGAACCTGGTGGGGGAGGGGTGGCTGTAACCTGCCTTCTATCAGAGGACATCCATTTTGGACGTTCCTCCGAACTTGTCTCAAACCGGGACAGTGAGGCACCCCTGAGCAAAGGGGAGTGCTCATCACAAGTAGGGATAAGCTTGTGAACAAGCCAGAATGCAAAATGCTTTTCACATCAGCGAAAGAGATTTGTCCCCTTCTTAGGCTCTTATGTGCCTCTTATGTGTCCCTAAGCAAGGAAAAGGATTGAATAAATAAGCAGTAGTTCTTCATTTCACATTAGTAACTTTGCATTAAATTGTTGGTATGAATCAAAAGTATTTTTAGATGTCTTCATTTGAGGGAAAAAACAAACGCCGGTATTAACTGTATACAGATGTGAATACTACTTTTGCTGTTTTATAGCCTTGATCTTCCATAAAGAATATTAGAGATCCACATGATATCCTTCAGTACCCAAATTTTTTCACCTCCAAATTAGCTCAAAGATGTATGAAATCAAAAGGTGGCTCAGAGACCCCTGCAGAATAAATGCTTGCAGAAAGAACACCCTGCATGTTTATTCTAGCAAGTATTTGTACATGAATTAACATATATTTTTGAAATGTCACAGCTCTCTTTGCTTCTGCTGAGGTGAGGTGAACAACAGTGGCATGGCTGAAACATCACACTTTGAGAACAGAAGGGAGGTAAATTGCATTCTTGACTTTAAAAATGTTAGTGACCTCTAGAAGACTTGTATTTTAGTTCTTTATTCCATTTCCATTTTCTATTTCAGAGCACTACACAGAGAATGTAGGTTTGGGGATTGTTTTGTTTCCTGAGAGTGTGCTTATGAGAGTTGGAATCTGATTTCTACATGTAATGTCCAGAAACATCCAGGGGTTTAGGTGCTTAACTGGATGTAACCACCTTCAACACCTACTTATGTACCTGACACTCTTAAAAGGTGACGTTTTCTTCCTTATTTTTCTCACAGAGACAATTGTAACCAAACCAATGTGAGAGTATGGTGCTAAGCAGATAAACAACACTTGCTTATCCCTACATGTGAACGCAGTTGTTTGTATCACTCACTATTGAGTTGGTGCACTTTTGCAGCGTCCTAACTGGATGTGAATAATGTATATAAATACCAAAATACAAGGAAATGTAATAAGTGATCCAGTCAAGCAAGAAATTAAATTACAAGTGGTGTCCTCATTCCTGTGGTTTATGCCAAGAAAGATACTAGCTTTCCCCAGGATTTCTGTAGTGCTGCCTTTACTTCCTCTCAGTCAGGAAGCAGAGGTTGTGGTACATAACTGTAAAGCTCCCCTCTAATGTGACTGTGTATCTATTTGTCATTGTGCTTAAGTACTGAGAGTCATTAACAAAGCTACAGCAGTGCCCCCAAGCAGAAAAACATTTTTTGATTCAGCATCCTGAGAGCTGCAAAACAAGAAAAGGAGTAGTAAGGTGAGGTTCTCCAGCAGTCCTTGGGCAAGAACCAGGCTGGACTCAGAGACCATGCCTTAGATTTATATCCTGTCAAAATCTCCTGGGAGAACGAAGTTGTGAGTGCCCATGAAAGGAAAATGGCAAAACTGCCATGGACTGGAAACTTCTGAGAAAGAGAAGAAATTGCACAAAACCTTACACAACAGCCCTCTCATCTAAAGGGACCATGCACATAAAACATGGCTCTGACTGGTGATAAAGAAGCAGAATTCTGGATGGGAGGGCAGGGTGCAGGCAATGTATCCTGTAAACTTACTCAATATAACCTGGGTTTTGCCTGGGAGGGGGGTGGTTTATCATCACTACTCTTACTGAGAGGCCACTGCAGAACCTCATAGCTTTTCTAAGTTATTTCTCCCAAATGTAATCTCAGGCAGCCTCTGTTTGGCCATGGAAGCAAACCCAGAGGACTGAGCTTAAACTGACTGAGCCAGGCCTTTTGGTTTGTGCTTGATCACAAACATCCCAATCATGGTGTGTATCTATCCCCACTCCTCCTCATCTTGCCTTAGGAATGGCATGTGATCAGTTATGCATAAGCTGGGACTCCCTTTAGTTGGTATAATTTGCAAGGAAAACTTATGTTGCCTTATGCAGCTATGCCCCTTATTTCTCATTAGAAGGATGAAAAAATCCACTATCACCAGACTGGTTATTTTGCACATATACACACAGATAGACAATTTGGTATATAATTTGATATATGCATATGCCATGCCTGATTTTTAAATAAATATGGGTTTTAGTAGTTATTTAATTGAGAAGAAATGTAGGTGTGGAAGTGATATCTGAAAATCTTTTATCTCCTATTCTGTATTTAGTTTTTGGTCTATGGGCCAGAACTACAATATATGTGCATCACAAGCGAATGCAAATTCAAAGCTATGGAAGACAATATATAATATAATTACATAGATCAAATTTAATAGACAACCCTGCAGCAGAGCTAGAAGAGATTACCATTGGATTGTTCAGTTTCACACTCTCCTGTTATTTTGTGTTTCTTCCCAGTTCTTTAACATTGGTTCTAAGAGTCTCTTTGGAACCATGTAACTGTCTTCTGAGAGTTTCAAATATTCACTTAAATCAATATACTGACATGGACTGAACAGCTTGACTGGGTTTGTTGTATTTTCTTACATGAAATTCACATCACATCCACAAGAGAACAGGGTAAGAGCTGCAACATGTCACAGCGCTATGTGTCTGCAAAATCATTCATGGTTTAAGACCAGTAAACAGCCCAGCAAAGCCAGCAAACATACCAGCTGCTGAGGGAGAGATGTTTGGCATTAACACCTTCAGCTGTCCTTTGTGAGCATGCAAGAGGCTTTCCCAAAAAGGCACTGCAATCTCAGAAAAGGGTGAAAGACTACACTGAATACAGAAGCTGGGTAAATGTCAGGGAGGGCTGCAATACAAATGAATCAGGCCAGACCAGGGTGCTACCTGCCTTCCCTGTGACAGCTGTGTCACCAGGAGCCTTTCTAGAGGTGCCATATCTGCATCAACCTGTGAAGGAAGCAGACTCCTCCATGATATGCCCTGGGTGTGATGTAAGGGTGAACCAAATATCCAGTGGTTTTGGAGCCTCATGCCCTGATGGGGATCTGGGAGCCTCAAAGCCACGGACCAGCGCACCACCTTGTGCCCCATGGTGCCACTGCCCTAGAGAGTCAGCCCCAAAACCAGAGTGTGGGTGTCAGCATTTTATTGAAGGTTAATGAAAAGATCAGATATACAGCAACAAATTGTTTAAATAAACAACCGAATCTGTCCTGTACAATTTTGCCAATATTTTTTTCTTTTCAATCTCTGTATAATTTTTCCCACTGGCAGAAGCTCACATCCTTTCTGCTGTTCCAAAATTGTCTTTCATAATATGCCATTTCCCCCGGGGTAAGCTTCAGTAGGATGGCTGTGCAGGTGAAGCAGGTGTAAGGGTGTTCTTGAAAATACCTTGGAATGTGGTATTTTCCAAGGTCTGTAATGGTAAAAATGAAGGTCTTTCTTATTGTGTCTGCAATACTACTGCAGGACATGAGAAGTTTACCCACTGCATCAGTTTTCTAAATTGCAAAGCAAGGTAGTCTATAATTTCCTGTTGGATTCAGCAATCATCTCTATACTGGTTTGGCACTGCTGTATGAAGGTAAAACTACACCAGATGTTAATCTATATAAGAAGCATTTAAAGATAATTCTTGTGTGCTGCAGGCTAGATGACACACTTTAGACCAAAGAAAATACTTCTCACGTTGGTGTTGTGTCCTGAAGCACAGGATTTAATATATTTCTTTTACAGGAGAAGGTACAATGGTGACCAGTTTTTTTTAATCCTCCTTGCATTTTCCACTAAATTGACTTGTTTCAGGTGTTTTGATGCATTTCAGTCAGACAGAGGGAAATATTCCCTGTGTGGCTGTGCCAGGTTGAGATGGATTGGTTTGGTTCAATTTCACCTACTTTAGCCTGCAAAGATCAGGACAAAAGGCATTGTTTTACATCAAAAGTGCTTTCACATCTTTTGTTCAAACTTTTCTCCCTCCCTCTTGCCTCCATAACCCCTGTTTAAAGATAGAATACTGACTCCACAAAGTAATAACATAACTGGAGTTATGTTATTAGTACATGGAGTACTCCTGAGCACCTATTCCTATGACAGGGCAGTCAGGTTGGATCAAGTGACAGGCTGTAACAGATCTACATTTGAACAACTGCAACTGAGCAGGCTGAACATTTACTCTCTGTTTCTGGAAGCTCCAAGTCTTGCCATGCTGCACTGTGCATTTGCCTCCTCCCACCACCACGAAAACCAGTGAAACAAAATCTTCTGGACATACTTGTGCTAAGATTCCCCTCACTGTGTGTCTGTGGGAGGCTTGGAAAAAGAGGCGAAGAGCCCAAAAGCCTTTGTGGACTGTGAGTGGCCAAGGGAAATGAGTCCAGAAAAGCACGACTTGTCAGTACAGCTTGCTCAAGATGAAATGCCAACTCAGCAAGTCAGTTCAAAGAGAAACACTAACTTAAGAATAACTGGAGATAATTTTATAACTGGCAAGACAAAAAGGCAGGTAGTTCCCTAAGCCATGCTAAGGGAACAGACATGGTACTAGAGGTTACTGAGAACCCTGATTCCTAGTTAAAAAACTGTACGTAGGGATCCAGAACAGAAGGAGAAAGGACAAAGAGAAGCAGGAAGAAGTTACTAAGGGATGTTGGGTTGTCTGGAAATTTTTATTGGAATAAAAGAAACCAAATTTTAGAGATCCATGGGCCAGGTGACTGCCTGGACACTGCTTAGAGTGGATGCCTGTGACAGGAGTTTAGAGGCATGGACTGCCGAAATGTGTTAAAAAGATAAATTACATGTTTGGAAGTACTTTAAATCAGCTATTCATTTCTAAGGGCAGACAGCTGGATGAAAAATAATTGGATGTAAATATACTAAAATTACAAAGGGAAAGCAGGTGGCCTATGCATTAATGTGGAGTCTTGGCCATTCACTGAGTCTTGCTAGTTGGTTTCCTATTAACTCAGATTTTGCTACACAGTGTATATTGACAAATAAATCCTTACTTACTGCAATAAAATGGTGTCCAGACCTGGGTTCTCAACCATAAATTTAAAATAATTTATACGTGGAGACTGAGGGAGCACATAAGCATCACTGCTAAACCTGGAGCTAATTACCCAATGATAAAAAATGAACTTTCTCCCTGCAGTCACTCCTGCAGCACTGATCCCTTCCAGGCTACTGCAACCCACAAGAAGCATGATAGAAGAGGTGAGCCTTGCTGTGTGGCTCAACTCTATTTGAATTGTGTGTGTACCACAGAAAAGCACCACAACAGACCTGCAGACTGCAGGCCTGACTTCAGTCTCCTGCACACTGAGTAGGGTCCTTTTGAAGCAGTGGCTGGAGAAGGTACTTCCTGAAACCTCATCAGAATCAGTATCTGAAGTGTCACTGGCTATTTTTTCTGCATGTAGTACAGAAGGGAGCATTTCTTCTCCAGGGAAGGGATCATACAGGCACTGTACACACGTCCTTCTTATTGACCCTCATAGACTAAAGTAACATTTGTGGCCAAGAACAAGGCTAAAGATCACAGCAAGATCCATACACAAAAGTTTTCATCTCGCATCTGGAAAAAATAAAAAATAGATGCAAAAGGCTCTCCTAATAAAAGCTGCTATGCCATCATCCTATAACAGCCAGGATCTTGTAATACCATCAAGTAGCAAACTAATAATAAATGTCCCCACAAAGCTTCAATACAAGCAGCAGATAACAGTCTCTCTTCATCTCTCCTGGTGGAGTTGCTCCATTTTTTATACATATTTAAGTATTCATTTGACAAGAGGGTAAGACTGACAGTTGCTTGGTACTGAAGACATTCATGAGGGATCTCTCAGACCCAGATTCAAGCTCTCTCACGGAATAATACAAAGTATTTCCCTAGTGTATGCATTACAATATTTTTTCTCTGTTCCAAAATGCTACTGGACGGACAAGGACATAGAGAAAGGAGGCTTGCCCTGGGACAGTGCATAATCCAGTTATAGAGCATCCACCTGGGAAATAAAGGAGATGCTCTTAGCCTAAGTGAGTGCTTTAACTTTTGGGGTAAGATTCCCTCATGATTTTCCAATGTCTTCTCTCCATGGGAAAAAAGGAAGTCCCTCTGGACCAGGGAAAATCCTTACCAGCAAAGCCCGATTTGATGAAACATTTTGAGAGGCCAGAATTTTCTGGAAACACATATATTCCACAGGAAAATTCCCAACCAGCTCTATGGAAAATAATTCTGGCTGTAATTGCTCATAGTTTAACTCAGCCAATATAAGAGAGAGTTCAAATCCTCAAGGCCGCACGTACCATCTTCAGAGTGCAACAGATCAGTAAAAGCAGTGTGCTTTATTTTTTAAGTGAAGACCAGTGTTACTAAGCAATTTGTTTTCACTGAAAATCTGTGGCAATGCAACTGGGACAGACATTTTTCAAGATGATGTTTCTGACCTCTAGATCAGCACCAGAGGTAGCTGAAGGTTTTGAATTGACTAATAAATCCTGTGTTAATAGACTTCTCTGGTTAATTATTTTGCTTTACTTGAGGAAGGAGAAAGGAAGAGTGCCTTGGCTTGCTCTAATCCCCAAGCTATACTAGTTAAACTAACAGCACAACATTGCATGAAAATGCTTTATGAAGGCTTATATAAGTTTGATTTGCCCTTGTAAACGTAAAAAAATTTCCATTTTTAAAACTAATTCAATTTAACCCTATATCTCCCCACCAATTTAATTTAGATGGATGCCACTTTTCTGTTTAGAAACTGGAATTCAATGGATTAAGCAGAGAAGAGATTTGATACAGAGAGCAAAAGAGATGAAAATTGAAAAGCAGAAAAACAAAAGCAAACTAGGAAGAGAGAGAAGGTATAACAAGAAAATAGATGAACACACCTAGAAGAGAAATCTTTTGAGTTCAGAACTGCTGGCCACCTATAGACAGAAAAACGTGGCCATGGGGAGAGACTATTGAAGACTCTAAAACAGAGCAACATACTTACAGGGATTAGAATTACTGAAAACGTGGCAAATAAATCCCAGGTTTTGATAGGGAATTAAAACAAAAAAACCAACCAAATCAAACTTTAAAAAATCCACCCAAAACCAAAACCAAAAAATAAAACAAAACAAAGCCCCCACAAAAAAACCCATAGAAAATCAGTCTGGAAGTCATTCCTGTGGGCACTGAGCACGTACCAGTAGCTTTAAGTCCTGTTTCAGGAAGGACCTGACTACACATTTGAGTTATCTAGGTGCTTCAAAAGCTGCAGCAAATTCTACTTTTTCTTTCTTGATTTCCCCAGTGACTCACTTTTTTATCTGTGTTGTCACAATGTCCTCAGAAATTTTGCAATGGACTCAGCTAGGAGCTAAGGAAACCCTCCAAAGCCCTGAAATTACTTTTTGTTTTGCCTTGTGACTTTATTTCCAAGGCTTCATGTTTCTGTATTAAACTTCTTTCAGTTCTTCATGCCTATGAACAGAGAGATGGGCTGTCCTTTTCCATCAGCAATCCCAGTGTGCCTCTGCACCTGTGCTGGTTTGGGTGAAGAACATGCAGTAACTGTACAAGAGGTTTAGGCCAGGGGTGGGAATTTGGCTGTATAAAAGGCAGGGATGCTTAACTTGAGGAAAAAAGGCATATTAACTAGGTATTGAGCTTTTAGTTTAGAAAAGCAACTTAAAACTCTGTAGAGCTTTTTTGCTTCATAACACTCACACAGGCTTAACAGGGAGGTCAAGAAAATCTTACTAAAATTGTGTAACAAACAAATTGCTAAAAAGCTCAGGTAAGCCTTATTGTGTTTTAAAGGTGACAATGATGAGGGGGAAGCTCAACTTTTGAATGGGATGAAATATTCTCTCATATTAAGAACTGCGTTCTAAGTATATTGCATATCTAAGTATATCTAAGTGTATTTTAATATTTTAATAATTTTTAATAATAATTTTAATAATAATTTTTGATATTTTAATATTACTTTTTTAAAAATAAAAGCAGAAGAAGAACAAGCAGAACAAAGAATTAGTTATTAAGTTTCTCATGACCTAAAATACTTAAAAGTCCTCTTTTTTTGACAGACAACATCTTAAAGAAACCAACAGCGTTAGCCTGAGACCACGCTGCAGGGACACCACACTAGTTTCTTACAGATGCCTGAGTCCCCATCCAACTACCACAGAGTCAGAGGAAGTCTCCATCTTTCTATTTGCATGGAACTCAAGCTCTTGGGCTACGGAGATTTTTGGCCATCTCCCTGGAGGTGGTGGCTGCTAGGACTGCTTGCCACTCCCTGCTCCTTCTCCGTCTAGCCCAGGAGCTGGCAGCCTTGATGTGGCCTCTGTGGCACACTGAGCCATGTATTTGGGTCACTTTGGTCTCCATTCCCTTCCCTTCTGACCCCCTGTCAAGCAAAAAAATAAAATGTATTGAAGTAGCATAAAGACAAAATTGATCACAGCATGGGTTTTCTACAGTATTACCTCCATCACCAGGACAGATGAAAATGGTTCTTATGCAAACTGAATCAAAACCAACTTGAATGACTCACAGAAACCTACAGATCCCAAAAAACTGGAAATTAACTTAGTTTCAATTCCATTAGGAAGCTCAGAAATGTAGGTTTCACTGGTGCTTTATTTATTTTTTTTTTAATTGGGACAAAAATCATCTAAGCTCATATCGAGCCCTGTGGTGCTTCTTTAAAGATTAAAAAGCAATAAGATAATAAAGAATGCAAATTTTCAGACAGCTTCTCACAGGGAGTTGCTGTTTGAAGTAACAGTTCTCTCTCCCGCTCTGCTGCATCTGGGTTGCTTTTAATTATTAGCAAGGAAAATAACAGGTTCAATAGATGTGAATGCAAGTTCATTTTCACCATCAGTTGACTTCTGCAACTTTCACACCAACGCTGAATTTGGGAACATGGAGAGATTGACATGAATGATGAGTAAGAGTATTGCTCATAATGCTGAGTATTAAATAGAGCATAGGGATAGCATGGAGAGTGCTTTTGAATCACAATCATGAGGGCTATCACAATACACTCCTTAAAAACTAATGTTCAGTCCCCAGCTTTCACACACATTCCAGTGGCCTTAGGCAAGTACGTGTGATTTACAATCACTCAGACAGAGATTTCTTTTCTAAAAGGCTACAGTAGCACCTCAGTTTGAACATAATGCAGAGCAACTGCACATCAGGGCACGAGATCCCTGTCATAGGCACATGTGACGGAGATGCAAGAAGCTGCAGATGGAGTTGGTTACTCTGCCACTGCCTGACTTGCCCCAGTGGTACAGGGAGCTGTGCAAAGGGCTGACTTCAGAGTAGGAGAGAAGATAATAAGGAACATGTCAATATCCATCTGAGGCTTGGAACTAAAGGGTCATTTCCACCTTCTCTGCTACACATGAGATGAAAAACTGTTACATACCTTACTATTCAGCAGACTAGTCAACCAAGAGAGAATGGCAAAGAGAGGAACATATACAGATAGATGTGTACCTGCAGTCAATCCACTTACTTTGGATTTCCAGCCCCTGGCTTCTTTCTCCGGAATATGTTGAGGAAAGTGTTGGACTTGCAAGGTGCCTTGCCATCCCCGACATGCATACGCACCACATCCGAGGTGGTGAAGGCACTGCGGACGTTCCTCTCAGGCTTGGCTATAATGATGTACATCTTAGGAGTGAACATGCACCCCAGAGCCACTGTCACGCTCAGACTCACTGCGAAACAGGTGGTGATGATCTTGTAGTTGCTCCCAAAATAGATGGGCACGAAGGCCAGCCAGATGATACAAGTGGTGTACATAGTGAATGCAATGTACTTGGCCTCATTGAAGTTGGCGGGCACATTGCGAGTCTTGAAGGCATAGTATGTGCAGCTCATGATGAGGAGTCCGTTGTAGCCCACGGGAGCCACGACACCCAGGTTGCTGGTGTTGCAGATAAGGTAAACTTCCTTAATGCTGGGGTAGGAGAGGATGGGCATGGGGGGCTCCAGGATGATCAGTGTGATCACCAGTGTCAGCTGCACGCTGATCAGAATGGAGGCGATGACCACCTGGGCCCAGGCGCTCATGAAGCGGGGCTTGCGGGTACAGATCTTCTTCTTGCTGCCCGCCAGGATGCGCGCGATGCGGTTGGTTTTGGTCACGAGGGCGGAATAGCACATGGCGGAGGAGAGGCCCACCAGAAGGCGCTGGAGGTAGCAGGATGTCGTGGTGGGTTTAGCTATGAGGGTGAAAGGGCAGACGTAACCCAGAAAGATGCCAGCCAGGATAATATAGCAGAGCTCGCGGCTGGAGGACTTGACAACAGGGGTGTCTCTGTAGAGCACAAAGATAAGGGTGACAAACATGGTGACCAGGATTCCCAGGCAGGAAAAGACCACAGCCACAATAGACTCTATATTGCTCCACTGGAGGTACTTTACAGGGATGGGTTCGCAGCCTGCAGTGTACAGAAGAGAAACAGAGAGTTAGAAAGGCAGCTCCTGGAAGAACCCTCTTTTCCTGTATCTCAATATAATACAAACATTAGCATATGGCTATGTAACATGGATTATTAAAAACATTTTACAAAGAAATGATCTGCAGCATGGAAAAGTTCACATGAAATATGTTCAAAAATCAGCCATCCATTTTGGGTGTCCCAAACATTTTTTCATGATCCTACAAGAGGAAATTAGATTTGGAAATACCTGCTTTTGGAGATACCTGATTACAAGCCCAGCATATCAAAGGCACAGCTGGGAACAGAACACAGACAAACTCAGCATCATCTCTTCATTTCAGCAGTGAAAGCATTGTTGCAAATCAGAATGGGTAGGTTTTTTACCTCCTCAGATTAACTTATTTGATCATTACCACAATCATTATCGTTGGATCTACTACATTCTTTTGAGAGTGATTTTATAAATAATATAAATTAATCAGAGGTCTACGGACAGAAAAATGGTAATAAATCCAAAATTTTAATGGAACTGTATCATAGATACCATACCTTCTTAGTACATTTCCTTTTTTCTCTTCACATTACCTTATTCTTATTTTGTCAAACCCTCTCTGCTCTTTGTTTTTCCACTAAAAAATATAATTTAATTCCCTTGGAAAAGCCAAACCCACAGAATATGCATGCCTTCAAATAAAAACTGGAAAGACTCTCCTTTCTGACTAGTACAGATGGGCAAACATAGGTATCTGTTAAGATGGTGCTTAACTGCTCTCTCCCACGCTCAAGTTTAAGGAATCTCTGGGTATCTTCCTCACTGTGCTGAAGAAGTAATACCAGTAATAAACATTACAGAGAAAATAAAATCATTTGTGTTAATAAGATGTTATGGTTGTGAAGCTGTTATGGAAAACCTTCATTCTGGCATTTTCTAATTTCTGTTCTTCACTTAGTAGTTCCAAAATGCTTTTAAAATGTTTCTTTATCCCAAGGGAAGTATCCATGGCCTCTTCTACTTCTTGTTTCTGTCCTCCTCCAGTTTCCCTAGGACACAGCTCACCTTTTCTGCCTTTCCCCCACCTCTCAAGTACCTTTCCTGCCAGTCCCTCATCATCACTGCCTCAGTTCCCCTTACAGTTCAGTTTTTTCTAGCCACCTCTCCACCCAGATGTCTTCATCAAAACCGCTGGTCCAGATTTTCTCATCCTGGCCTGGCTGCTCATAAACTCTGCCTATCTGAGTTGTTGGACATGCCTGAAAAGAACAGGGAGGAGATGGTAATGTCAGCAAGCTTGTGAGAGAGGCATTTTTTCCTCTCAGTTTTGCTGCTAAATCTTAACAAGGGCCCTGATGTTGTGATGGGCTAAAGTCATGCTCAGTCCCTTCCTCCTCAGTGTGGAGTATATCTGCAGAAACCACCTATGAACTAAAAGCTTCTGAGTCCCATCGTTTTGCCTAATTTTTATGCATCTTCCATGGGGTGACACAAAACTACCAACAGATACCTCTGCTGTAATGTAGGTACCTGTACTGTAATGTAAAGTCCTTCCTTCCAAATAATAGAGAAGTAAGCCAAGGTATGGATCGGGGCTGAACAGTTTTACTGTAACCTCATTTTGAGAAACAGAAGGAGAAAAAATGGTTTTTGTTGAAATTTAAAAAAAAAAAAAAATCAGCCCAAGGCAAAGTCCTGACATGGAAAATTTCTGCTTGAACTTTTAATATCTGCCAATGTCATACGAACTGAAAGAAGGTCTTATGATTCTGTACACTTTGTCTCAAAGAATGCCAAGCTGACTTAAGTACAGGTGGTGTTGTTACGCATGCTTGTAACATCAAAAACAGTAGAAATTGTAGCCGTAGCACCAGAGGTCTTATTTTATAAAGAAAATATAATAAAATACAAAGAAAACTTTATAAAGAAAATTATAAATTAAGAAAATTATAAATTATAAAGTGGCCTCTGGAACCACATTGAGACTGAAGGAGGATACCCAGGAAATTGTGCACACATTAAAAAACAAAACAAAACAAAACAAAACAAAGAGAAAAAAAAAAAAAAAGCCCCCACAGCAACTAACCCAAACCTCAAAAAAATCAGAGCAAAAGCTTCACAGTTAAATTTTCTGGTAAAAATATGTCTGGTAGTTTTCATGCACTATTTTCCCTGCATTTAACGATGAATAATTCCCAAGATCAAAAGGCTAATAATTTTTTTTTATTTTTATATTCATAGTGCAAAGCTAATAAGAGAATCTGTTATGTTTTCTGGGGTCATTAGCACATCCCAGGTAACTGACGGCCCCAAAACCTTATGATTATTTTCATAAGTCTGTAAAACTTCTTATCCTATCTTGTATTATTGCTTATTTAAGGTGTTTTTTGTAAATTGAGTTTACTAGCTTGACATTCATCCTTTTTACATTATATTCTGGTACTATAAAAAATTTCTCTTGGCACAAGGTCTAAGGTACTGGCTTGAGTGACTATTTCTCAGGTAAGATTTTCATCATCTGTGATGAGAAATCCTTTGTGTCTGCTGAGTCCACTTCACTGAATTCATATGTAGGGGAAACCAACTAAAAAAAATTGTGTACATTTAAAAATAAAATTAAAATGTCAAGAAGTGATTGCTGAGCAACAGAGACTGTTTTCAAATGGAGAAAATGAGCACCTTGAAGTGCATGTCTTACAAAATAGTTTAGTATGTGCTTCACGTTTCTTGAAGGGATTAAGGATTTTAGAGCCTCCATCTGTAATGGAAAATGAGTCTAAAACCACATACATGTTTAGCATTTAAGATTTAAGGCAAAGGGAAAAACAATCTGCACTGTGAGATGTTACTGTCTGTGTCTAGATGCTATGGTGACTGTCAGGGTATGAATACAACACATAAAATAAGCTATAAAAACATGTTTGATAGGAGTCCTGGCAAGAAGAGAGAATTCCAAATTAAATCATACCAATGGTGACTCCCACAAAGTTCAAGAGACAGAGTTTATCTAGATAAATCACCCTCTTCTAAAGATTAGGATGGCATCAGCTTCCCTTCACAGCTTTGGACTTTGTAGTATAGTTCAAGTAAATCAATTTTAGGGGTTAAAAAAAGAAGGTTTTTTCTTCAATAAGACAGACTGAAGAAGCTGTGCAAGAGCAGACTGCCATTTCAATGTTCTCTAGGAAATAAGTTGATGGCTATGCTGTCATTTGGCTGACGTTACTGTGATTTTAGAACAGCAGCAGTCCAGTCTCCTTGCTGAGAAGAAACACAAATCAGCAGGTCATCTACTGATTTCATTAAAAGTTAATAGATTGCAACATGCCCCGGAGATTTTTTCCAGCACTGATTCTTTCCGCAACTCTTTTCAGCAGTGCCTGTCATTTCGACGTGACCCCTTTTGAGCCACTTTGAGCAGCTGGTAGCACTGAACCATATTACCTCAAGTGCATATTGATCTCTCACCAGGTTCTTGTTCTGGCTTCTTTTTAATCGCTAAGTTCTCTTTTCTTCCCTGAAGAGAAGATATGAACAATTCTGTGAACCTCCAAGATCAGCAAAAGCTGGTTGTCTATGGATATCTGCTTTAAAATTAGCAGACACTGGTGTCCTAGGGGCAGGAATTAAATATGAGCTTTTCCAATGGTCAGGACACTTATGATGGGTTCTGTGGATTTTTTGGTTTCTATTATTACCAGATGTTTTTCTGTAATTTGGGCCCTTACAGAATGTATTTTTCATTAACTCCTCTCCCTACAACCCACTCACATGAAACTTGAAGGGTCTGAATGATCACTGAGATTTCTGTATCCTGGCAAGTCTGTTTGTAGGTTCAGCTGCACACCAGAGCAGGGTCAGGGCAGGGTGGTGGGAGTGGGAGGTACGGGATATAGACATTTACACATACATTTTGGGCCATGACCATAACTTATTTTCCATAGAAAAGCAAGATAGACAATGGGTCATGTTTCCCAGTCTCCTGTGATTAAGAGAATATTTTTACCCAGAGAAGTGGCTAGCTTTCACTCTCAAAATGCATCCTCTGAGAGCTCATTTGGCTTCAGTGACTAGCTTGAAGTATCTCATAGAACAATTTAATCAAACTTTGAGGATTTTGTCTACATGCTAAATGTTGCAGCAACATCTAGCTGCCAGCCAGTCATGGTAAATGACAAAGATGTGATAAGTTGCATATTTGATCTTTGGCTAGGGTGATCAGGTTTTTTCTCTGATTGCTGGCATCCAAGATTTGCAGAGGTGACACGGGGCAGAGGCCTCTAGTCATTCACAGTGATACAAAGCAAATGCTAAGGTCAGGGTGATGCTTCTCAATGTGATGTAGCTATTTTTTGGGGGTAATGGTTGCTTCGAAGCCCAGAGCAGGTGTGGAAGTTGACCTTCACAAGTAAAAAATAAACAGAAGGATGCCACAGCGTGCAACTCATCCAAAGCATATACACAAGGGAGACCAATTCTAACCCTTTCTAGGCAACTTTTCTCAGGATTTTGTTGAAATTCCTCTTGCTGATGGGTGCAGTGAGAATGGTCTTTACACCAAACAAGAGTCCAGTAATCGGTTACTGAAGGTCCTGAAATCCCAGGTAAAGTGCTACTAACTGCATGGTAAAATGATCAGAAAAGCATACCAAATCAATATGACAAGAATGAACTGAACACTTGATAGTCACTGCTAAATTGCAGCAAATGCTGCTGAGTTCATTAGCAGTCTTAGCAGCTTTATTAATACTTGTGCTAAATGAAGGAAAGGAACAGACAGACTATAACATTTCTTCTTGGCAGAAATTTTGCTGTATGTATTGTCTCTGCTGTTGCACTAATCCGAAAGACACCCTAAACTGCACTGGAACATTTGTCCAAGTATGTACCTTTAATATGTCTGCACACTGCCATCTTACTGTCCTGCACACGGCGTTCTCCTTGTGCCCTGTAGAAAGGGAATGTGTTTGGAGGGACACATCCCTACCTGTCAGGTCAGCATTTGGCCACCAGCCAAGCTCACAGGCTTTACACGTGAATTCATCCTGAACAAATTCATTCTCCTTGCAAGCAGTGCAAATCCAGCAGCAGCTCACTTCTCCTTTCCTGATCACCTGCAATCCAAAATACACCCTCAGTTCTGATCCTCTATCAGACAACAAAGAAGCACACACCACCACCCCCCAGCAAACACATAACACATACAACTGTTTAAAATATGACAGGATTCCTGTGTATGGCACATTTCAAACAGCTAGAAAACATGAATAATGATTTTGTATCTATTCCTGCATGTTAAAATTTGTGCTTAGGAGTTCAAGGATAACCTCTGGGGATGATTTTATTTTGTTTTGGGGAAAGCAGTTCTGAGTTGAAAGTACAAAACCATTTTCCCTCTGGTACAGAGGCAGGGTGAATGTCATATTTTCAATCAAACGTCAGGTTTTCTCTGTGAGATGGCAGAGGTCAGGACAAGTAGCTCAGCCCATGCTTAATATATATTGCATAGTAAAAAGCAGTAAACAAAGTCAAAGTTTAGAACAAAGAGTAATTCATGCATATAAATACATATATATATATATATATACATGTGTACACACAAGCACAATCACATACACATAAATTCCAATTTATGTTGAAGTCTCTTTGGGGCTCTTTACACAAGCGTAAATAGAAATTCAGACAAGAGCAGATTACAAAGCATCCTGCTAAACGAAAGTATTGGGTTCTAGCAGAAAAAAAACATTAAGCAGTGACCAACCTCATGCTTCACAACAGCTTTTTTAAGGACAAATGTCCCTGAAAATGTTCTTTCTTTGCTGTGAGGGCTGCTAAATGTAATGATCCAATGCTGAGAAGATTATTTCCTTGTCTTGATTCCTAGTTTCATTACCCTGAGGCTGAAAGGAAGATTAAGGATATCTCCAGTTTCTAAGGCTCTGACAAAGACTCTGGCCTTGTTTGCCAGGAAGGAGGAATCCAGCCTTCTCTTCCAGATCTTCCTATCCATCTATATGCAGAGAGAAGTACAGTAGTGAAATGCAAATGTTTGTTTTATTGAATACTGGCTTTGTGGGCTTTTTTTTGTTAACATTTCCTCCTGCAGTCTGTGGAGAGAGTCCAATAGACTTCAAAGAGAGCTGAAGCTGGCATTTTGTATGCATGGTGTTTACATATACACATATACACAAACTGCACAATCTCAAAAACAGGGAAAAGATGTTTGGGAGGGTAGTAAATACCAATAATGTTTCTCCTCCAAGTTTGTTGAGTATGTCACTGTGCCTTTGCCAAATCATCAATCGCTTATTGCTTAGAGTAGCAAAATAGAAATAAAAAGCTGCAAATGTGCTTATTAAATGTAAACAGAAAAGAGGTCTGCTCTAATGAGATTTTGCTGAATGGGCTTCTTGCCATTTTAAACTTAATGCATCCATACCATTTTGATAGTAGTGAAACATGTCTATATGTCATCCAGACATGACTGGTAGCAAATTATTCATATCCTGATGCAAGTGCTACTCTTTGGTGAACATAGAGTGATTTCATTTGTGTTTCCATTCCTCCTGTTGTGAACATGAGATACAAACAGGCGTGGGGGGGTTTTATTTTTTTTTCAACTTTTCCTTGCAGGTGTTATTGCTGGAACAAAATACTGGATTCCCGTGGGTCATGATATTTTCAAGATCAGCCCCCAAGTGAATCACAGCTACCGAATGTTGTAGGCAATGACTAAGTGAAAATCTTTCTCACATAAGGTGAAATTCAAATTCTGTCACATTAGAAGATTCTGCATCCCTACAAAGGGTAATTTTAGAAAACATGGGCCTGGATATGGTATCATTAAAGAAAGATGTTAATTTAGGAGTCTTTCTATAGTTTTGGCTTTCCTGAACGAAAGGAAGTCCTACCAATTGTCTTGAAAGAAGCTTGCTTGGGTTTAGGGAAAAACACTGACTAGATATTCATATTTCTATAGCAGAAAGTAATTGTCTGAGGCACACCTTAATCTGGCCCTTCAGGCAAGGCTCGCTGCACACCGATCGGACCATTCCGCTCTTATTCATCTGAATTCTGTAGTCATCAATGTTGAGCACGCCCTCGTGCCAGGTCCCAATGAGGACGTAGTCGTAGCGGTTGGGCTCTATGTACTGCAGGTTCATGATGTCATACCTGCAAGGAAAAAAAAGTGAGTCACTCTCCTGCAACATAAAGGACAAAAATTTACCTCACTCTTCTCCTTCTGCTCTAAATATTCATGTTATCTCTTAATACCAGGGACTTGGTTTTCACAAAAACCCCAGATCCTGTAGGATTTGCAGCAGAATCACGGGAAATGTCAGCTCTGATTGACACACAACTGCTGATTGCCTGCCTTGCATAAAACTGTGGGAAAAATTTTGTGTGTCCAGGAAGAACTGCACACCAAAGACAGTAAACTCTGCTAAAGATGCACATGTAGGCAATGTCTGGATGCCGTATTTTCAAATAATTTGTCAATAGGTCTTTAACCTTCACTTGGTGTCTCCACGCAGGCTGGTTGTAGTATAGCCCTTGCTGGGTGCTCTTAAGTAGAAATGCTCAAACCAACTGAACTGGTTTGCCATAAGTTAACTGTAAGCTCTAAGTTCAACCATTCATATTATGTAGCCCAGTGATTCTGTCAGGAAAAATTAGCACCTCAGTCACTACAGTAACTTCCTCACCTAGGCAAGCAGGAGAGCACTTTCCAAGGCTAAGGTAAGGGAAGCATAAAGAACTGCTACAATAAACATCCAGCCTCTACCATTGCCTTCAGTGTGTTGGACCTGGTGTGTGCACATCCCTTATTGATAATTATTCTATTCATTCTTTTACTCCACAGAATGTGGCTTGTTTCTTAGTATGAAATAAGCAAGAATGAAAGAATGAATGTTGGAGCACAGAGAGGAAGAACAAAAAATGAGGCTAAACCTACAGCCTGGTGTCTTAAGATGAGAAGGGGGAGGACTTTGTTTAATAAATGACAAGAGAAAGAGCATGGAGAACAAGGAATCAGCATTGGAACTGAAAATAACAAAGCATCTTCTATTTTCCAGGCCTGGGATTTACTGCCTTGCTCTTCTGTAATGGATTGCCTCAGTCTCTGGAGATAAAAATCTTTTGTTTATAATGGGTGTTGCTAATCTGTGCATTAAGAATGCTTTAAGAATGAAAGGTAAGGTAAGCAAATTATGAGCCATAAATAAAATTGGGATGTTTGGTTGTGAGCAAAGAGAGACATCTATTTCTTTCTTTTCCATTTTGAGGTTCAAACATGCAAAATTTCAACTCTCTCTGCACTTCACAGAGGGAAGAGGTGCCAGAATTATTCTCTAGGGTAGAGCAGAGTAATTTTCTTAACTAAGTCTTTGGGTTTCTCTAGTTAAAGATGATTTCCAGAAATGCATATTTACAGCTGTAATTAGACCTCAGTTTTGCAAATATGCATGCTCAGTTAATGCCAGTGCCACTGCAGAGCTCCAGTGGTTCACATGTGAAAACGGATCCCTGCCACTGAGTTCAATGGAGCTCCAAGCAGGAGGCAGCTCCATTGGTTGGCAATTGGCCACTAATCAAGGCATTGCTTAGGAAAAGGGCAAATTTCAAATTCATTAGTGAACAATTACTTCTCATATCCCAGTTCTTCTAAAGGAAGTGCCTAAAAAAAGAAATTCTGTTTCCAGGCTTGTGAAGAATTGAGATAGCAAGAAGCAGTGAGAGTCAGGCATTTCATAATGGGTACTCAACAGACAGGAGTAAAACTCAGCAGAAATGTACATGCCTCTTCCTAGCAAGGAAAATGTACTTGGATTTTAGTTTGACCGTATATTAGACTGATACAAAATCAGTTACTCTGGGCTGGAAAATTAATTCAGGAAGGGGAATAGAAGATTACTAAAACCTCATATTCCCTTAATGGAATTTTTGAGCCTGCACACATTGTTTTCATTTTTACAAAAATACATTATGAGGCACAGAGTGACATTAATGCAACATCAATTAAGAGTTTCTTTTGTGTTCTTGTAACACTATTCTCCTTCCTATAGGTTACCTGTCAAAGAATAAAGTAGGTAGATTAAAAGCTCTTACACAGTCTTGCATTATGACAAGTTGTAGTACAATGTTTGCAGCTTTGATATGCAGCTTGAATTTTAAGTGGAAAAATGTGGTCTATCAAATACACTTGGTATATGGAGATGTGCTTAAGTTCTTTATCCTTTCCTTCTTAATGAAAAATCTGTGCTTAGAGCAAGGAAAAGTTCAGTGCTGGAATACCTCCTCCCATCCCCTTGCTCACATATGTACAACTTTAATAATTTTGAGCTGTGTCCGTGCTAAAAATTATGATCCCAAAAGAAGTGGGTTTGATGAGAGTTGTGAGGCTCTCAGAGAGTGAGACTTCTTGGAGGCAGTTGTATTTGACACACACATGGCAGAATTTAAAGAAGCCATTAAAATATTCTGCAGGTAAGAAAATTAATCCTTTTAATAGAAAAGCAAGCTCTCTGGTGTATTGGGAAATGATGTGACCCAATAGGTAGTGTCATATGAACAAGTTACTTGTAAGGCAAGCCAGAATATTAGTCAGCTGGTCACAGGCACACTCTTACTCTAGTTAATCTGAGACAGCTGAAGTTACCTTTTTCCAAAGCCATAATACCAGACTGGTACTGATGTTTGCTATCCTGGAAGTCAGGATGTAAAAGAGCAATGCTGAGCAATGCTGGGATGTAAATGAAAGAAAAAAACACCGATGAATTCAAACTCCAAAACAGAAATGCATATTTGAAAAAAAAAGAGATCATTTACGTTCAAGTTTGAAGGTTTTGCATAAGGCAAAATTTGATTACTTACTCAAAGCATTGGCATTGGTAGCATTGGCAGCATTGGCATGACTGAAGCCAGAACAGTTATTGGAAATTTTGAACTAAATAAACTTACATGGTTCTAAGCGCAAGTCTAGTTAAGACAAAATGTTAGTTAGGTGAAATATTCCTCTTAGTTTGTGAACTTCAGCATTTCTCCACATATCAAAGGTCCATTGTAGGGACTGAAATTTCTCCTGCGTATTGTCAAAAAGCATTTTATGGTCAGAGGTGTATGCAAATCGTTGTTCTAGAGAGGTAAGGGTCTTCATACCAGCCACAAGGTAAAAGGAGGCAATTATCTAGAATAGACCAGAGCTAAAAAGGTATCTCTGTATTCCAGAGAAGGATGTTGTGTTGACTATTGCATCCTTCACACCTTCTCCAGCCATTTCTGGAAATTTGAGTGATATGATTGCTACAGAGAAAGGAAATGGGAGCTACTCAATGAAAGTAAAAGGTGCAGAAAATTTACTAGCATGTTCTTAATGACAGTATAGCAAGCACATACAGTTGAGTTTCCAGAGTTACATCCACGTCATTTTTTCCCAGAGGCAGCACAGTCAGCTAAATGACTGCATTTGTGCCCTTCCAATAAAAGTTTGCTTCATATTTCTGCATAAGAGATCTTCAAAGAAAAGTTTCTTCACAGAAGAAATACACCTTTGACAACATGCTTTGTGTCTTCTAATCTCATTTTGATAAAACCTTGAAACCATTAATTGAGCCTGAGAGAGAAAAAGAGTTGTATCTAAACAAATGGTTAAGGTTTCATGAAGCTGCAAGGGTTTCAAAACAGGAGATTATGAGAGTGCCAGACAAACATAACTACAGGTAATTCTATCTGCTCCACCCATGATTGCAATTAGGAGTTTGTGAGAGTCAGTTGCTTGAAGAACCTCAGAGATTTTGAAAATTATGAGAAAGGTTGCTGTCTTCTAAGAAGGAATATTATTCCACCTTTTGAAGTTGCTTTGTTCACATGATTCGAGGGCAGGATATCTAAAAACTTTTTACACATATGTGTGACATTCTTGCACTGTCATAGAAAAGCCAAAAACTAGGAAATTTCATGGCAGGCTGACCTTGGTATATTTAGGTGTTTCTGTGGTGTTTATCTTTCCATTTTGCCGAGATTCAAAAACTCTTTTGAGCATTGACACAGTGCTATGGACTGTTCACTGATCCACAAAAAGACTTTCCACAAGAAGCTGTGGAAACACTACAGCCAATCTGAAGCTACAGACAATTCTGTTAAACTACTGCTGGCATACAATGATCTGGCAGACTGCAGATCAAATTTCATGTACACATAACCATTCTCTGATATGATATTGCCCATGTCATAAATGCCACAGATTGATCCAACGATTACAGAATGAATAACAAAAAGGTTAATTGAATTTCCTTGCCCAAACTTGCTAGCTCCAGCTGTGAAAATATAAATGAGGAACAACAACCAAAAAAACCCCCTACCTAAAATAACCTATCAAATTCTAGGTAGGCCAGGGAATCAAGAAAAATGAACCTTGCTGTAGACCAAAATGATGGATGGAATAAATTCTATCATTCTGGCATACTCAGAGAAATATCCTGATATAAACTCTCATATGTTTTGAATTCAGCAGCTGTTCAATCTAATTCTATGCTTGGTACTGATGAGAGTTGTGAAAATGCTCTTGGGTGACAAAATAATAACTAAGAAATAGGCTAAAATTAGAAAATTACATCTAAATATCAAACCAAATAGCTAACAGACAGAAAATGCAGATATGCAAAGTTGGAGTAATGCTTTTATGGACACAAACAGTGTGCAAAAAGCATAAAGCTACACTAAGCAGTAATTTCTCTGTATTATCTAAATTATATGTGCAAAGACTTGATTTATGCATTTGTGTCAATAAGTATGTGTTCGAATGTAAGCGAATTGCTTGCTTCTGCTTTCAAAGGCTGACCTAACTGATCTGTATCTTTGACTAAAAGAATCAACACTGACTAGCTTTTTATTACTAATTAAATGTAATGAACTGTTTAAATGTATATACTGTTAAAATATGACAATAGGAAAAATATAACACTATAGAAAATGGTAAAACATTGGCCGCTTTTGCTAATAAAGCCTAGTAATAGAGATAAGAGTTGCTTTAAGACCTCTGTGTCTTATGAATACTCTTTGGAGGCATGAAAAGACATGAAAACTCCTGTTTGGTCCAGAGCCCTCCCTTTGTGTGGTGTTGGCACTCAGATGCACTTATGCAATAAGCCCAAAGATGGAGTGAGAGAGTCTTTTATAACACTCTAATAACTCAGTAGGAAAACAAACTTCAGTGAAGCAATCCTTGAGTAGGTTTCAATTCATAATGAATTTTGTACTTTGGCAGCTGAATTAAATGTATTTATAAAACAGAAAACAAACAAACAAACAAAAAAATCCACGCGTTAAAATAGTTTAACAGAACCCACAAAACTAAATGAAAGGACAGCTCTCTGTCAGTTTGCTCCCATAAGAGAAACAAAGGTGACATCCAAGTCCACAAAGGTGCTGCCTTACCTACTGCTTGGGTACATCCTGAGTCTGCTAGAGGGGCTAGACAACAGCAGCTGCCACAGCTGGGACCAGACCCCAGATGAGTGAAACACAGAAACTTCTACCAACCCCCCCCCCCATCATTTGTCCTGCTCTACACAGACCTATCTTTAAATTCTGGGACTGGTCTGATTATATTTGGAGTGAAACAAGTTAAGGAGATCATACAGGAGCTTACCAATCAACACTAAATAGTCTCTGGCAAGGTTTCAGCAGAGCTCCAATTGGAAAAGGATGTGCTCCTCCCTTTAAAACCATGGCAGGTAAATGCTTCATTAAATTCCAATAATTTGTATTAGGCTTTATACATACTAAAACCCTGGTGCTGAGCCCCAGTAGTACCTTGCACACCAGAAGTCTGTGAGTTACAAGGTTTGTCATCTCCTAAAACACTAGAAATTTATAGGCTATACTGTAGTTCCTGTCCCAATATAAGATACCATGTGTTACCAGTGTTATTTCTGGCTGTGGGAAAGACTGGTCCATGCTTTATGTTTCAGCAAAACAGCCAAAGAAATCTACATCACCAAATGCAGTAATATTCCCACTTCCCACCCTCTGGTTTAATTAGTAGAGATGAAACCTCTTTACCTTCCAGGAGCATCTCCCTTTTCATCAAACCAAACTTCTTCTCCAGAAACACCAATGAATGAGGATTTGAGGAGGAACTCCAAGAGCTTGCTGCCATCAATTGGCTTCATAGCATCACATAGTCCAACGTGTCCAGGGCAAAGGGAATGATGCATATTTTGTAGCCCGTAAGCCATAGCGTATATAGCATTGATGACAAATCCCATTTTACTGTCCTGCACATAATTTTCTTCTAGGCTCTCATTGCCTGCAACAGTAAGAAAAAAAGTGTTGTTAGAAACAAAGATGAAATGACATGAAAATATGAAAAAGTAATGACACATAAAAAGAGATTTCCTTATTTCTCTGATAAAGCTTTAGAGGCATAAGCAAGGTTCCAGTCAGGGATTTAAAATAAATAAATAAATAAAACACTTCCCCACCACTACCCCAGAAATCTTGAATTCATTGAAAGTTAAATGCTCCATGAGAAAGCACACATTTAATCACGTTGTCATCGTTCGTTTGGGGATTTTTTGAATTTTTGCTTGTCATTCCACAATATTCTTTATTTTAGGGAAGGTTAATCAAGATAGATTTCAGCTGGAAGTATTTATAAAGGTGATTTCCTTGCAAATTTGACTTTTTTTACATTTGAAGTTTTTTTTTTTTAAATCTCATGTTTTTGAGGATCAAGATAGCAATGTCCCTTTCAGTGTTAACAAGTAAACAATGTAAATCAGCATCACTTCTCGAGTTATCAGAAAGAGTAATTTTAGTTAAAAGTAGCAGTAGATATGCAACTGCTACAGAAAGTCAGCCCAAGTTTGTTGTACTGAGTTTTTGTGTAACTGCAGCCTGAGCGGACATTGAAGTCTCCTCCTTTGATCAGAAACAATGTGGCAGTGAAGGTTTTCTCTACACGTAGGTTTTCCCTCTGACCTGCAGGTGGGCCGGCAATGTCAGAGGGTGCTGTTTTTCGTCTGCACTTCCCATCAGACCCCGCTGGGTCCTGGGCTGCGCCCTGCTTGCCATCTGCCAGCCAAACTGCTGCAGAACACTGCCAGCGCCGTCCCCAAGGCACTGCAGACCTGTGCTGCGTAGTCCTGAGGCAGCTGGAGGTAAGGAACCTCCTTATTTTCTGTCTTTCCCCTAGTCATTCAGTCACAATGTACTCCAAACTGCAAGTCACTTTTATCTGGAGGCCTCCCACGTTACTCGATGTTTAGCAGGCAATTGCAATCCAGTCTCTGTTATTTTGTCTCAGTACACCTTGTGTATACCAGGAAAGTAGGATGTGTGAGAGACTAGGTGTTAACTGACACTCCTTGAATCCAGGTTGAAGAAGATATTTGTTATTTTAATATGATGAAAGGAGGTAAAAATCTACAAGTTCACCAAAACTTTCAAGCTAAAAAATAGTTCCTTACCCTAATGTAGATATGGTATGGCTTTCAAACCAAACCATGAAGACTGTCCTTACATTTATCATTGGAAAAGGCTCTGATTTGGTAGGTCTTCTCAGTTTCTTCGCCCTAAAACTCAGAAATTTCAGCTGGGAATTCACTGAGTTCTCTGACAGCAGAGATCCCAAATGCAGGGATGTCTATCTTGCTTTCTCTGGGTTGCATTTCAGCTGGGCAAGAAAATTTTGCCTCAGTAACTATTTTGCAGATGAGCTGAACATAGCAAACAGATGTGTTGGTGAATTTAAAATGCTTTGTGAATATAGCATAATCTGACTGAATGAGTTCATGTGCTTCTCACTGCTATATATTCACCACCAGCACCACCAAGCAAGGAGCAGCTGAAGAAATTCTTTCCAGAGGCAAGGTATCTGCCTCTTTCTTTGTGAGAGAAGGTTCACAGCTCCCATTCAAATCACCAACCACCAATCATGAAACCAACACCTTTCAGATTCATGCTGAGAAACACAGAAAGAATAAAAACCTTATATGCAAGATGACAGAACATTTACCCAGGGAAGCAGAAAGTGTGCCTGTGCATGTGCACCCTCACTTGTGTACAGCATAGCCTAGACATCTGTATGCCTGTATATGTTAATATATAGCCTCAAAGTATCTGTTGGTGTGTTTTATCAGCTGATTTGTCCCATAGGATTAGCACACTGTGAATTTATCACTGATTCTGCTTTCTTGTAGCTAGAAAATGAAATTGTTCTCAGTCCCTAAGTGAATGAAAGACAGAAAGAACCTGGGCTTGGCACAGCAGTCCTCTCTTGAGAAGCTTCTGGGCAGCGGGTTGCGGAAGAGATCACAAAAACAGATAGTGCACAGCACTCACAGTCTACTCTTTTGAACCTGAAAGTTTATCTCAGATCTTCCTTTTTAATTAGTTAAAAAAAAAGGAGCATAAACATCAGTAAGGCTTGCAGAAGAAAAGGATAGCATCTGTGTGTTTCCTGAGGCAAGCCTTCATGTGGCTGCTGGAGGTAGAAAATGAAATGTAACAGCGCTTGCCAATGTTTAAAAAGAGGCCATTTCCCTTAAGTATGTATTCACTCAGCAAAACATGCTTTGGATTATCATATTTCAATATAATATGCATACTTCCAAAGAGAATAAGTATTTGATGGTGGAGGGATTTGCTTTTGACTATTTTGGTATGAACACCTAAATTAAGGTTGCAAGCATATAGTTCCACACTGCAGAGGTGACTGCCTTAATGTCACCTCTAGAAATAATTGTATTGTAGTGGATAGCAACATGAGAATTGTCTGAATGAATTGTCTCCCAATCAGCAATATAAAAATCCCTATATGTAAATAAGATATTTTCCAGTAAATCCAGAATGAGAAGTCATTCTTTCCCTAAACATGACTTCCTAGAGTCAGAATCCATTTATTTCATTTTCATTGTTATGTCATCAATACATTATGCATTTAAATTTGTAAAATTCACTCAAGACAATCAGTAAGAAATGTGTATGTTTTTAAAACAAAAGAAACCACGTAATTGCATTCAGCCACAGACAAAACAAGGTTCACTTAGGTTTCAACAAGGCAAGTTTTCGATAAATGCAAGAATTTTACTATATTTGTCATGGGGCTTCTCTATAAGTTGTATTTTGCCTCAGTAAGTCTTTGAAATGTAATAAAGAGCAAAGCAGAACTCGGAACAGTGAAGCTTTTATTTTTTCTTTGTCTCTCAGCCCTTGGAAGAAAATATCATTGATCTACAAAGACTAATAGAAAAATATTTTGTTAGCTTTCTTCCTTCTTCCTTTTTTTTTTTTTTTTTATTTTTTAAAATTTTTTTTGAGACTTTAGCTTTTACTAAGCAAAGAAAAATTGTAAGCCTTAAGTCATATGAGTGACTCAAATTAGAACATTAATTTTTGGATGACCTTGAAGAATTCAGGTGTCCTAAATATCAAACTTACTTAATTTTGTATTGGGTGTAATGCAGATCTTCCTTTAATAATTCAAGTTTAACAGCTTCTCAGTAGTCTGGGTCATATTTTTTTTATCACAGTTTTGATTTTAGCCTTTGTTCCTGTCAGTACATCTTGGAGGATGAGGGCATATACACACATACACTACAAATTGGAAAGGAAAAGAAGAAAAAAACAACAAACAAAACCCAACAAAAAATCAGACATCACATCCTGGCTGCACACGACTGAAAAATGCTCCCAATAGTGCTAAAAGTGATACCACAGTACAGGGGGAAGGAAGGAAGAGAAAACAGTCCAAATTTTCACGAAACTCACTGTTAATCTTTCCATTTACTATTATGCACCTCACAGCTAACTAATACTAGCTTCAGCTAAGTCCTTAGAAGGATCTGAGTGTGAAGCAGCCATGACTTTAGTTTAGTGCTTTTGCTGTGAAGTCAGCTCTTGAGAGCAGAGAGCGTATTTTGCAAATCCCACTTGACAAACTGAAATAAAGAAAAAATATGCTATTGGAATTATGGCAAGACAAGAGTTACCTTTCCTGTAAAAGTAAAGTTAGGAGATGTCTCTTCATATTCAGTATAAAACTCAGCACCAAGGATTACTTGTTTGCAGTCCTTAGAAAGGTTAGGCCAGGAGAGAATTTGTGATGGAAAGAAATGTAAAAACATTTTCTTTGGGGAATCTGATGAATACCTAGCCAGTTGGCAAATTTTGAGCAAACACAGACATTTGATAAAGAACACAGTCTGTTCACAGATGACTCTTGATTAGCTTAAAAAGCCAAAATCTCTTCAGCAATATTGTTATAAAGGGTAATATTTCATGTGGAATAGGCAGACAGTTTTATGATTTCCTACGGTCACCTGCTGAATATTTAGGGTCACATAAAAAGTTAGCAACTGTATGAAAACTATCTTCTTTTCAGGTGGTCCTGACAGAGGTATGAAGGTATTAAAATTTGTATATATTGCCTTCTTTATTTGTAGTGGTCCTTTCCAGAATTGCCATGCTTCATGGGTAGGCCAAATGAGATTTTATCTTTGTTGCAAGTTACAACATGGGTGATGATTGCATTCAATGGTGATGGTTGGTAACTTATGCAAAAAAAAAAAAAATTCTGGAAGGACAATTGGGGCAAAATTTCGTTGGGAAAATGAAATGAAATAAAATTAATGTCCCTTACTTGGGTTGCATATGCCAAGGAGTAAATAGGGCTCCCCCCAAAAAATGCCATGTATGAACTGGTAGAGCAGTACCCAGGCTCATAGCAAATGTCCATATGTGTTGGACAAATTGTGGAGGCAGGTTTCTTATGCTCCCCTTTAGTCCCAACATACACTGCCTATACCACAGGGTGGCCAAACACTGGAAGAGGCTGCCTAGAGAGCTGGTCAATGTTTCAAGCCTGTCAGCAGTCGGAACCATTTGGACAAAGCCCTTAACAACCTGCTTTAACTCTGGTTCAGGCCCAACGAAACTGAATTAAGAAAACTCCAATGAAACAAAAGAACCCCCAGCAGCTCTGAGAAAATTTCCACATCTTCCTCTGTGCAGGTTTGTGTTGAAATGTGCTGGTGTCATAGCATGTCCTTGCAAAACAATGGAAGTCACACATCTTACAGTGTCTCATGCTAGAGAAGACCTGCAAACTTCAACCACAGCAAATTTGTGTCATAGGATCTTGCAAGAAGCAGGGCAGGATGTCAGCATTTTTGAACTGATCAGTCATTTTAAATCTGAGACCCTAAAGGTAAGAACTAAAGATTATTCTGGAAACTAAATGACACATTAATGGTGATGAACAAACTTAGTTAATGGTGATTTTTGTAAACTTTTAGGATATATGGCTATTAGAAAAATTGGAGCAGTTTTAGTTAGACAGTTAAGTATTTAGTTATGGTTTTATCTTTGTGTACGTAGGAGAGAAAATGTAACCAATTCTACATTTCTGTGTTGTCACCAATCCCTTGAAAAATTTTAATTTTTAATTTTATTTAGAACTATAGAATAATTTAGGTTTAAAAAGAATTTTAAGATCATTGAGCCCAACCGTTAACCTGACACTGCCAAGTCCACCACTAAACCCTTTAATATCTTTTATGATAGCTAGATTGGGTTCTAGTTGGGCTTTGGCACTTCTAATTTTCTCCCTGCATAACCTCATGAAATCCTTGTAGTCCTTTTGAGTTGCTTGCCCCTTCACTCAAACACCATAAACTCTCCGGTTTTGACCTGGGTTCCAGCCAAAGATCTCTGTTCAGACAGGTCAGTCTTCTTCCCTGGCTTATCTCTCCGCACATGGGAACATTCAATGATGGCTAATCCTCTGAGAACCATGCCAAACTATGATTGTATAAAATAATTTTTGCAAAGAGGTTCATTTGTTTTAACTCATTTGGCATTATTGATTCAGATGTTTTAGAAATATTGCCAGTTCACTCCCTCTTATATTCTATTTATAGCATCTTTTTACATTATCTAACTTCAAAGATAACAAAAAAATTATTTAACAAATTTCACATCAAGGCACTGCAAAATGAGTAACAGAGATTATAATGTCTCTAAGTGTGATAAGTACAACGATGGTGTGTTTAAAACCTGTGCATCTTTTGGTTTTTTCTCTCCATGTCACTTGTTTGTTAACAAAAACATTCTGATAATTAATATTGTATGGCTGAATGAAATGTGCACATCTTGGTGGTAAAAAGTGAACTTTTGTTCATGCTACTGTACTCATTATGTCCAAAAATAAGTCACAGGCAAAAAGTAATTTATTCTATATGAAAACATCCAAAAACCTCTTCCAGCCCACAATCAAATATACAGTAATAAGAAATTCTGAAGTTTTATTTTCTTATGTAACTGCCTGTTTTCAAAGGCAATTCAAGCTGTAGCTGTCTTCCTATGAGGCAAAGGCCAGGAGATATTATTTGGTGACCAAAACAAGCAGTTGTGGATGAGGGCCACAGGTTCCGCTTGTCGTGGGCTGTCTCAATGACTTTGCTGTCTCTATGTGCATGCTAATGTGACCACCAACAATCTGTGGAAAAATTATCTGGGGGCGAAGCATATTTTCCAAGCCAAAAGATGATCAGAAAAACCAAGGCTTTGCTTCATTCTCAATTAAAAAAACATTTACAATTTTTGTGAGAGAGAATTGATAGGCTTAAAAATTTCTCACAGACCATAATAAATGTTTCATTCAACCTACAACAAATGATCCCATCATGGTAAATTACTGTTTCTTTTATGGCTTCTGCTCCCAGGAAACCAGTTACTAGACTGTTTTCAACCAGAACAGGATACGTGCAATTCACTTCCTACTTTGATGTCTGTATCTTTGCAGCAGGGAGGCAAGTCCAAGAGGCAGCTAAATACAGTGAAAGAGAGGAGAGATCCCTTACAGGGGTCATATATATGGAGGATAGAGCTGTCAAAAAGGCACAAGATGAAACAGCTAACTAAATTCCCACTGTATGTGAACTTTTTGTTTGACTATTTGTTGGACAGAGCTCCTTTATTTGTAAGGTAAGGCTGAGGAAGGATGTATTATTTTTATATAAGAAAAGAGATATTTCCTTAACTTCCCCCTGAGCATCATTTCACCACTCTATAGGAAATAATGCATTTCTCTATCTAGAACTGCAAGTTTCTCCACTTTTTGACAAGAAGAGAAGAAGCAGAGCTTTCACAGGAGCAGCGAAAAGGAAGGAATAGCTTATAATATGTGGGTTCTACACCAGATTTCAAAACATGCTGATAAACATTTGACATCTTACAGTACTCATGAAGCAATAAACGGAGTTCACAGGGTTTCAGACTTTGTTTTCAGGATGTCATTAAATCAGAAAGGTTTTGCTTCCATTCTTCAAATGGTTTTTATTTCCCCAAGCAAAGAGATTCAATTCATGCAATTACATTTGATGTATTTTTCCCTGAAAAGCTAGGATACAATTACAGTTACCAGTGAGATACCCTGCTATTTTCTTTCTGAGCATGGTAAAATCTGAAAGACTCTCAGATACTCCTGCTTTGTTACATCTGGTGAATGTTGTTTTTAACTGGGATTAGTGTACTTCTATCCTTGTATGAAACTAGAGAGAAGAGAAACACCCATTTGAAAGCTGGATGTTCAGCAAAAGCTCTTCAAAAATTTGCACTAGAATTCTCTAAGGCATAAACAGGATGACAGACATTGATTGCAGCAATGTTTGTATACAAGGGGTTATTTTTTATCAGTAGCAAATTTAGTCAAATCACTGATGAAATTTCTTCTCTTGGAATAAAGTTTATATTGAATTTAAAAGGATTTGGGTTTTTTAACTTATTTTTACCACCATATATTTTATAGATGCCAACTCCATGGCTAAAAGAAACCAGAAAGTGTGAATTCAGCCATCAAAGTACAGGTTCTCCCTCATTTCAGATATCTAACACCTAAACCTTGGAAGATTAGTTCCCATTTTATATATACTATACACACACCACCAGTGTCTTCGGTTTCCTTGTCTGCTTTTGTGAGTATGCCACATTATTCCCCAGTGTTCAAAAAGAAGTGTCTTTCTTTTGTCTCTCCCTATGTGTCAGAAGCAGTGAGGAAAGATTTTAATTAAATTTACTTTCTTGGTTCTCCACATCATGTTATGTAAGCACATTAGGGCTTTAAGAGCTTAGTATCAAAGACTCTGGAATAAGTCTGGCATACACAAATACAAGAGTGCCACAGTGAAGCTGAAACATTATGAGGAGAAATGACTGTACAAGTTGATGACTCACTCATTAATGTAGAGGGAGTGTCAAAGTCTCTAAGTACAGGGCAGGAGAAAGTGGACTCAGCAGTGCTGCCAGCCCTATGCCAAGTCTGAACTCATGGGTACAACCCATACACCACACAACTTGGGAGCAAAGCAAAAGGAAACTGACCTAACTCCTCCTTCATTTCCCAGTCTGCAGACTTTGCTAAACAGATACAAGAGTCTGAAGCTTGCTCGCCCCTCTACCCTCTCTGCCTCTTCCCATGGACATTCCAGACTCTCACATAACTATATGACTCCAGGAGGGGCAACAAGTGACAATGCACATAACTCATGCTTACACTATGGGGGATGATAAAGACGTGTTCGAATGTGTCTTTGTCCAAGAGAGCAGAGAAAGATTTCCTCTTGCATCTCCTTTCTGTGACCCAGAGAAGCTAAGCAGGGGATGAGAAGACTGTCAATTTTCCTAGGGCTGGCTGCAACCTTAAGTGATTGTGAAGATTGTGTGCCTGATGCCACACAATAATGCAGGGGTGAGCAGGCAGGGCACATCTGGGTGAGATATGGCACACTGTCATAGGTTAGCAAGCATAGTCCCGGAAGGGATGTCCTTGCTAAGGGGTGCTTACAGTTTCCTCTGGGAACTGATAGAACCTATCAGCTGGCCAGTTTGAATATGGACAAGTCTCTAAGCCACTTAAAGTTGTGACCACCTCTGTGATCCACATTTAAGAATAGGCAAACTCCCCCCCAAGCTCTCTCTCGTTTCCGGCACTGGCACAGGTGGCTGCGGGCCCCGTGTGGGGGCCAGCGGGCCCGGCCAGGCCCTGCTCGGGCCAGGCCGGGCCGGGCCACGGCCATCCTGGAGCCGATGGACCTGTTCCAGCCATGGAACCCCCCCCCCACTGCCTTGCCGTGGGCAGCCGGAGCGGCTCGGCTCTCCCCTCTCTCCACTGCGATAAGAAAAATTCAACATTCCAGCTGCAAAGCTGCAAGGCCGAGATGAGATTAACCCTTTTAGTGCTATGAAGAGCTGAAAACCTGAGGGAAGAGAGAGAGGAGATGCTTAAAGCTGAAATTCTGTTGGGTAGCTATGATATATCAGAGTATCCTGTTGTAATTCCATGAAGATATGGGGGGTGGAGTGTTCAACTCGTGAGCAAAAGCACCTGTGCTGAGATAGGCAGATGCTGACGCAGCTGTAATTTCATGAGAAGTTTGGACAGGGAGAGATGGAAGTGATGAGGACTTTTGCTCCAAACGGGAAAGGAGAAACCTCAGTTCCTAGAGATGAACCAGAGATAGTCCTAACGATGAAGATGATGAAGACCCTTTGCTCCCAGGGAAGGAGAAGGGCCTCTGTTTTTGTTTCTGAACGGCTCAACCTTAAAATTGTACCCCAAAAAACTTCAAGAGTGGACCCTCGAAAGCAGTTGCGGGAAAAGCTGCAAGTCGGGGGAAGGGACTCACACGCAGGCAGAGAGACTCCTCTTCCTAAATGGACTGAACGATATTTGGAAGTGGGTGACTGTCTCGTTGTGATAATGTTTTCACAGCACGAGCAAGAAGAGACTTCTCTTTCTAAATGGACTGAACAAGGTTATTATGGAAGTGGTAAACAGACTGAACATCTTAAGGGTTGTCTTTTCACATTGTCAGTGGGAGAAGGGAGGAAGGTGGGGGGAGGAGGAGAGTTCTGAAGGTGGTATAATTTTTTTTTCCTTCTTTTAGGTCTGTTAATAAACTTCTTTATATTCTTTCAAGTTTGGTGCCTGCTTTGCATTTCTCCTAATTCTTATCTCACAGAAGATAAACAGTAATGAATATTTTAGACCAAACCACTACACACATTCAGCAGCCCTCCCAGCTGATGTGCAGTGCTGCAACCCCCGTCTGCCTTCAGAAGAGGCTGGAGGAAGGCTGGAGGCCTTTGCAGCAATTGCCAGCATGGCTTTGCCAGAATTGCATCATTGGAGTGGGAGGCAGGTGAGGGAAAAACAGGCCTGTGTTGGAGAAAAAGTTCCTTTTCCCCCTTCTCCATAAATCTGCATTACCTGCTCTGTCTCTTGAGTTGTTTAGCAGCAAAAGAAAGGACTTGAAGGGAATATAATGCATCACCTAAGGGCCATGCTAACAGCACAGCTGTCTGTATGCCAGGAACCCCAGGAGAGGAACCCCAGGAACCTTCATTAGGCTGCCCCTGGCAAGGCGTAGCTCTCCACCAACAGAGGTTTTGCGATCTACACAGATTGTTCCCATGTATTTATAACTCCTGTCACTGAGAGCTGAAAGAAACTGATCACAGAGTTGAAAAGTTGCAATATATGTCCACAAAACTACGTATAGCAACAGGAAAAGGAGCAAGAAACTGGATAACAAGCTGAGAGATTCCATAAGAAGTTCATCTACAGGGGGACATGCTGTTAAATGCAGGTCTGGAGAAATCTATTTAGAGCAGATGGCTTGACAGAAGCTCATCAACCTAATAAAGCTTCTGTAGGGGATGACATTACAGCCTGAAGCCTCTTTCTTCCCACTAGGCTAAAATTCCTCATAAGAAATTTTTTTTACAAAAAATCCTAGGATTTATGGCCCTATGAGGATGACATGCTGAGATTCTTTCCCTTCTAAACAAGCCTGCAAGCCAGCATTTGAAACCTCTTCTGTACACATCCACTGCTATGAACTGTTAAAGGCTTGGCAGGAAATTTTAGTATTGCATCCCCTTGTTCCTAGCTTTTAGTGGAATGATCTTGATGAAATAGCTCTGCAGTGAAGCCTGGTTTTTAATGAAAAAGAAATGGAAGGATCTACAAAGTATAGCTCAGTGCAAGGTGAAAAAACTCAACCCACTTCAAAGCATAAAAAAGAAAGATTTGTACCCGTGATATTTGTATGTGTACTTCAATGAAATCAGCTTGAGAAGTACAATTCACAGAACATTCAACAATGAAGCAACATAACAAAAAAAACGGCCAAAAATTCTAAGTTTTAAGGTTATTGATTGCCTCATTTTGGCTATTATCTTAATTCCTGTTCTTTGGAATTAACAGACTGGAAAACAACAGAAGAAAATAACTGCCCCTATTTGAAACAAATTACTTTCTGGATCTTGTACTCTCAAGTAAGCATCAGTTCAAATGGTTTGAAAAGAAACATGACTTTGTATTTATTTTTATGGCTGCAGTCCTGTGCCAAAACAGAAGTATACTTAGAAATGCCATAATGCAATAAAATGATGAACGTTCATTTTTATGCACGCTCTAACAAAAATGTTTGGAATTAACTCCATTGTGAAGCATGCAAGCTGTAAAGATATTTCATCTACTTTCTGATCATAAAAATAATCAATATTTGGCCATTCTAGCTTATGAAAGTTCATCCCTGATTAAAATACTGTGATCATGTATTGGAAGGCTAATGGAACTGACCAGGAAATCACATGGAAATAGAGTGGCTTATTATGGTCAAATACTCAAATATTATATGCAAGGCTTTAGACTGGGAATCAATAAAACTTTGGTAGTGATTCTGAACTTGGGAATCTATCAAGTCAGAAACAGTTTAGGCTTAAAAGAATTCTACGCTAATTCAGAGAGTTAGGACGTAACATTAAATTATGTGTTCATTCTAGAAACAAACAACGTAGAAGACAATGTGAGGTGATTCTAGCATCTTTTTTTGAAACAGAGAGTAATTATTATGAGAGCTTGACAAATAATTACTGTGATTAATTTTTTTTCCTTAAATGCTGGACTGTGTGCAGTCTGCCTGCAAAATGACCACAACATGTTCTTTTACTTATTTGAAATTATTATTTACCTTCTGTAGCAACATATTATCTCCCAGATCCTATTTTATTTAGAAATTAGTATTGCATCCTATAATCAGGAATAAAATATGCCAGATGATTTTTTTCTGTGATTGAATAGTTTGTATATGTAATCAGCAAAGACACTGATTTCAAATCCTAATATACCATTTGAAATCCATCTTATTATTTCATTAGCTAACTAAGATTTAACGCCAACAAAGGCATTTGAACGGTCAGGCTCAGTCTTTGTGCAATTATCTCAGTCTCAGTCAGCAGCACAGTTATTTTAATGGAAGATTCACAAACAGGGGAATGGAATGGAATGGAATGGAATGGAATGGAATGGAACGAAGTGGAACGGAATGGAATGGAATGGAATGGAATGGAATGGAATGGAATGGAACGGAATGGAATGGAATGGAATGGAATGGAATGGAATGGAACGGAATGGAACGGAATGGAATGGAATGGAGTGGAATGGAGTGGAATGGAATGGCTTTTGATCTGTCTCAGCCTGGTAAGAGGCCATATTCTCATCTGGCATCATGTTACCCCAGTCCCAATTTATTCTTTGACTGATTCTTTGGAATTTCTTTTTGGGGCTTAGGATGGGTTTTGTTGGGGGGTTATTTTTGGGGAGTGGTGGTATTATTATTATTATTGTTGTTGTTGTTGTTATTTATTATTTTCTCTTCTTCTGTCCCCTTTCTTGGGAATATGACAGCAGGGAATTTAATTTGTTGCTGTTACTGTGTCTCACATAGCTTCTTCTGTCAGTTAGAGCTCAACAATAAACTGTCTCTAAGCCTCTATCAGACACAGGGTCCAACAAGTGTCCATACTCCCAAGGCCTCATGGAACCATTTTAATCTGATTATTATTTAATGTGGTTATTATTGCAGAGACTTTGGATCTGCCTTTGTCTCTTGCTTTCTTTACAGCCTTCTCCCAGTGCCATGTGGATCCTCACCAAGATTCTCTAAGGACCGGATTCCACAGAGACAATTTTCTACATGACCTGAACTCCTGGGGAGAAACAATTAAAAAGAAAGAAACCCCAACCTTCAGCTTTCCCCTCGCCCTCAGGTAGCAATTTAATCTTGCAGCCTTACTCGTACACTCAATTAAAGACATATTTAGAACTACTATTCTTAACAGATCAGTTATTTGGAACAAGTCTAGCAGATAATAAGTTGCTGCTACTCTTACATGAGACAGGAATGAACACACTTAAAATCAAATTCCTTTACAAATGTAAAGACATGTATGCAGATTTTATGCTATTTGGCTAGTTTTAATGAAGTTTTTCACTCTTAATAAAAAGAAAAAAAGTCAGGCCAGATACCCTTGTAGATGTCCTATTGTAACACACTATGGTAGAAAAATGGAAAGTTCAGGAAATAGGACTGATTATATTTCAGGTGTCACGCTTTTCATAAGAAGCCTGAGACCTTATCTGAAAGAAAGAGATGGAACTCAGTAATTGTGCTGCAGCTTTCAGAACATTAACCACCTTACAATACTTAAATTAGTAACCTGAATACATATTCAGGCACCTAATTAATTGACTTGATTAATGCCTGAACTTCTTTAGCTGCTGTTGACTTTCATGGAAATTATGGGATATCAGTACCCTTAAAAATCAGGTCAATTTATCTAGGTCTCAGAGCATGCACTGGAGGAGCCTAATTTTGAGCATTTTCATCAGAAAATACTGGTTCAGAGTTGAAAATAAGCAATTTCATATTGACCACAGAATGTATTATCACCAAATAGGGCAAAGGAATTAACAAGAAATCCATTCTCAGTGTATGTTAAATATTTGACAGCAGCGCAACACCCAAAACAAAAAGTCCACGTGGAAAAATATGATGATGGTAATAAAAGACACATATTCATCTGTGCTCCTGTCTGGCATGGAGACAGAAAATGGAACAAATGACAAACTCTCTTCCCTCTATTGATCTAGATTTGTAAATGACTAAGTAGCGGCAGTGGTTGTCAGTGTACAGGCATGAGATTCTGAGGACATCAAAGGTATGAGTCAAAATCTCATATTAACAGACCACATACTCCCCTCATGGTAGGACATAGACTAGCTGGCATAACTGGTCTTTGCCTATCTTAAATTCCAGTGGTTCTACATGAGTATGAAAAACAGCCATGAAAGATATCTAATATTTATTGCGCTTTAAATCACTATTGCTTTCAGAGGGGCTTCAGAATTCTTGCCTGACAGTGTACCACCCATCAGCCAGTACTACTGCTTTTCTCTTTCTCTTTCTTTTCTTTTTTTTTTTTTTATTATTCTAAGAGAACAAACCACTTCTTCCTCACTTCTGTTCTTAATGCTAAGGTGGTATTAAAACCACCAGTATTAGCTGTCAGAATACAAATCCATAGGAACACCAATGTGCCTTACTTCTGCAGAAATATAACTTACTCCAAATTTCTCCTTTGCCAAGTTTGCTGTTGGTTTTTGGATTTTGTTTTGTTTTTAATAGTCTGTATCCTCACACAAGACAGCCTCTGTCTGAAGGACTGGCTTCCTGGAGCCACATGTCTGCAGCTGATGGGATAGATATCCCATGTGCAAGGCCCAGGCTACACAGCAGCCCTGCAGCCATGCAGTTGCTTCCAGAAAAACTCCTGGCTTCCCAGGACCAAAGCCAGATGCTGCAGCTGCTCTGGAGCTGAGGAGCTAAGTGGCCTTGGCCACCCTAACAAGCTGGGCCATGTTATAATTTAACAGAGTGCACTTACAGTTTTTGGTGAAATTAAGCATAATTTTCAAATGATTGTTAGGACAATCCAAATACTCCCTGTAACCCTTGCGATATGCAGTAATTTAATCACAAATATGCAGATCACAAAGACCTACTTTATTTTCCCCTTAACTGGACATCCGTCCAGAGCTGTGTTCAGTATGACAGAAATTATCCTTCTTAAAGCTAAGGTAAGATTAGGAGTTTCTGAACAACGTCTCCACGAGGACAATGCATCACTGATTAGCAGCGAACTAGAGCTAAGCAAATCAGAAGATAAAGTAAGTGGTCCTAATCTGTATTCACATGTTAAATTCAACAGAAAAACAGAAGCAGAATTCTTTCTGATCTGAAAGAATTTTAAAAGCATTCATTTTAGCCCACCTCTTTTTTTCCTGGGCATAGCCAAACGTGACAATGCAGAAAACACTGAAGTACTTGAGATCGCTCAAGAAAATGGGCCTTCATTATGTGAATTTTTAGACAAAATAAGCCTAGAAAAAGGAGCAGAGTAAGCTGGCCTTTGCAGAAAGTAGACAGTTCACTGAATAGCGTGATGTGTACAGTCCTACTGCTTTAAAGAGAACAGCCCTGCTTTTTCATTCCTGTAGAGCTGAGCCTCAGTGCAGAGCTAAATTGAAGCTTTGAACTTGCGGGCTCCTCCAAAGCTACTTTCTACTGTATGAATCTCAAAAATCTCTGAAGGAAACCTTTTGAAATCATCTAGTCTAGTACTTTGCGGTGCTACAATGGATTTCTGGCTCAGCCAGCAACCCAGTTTAGCTGCAGTATCTTGTTGCTACCTGTTCTGAGCTTCCCCTCCCCCTCCCCAAGACCCTTGCCTCTGCCCATGTGCTCTGAGCTCCTTTGTTCTAAGCGCGGGCAAAACCAAATGTAACTCAAGCTCTTTAGCAGTGTCTCATTGGCCGGTCACCCCGGGTCCGCCCCCAGTCCTCCCCTTTCCCCTTCTCCGAATAAAAGAGAAGATCAAGGGAGGCCCCGTCTCTCTGGCTTTGCAACTCTTTCTGCGAACATCTCTTGTTGTCTGTTTCTTTTTGAAAGCTGCTAACTGCGGCTTATCTATTCTAGCTTAGGCGAATCGAGAGCTATATTTCTCCCTCTTTGCTTCTGCTGGTGGTATTAGCTTTGCAGCTGATACAGTTACCGATTTTAGAGCTACTAAAATGCTAGATTGCCCGTGCTACCTCTCTAGGCTGCTCGTGGCTTTCTAAGGCATTGAACTACAAGTGCTAGCCAGTAAAAAAGCTGAAAAGATACTTCCGCAGTATCTCACCATTTTTCCCTAGCTCTCTCTACACAAGCAGACTTCTGCGCTTCCCCAGACACCCCAGTATGAGTGGGAAAACAGAGATTTATTCTAGCAGCACTACTCTTCAGAGCGCACACCTTCCATCAGATTATTCTCCCTGTGTATACCAATACAGCATATTCTGACTAGGAAATTCTGTGGCTTTCATGGTTTAGGTTTTACCACTCAGGCTCATAATTTATTGTTCTTTATGCCACTGCTTGCCCACAGTCTTTTAAGAGGAACCCACTTATTTTAAGAACTCTGCAGGCTATTTTTCAGAAAATATCCTTGTGTACAAAGAGCATCTCTGGGCTGCAGCTAGACATGTGTGAGTGTGTGGGTCTGTGCCTACATGTGTTAGCCTCCACTGCATCTCCTTTGCACCTGTATTTATGGGGTAATGCTGCCAGTAATGACAATCTGTAAAATTGCAAGCTGACTTAAAACTTTCCACCTACAGGTAAAAGAGGAGAGGGAAGATATCATCTAATAAAAGACATGGGGTGCTGACAGAAGGCAGTTTGCCTTGTGTGCAGATCAGATACTTGTGTTATTTCATCTGACTGAGTTACTGGTTTGGTTAAATGTTATCTCTCTGCTAATTGTTTTGATGCACAACCTGCACAATTGATTTCTAGGAACAAGACAATTTATTTTAATTGTGTGCTTTTGTCCTCACCATGCTCCTGATAAAATCATCTATGGCAATCTGAACAGTCAGGAGTGCCCTGTCTCTCTCTAGGCACAGGAGACAGGAGCCCTAAGGAGGCACAAGGGAGCATGATTCAGGTGTCCTCTTCCTTAGCAGCACCATCAGTTTACCCCTGTAATGGAGAAGGGTGAATGTCACAAACCTACCTGAGGATTTTTTTAACACCAGAAGTGCAAACTTCTACTGTTAAAATCCAAAATGGAAAATGCAGGCATAGATTCAGAAAACTTTTGTCATATGCTGCTGTAATATGCATGGTTCTGCAAATTGTCTTCTATGCTGTTTACAAAGGCACATGTATATTGCTCCTCTCCTTTATTTCATGATGATCTCATTTTTTGTTATGGATCCCCAAAGAAGAAAGATATTTTTTTTATTGTATATTGATAGACAGCCTGGTTTAAAAGTATTTTTGGAAATAAAAAATGTAAGCTTAATATAGCTGCTTTTTTCCAAACGTGGAAACAAAAAGCTAGAACTAAATGAACAAAAACCTGGCCATAATGTCTTCTCCAAATAATTAATATGATTTATCACAGATAAGCACATTATTAATCCTCCTCATCTTCAAGCCTTAAAAGCTTCCTGTAGCATTGCCTGGGAAATAAAATGAGACTACAGCTCTCCCATCTTATCTGCTGTAAAAAAGCCTTGACTAAGAAAGGTAGCAACTAGAATATTTTCAGATAAGTTGTCCTCCGTGGGCTTCATTCTAGGTGCCCATTAAATTGAGATCAGTTTTGAGCACTGCTGTGATCACTAGGATCTTCTGCCTAATGCTGAGGAAAAAGAGTGTGATACAGCACCTAAGTATGTAATGAGAATGCAAAGCAGAGGAGAGCAAGGACAAGTCACAGGATACTTACTGTAAATACATATTTTAAAGAAATTATGGCATGTCAGTAGCTCAGTTCCTTCTTCAAAAGCTTAAAAATATGTCTCCTATATATCACAAAGGTGACTGACAAGCAGTGGCTGACTTGGCAGAGTGCACACCAGGCTGTTGCCTTATAATTACTTTTTCTGAATTATTGCAGTGGCAGTGCTTCCTACTGTAGGTGCTTCTGCTGATAAAAAGTCTCATGGGACAGGTGCTTCATGGGGGAGCCCAGCAGATGTTGAGATTAAAAAAATGTTCTCAGAGAAACACCTACATGCTTGTTTGACACAGCAGGATGAGCCCTAATAATGTCTGCTGGGTCTAATTTATCCGACTCTGAAAACAACTCAGATCAACTCTCACTGGAAATGCATTCACTCCTTCAGAAAAGTGTAGAAAAATCAAGTAGACATCCTGGAGTGCATTGTCCACTGAGATGAGAAAAGGAAAACCCCATGTCATCTCATATAGATTCATCAAAATTGGGTGGGTCTTGAGAAGAAGTTCAGAGAACCTCTGAACTACATTACTGGTGGCCTGGATGTAATCTGAAAGATGCATTGGCCAAGTATAGCTGTGTCTCAGGATGGGAATAGGCAGCCATCAGTCTTCTATCTTCCCATCTGGTGCAGTAAGTGCAATCAAGGAGAACTTCACAAACAAAAACAGAAAAACAATCATGACAGGCATGAGCAGAGGCCCTGTAGATCTCCTAAAAAGATGTTATTATCCTTGCCCTTGTTTCAGCCAAAATCAGTGGAATGGGCTGTAGCCAAGACTGTAATGTTATTTGATACCATCTTACATCATTGCCAAGGTGAGGGAAAGGGCCTTGTTCTTACATTCCCCTCCCGTGGGAGAAAAGGTGGTGTGGTGGGGAAGAGTTGGTCGGTATTTGTTGCAGTTTTCCATGTAAACCATCTCTTTGTTTCTTTGTCTTATACTTTTCATTCTTGTTGTTCTGCTATTGTTCACTTTCTTATTTAATTTTTATTTCCAGTAAATTTTTCTTATCTTAACCCCCTTTCACCTTCTGTGCCTCTAATTCTCTACTCCATTCCTGGACTGGGAAGGGGTGGGGGGGAAAGTGGGTGAGTGAGTGAGTCGCATCAGGTTTGGGAGAGTCTTGGTTGAGGCACTGAATTGGGGAGTACCATTTCTAAACCACAGATATCCTATGTCAGAAAACCCCAAACCTTTCACTAAAATTATATGAACTGCATGTCTGGATGGGATAAAACCAGTCACTTTTTAATGAGTGGGTGATTATGGTGGCAAACACTTAGGGATGCTTTTCAGAGAAATCTTAACTAGAGGCAAAAATCTCCACCTGACATCAGAACCACTTGTTGAAATGAGTCGATTTCAAAGTTTGGGTATAATATTCCACAGACATAAATACACTATTCCTGTACTTGAACTGGTATTTTCATGTAACACTGCACAGATTTTTGTATTGCTGTATGGGTCTCTAATATTTAAACCACCTTTGCACAGGGCTCCACATCTCTTTCAGAGTATGGCTATACCAAATGTAGTCCAGTGACAAAATAATGTATATTCCCTGACATTTTCATCTCAAGAAGTATGAGTCTGCATTATTTATACCAAAGCATAAATGCCTCTTCTGGAATATTTAGCCTTCTTCCCAAGATTCCTCTGCTATCATTATGTTCTGCCCATGATTTGATATGTTAGGAGGATTTATGGTGGTCATCCAGAACTGGTTAGGTGTGATGAAAATTTATGTCTGCTGCAGAAAGGAGATGGGAAAAGATACATCTTCCTAGGACCAAATTTGACACAAGAATAGGGTGGACGTACAGATCCTTGGTAGGAATGATGGCAAGCAGCATCCTGTAAGCAGGATGGTAACAACAGTGACTGAGGCATGTGGTTACCTAACCACTACCACCATCCTTTACTTGGCATGCATCAGGCTGCATCTAGAACACTGCACATGGTTTGTGAATCCCTAATAAAAAAAGACACTGATAACCTGGAGTGCATGCAGCAGAGGGCCATCAAGATGATCTGGAGCTGCATTCCTTGCCTTTGAGGACAGACTGAAGGACCTGAGCTTGTTCAGCCTGCAGGGGAACCTTACAACAGCCCCTCATACCTATGGGGTGGTTATGAAGAAGAGAGGGACAGGTTTTTAATAGTGAAGCCTAGTGGAAGAATAAGAGATGATGGGCGCATCTTGAAACAAGAGAAGTTTAGACCGGATATGAGGCCAGACTTTTTCACATTCAAGCAGTGGAACAGGTTGCCCAGACACACTGTGCAACCTCCCAGACATGCTGTGCAGCCCTGGAGGTTTACAAGGCCTGATCAACCTGGTCTGAACTGATAACTTACACTGCTTTGACAGGGAGTTGGACTACAGTCTTCCAGAGCTACCTTCTAGACAGTGATCCTGTGATCCTTGTGACTCTGGATGCACTCAGACTGATTGCTTGCAGTTCTCTTGGACCAAGACAGGAATTAGCAGATAAAGCAATCCTTATGGCATGACCAAAGTATGAGTAAGCATCCTAAAGGGAACTTGGACTATGACCTCCTTTGGAACAAAAAATATCTACATTTCTTGTTCTTGTCTGCAACAAATACATTCACTGACAAATAACCCTTCTTCACAAAGATCAATTGAATCAATGAATGAATCATGAATTGCCCACTTTGTTCCACTTTGCTCTATTGAAAAATGTTTGTGCTCATTGCCTGCCAATGTATTTTGTTGTCCCAGCAGATGAACTGCTGTGAGCATAATCTGTTATTTGCATCAGTTCCATTACCAATTTCATAACTGTCTCTTGTGGTGCAGAGGAGGATTCATCCCACCTGGTTTACATAAACTCCAGCCATTGTATTATCTGCCAGGAGGAAAATAAGGCATTCTGTAAAAAAGCAGTTAGACATCCCTACAAGTGTTTGCACTGCACTGAGTTCTACACCATTTCTGTGTGAGTATGACTTGCATTTAATTTTGGTCAACGTGGGCTCACCATGTACAACAGAGAAAGATTTGCCAGTGAAATTTTGTGTGAAAAAAACACTTCCCTTACATTTGAGCTATCCCATCAGGGAGAAAACGTCCTACAAATTTATTAGAAAAATATTTGAACTCTATTACCTCACATAGACAGTCTATCATCTAACCTTGCTGTCAGTGTACAATCTGCAAAATGTGGAAAGGGCTGAGTTTTCTAATGAACTGAGACAAGTAGTGACTGTTCCTTGGGGCAGTGCCTGAGGCTGTGTGCTAAGGGAACCTTCTGTCAGGTCAGTCCTGAGTCAGATAGTGTCTCAGTACCTCAAATTCAGAAACAGCCTTTTTTGTTCCTGTTAAAACACTTTGTTCTGTTCTGACTTTTCATCTGAAGGGCATGAGGAATGATGTGAACTTCTGAATTCCACTATGAATAAGGGGTCCATGCAGAGCTGTAGGACATGCTTTGTTTCCTACAGACTGTAGCAGCTACATGGGATCCATTAAAAGTACCTTAGTGGCACAGGCAATTTAAGAACAACTCTGTACTGGAAGTGGTTTTGGCCTGCTAGATATCCAGGAAACTCTAGGAGAATATCCATATACAAATATGTGTTTTCTACTGTGGTAAGTTAACTTCAACTGGCTGGCAGGTGCCCACCAAGCCACTCTCTCACTCCTCCCCCTCAGCAGGACATGGGAGAAAAATATATAAAAAAATTTTAAAACCCTTGGGTCAGGTTAAAGGCAGCTTGATTAAAAAAACAATGACCATGTATAGAAGAAAAGGAGAATGTATTCTCTAACTCTGTCAGCAGATGATGTCCAGTTGCTTCCTGGGAAATAGGGCCTCAGTTTGTTGCTTTGCAAGACACATGCCTTAATAACAAATGCTCTCCCACCTTCTCATCCTTTCTCTCATCTTTTATTGCTGACCATGACACCATATAGTGTGGAACCTTTCGTCAGTTTGGGTCAACTGTCCCAGTTATGTCCCCTCCTGACCTCTTGTTCGCTCCCAGCCTACCAGCCTTTGAGGGTGGGGATATGGGGTGGGAGAGAGCTTCAATGCAGCATGAAAGCTGCTCAGCAGCGCCCTAAAAAACTGGTGTGTTACCAACCATTTTCTAGCTACCAATACAAAGTACAGCACTATGAGGGCTGCTGTGGGGAAAGTTAACCCCATCTCAGCCAGATCCAATGCATCTACATATAAGAAAGTTTCTATACTTGAACCCTACTGAGGAAGAACATCTCCTATAGCAGCTGGAGAAAGAGGGAAGGAAAGAGAGAGGGATAGGAAAAGTCATTCCCTTACAAGAGCCACTTGGCTTAAACATTGCAAAGAATGAGTCAAAAATAGCTCCCACTCATTTGGCTGCCACCCAAGTGGGAAAAGTAAGTTGTTTAATTTTTGCAAGAAGGGATGATCCAAAAGAGCAGTAATTGCAACAGTCTTGATGGATTTCTTCTCTTCCCAAGAATTTGTTGCTACTACAACATAGTTCTAGTAATCCAGACAAGCTATTTTGAAAATGTGGCAAACTGTTAGGCATCCTACAGCCTACACAGAATAAAACACACTTGGACTTTCTTCCTTCCAATAATGCTTAGACCAGATAGACCTTTTTTCCCCAAAACATGCATGTACATTCAGAGCTCAGTGTAACTTGAGAGTTTCTGAAGGACACCACCAGTCTTCTCAGAGACTGAATGAGGGAATTCAAGCAGTAATTCCTCTCATCTCAGAGAACGGAGATTTCTAGGAACTAGCTTTCTCTTGCTTGATAGAGAGTATGCAATCCCAAGGTAGTGCTGAGTCAACAGTAACAGGGTGTGAGAAATTGCAAATGCAGCAGCTGTAATTACTTGAGGAGAAGTCCTTGCCTATCCATGAATGATAAAAATTGAACTTCACATGCCAGTGGCAATTCTAAATAAATCACTCAGTAAACTGATTAGATTGTATATGAGTAAATTATAATGGGCAGGCAGTAACTGAAGATTCTCAATAAATACAAACTTTGCTATTAATCTCCTTTTTAAAACAGATAGGTTCAAATATTGTGAATATTTTTTAATAAGGTATTCAAAGAACAATGCTGTCTTGTGGGGTTTTTTTTTTGTTGTTTCTGGCTGCTCCTAGCAGCCTCTTGATGGGTAAATACAATTACACTATGCTTGTCTATCACAAGAACTTTTGTACATGGTTTTCTTTTTCATTATACAGTTTCCCGAGAAGTTAACTCTCCAGACATGGAAAATGAACTTGAGCAGTATGTCCTTTGATAAGTGCTGTCTATGCTAAAGTATGGGTGTGCTTTGTTCTCAGTAAGGACTAGCAGTGCACTTCTGTAATACAAAAGAGATCATGACCCAGAGACAGTCACAACACATGCTAATAATATGCAAGGACTCCTGGGACCACAGGGGACTCAGCTTTTTCCATGGTGCAGGGCCCTGTGTGCCTTTTCACAGGAATATTGAGGGTATACTTGAGGTAGGAGTAAAAGCTCTTAGATATACTGGAATTGATACCAGTACTGGATACTGATTATTTTCCTAGGGTGATATAGGTGTGGCAGCAGTACTTAAATCTGTAGTACCACAAAAAGTCAGAACATCATCTATTGGCACTTTTAATGGGTTCCAAATATTAGTGCTTATTATTTATTGAGCAGCATGCATTTTCTCCTTCAAATTTGTGTATGGAGATACTTTGTGAAGGAGGAAAGAGGCAATCCAGACTCATTTTATTAACAGAGAGTTTGTGAAAAGGCCTGCCTCCAAATCTGTGAGAAGTAAAGAACGTGGTTTCTTGGCACTTTCATACTAGACTTTCTTGGAGAGAAAGTCTCCACCAAACAGCTTTGAAGCTGCTAGTATTTAAAGTGACATTCTTAACCTTCCAGAAATGTCAGATAAAGACATATGCACAGAAAGCTCTGGAGGTGACAGAAAGTCAGCAGTCAGATCTGTGTAGTTAAAGAAAAATAAATATTGTATTGCCCCCAGATTTGCTGGGGACACGTAGATCTCTTGATTCTGTAGGTATGTCATTATTGGGAAAGATACCTTGTGATGCTTCCCTTTGGTGATTTGAGACATTTATGAACTTTTTAGTTGTGTGTGATAAGTCTGAGGGTTATCAGTGGTACACCACCAAATTTAAGACCTGATTGCTTTCCAGCAACGACTAAGAAGTACCACATATTTTGAGGTTTCATGCAAAAATTTACAGCTTTCTAGAGGAGGGAAAGATGTCTGAATGCCTGACTTGACACTGATAACTGTTAGAGTCTACCAATGTAGACAAATGATTTTGTGTTTCACTAGTATTATCAGAATGTAGTGGTCCCTGACACCTTGAGAAGCCCAGAACACTAGGCAGGCATGTAATGATACCTCTTCAGACCCTCTGCAATGTCCAGTGACTTCAAACCTGGGACATCCTGAAAAGTTTGGGGTGGGGTATTTTTTAATAAAGCAGCTCCCATTTGTTTTCTTCTGTGAATTTTTTTTTTTTTTGCTTAAGTACAATTTTAGAATCTACAGCGATTGCTGTCTGAAAACTCACCTACACATTCTATGCAGAAGTGCCCCATGTTGGCCATTTTGAACTCACCACGTGGTGAGTTCTCTTGCCTTTGATCCACCAGATGAAGGGTGACTATGCCGGTTCAGACTCAAGTTTTTAGTTTCATAACCAAAGAGAGGCTGGATAAAAAACTACCCATGTTTATAACAGCTGCTGAGATGCCTGAAAATTAAGCCTTTTCTCATCAGCATGAAATTTATTTGTGTAAATGGAATGAACGGAACAGTGCAATTTTAAGCTTCTTTTCTCACAAAAGAAGGTTGTGTATTTGCACTGTGCATCAATCACTCAACTCTCCTTAGCAATTTTTGCCCTTGTTGGCCTATATTAACTCCTTTGTCTGAGTTGAAGCATTCCTAAAGCCGATTAAATATTTACACCAAAAATCAACATTTTGGTAAAGTCCAAAGTTAGTAACTCCTTTCAGGAAAAATTATCAACACAGATTTAGCCTGTCTGGCTTGCCATTAGTCCTGCAGCACCCAGACTGGCCAGCCTGCCTGCTGGTCAGCACATCAACCCAGTTTTAAGTCAGTGACAGTATTTGATAATGTGCCTCAATGGTGAATAAGGGAACTGGGGAGAAACAAAAGGTACTGTGGAAGTTTTTATTAGGAAGTATTACTGATGGAGAAGGAAAGAACTAGAAACTGTGGGAATGCAGCTCAGGAAGCATGTGAAGACCAACTGAGATTACTGCTAGGGGATAGAAGAGGTCAAAATGTAAAGAATATGACTGAAATAGACAGGAAGCAAGGCTTTACTAGTTTTGTTTCTAATGAAATAACTTCCTTAATATCAAGTATACCCTTTTGACTAGAAATTAAGCATTTACAAACTACAACCAAAATATATGCAAAAATCATTCAGCAAGGATTTAATAGAAATGTAATCATCACTCAATTTACTAATAAATTTAATCTTACTGAAACATTTCAGTTTATTTTCTTGGATTTTGAATGAAAGAGAAAACCTGTCTACGCACAGGTACACTTCCCTTGCTATGAGGTAAGAGTTACTTCCATTTGTACGATGTGTTTTTTATGTGAATGCTACATAGTAGAAGCAAACTGTGTATGTTTTACTGGGTTAAGAAAAAAAAAGATAAAGCAGATTACTGGCCAAGTTTAAGACTCATCAATTTTCCTTAAAATTGGTTTTCTGCTGTAATATTGTCTGTGAAATTCCTGATCACTCAGTTGATCAGAAAAGCTGACTTTGAGGAAAAAAAGCATAAATTTGTTCTTATTTTTGTTAAAATTTCATGGTTCTTTATTTTTTACAAGCCATACTACAAACTTAGGCACTCCTGTCAGCCTTGGCATAGCCCTAAAACAAGAAAAGGGGGTAAGTCACTCTATAACAGAGCAGAACTAAATTGAGAGGAGGCTGTGCAACCAACACCAGACATACTCCCACCAGGGCTGGGATTATTATCTGTACAATTTGAGGTCATCATCTTTCTTTGCATAAAAACAAACAAAAATAAACAACAACAAGCATTTAATTAAAAACAAACAAGCAAACCAAAAAAATCAAACAAAAAGCCAACAAAACAATCACAAGAAAAACCCAAACCAGAACCAAGGACAATTTTTTGCCAGGGCACAGATTCAAAAACTGGAAAAAAAATTTAAAATATTTGACAGGTTACCAGTGCAATTCTTCTGGAAGTTAGGATTCTCTTGAGGGTGCCCTGGAATGCGGCACTGAAATCTGTGCTGCCAGAACTCAGGGAACCAGGGGTTGCGCGTGTTGGTGTCCAGACGCAGCTTCAGGTAGTAGTCATCAAACGCCAGCACCTCAGGAGACTGCAGTTTGATAGTAATGCCTCCATTTGCTTCGGGTTCATAACCTTCAATGACTTCATCTCTGTCTGCCCAACCGTCACTGAAAAGAGGCAAAAATACCCTTATTACACAAAGACAGAAAGCTTGTTTTGAAAAAGTGACCAGCCAAAGGCAGGCTGGCACCCTTGGAAGAAAGTGTTTAATGGGGAATCTAAAGATGTAAAATTCAGGCAGAGAAAGCAGAGCGATAGCAACTTGTAATGAGCAGTCTGACTGATTTCGTGCAGAGTCCTCATTAACTCATCCAGAATAATGAGGATTTATCCTTGTCCTTCTGGAAAGGTTATTTTGGCATAGCTTGTGCTGTGATGGCTCTGTGACTGAAGAGATTCTGCCTAATTTCTGCTGTTCTGTAAGAGGTGGAAACTGAGAAAATTAATGTTGATGAAAAGGAAAACGAGCCAGGAGCCTGGATGTTTTTCAAAATAGACCTCAGCGTGCATGGATTATACAGCTGGAAGAGCAATTCAAATCAAACATGAAGTGAGAAATGCATTCTGTTGGAAGAGAATTGAGTAAGACTACTCGACCAAACTAAAAAGAAAACAACATGCTATTCTCACACTGCATGGGATTTGTTACAACATGCTTTTTTCCCTCTCCTCCTTCTTCTTCTTTCTTTTCTTTTTGGTTTAATTAAGAAACAACAGCTTTCTACTTCTCTGTTCATATATGAGATACTTTTGAAAATCGGAAGATAAAACTCTTGACAACATTATTTCATGGAAAGTCTATCTTAACAGGTTTGAACAAAGTCCATTGGGCTTAGCATCTGAGCTTTAGTTTAGTTCTTAGTTCTTTTTCTCCTTCTTTAGGAGTCCATTGACTTAGTGTCATTCTCCAGTTCTTATTAGGGTCCCCTAAGAACAGTGCTTTTACAGTCTAATTTAAGTGCAAATAAAAGTCAGCCATTGCTTAATCTTAAAATGCTGGGCATGTAATGAGAGAAATAGATTATTCTGGCACCTCAGGTCTAGGAATATTGCACTCAGAATCAAATCAGCTGCACTGCTTCTGCGAATACCAGACAGATGAAGCACTTCCAGCAGCAAAGAGCTCAAGAGGAAAAATGCAATTGACCACTGAGATAAGTCTCAGAGTCACCCAAAAGAAGATTGCATCCTGAATTACAAACAGACTGAAACAATGTCCTTGTTAGAAGCCTCTTACACACAGCCTTGAGAAGAGAGTTGTGGTGCAGACCATTACCAGCTGAAGGCATTTATGAGACACTCAGCATACAGGTGCCTGGGAATCCACAAAGGAAAATAGGCATGATTTGAAGTAGCAAGCTCTGGCACAGTCCTAGTCAAACAGCTGTAAGGTGACTATGCACTGGGCATGTGTGAGCCTCTGGTCCTCGGCCACAAGACTAAATAGCTGCATGGTTTAGTTGGCTTTCATACTAACTGCTGTATCTGTCTGTGCTCTAAGCACCTGGAAAGAAAATGGCATTTCTCCATGAAAATACAGGAAAACCCACGTGTAGTGGGTTGAACCTGAGCTGATGGACAGGTTTTTAGACTAATGACGCTTCTCACAATTTACATATTTAAACCACATGGAAAGGCAGGAATTGTCTTTCGTTCAAGCTGGTCTGCCGGAAGGTGGAGGGGCCTCTGAGCCTCCGGGCCCCACCGGGCCGGGCCAGGGCCCCTGCTCCCCCCCTTTCCCAACACCGCAGCACGGACCCTGGGTCACTGGGGGGGAACCGTCCCAGAGCCGCAGGCAGCTAAAACCAGCCATGGACTGCTCACAGCTAAACCCATCTGGCATGGCTTCCTGGGACCGGCGGATCCCTCTCCTCCATGCGGAGCCGGCGGAGCCAACGGGAGCTGGCGGAGCCTCCTGTCTGCAGCCAGCACACTTCGTGCTGAACTGAAGAGGACACCACGCAGCCAGTAGCACAGAGGGAGCGAGGCTTTCTCCACTGTAAAGCCTGAACAAGAACACCCTTCAACATGGCGGCGTCAGAGTCAGAGAGAAAGAGAAGTGAGTCACGTGGGATGGAGCTGAGCATGGCGACGGGAGAGAAGAGGGCGGTGCCGCGATTCTCGCGCGTAGCTTAAAAAACTTCTTGCATGCTGTGGTAAGAAACTGTAATATCACAAACTGTCTCTTTAATCCATTTGGAGTACATGGAGGGATGAAAAGTTCACGTGTGGCCTGTGAAAATTGTGAAGAGTGCCTACGCCAGGCTATACAGAATTATTGAGAGGCTTTTTAGAGACTTATGGCGAAAAAAAGCCTTTGTGTTCAGGCCAAAGTAATTCATCCTTAACAAGATTAATAACCCCATGCGATGGCCCATGTGTGTCAGTGTGAAGGAACTGTGAGATTTTCATGGAAGAGATGTTTTACACCACAGCAGATTGTTTCTTTGCGGGCAGGTCTGCAGTTTGGGAACCATGTGCAGCTGAAGAAAACCCTTTTTTCCTTAAGCATATGAAAGAGACTTATCAAGAACTGCAACACTGACTAAAATCCCATGTTCTGTTACCCTTTGTGTGAGTTGGGTAAAAGGAGGAAAGTGCTGGAAAGGGGGAGGGGGTTTGCTTTAATTTCTTGTTATTTCTCTTTACTTTTAATTCTATTAGTAATAAAACTCTTTCTTTGTACTGCAACTGTTTAAGGTTTCTTAATGCTTTCTCCTAATTCTTATCTCACAGAAGGAAAATAAGTAATGCATAGATATTTTGAACCAAACCACTACACCATGTACTAAATTCTTTCCACATGGCAAACAAAATGCCAACCTCTATTATGGAAGTTATTTAAGCCATGGACATATGGCAGTGCAGAGTGATCAACATATTCCTTTCAACCTAGTCTCAGGAACTCACAAATCTGTACTTTAGCATGGCACCTTCAAGGCAGGATTTCCTCTCTGTTTCCCCCTTTGCCAAGGCCTTGCAGTAAAACTGCCCAGAATTTCCGAGTTTACAAACTGTTGACCAATATCTTCATGCAGCATGAGATACAAGCATGTGCATGTTGTATTTCGTGTATAAAAGCAGAGAGCTGGGGGAGATGCAGGGTGTAGGTCACAGGAGGGAGACAGTGATTTTGGAAGTATCCCAAAGGGACTCTCTCTGTCAAGGTGAACAGAAGCTGCTGGTCATTTCTTCCAACAGCCTGGGGTGCAGGTTACACAGTATTTTGTACTAATACAGCCCAAGTGATACCCACCTGGTTCAGCCTTGGCCTGACAGCTGCACTTGAATTGCTACAGGGGTGCACAGAGTCAAAAACCTACAATTTTACAGTCCATCCCTGCTCCCTGCCCCAGCAGACTGCCTGAAATTCTGGAGAGGGAAAGAAACCACAGTTCAACATCTCTGCATCCGCTGACTCTTCACTTGTCCGTATGCTGAGGACAAATAATAAAATGTACCATGCACCCCTGACCACTTCATGACAGACCACAGTCTAGATAATCCTGGTCTAGATAACCTTACAAAGGTAAAACCATGAAAACTAACTTTCTAACATAATTCAAGATGGAAATTTTCACTAGAGAGGACAAAAAGACACAATACTTATTTTTTCTTATGTGGAGGAAATGTAGGAAAGAGATCAGTCTTACAGAATGAGTAATTGAGTCCTAATTGCATAATTACCTCATAATGTGTCACAATGTTTTTGGCTTTCAAACTATAGACTCAAGCAGAAACATTAGGAAGTCAAAAAGATTAAGTAAATTGAGCCATTTTTTACAAGAACTTCTTGAAATGAGGTAGTTTCACTACTGCTTGGATTCCTACCAGCCAAAGAATAATTATTTATTTTTCTTCCCCCCTTCCCCAAGATGTTTAGCTTGGAAAATTGCCACATACACTCTGAAGGCAAAACAGAGCAAATCCGCAAAGACAAAAGAAAGTGTACTTTGAGTCCTCTGAGGGCAGCTCATTGAAGAGTCCCCCTAAACTGGAACACAGATGTTCACCTAATGTTTGTCTCTTTCTGGCCCCAAATATTTTTTATTCTAAATTGTTAAATATGTCTGATAAGTTTTATCTTCAGCAAAATGGGAATAAAAAGCACTGGAATCAGAGAAAAAAAAGTTCCTATGTATTGGAGCTCACATGGGAGCTTTACTCTATTTTCAGTAAAGTCAAGGAAGCAAAGAGGAGTCCTCTGGTTTCTTAGGGGATCTGTGCCATCCTGGCAGCTACAGGGTGACTGAGCTGAAATGTGCCCTAGGGGGATGTGCAGCCCTACCACCAGCTGTGGGAAGATTACTAGAAACCTAAGATCCTGTTATAATACCTTTTTGTATTCCTTTTAGCTGTTTATATACATGTTAAAAAAAGATTGGCTGGAAGAATTGCACCCTTGGTGTCATATGAATAAATGGATAGTGGTCCAGAAGATGGTGGGGAAAAAAATGATGGTGTTTTGCTGGGCAACAGCACGATACTGATGTCCAGATGACAGTGAGAATGTCAGTGACAGAATCACATGACCAATAGCTGAGTCAACATAAAAATGAAATTTCTTTTTAAAAAGGAAGCACGTACCATTCTTTTGTTGTCAGAACAAGTACATTCCACCTACTATCCTTCTTTCATTCTTCTGAATAGCAAGCAGCACTACACATAGCACTTTTTGCTAGCCCATCTCTCTGTGTGCCTTTAATACAGATTTCAGGAGGTGGCCCAATATCCATTACCCAAACTGTCATCCCTGGTAAGTGTCCATGCGAGTGACTTTCCAGCCTTGAAATGTGCTGGGTGTCTTGTGCAACTGTTGATCTGAAGCTCTGTGAGGGGGCTTAAAATGTGATGACAGAAACAGTGAGGGAGGGAAAAGCATGTGGGTGTCAAACTAGCAACCACTCTTTTTGCTCTTAGGAGAGAAAGAACAGCTTTTGTTATGGTTTTGTGGTGTTTATCACAATCAAAATGGTCAGTGATACTCTGCAAGCTGCTCTTGGTCCAAGTCCCAGTCTGGTGGCTGACATTAATGATAGCAAATCCAAATTTCAATATTCATTCACAAACAAAAATTGGAGGAAAGGGAAAAAGCCCAAAGCTACCCCAGAGCACCACAAGTCCTATTTCTCATTATCACAGATGCTATTTTTTTTTTCAGTCAATTTACTGTTCTGTTCATCTGTGACAACGGACATCAATGAATTGTGGTTCAAGCGTCTTAGCCTCCCTATATTTTCTGAACCACAGTCACATATATTCTTGTGACTGAAACACTGGGAGAAATGGAATGGATTTCCAATTTCCTCTCCTCTTCCAAACATGAATAATGTCAGCTGCTTTTCACAAGGGCTGATGAGACAACCAGCAATCAGCCTTTCTATTTTCATCTCTTCAGGGCTTAACTCTTAAATGATGCAGCAGCAGCTCTGCTCTGCTTCTCAGCACAGCACTCAGAGAGTTACTGGTCCAGATGTTTTTTCCAAACAGGCAAACCCACAAAAGTAAACATGCTTATGAGGATTGCTTGCCCTGTGACTATTGTGGGAGTTAGCACACTTTCACAGGTAAAGAAAACAAAACACATTTGTTAGTCATGGATACTGACTGGCAATTTGATCCCTGCACCCTTGAACAGTTTGATCTGACTGACCAAAGCTGTAGAGGGCAATTGATTTTGACTCCTCTGACTGGAGAGCTGCAACTCCCTTTGCATTAGCTGAGGTAATGTTTTCTTAAGAAGTTTTCATTCATGATAAGATATTTTCTTTTTCTTTGGACAAGTTATAAAAATAAAAGAAATTAAGAGCAAGAAGCCCTTTTAAAATGCTAAATTAATTATTTCTGGAATAATCCTTCTGCCTACAGCAGATATTCTTGTCATTATAAAACCAAATAAATCAGTCATACTAACATGATTTCCATCTCTTTAGTTTCCAGTGTTAAACCTTCACAGAGGCTCCCTGCAGATATCCTATTCAAACAGGGTAGCAGGGAACTAGGTGACCATAATTGTCACACAAAAGGCTCAGAATCAACCTTCTTGCCTTGTCTCCTTTCCACAAAACTAAAGTCCATGTCAGTACACCTTCCATGTCATGTTGATATTCATCCCTGCAGACCCCACTGCTGAATTCCTTCTTGCCACGCTCCCAAGGCTCCCAGCTGGCCTGCTGTTGTGTCAAACTTCTAATGCATTTATGTATGAGGACAGCACCACTCAGAGAATTCAACATTCAGTAAAGTGCCATGACATTTTTATGTGTCAATATCTGTATTTTTAAAGACAATTATTATATAAGGATTATATACATATATTTTTTTAAAGGCTGGACTATGTAATTGGAAGGTACTTTTTGCAAAACTGACTTTCTGTGTGGTAGTCAGACACTGATTTTTTAGAGGCTCAGACACTGCTTATGTAGAGGCATTTCAAAATGCTACAAAATCCAAAATAGTGGTAAGTGGCATTTAAATAATTTGTTATTTGATTCTGGAAAATGCCAGTGCTCTGGATTTCCAGAGCTGGTCAGACATGGAAGCCTGCAAATTTCACTTTCTCATTTTATAGAAGTTTTTTCTGACAGCACCCCACTGGAAAAGCCAGCACAGATTCTCCGGTCTGCATGCAAGAGTCATACAGCTGTGCTTTTTTACTGGCAGAATGGATGGAAACTCAGAGCTCAGCATAAGACTAACCCAAAAAGTGCCACTGTGGCAAGTGGAATAATTTCATAGGCCAAAAAAAGAGAAAAAAATCAGTGTTGCCACATGCTATGATTACAGGTGGCAGAATCAGGCCCAGAGTTACTCACGAACAGCTCCGTAGCTGACTGCTCAGTTGCCTTCTTCTGGGAGTAGATTTTTTAAAAAATTCTTTATTTCACGCGCCTGATGTGAAGAAAACATACGATTACCTTATTGTGAAGGAGGATGGGCCTGTTCTCTGGCAATAAGGAACACTACCAAAAATATTCAGTGTCTGTGTAATACATGCCTTAAACAGAAGATGCCACGTAAAGAAAATTGAGACTGTCCAACACTCATAAGTCAGCAACTCATGAAGTGACTTTCCTCCTTAGGTATATGCATTTTCAGTCAATCCCAGCAGTCAGCAATGTCAGCTAAAGAGTGCTGATCATTATTCCTAGTGAGTATTGTTGCAAACATGATAAACAAAGGGCCATTTTTGCACTTACTCATTTAGCTAATTCATTAGTATTACACACTTGCATCGAAGGGTGGGAGAGCTTTCCTCAGTTGCCAACAAGGAATTTTTAAAAAGGGTAGTTTTACTTTTACCTGTGTTATAAGTCCTAGCAATATTAGGAGAATAATCCCACAGCTACAGATAAGCCTGTATGTCACTGCGGGCAGGAGCAGGCTGAACAGCTGTGTACTGTCTGTCATTCTGTAACCTGAGGCCTGCTGAGAACTGACTGACCTCCTCAAAACCAGAAGAATCAAGTTCACTAAATTTTCTCAGCTGAAAGGAAAACGAATAGGTGATAACATACAATCATAGAATGGCTTGGGTTGGAAGGGACCTTAGAAGTCAATTAGTTGCAATTCCCTTTGCTAGACTAGGTTTCTCAAAGCCCCACCCACCCTGGCCTGGAACACTTCCAGGGAGGGGGCATCCCCAGGGTCTCTGGGAAACCTGCTTCAGTGTCTCACCACTTTCACAAAAAATAATTTCTTCCTAATATCTAATCTAAACCTATCCTTTTTAAGTTTAAAACCATTTCTCCCTGTCCTATCACTGCATGCCCTTGTAAAAATTTCCTCTACATTGTCTTGTAGGCCCCCTTTAGGTACTGAAAGGTGCTGTAGCCTCTGAAGTCTTCACTTCTCCAGGTTTAATAACCCCAACTCTCTCAGCCTGTCTTCACAGGAGAGGTTCTCCATCCCTCTGATCATCTTGGTGGCCTCTTCTGAACTTGCTCCAACAGGTCCAAGCCCTTCGTATGTTGGGTACCCGGAGCTGGACTCAGTACTCCAGGTGGGGTCTCACAAAAGCGAATAGAGTTGAAAAATCGCCTCCTTCAATACAGGCCTCAGTTGAGGCCAGTAGTTTGGCTCCTACATGTGTGGATGGAGGTAGGCAGGAGTTATCACCTTCCCGAGCTCCCGGTCTTTTTCAACCAGCATCACAAGGTACTGTGGGATTCCTATCTGTTTCCTTTTCCCACAAACTGTGCTGGGATGAAATGTACCCTGAATTCCAGCCTTTAGATTTCTCCAGTTTGCTCACCTCCATAGGTCAGTCTTGACTAAAATGAGCTGAAAGCATGGGAATATCAGTTCTGGACACTGGAAGCATGAGAGAAAACAACTGAAGGTCCTTCTGGGAAAGCTTTAGAAATTAAAAAGAAGACTGCTGCTCTGACGATCTCACACACACGCAAGAGAAGGTACAAGAGGAGCATTTGGTGCCAGACTGTGCAGATTTTAGACTGAGAACTCACACAGCGCTACTATGGCACTGTGGGCTGTAAACCGCCCATGGACTATAGACTGAAGAGCGTGTCAAACCTGGGGATGGTTATCTCTCGAGAGGATCAGTGTGACTGAGGAAGAGACTGGTATGATTTACCAGTTAACCCTGCTCCATTTGAGACAGCTCTGTACCCATTATGGTTTCAACTCTAATGTCCTACAGGAGGTGCTATTTCCTGAGAGAAATTGACATATGATGTTTAAAAATAATTCCCAAGGCCACTTCCTGCAAGTGATTTGTCACATTTCTTGGTAAAATTTCTGTTCTTGTCAGGTTCTTCTTCATGACATTGCGTATAACATCTTTCGCTTCCCATTCATGATTACTGAAAACTCTCAGTCACAGTAGCACATTAGTTATCATATTTCACACAAACAAAAAATGTTGGTAAGGGCTTGAAATTTTTATTTAGTCAATCAGGGATTTTTTTTGAATGAATGACACTCTGTAAAGAACCTAAAGTTGATAAATGATAGTTCACTATGTTTCAAATTATTATCATTCACTTCTGTGTGAATGTTCAAAGTTTTTGCACTGTTCATTTAAAAATGTAGATTATAACCTTGTGGACCATGATGGATTGTATTTTGCAAATATGTATTTACAAAGGTTTTAATTATCATATGTGGTGCATATATTTGCATGCAATTTGCATAATGTAATTTATCATGCAGGCAGTATCTTGGAGAGTCTTTACTGTCAAAATTCTTGATACGTTTGGCATTTTTAAATGTAGTTCCTGCTTTTATGCAGGAAAGTTTTTACCATTCTCAAGGGTGTAGAATGCTGCATATCTTGGAAAATCAGCAACCATACACATATTCTCTAAAGCAATGGCTGATTTTTCAAAAGGGATACACACATGCTTTCACCACAGAGTGACAAGTGGATTAAATCCTTGCACTGCATGTTTGAAATTCATAACACAAGGCATCATGATGAAAGCACAGTATCTTTTCCAAATGGAAGCATGTGTGTAGAGAAGAGTATCTAATTTTGAACAAACACACACAAATAGGAAACTTTAATCTTAGCATTGTGCCTCATGTAAGGTGCTTCTGAGCTCCAATATCATGGAAATACAGAATCACAGAATCAGATGAATTGGAAGGGACCCACAAGGATCGTCAAAGTCCAACTCCTGGCCCTGCACAGGACACCCCAAGAGTCACACCGTATGCCTGAGAGCATTGTCCAAATGCTTTTTTAACTCTGTCAGGCTTGGTGCTATGACCAGTTCCCTGGGGAGCCTGTTCCAGTGCTCAACAACCCTCTGGGTGAAGAATCTTTTTCTGATATCCAACCTAAACCTCCCCTGACACAACTTCAGTCACATGGAGTCAAATCCAAGATTTTTAACATCTTATTAATACACATAAATTTGAAAATAGAAAGGTTTGGCCTTGCATCTCTGTACCAGTTCCAGGGGATTTTTTGCATCCCCTTGCTGCTGCTTTGCTTTGAAATATGTGCAAGAAGACTTCATTGAAGAGTGAGTATGGATAGAAAGGATATGGTCATTCCTGCTATGAAGAGCCCAACTGTAATCCCTTTTCAGAAGGGATAATTAGGAAGGAATATTCCTGCTAAGACTTCCAACCTGTCTGAAAGCTAGAGACTGAGGTCTTTTCTGTGCAAGCATGTAAAGGCATGAAGGGGAATAGAATCCTTCCTACCTCTGCTCTGGCCAACTACAGTCTTCGAGTCAGACCTGAAGGACTGGAAAGACAGATAATATATGGAGGGGAAACAGTATGGAAATACATGGAAAGGTATATATATATATATAAATACAGGAGAGAGATGAGGTAAACACACATTCCTCTTTGCTCCATGCCACTCCAGCAGATCTTGCTGGATGCTTGGATATGAATTTTTTGCACTTATGAAAAGATGAATTTCTAGATGTCTTCCCTAACCACAAGCAGAAAAAGTGGAAGCGTAGTTCCTTTCTTCCCTCCTTGCATTGTTTGTTGAGGTCCTGCTGAGGAACAGGAAAACAGAAAAACATCTTAGAATCCCGTTTCCATTTCCATACAAACTGTGCTTTCAAAACCAGCATGAATTGCAGCCTTTAGATTTCTCCAAGATATTTCCTTATTTTCACATGATAATCCAAAATTTCCCTTTAGGGTTTATATTTTTAGGTGATTCCCTCAAGCCATCCCTTACTGTAACCATCTCATATTACACGAGTTAAGAGAAATGCACAGCATTTATAGGCCTTTTCTCAATATAAATCAAATTTCAAATATGAAGACCTAAAGAGGACATCCCACATCTTGCATTAGCTTGCCATTCGTGGTTTGCATATAGACTATTTTTCATACCTGCACAAGGTTTCTGGAATGCCTTTTCCACACTCATGCTTGAAAACTGAACCTTTACACACATATTTGTTTAGGAACTGCTTTTTGCTTTGCTAGCCCTTTAATGAAGCTGTGTCTGCAGAGGAAGTGGCAGCTGCAGGTAAGAGTGCATTATCCATTCCATACCAATGCACACTAACATGGGCTTTGAAAATCAGATTGAATAAAATGAAGAACAAAAATGAAGTATGATTGAACCCATGATAAAATCATAAAAATCATTGAGATATTAATCAAAGTTATCATATATTAGAAGAATATTTCCCTAAACAACTGCTTCCACCAAAACAATTTTAAATTTGTCCTTATTTGCCATTCTCTTTTTCACTTTCTGTGGATAATTGAACATTCAGATTACTATGAATGTTTATGAATAATATAATTTCCTCTCAAATATTTATGAATCATTCATTTGAAATAACATATTGATATAGGAAATATCAAATTCATATTATGCTAATGAGTCTCCTAAGCACCTAAACTATTCCAGGGAGAGAATCAAGTAATACTTGAAGGCTTTCACAGAATAAATAAAATTGTTAAATTTCAGTAACCTACTAGCACAGCATTGTATTGTGTCAGTAAAGAAAAGCTCATGAACTGCTAGGAAACCAAGAAACCAATGAATAATTCCAATAACAAATTCACCTGAAAATTAGCCAATCTTTTAATGAACAATTGCTGAACATCACACAGGTGTAATACCTTGAATTTTTTTTTTATAAACCACTTTGTTCAGACAATTCTGTTATACTTGACCTGAAGCAAAATGCTAGAGAGCATTTAAAAATATATAAAGGTATTACTGATTTACCCTTCTGCAATTACTGATGTCTTAAAGTCATGTTTATCCCTATAGCTATACACTTATTAAATGAGAAATTTAAGTACAGTCCTATTCTTGTCTAAACCAAATTTAGTTCAACACCACCTGGCTAACATCTACACCTTAAGAGTTTCTGCTGTAGCAAACAGAACTAGAGTAGGACAGTAGCAGCCTTTTTGGCATTTAGGTCTCAGGTATCTAGTCCATATTAAAACCAAATAGGTCCTGAATATAACTGGAAATTATCAGATATCTTGCTCACTGAAATGTGCCATCTTGTTTAAATGTACTTATTTAAAGATTAGATCATCAGTTTATCGTTCAGATTGTTCAAGTGTTATTTATTCCTTGCAGGTGTCATGCTTGCATCACTGAGAAAGCTAGGATGGCAGATACTTGCTGACATAAGGAAAGGTTCGCACAGGCTGCTGCTAGCGTGCAGAACAATGTTACAATATTGCATCCCACAGTAACCTAATTTTGTAGCATGTGGGGCATGGAATAGCCATAGTGAGATGCATACTTAAATACTGAATTTGTATGCAGCAATACCTGCCTACCCTCCTGACTATCTAGGGATAGGAAAAAGCAGCTATTGAAGCCTTTTTCTTTTTAAAAAATGATTAATATGCAGACTTATCCAAGTGTAAACATAAGTGAGGATTTACTAAAAGAGATAGGCTTCATACTGAGTTATGCTAATCAGAAACATATATTGAAGATTTTATGAACAGAAAGAGATAAAACTCACTTATTGGTTATAAACATTAATAAAAACTGTGCACAGATGTACATTTAGAAAGAGTAGAATGATTTGCCAAAATCTTGCTCACACTACATGTATTCTTATAGATACTTGAAACATGCTTAAAATTGCAGGAGTAAAATAGCTCCACGTACTTTTTACAGGGACAAGCCAAGCTGAAATTAAGTAAATGGACATTGAGTAAACTACTGACATTTCATTAGACTAAATAAAATACCAAAATGCATCAAAGTCACAACTCAGAAGGCCTCCATTCTTCAAAATGTCTAATTTACCAAATCACCAAATTAATGCACAATATAATCAGATTAATTTCAAAATGGACAAAACAAATATTTATCCTAGCTAGTTCTGTACTGGAAATTGAGAAAGCATCTTTTTTCCTACTAAGCCCCAAGTTGTACGTGAATTGGAAGATTTCTTCCAGGCAATATGTATGAATGTCTTATCTGATATCAGATATTTTCCAGATGGAAATTTGTCTTAATGATCATCTGTTCCAAAAAAATATGGAGCCTCTGCTTCTGATGCAGTCACGGAAAAATTCAAGTTGGAAGAGACCCCTGGAGATCTTACAGTTTAGCAAGATATATGGTCCATGCAATCTCCCTTTAAGTGATTTGTCTCATTCCTGTCATTTTCTTGGGATCATTAGAGAAAGTACGAGTCATGTAACTCGGGAGACAACACATCTGCTACTATAAATTAAGTTTTACACTTTTATTTAGGAAGGCAAAACTTCTTTTATATTTCATTAATCTATTGACCTCAGAGCAATCAAAGTGTTCCTAGGATCAAATTCTATTAATTAGTGATGATATTACAACTCACTAATGGAAAACTGAAGCAAGCTTTTTAAAAATAGAACCAGATTTTGTCTGGCTTTTAAACAAAGGCACAACTGTGAAACGCTAACTTGACTTTCCTCCTACATGATACAGTGAGACAGAATTCTTTCCTTTTCCTTTCATGAATCTAGCCAGAGAAGAAGAATGTGCATGGACCAACAGAAAACACATGCTGTCAATTGCTTCATGCAGTATTGGGATATGCAAAGAAAATCTGAAAGGCAATGTGCAGAAACTTGTCTTGAGTAAAAATGCTGCCTTTATGGACATAGAAAGGTAGAAGAGTAAAAGCCGAATGGAATCAACTAAAGCCTTCTGTCAGGATGCTGCATGGGCCAGCTACTCCTTGAGGGCCGGGGAGCCAGGAACTGAGGGGAAACCCTGGGCAGGGCAGGACAGGGCCTTGCCAGACAGGGCTCAGTCCAGTGTGCCCAGGCCAGGTGAGCCAGGGACACCCAAGTGCCATGGCCAAGTTCAGTCAAGGGTTTAGGTCAGTGGGCTGAGTGTCAGTAGAAGAGCTGATTGATGCCACAACAGAAGCATCCCTTCTGTTTTCAGCTTTTTGGATGATTTTTAAAATCTGTGAAATAGATTTAAAATCTCTGAAAATGGCATGGGGCCAGCCCAGCCCCAAGTAGTATCGGCACGGGACTGGCGGCTGCGCCAGGGAAAAGCCCCAGCCTGCCGAGGGTATCAGCAGCTCTGTGTGCTGCATGGCATAGAAACGGCGGCATAGCCTCCCCCATTTGCCACACTGCATGGACCAGAAGTGAAACAAACAGCAAACCAAAAAGATGCCATCCTAGCAGACTGAGCACAAGAAAGAACGCGGTAAGCTACAAAAGCAGCTACTGTGTGAGAACTCAACCAGTACCGATCTCCAAAGTCAACACCAACCAGCCGCCTCATCATTTTAAATTTAACTGTTTTACATTGTTTTACCATTTTTTATGTTGTATAAAAATTATGCCCTTCCCTTTTCAATTTAATATGAAAGAGGGAAATGTGGTTATCTGTTTACCCACTGCTTTTCTGATCCCATATTGTTCCCCGCTGCTTTTCCTTATCCCTAGCCCTGGCCACTCCCTTGGGCTCTCCCTATTGGTTCCAGTACCCCAACTCCACCCATGTACCGCCCCTGAGCCCCTGACAAGACCCCCTGTGCCCGGATCACGAGGCGTCTCTGCCTCTGGGGATCGCTGGGACAAGATTAAAGATTAAAGATCTTCGGAAGCCTAATGAGGGACCCTTCTCTGCCTCTTTTGTCATCACTGTGTTGTAGAGCTGATAGCTGCCAGAGCAAAACTGAGGAGCCATCCAAAATGGACTACGGGGGGGCAAAATGGTCGCACTGCCCTAAGCAGCTCCGCTGAGCTCTCAGGGAAAGCTGCAGCTTGTTAAACTAAATCTAGCATTACAACAGGAAACAGTGCCTTCTTAATGTTTCTGTCCCACAAATACAACTGCTATAGTCATCACAAATTTACAACATGTGCAGCCAGAAGAGACAACGACCCTCGTGACAACAAACTGGACCATTGCCATTTCCTGAAGGTAAGAAAGAAAAGGAAATTCAAAACCATTGAGAAGGTGACAAGTACACAGTAATGTTATTTCCTTTTACTCTATGGCTGGATTATATGCAAATCTCAAAGAAACCACTCACAAAAATCTACTCTACCTCTGTCAACAAGCTCTGAAAGCTGGGTTTTAAATCCATGTTTATATGTGAAAATCAGAGAAAAAACAGTTACTTCTGGGGAAGCATTCAAAATAAAAAATGCTTTCTTATCCGTTGAAATACTAACAAAACCTACAGAATTTAAGGTAAGTCACATGCAAGAGAAAATAAAAAAGAAAAGAAAAGAAAAGAAAAGAAAAGAAAAGAAAAGAAAAGAAAAGAAAAGAAAAGAAAAGAAAAGGAAAGAAAAGAAAAGAAAAGGAAAAAAAAGAAAAGGAAAAAAAAAAAGAAAAAACCCAAAGAGAACAACAACGACAACAAGAATAACAAAACCCCAAACAGAAAAATGTGGGGAGAAAAAGGAAAATAGCCTTTTCAATAAAAGTAATCTTGTGGGATAAATGTAAGAACAGTAGTTTGAAATTTTGAATACCAGGACTGTTCCTCACAAAAAAGTAGAAAGGATAAAGGAAGACAAATTGTTGGAGGTGGAGAGAGCCAGATAAAGCACTCTAGATTTTCTGTATGTCCTGGGCTGACGTAATGAAGCCGCTTTATTCCTTACCCACCGCTCATTGCCCAAGGACGCTGTTCCTTTAGGATGGACCCGGGGGCGGGGCCGGAGCCAGGGCCCGAGGGGGCGGTTGAACGGTTCAGCCCAAGGGCTTCAGGCGCCGGGCAGGGCTCGGGAGGGAGCGCGCCGGGAGCGCTGTGCTGCTTTTTGGTTTCCTTTGGGTTCCAGCTAGCTGGGAAAAGGTTCTCTTGGCTTTTTTCTTGTTCTTTTTTCCCTTTCCTTCCCCTTGCCTCACTGCCTCCCTTCCCTCCTTGCTGGTCTGGGGAGCCTGCCGGGTGGTCCCAGATGGTCTGAGCCCGGGTGTCTGTTCCCTCTCTGGGAATTTGTTTTATTTTGAGGGTTTTTTTCCCCGTTCTACCCTGTTTTGTTTGTGTGTTAATAAACTGTTTGTTTTTTTCCACTCTCACTTGCTGTGACCCACTTGTCTCATTGGTGGAGGAAAAGGGGAGGCCTTTTCCTCCTGAAGTTTTGTCTCCAAAACCGAGACACTGTATTATGTCCTGTGAGCTGTAAGTAAAGGAAGATTGCACAGCTGGTACTACCTTGGGAGAAACCTGGGATGTGATTAAAAGCCAAACAGGCAGACTGCTTTCAGCTGCTTCCTGCCATCTTAGAAAGGACAAATGTTTGAGTTTTCCAAGTTTCCTTTAACCTTCTACTGGTGGCCACCTGTGCTTAGTCCTATACTTTCCTCTCTACCCGATTTCTGATGCATTAGAACTCCTTCTTTCCCATCCCAGTGAGAACTAAAGCATGGGGAATTTTAATGTGCCCAGTCAAGAGGAGTGGACACAAAGGACAGTCCTATAGAAGCCTGAGCCTTGAGGGACCAGCAATTCTACATGGAGCAAATTACTTATCCCTCATGAATACCGTGGAGTTGATTCTGGATCCTCTAACAATGGTCTGGTAACACCCACTTATCTGAGGGATACAAAAGGAAGTAAATGAGATTGCTCAAGATTAGTAAACATTGGTCAGTTAGAGAAATGAAGGAATATGAGGATAGTATCAAGGTCACTTCCATCATGGTGCTTTTCAGAAAGTCCATAGCAGGCAGAGGACACAACTGTTGGGAAAGAATGCAGACATAGTAAATTACAGGACAGTCAATGTCATTTCATATATAAACAGTTCATAATCTATCCAATACATATTAATCCTATTTCCAGTTGTAAGAAAGGAAAAATATTTAACCTAATGGTCCATTTGACAATATTTAGGAAACAATGCTGATGGAAAGAACAGAAAAAAAATTGATACAGGATCTTTATGAAATAACGTTATGTTTTTATTTTAAATGGAGTAAAAATATAAGTATTCACCAAATTAAACATTATTTAAAATCAAAAATTGTTTACTAATTAACTAGAGTCATATATTTTTAAAAATTTGCAGTTAACTTCCCTCTGCAGTTTTGGGGGAAGAAGAAGGAGGTGGGAGAGCTGTGCAGATGTGAAATCTATGTATCATCTATGTAGCAACCACAGATAAAAGCTAAAAGGGAATTTACATGAATGGGAATTAACTCTATTTGCCAATCAATTTTCACTTTGTCATACCTGCCCTCTAAGTCTTCCTTGTTGTGATATAGGGCCATGCACTCTGTCCTGGGCAGTGACCCCCACTATGGCCAAGCAATCCTTTGCCACCCCATCCTTTTCTCTTTCCCATCTGCTTGTCTGTTATCTCCCCAGTTATTCTTCCTTTCTATACTACACAGCCTTCACCCTTTCACACTGTCTAGATACTGGGACTTCATTCCATGAAAGCCTCTAGATACTGCTCTAAGTGACACAGGAGCATAAAACTTCTCAGCCACTATTTTGTTCATGAGAGTATCTCTGCATGCACAGTCAGCGACTGCACACTGAAAACTACATTTTAATCCCTACCGAAATACTACTAAGTAGAAGAATGCTGCATCAGTTAAAAATAATTAGCTGTGAAAGATTGCCATTGTATTAGTGGGAACTACATAGTTTTGGCAGAGGAAGAACAGAACTATCCCTGGAAGTTTGACTCAGTACAAAAAATGAAATGACTGCAACAATGTTACTTATTTCCATCAGCATCAGGTTTAATTGTACTATAACACACATAAACACCGATAAGATATAAATGCACGTCTGTGTTCTGAAAAACAATTTTTAAAAATTAAATACATCTGTTTAGCAAAATTAGAACTCAAGCCAGGATTTGTCACGGAGATGCTTGAACTAAAATGTAAGTGGTAGAACACAGTAACACTCTTACTGTGAATTCAGTTATGACTTGCAACCTATATTTTTGCACAGAAAAGAGAAGGGAAACAGAAACTATGTCTTGATGATAGAAGTAAAGTATCACTCCCAAAAAAAGATAACATTCTGTCATATTCTAGTCATGTATATATATAATTGTTATATATGGTATATATGTGTGCCATTTAATTCTGCCAGCCAAGAAAACAGGAAGGCAACAAAGAATTATGGGGGAAAAGATAACTGAACTAATAGACAATGAAAGTAATATCTATTTGGTCAGTTTTTACTACCTTGGCAGGGATGTGTTTGCATTAGGACTCAAAAGCTGTGGACATCGATGAATTCCAGCTTAGGACTGTGTTGTCTAATATCCAAAGAAAGCAGAGGAATGACTTTGTTATGTGCCTGTCTAATCAATGTCCAGAAATAGCAAGGATTATTTTTCAGGACAGGTTTGACAGAGAAGTGTGTGATGGGAATTGGTTTAACAAGGCAACCTTTTAAAATGCTATATTCAGGAAATCCTTAAAGAAGCTTATACCAGTATTCACTTGACAACCTTCTCTGTAAAAAGCTTTTTTCTCTTAAAAGAAAATAAAAATAAAACTCATGAAGCTCAATAGGGACAGATTCAATTTCCTCTTTTTTTTTTTTTCATGAAAACACAAGTCTAATTAACCAGGCCTGGAGTTTTTTGTTATATTGAAACAGAAGCTCATTTAAAGCCAATGAGCCCATTCAACAATAATGGAAATAGATACTGCTGCTCCGTTCTCCTTTCTGACACCATCTTTACCACATACCAACTCATCACCATAAACCAACTAACATTAGCCCACATCGGTCATTAGCTGCTTTGCAAAGAACTTTCTGTTTTCTCATTTATAAAGAGAAGAAATAATACCAAGAAAAATTAGCTCTTTTTACTGCCTCAGAAAAAGAGGTGAGGAAAACTGCCTATCGCACAACAGTAATTTCTTCTGTCCCCCAACTAAAGCACAGTACCCAAAACCAAGATACTTCATCCTCAGAAGTGTTGCAGTGTTAAAGCATTTATTGTTGACTGTTCACATCTTCTTCAAGTAGGTTGTCCCTGTGATTGTTACATTACCAAAAAACCAAATAACTGATGATCACAGGCTATAAAATTGTAAGATGTGTAAAAATTAAGACATATTACAATACACAGTATTTTGAGAGACTTTTTAGAGCCTTCATTGCTTACATATTTCATTTATTGAGGCTTTCTTTGAAATTGTAGGAGTTAAGCAATTGCTTTATATTAAATGAAAATGAAGATTTTGTGTTGATGCATGCCTTCACTAACTAAAATTGAATAGTAATACAAAAGAATTCAAAAATGAAAAAAAATTAAATTAAAAAAAAAAAGGCTGCTCTTTCCCACCCCTCCAAGGACAGAGAAGCATATTTAGTAAGCTAAGTTCACACATGACACTAGGGCTAGGAGAAAACACCGTGTTTCATTCTACAGTTTGTTCAAGTTAATTTCTCAGAAAATCTATTCACAAATACTGGAAAATACTGGAAAATATTCATGCAAGATATACCTGCTACACAGTACTGCACTGGCAATATCACAGCATTCAAAATCCATCTTAACTTTACATCTTTATAGTACAAAGCTCCTTGAGTTCTTAGACTGGTCCTACAGACTCATGAGAGTTTTGTAGCCCAGAAAGACAGGACACTAGCTACTCCTTAGTGAGATACTAAATCCCTAATTATTCAACACTTTAATGTCTACTCCTTTGGGGAATGCATCTGAAACAGCCACTGCTATCCTGGTATTGCAGAAAGAAAACAGCTTCCAACATCCCAAGAATGTCTGGGGTAGAGTTAAAAAAATAATAAAGAGTAAAATTATTTCTTTCCGGAAGTTGAAAAAAACCAAAGGGTTTATTTTGTCTTGATTCAAAAAGTCTTTGGGACCAAGAGTACATCTGAGATCTGATATCTAAAATAAGACAGAAGAAAATAAAAGGAGATGGAAATATTACTAGTGATTGGATTTACACTTCAGGCTACTGGGACTTGCTTAATGCTGCATGATGGAAAGTTTATGCTGAAAATTTACTTCTAGTTTCAAACTTCCCATCTACATAGAAGTACACCCAGAATTCTTTTCATCCCCCCCCTTTTACATGCACTTTCCAGAATTTTATACATATAACAATCTTCTTCAGTATGCTTTTAGACTAATTTCTTTACATGCAAAACATAAATTTGAATCTTTTTTCTGCCTGTTTACATCCTTGGCATTATTTGTTCTTTGTTCATTTCTGTATTTGCTTTCTTTCTCTTATATCAGCAGCTGTATTTGCAATGTTGTTCAACACTTTTTAGATGCCTGTGTGCCTCATCTTCATTTATCTTGAGAAAGAGTTAAGCAGCATCTAGTTTAGTAATTTTAAACTCATTATTTCCTATCTTTATTCATGAGTTTACTTCCTTCCTGCTATTTTTTTTTTCTCATGGTAATTGTATAAGCCTCTCCGATTTCTCTTAACAAACCAGCTATCTCCTTTTATATATGTTGTAATTTCTTTTCTTCACCATTGTTCTTGTTTGGCTTACTGTTATATCCTTCCACTTGGCAGAAAACAGGAATGCTCAAAGAGCCAGGCTGAAAAAAATCATATTCTTCATTATGCACAGCACCTTATTGATATGCATTACTTATATAAATTTTGAAAAAGTTGTAATTTATACTGCGAGTTCCTAGAAGAAAAAGAAAAAAAGACCTATCTTTGGAATTTCAGTATATAATTTGAAGTAATGCAAATCAGAAGCAGTGCTTCTAATACTTACCTGATTTGATCTTCAGGCATACATATATTACTTACTATTTGAGGGGATGAGAATCCTGAGCATGCAACAGTTGTAGAAGCATTGCTTGCTTTCAGTAACCAATTTTGTAAATCCATTTCAGCCTTTAGAGAACCTAACAATTTTCATATTGCTATTTCTCTATATGGTTATATATGTTTGAATACATATTCCTATGCACCTGTACTTAATGAAAAACATAAAAAACTGGTTACCTATTTACCATAGTAATTTCTTTCCTTACAGACCCTGTGTTTCCCAGCTGCACAGAGACCTCACCACTCAACTCAGCTCTGCTCCTGTTAGCTTTCCCAGTACCTGTCTTGGACTTGGCAGGAAAAGTCACCATGTCTGAAGGAGTGCCAGCACACATGCTGCCATGCCTCTCCTGTGTTCAAATGGATTTGCTCTTATATGGGAGGTGGAAAGAGGAACTACAGGACATTATTTCTGGCAGTGCATTTCCAACACACAACATGCGACAGCCAAAGCTGTAGACTTCAACCCAGCTCAGTTCCCATCTCTGTCAATTCAAAATATACATTAAACTCTCACCATGAATACAGAAAGGTCTGGGTTCATAGGGGAATGGGTAGGGGAAGATGAAAAAGATCTGAACTTTTGTATCTTAGAACTTTGGCATACCTGGTTGAAGACGTATTGCACATGGGAACTGGGAGATCACTACCTTAAACGGGGTTTATGGATCCAGGTCATTGCTAGAGTTAATGGCCTCAAAAAATGATTTTGAATATTTCCTCTTCAGAACTTTGATCACAGAGATGAAAAGAACCCATTAGGGTAGTGCTGGGCTCAGGAGGAAGCCCAGACCTTCTCACTCACAGTCCATTTCTCTTTCCTGAGAGAGACGGAAAGCAAGGTGCGGGGTTTTGTGGGGTTGTCACCTACTTGGCCTTTTCACAGCATTTAGGCAGTGCAACTCAGAGATTAGGAGAAATTGAGAGAAGGTCAGAAGGTAGTGCAAAGGGAGACAATCTTGGGCAAAGTGATTACCCAGATAAAGTCCATTCTTGTTTACCTTATCTCTAGCTAAGAGTTTGTGCCCTCATGCATGCCTGCCTATGGACAACACAGTCCCTTTATGAATGACAACAAAACCAGAGTACATCTGGCTGTTCTGGCTTCTGTTGTGAGGCAGGCAAGGTGACCAAGTAAGCAGCAGCCAGGTGTGATAGCTACCAAGATGTTATTGCAGCACTAAATATAGGGCACTGGTTACACTGGCCTCCTATGACTGACCACTGGCATCTCCAGTTCTGCAGGGTTGGCTGCTAGGCAGATGTGTGCGTAGCAGGAGGCTAAATCAGTGGAACTCCAATACATTATAGGCCTAATCTACAGTGCCTTGTCAGTGTGTCTTTTGGAACATGTGCTGGTTATCTGATATGGCTTTTTCCTGCTGCTTTCTAAATTTGCACTTGTTCCCAAGGTCTGGGTAGGTAATCTTGAAGGTGCTTGTATGGACTTTGTAATGGGACAGAATCTTTGGGTCAGTTTGTAAGAGCAGAATATAAGGGGCACTCCAAACAGCTGAATCAGAAACAAAAATACATAGTGGAAAGTTCAGCACAATTGAGACCTTATAATGGGAAGCTAAAGTAGAAGATTTCAATTGAAAACAAAAATTAAAACAATTCAATTAAAATCAGTGGGAACAAATATTTTGGCCCAAACTCAATTTAAAATGTGCTGCAGCCAGCATGAGATGCAGAGGCTGTATGTCACAAAAGAATCCAGAAAGGGTAATGTAGGAGACCAGCTGTCCTTAATGGTATGTGTACACAGGCCATAGATCCTGATCTTTTACAGATCTCTAAGCTTGAAACAGAAACTGAACCATTTAGTTAACAAGTGATGAGAGGTATTAGAAATGGCCTCTCAATATGTACCACTAACATTGAAAGAAAATCTGCATTATTGTTTGTGTTTAGATCTAAGAGAACTAAATAGATTGAAAAAAAGTTCCATGAAGTGATGCATTAATCTTTCACTAACTTAAATGTATATCTGCTTCGCTTTTACAAATCTCCCCAGATAAGAGGAATTCAAGGCAAGCCACTTCCAATGCACTGTACAGGAGGTAGTAGGTTCACAGGCGTCCTTTGGCTTAAAATATATTCCTGAGATTTTTCACTAAGTGCTACATATTTCTTGAAGGAGCTGAATCTATTGAAATGCACAGAGATGATGTTCTGACTTTTGAGAGTACAGCAACAGAACATCATGAAAGACTAAAAAGTGCATTCGACAGGACTATGAAATAGGACCCAAATTATACAACAAATTTAAAGCTTCAGGCTCCAGAAATGTTTGAAAAAAGGCCTAAAGAAGGCAGTCAATTCCTAGCTATTCTAGACTTCAAAGATGAAAAGACAAATGAGTGTGCAAAGTGGGAGGGATGGTAAAATCTGTGGGAAAATTCATGCCAAGCTTGACAGTCTTTATTAGTAGCTGTCAAGCACTTAGAAAGAAGAGTGCACAATGGTATTCAAGCTTGGACAGAGACTTTCAAAGCTTACAGGGTTAATAAAGTTCCTATTAAGTATTTTGATAACAGTACAGAGACCTAGGCATTTTCAGGTGCTTTGAAAAATTGCTGAAGGATAGGATGCTTACAGAATAGGCTGAATACAGAGCACTTATGAAATCAGAATGTCCCTATGCTTTAGCAGAGGAAGAGGGTAGGTGAAAGAAGTTTTACACATTCACTTACAGAAAGTTGGCAATGGCAAGACATAATCACATAACATTTGTGCTCACAGCAAAGGTGTCACTGGTTAAGTGTAACTGCAAAATAAAATAGGGTTTTACCAATTGCAATTATACCATTTTAAAATACAGCATGAACCTGGAAACATACTGATAGAGACAAGATGAATTCTCAGAAATAAAGGTGTGTTATTGCACATGGGAACAGTAACAAAATAATCTCAGAAACTATATTGTTGGACTATTATTTGTGTTACTATAAGGCTACATGGAGAAATTTGTTTCAATTTTTTTCATGGGAAGAATTAAATCTGCATTTGCCTGATATATCCTAGAAATTGTTAGATCTTATCCTGGTCTACCACCTGATAGGCAGAACTGGATTATGGATTTCAACACCTAACCTGCCAAGTTCCAGACATCCTTAACTGAATGGGCTAGTGGAAAATGCCATTAAAACAGATAAAAGGTTATTCATAGGCAAGTCTAGAAGAGATGTATTCCTACTTCTGATGAATGTGTGAGCACTATCTCTAGAATTGTCTACCAGTAGCTGAAATTCAGTTTAACTCAAAAGTCAAGATCAGACCTCCTCAACTAGGAGGAAAATCAAAGAAAAAACTGTTTCTGAATATAAAATGATACAATGATAGTATGACAGGAGTTCTAAAATATTAAAGTTTTGGAAGCCTGGAGGTACAGACTGTATGCATAATGGCATTTAGTGGATGCAAGAGGACAGTGACTTGTGAAACGGTGCTTTGTTCATCTTATATTAACTTGGAAACATATTTTATGGGAAGCTTGAAGCCATTACAATGATTTTCTGATTAAAAAAAAGCATCAGGCCAGCCAGGCAAGGAAGGTGATTGTCCCACTCTACTCTGGATTTGTGTGGCCTCGCCTCGAGTCCTGGGGGCACCTTCGGCACCACAATACAAGAAAGATGTAGAGCTATTAGAGAGTGTCCAAAGGAGGGCCACAAGGATGATGCAGGGTTTGGAGGTGAAGCTGTATGAGAAGTGGCTGAGGTCACTTGGTCTGTTCAGCCTGGAGAAAAGGAGACTGAGGGGAGACCTTATTGCAATTACAACTTCCTCATGAGGAGAAGAGGAGGGGCAGACACTGATCTCTTCACTCTGGTGACCAGTGACAGGACATGAGGGAATGGCCTGAAGTTGTGTCAGGGGAGGTTTAGGTTGGATATTAGAAAAAGATTCTTCACCTAGAGGGTGTTTGGGGACTGGAACAAACTCCCCAGGGAAGTGGTCACTGCTCCAAGCCTGACAGAGTTCAAGAAGTGTTCAGACAATGCTCTCAGGCGCACGGTGTGACTCTTGGGGATGGTCCTGTGCAGGGCCAGGAATTGGACTTTGATGAGCCTTGTGGGTCCCTTCCAACTCAGCATATTCTGTGACTATGTATTAGTGATAGGGGAGAAAAGGAGAGAGAAACTCCTTTACCCTGAAAGCAAACTGGAAGCAGAATTGTATAAAGAACTAGAGGATTGCAGAATGGTGAAAAATGCACAAATTCTGAAGTGCTCTTAGAAGACCAATGAGAATATGTAGAGCACTACTAAAATGGTTTAATGGGGTTTTTATGACCCCTGTAAAGGAATATTTAGGGTGAGATCAACTTCGGTTTCTAAAAGAAAAGGAAAACCAAGGAATTTATGTACTGGCCCTTTGAGAGTAAAATAACAAAGTGTATGGTCTAAAACCATTAAATTGAAACCATGAGTTCTGAGCATGTCAGTGTCAGAAAAGAGCAAATCTGGATCCCCGTCTCTTTATACTGTTTATACAGTGACATTTCATAGGAAAGAGTAGCTCTGATAGAGAAGAGGTGACAAAGAAAAGTTTCATCAATTATCTTCTGGCTTTTAGTTGCCAACTGCCAGTTGAGCCTGATTTCTTCCCTAGTCCGGCACAAAGAGAAAGCGTAAACAACTCCCATTCTTTGGGAAGAAGTTCAGCTGTGTTAAGGCAACAATGAAAATGGGAGGGATGGTTTAAGAACCTGTTTCTGCTGCTTCCCAGTGATGTCTCTGCTTGCCTGCTAAGTAATATACTTATCTAATGTCCTTATTAATATGGCCCATCCAAACACCAGGAGGGAAGAGGCTTGCCAGCGTGGGCTGAATATGTAATATAAGCATATAATTTTGTGTACAGCTATAGATGCAGAGACACTTGGACCTTGGTTGCAAGTAGATGCCTTATCCCCAGCAGGTAAAACAATTGCCACCACATCAGCAATCTCCCCAGCATCCACGTACAACAGAGCTCCATTGGGTACATTGAAGCTTCATGGATGTGATGTAATCAACAGGGATCAGGCAGCTGTGGAAATGTGAATCCAGTTGGATTCAAACAACTTGCAATAATTACACAGTCAGTTCTCATTGAAAAATACTGGGAGATGAAAAATTCCCATGATCTGTGCAATCATTTTAACTTTGTATCCAACATGTAAGCTGATTTCTCACCTTGCTGAGAGTAGCGTCAATGAGAAGCAGCTGAAACTAATAGAGTTATAGTACCATGTACCAGAAGAAATTGTATCAGGACTTATATCTAAATACAAAATTGGATTTGTTTTAACTTTAGAGTTCCAAAAGCTTCTTGACATGAAGGTGAAACAATACACCAGGATGGTAGTAGCTCCCAGCATACATCTGCACTCAGCATTAACCTGCTGTCTAGTTTGTCTCTGCTCAGGACAACCCAGAGCCAAGGGGTAGCACAATGCAGGAAATTGGTATTCGAAGACACTAAAGAGACACAGGGCTGGATTACGATGGCTACTGATAGTCTGCTGTTTGGGCCCGATCAAGCATTCAAAACTCCTTTCTTCCCCATGTGCATAAAATTTCCTTTGTGGAGAATATACGCTTAGGTTACCTAGGGGATACTGTGCTGAGGCAAATATGTGTAGAAGAGGAGAGATACAATGATATTATCTTGAGAAAATGTCTATCGCCATCCTGAAGAACTACATCAGTTCTTGAAGTAAAAAAAGAATAAAACTGAGGTTATAAAACCAGCATGAAGTCTGAAGTTAGAATAATGTGTTGTCTTAAAAAGCCAAGAGAAGAATCCAGGTCAGTGTTACTTGTAGCATCATGAAAAATAGCAACCAGACACACAAAAAGGGAAAGAGAGGAATAAAGGTTTATTGGGCAGTGTCAGGATGATTAAATGTCAAAAAACCACCCAGTCTTCATAAAAGATCAGTGATAAAAATACCATCCCCTAAGGTTGAAAATAGCAGAATAACCTTACAGGAATAAGTGTCCCACTTTTATGAATGTGACCTGTAGGATGAGTTACTAAAATCTTAGCATAGGTAACTGAAGATTAGAAAGACAGCATGTAGCTATAAGTGAGTATGTACTGGACTAATAACCTTAAAATACATGACTGAGGAAACTCACAGAATAAGCCATAATCCATTTTAAAAGCTTTAGATGTGAAAGGACAGCAGTAACAGGTAGAATATCCATAAAGTGATGCTAAAGATATATGACATATACAGCAAATTAGGAGAAAGTAACTCTCTTCCAGCATTTTTGTTCCCTTATGAAATAAAATTCAAAGGCAGTTTGTGACACTTAGAGACATCCAGTGAAGGTTGTAACAGCATATGAAAGGAAGCAAACTAAAAAAAAAGACAAGTGAGGTAGTGGATCAAAACCAAATTAACTTAATTTCATGAATTCATCATTTGAGCTACTCCATAGCTGTACTTCCAGATCTTTCAAAGATGTGCATATTTCTTCTAATCCTAGGTTTTTATATTCCTCTAGAGTGAGCAAACCTAATCATTTGCATTCTCTCTTTCAGCTGGATCTTTCAAAGCTTATTTGTACATGAAAGAGCCTGCCTAATTTACTTCTGCTGCTTTTCAGGGGACAGTGCTGAATTCACTGTCTCAGAGGTGTCTGTGGTCCTATCAGAAAACCAAAATTTTTTCATGGAGGCTGTTAGGAGTTTGAAAAGACTAACCAAACTTCTAATTATTGTGTTAAGGAAGCAAAGCCTTGTGCTTTTAATCTGAAGAACAACAAAGACTAAATCCAGAATTAGGTAATTTAAACCTTGGTTTATTTAACTTTTCTCAGTGGGAATTCTAGGGACAGGAAGATAAAATACACCCTCTGAGAAGAGAAAAAATTGCAATATATAAGGATCTACTGTGCCCTGCCCAGACCTAAGAAACATTACATTATGTTATAAGGTACTGCATTAGTACTTAAATCTAGTCACTGAAATGTGAAATCAAATAGAAAGCATGCTTGAGAGGAAGAGATTCCTGAAAGAAACATTAAAACAGTCTGGAGTAAATACGGAATGTGTGCATGTTACCAGTTACATATGCTTAGTGAAATGAATTTAAAACACATAGATCACCCACACAAGTTTATCCAACATGCTGGGGCACCCCATGATTATTCATTTACTCATCTTTAAACGGAACTAACTTCCCAGAAAGCAAAAGTGTGATATCTTGCTAGAGAGAGCTTTAGTGTTCCTTCTATCCCCTTCCTTCATTTATTCCCAGATACAATCTCACGCTGAACACTCTTCTGAAAAGCCGTAGTAATCACTTTGCTGAATGGTGCAGGGAACCACTGTGAGTTTCAAGACTGCACTAATTTACAGTCAAGGATAAATCCCTGTCTGACACATCAAGGATCAAGCAGAAAATAGCTGATATACATGGCAGTTCACTAAAATCTCTGTTAGCTGTATGAAAAAAAATAAAACCAAATTTTTGAAAAATGCTAGCAGCAGAGTTTGAGGGTACAGTTATACAGTACTTCCTTGGATTAAAGTCTACCAAAATAATGTATATATTATAATCTGGGTATCAAAGCCCTACTGAAGGAAAAGGAACTTTCCAGAATCTATTCATATGTTTGATTGCAAATATAGCAAAATGAGTGCTCTTTTCTGACATGTTCATATTATAAGCAGATTTGCAGAAACATGCAAATAATTCATCAGTTAAACTTAATAACCACTTCCAATCTGAGAATGATGAAAATGCATAACAGTTTATTTAAACTGAACTACTTTACCAGCCACTACTCAAAAATCAACTACAAATGAATCTTTGAACTTCTTTTGTAGGAAAAAACCCCTCTCTGTATCTAAGATGATAATACAGCATGCCTGAAAAACTGTAATTTCTGAAAAAAAACCCCAAAAAACATAGAGAAAACTTACACAAGTCTAAGGTAATGAAGGCCAGTCAGCCATTTGGAGAACAACTACACAAGGCCTGTTTCTAGTATCTGTAAGTTTTTAAGGTGAATATGAGGTTCATATCAAGCCAAGGTAAAGATTTTTAAATGGTGCTAATGTGTTGAGACAGTCAAGTGTCACTGACATTTTTCAGATATTGCCATTTTTTATAAACAGGGTTTCATTAACAAGATAATCACAAAGACATATAAAGACAAAATTTCCTGCATCTTTCCTTTAAAAAACAGTGGTGTTAACTGACTCACAGTGTCATTTTTAACCACCAGGAATCTTGCTTTGCAACCCTACGTATCACAGAGGTTAGTAAAACAGGACTGGTAGACCCAAGGTTACCAAATATAATTAGATTAATAACACGTAAAGAGGAAATCATGCATAGAGAGAGATGCTGGAGGAAAAGCCTCACATATATTTAAAGATTAGCAATGTTATTTCTGTTTTAATATTATAAAACTATGGGACATCCACAGCTTAACACAATGAAAGCTTGCCGTCCAAATCCATCATAATAAACGCATGATGTGACAGATTTAGAGAAATTGTGACATTACTGTTATTTTTAATGCTGCATAGCTGAACCTGATAGCATCATCACGAAGCAAAGGAGAGGGCCATACCAAAATATAGTGTTCTTGGCAAGATGCAAAATAGAACAGGGATCTCAGAATCTGAGACTCATCCAACCTATTTCAAGTACATGAAACACAAAGGATGCAAATAAACAATAATAATAGTGGCTTCTAAAAATAATGGTCTGTAGACATATCAAAAAGATATGAGCTGTGAACAGTGGAAAACAAGTAATTTAAGTAATTTTCCATCACATTAAGTATTAAGGGAAAAAAGAATCCAAAGAAAAACCATATTGTCCTTTCTAGACCATAAAAATGTGTTTTCAATTTACAGAAAAATAACAAACATCCTTTGTACTTTGATGCTTTGTTTTTTTTTGTCTTTGATGGTCATTTCAATAAGGGTTTATGAAAAAAGTCTTCCCTGTTCACCATGCTTGCCTGGGGATTTCATGCGCTGTGGTGCATGCATAGATACGCAGTAGCCATTATTTATGAAGATAACTAATGAGTGGAACATTATATAAGAACATTTATAAAAGTATTTACTGAATTTATCAAGCTGTAATGACAGCAAAGTTCCTGTGGTTACACATTTCAAATGGCTTCCTGACAGCACCTCCTAAAAATTCACCAGATCGTAAGTGTATTAGTATTAGGAACCACAGTTTACTTAACCCTTTGCTTTTTATTCAGACTCTCATTTCTGACACTTCTCTCCTGAACACCAAGTTCATTTTCTCTCTGAGTCATTGGTAATCTCCCCAGTCATCAAGGTCTCATTTTGACCAGCCTTAAATGAAAAATATGGCAAATTGTACAGATAATACACTGAATAAAAATGAGTAAATAAACCAAATATAAGAGACTAAGCTTAACATAAGAAAACCCTACTGAATTGGTCACCACTGAAGAATACAGATTGTTTGAATTATCTCAGACTTTTGAAACCCACTGGTAACAGCCTCCAATTAACATTTTTGCCTAGCTGGCACATCCCAAACATTTACTAAAACTTGGGTGGATGTTGCTGTTTATTACTAAAATTGCCTTTGACTTCCTAGGGTAAGATTTTGTTTACAGTAATTTGTAACTTGGAAAAATACCTGTCTCTTTGCCTACTGTTTACCTCAGGATCTTTTTTATTGATGTCTTTTTAAAATATCTAGAACAATTTCGTAATTTCTACTATCATAGCTGCAGCAAAAGACTGTTTTGCCTTTGTAAAGAATCTCTTGTGACCTTCTTTTGAAAAGTTCTTGCAAACTCCATCCTGAAATTTGTGAGGGCATACAGAATTTTTATTAGACTGTCTTTTGAAAATACATATTTAGTCAATGCTCATCCCATCTTTTAAGTGTTCAGGGCCCAGGGAAGGGCTCTTGCCCAACCTCCTGCTCAAAAGAGGATCAGCTCTGAGGTCAGACCAGGCTGAGCTCCATGGTAAAAAGTGTTGGAATCAGGGTCAGAGCAAGATCAAACAGGAGACTCCTGTGGCAGCTTGAAAATCTCTTTGGCCCAAACAGTTAGGCCCAAAAGTGCCACCATTATTTACCTAGACAGTATTGCTGCTTCTAGAGATTGCTGGTATAGATTCCTAAGACCTACACTTCCTTTTGCCAGGAAAATAATTATGACAAGAACAGCAAAATGAAGGCGTCTAAAGACAGAATGGTGACTTTTCCAATGGTTAGGCACTAGCAACAATATTCATTTTTCAGTTGTGTCTAAACCTTAAAACTATATCATTCTCCTCTCTCAGATCTCAGATTTTTTAGGCTACCAAAAAGATCAAAAGTCTTATGTGAGGTCAACTTAAAATGCTGTTCAAATTCAAATAATTTGTTTCACTGTTAGGTTAACATTTTCATTCTTTTTCCTTTCTAACATGGTTCATTTTTTAAATGCAAATTCCTCTCAGGTACAAAAGATAGAATTTTCATTTACAAGAATCTGAATTTTAATAATTCAGTATTTTAGAGAAAATATTTCAGCTAGGAAAGTCAAAAAATACTTTTATGTCTTCAAAACAAACACTATCTAATAGTGTTCACTCTCACAAATTTCTATATATTTTTGGTTCCTTCAACATGCCAGCTAAGGTATTAAAAATTAGAAACAACCTTTTCGCCACCACACAGGCATTTTCTTGCATAGCTTCAGAATATGAATTTCTTAACAATGAATTTAACTTCAGAACACGCTTGCAAGATGGGGGAAGAGGGTTAGTTATTTCTTCTTCATAGAAGCTGAAATGAGACATGAGAGAAAACCAGTAAGTACAAACTAATTTGAAAGTCCAGTGAGGACACCTAGGACCCAGTCTTTCAGACTACCTAGAAATATTTTATTTAATTGATTCTGTATGTATTTTACATTAATTTTTATGACAGATTAGTACACTTAGCAGTTTTGCAAATCATACTTCAAGGCTTCAAAGCTTGGCCACCTGCTAAAACCTTATGCTAAATGACTTTGTCAGCATCACACAGAATGTGATGTAAGCGTGGTGTTGTGGCAGAGACAACACCACCACAATTTTTTTTTAATTTATCATAAATGGTGATATTGAACTGTTTTAATAACAGACACATTCTCCTTAGGAAGGGGCCCATCAGGATCATCAAGTCCAACTCCTGGCCCCATACAGCACCATCCTCAAGACTCATACCATGTGTCTGAGACCACTGTCCAAACACATACTAAACTCAGGTTCAAGAACGCAGGACAGGCTGGTGCTGTGACCACTTCCCTGGGGAGCCTGTTCCAGTGCCCAAACATCCTCTGGTTTAAAAGCCTTTTCCTGATATCCAAGCTATACTTCCTTCCCTGACTCAGCTTCATGCCATTCCCTTGGGTCCTGTCACAGGTCACCATAGAGAAGAGATCAGTGCCTGCCCCTCCTCTTCCCCTCATGAGGAAGTTGCAGGCTGAATGAAGTCTCCCCCCAGTCTCCTCCAGGCTGAACAGACCAAGTGACCTCAGCCACTCCTCATATGGCTTCACCTCCAACCCTTCACCATCCTCATGGCCCTTTCTGGATGCTCCCCAATAGCTTAATATCTTTTATATGTTGTGGAACCCACAACTGCCCCCAGCACTCGAGGTGAGGCTGCCCCAGTGCAGAGCAGAGCGGGACAATCCCCTTCCTTGCCCGGCTGGTGATGCTGTGCCTGATGCCCCCTGGGACAAGTTGGTCCTCCAGGCTGCCAGGGCAGAGCTGACTCAGGTTCAACTTGCCATCAACCAGGACCCCCACGTCCCTTTCCACAGTGCTGCTCTCCAGCATCTCATTCCCCAGTCTGTACACACAACCAGGGTTGTTCCATCCCAGGTACAGAATCCGACACACACCCTTCTTAAATTACATATGGTTGATGATTGCCCAGCCCTCTAATTTTTTGAGGTCTCTCTGCCCTCAAGGCATTAAAAAAACTCCCAGTTTAGTGTCATCAGCAAACTTACCTAGTTTTCCTTCAAGTCCTTCATCCAAGTCATTAATGAAAAGAACTGAACCTTTTTGAAGCACACAGGAGCAAGGATGGAGCCCTGTGGAACCCCACTAGTGACAGGTCGCCAGTCTGATGTCACCCCATTCACAGTAACCCTTTGCACCTCACACATGATCCAGCTGTTCACCCACTGTGTAACCTGGTTAATCCAGCTGTGTGCTGGATGTTTTGTCCAGAAGGATCCTGTGAGAGATTGTGTCAAAAACTTTACTGAAGTCCAAATAGATTATATCAAATGGCTTCCCTTGATCAACTAGGTGGGTTACTGTCTTGGGGTTACTTTATGATGTGTATCCCATATTGCTGCCCTATGCCCAGGAATTAATTTTGTGTTTTTCTATGCCTTTAAACTGAGCCTGAGAGGGGGGAGGAAACCCTAAGCAAAACTTCTTCAAAGCGGTTTGCAGCTTGTTCAAGGCCACACAGAGATAGCGACTTTTTTTCAGCTGCGGCAGGGGAGTGAGGAAGCACCCAGCTTGCTGCTTTCCAGTCAGCTTTTGGCCAGTTGTTCAGTTTCTTTTTCTCCAGAGAGAGACTGAGACTTGAACTTTTTTTTCCTTCCCTGGAATTTCGGATTTTCTCCCTTTTCTGCTGGACTACTTCAATATCAGAGCACATCGGGAGGACTTTCCACCGGGCACAGAGGGCCTGGCCCTGGGCCAAGCCCCAGCTCCGAGGAGACCAAAGGGAGGACTCTGACACTTTCCCAGGTTTTTTCTCCACACCGAGGGATTGTATTATTTGGCATTATTATCCTTTTCCCGTGTGTTTGTTAAAGAAATAGTTTTTATCTCCTTCACTTTCCTTCGAGGAAAATTTATTTTTCCCGAACCTGATGGGGGAGGGCTGGTTGTGACCTGCCTTCTCTCAGAGGATATATTTCTAAATTTGGCCAAACTGGAACAGTTACCCTGTTATAGAAGGAAATCAGGTTAAACAAGCAGGACTTTCCCCAAATGCAGGCATGCTTGTTGTGACCCTTGACTGAGTTGTCCTTCAGGTGTTTCCAGTACTTCCCGCAGTAATCCTTTCCATGATTTTAACAGCCACTGATGTGAGACTGACAGGCCTGTAGTTTCTGAGGTCCTCCTTCTTGCTCTTCTTGAAAACTGGGACAACATTCACCAGCTTCCAGCCGACTGGAACCTCTCTGGGTTCCCAAGACCACTCAAAAATCATTGAGAGAGGCTTGCGATGGCATTACCTAGGCACTAGAGGATTCTCTGATGAATCTTATCAGGGCCCATAACTTTGTAGGGATCCAGATGGAGCAGTAGATCTCAAACAAATTCAGGTTCAACTGGGAGTTGATCATTCTTACAGTCATGATCCTCCAGCTTGGTCCTTCTTGTCCTCTTGCCCTCTGATTTGTTTACTGCATGTGTGATATTTCAGAATTCCCTGAGGCAGAGTTATTCCAAGCAGCAGTTGCCTTCTGACACAGCCTTGCCTGTACCCAGAGGAGGTCTGCAGCATGTGCTGAATAAAGCAGTGTCTTATGAAGAAGGAACCTTGCAGTTAATTAATTAAGGAGTGCTTCACTGCATTCTTAAATGCCAAGTGATTTATTCATAACTTTAGGAATAATGTCAAGAAGTAGTTGTCTCTGTGTGTGTATGCATGTGCGCATCACAAATGTCCTCTTCTTCCAACTATTTCCTCTCTTTTTAAGAACTTATTTTCCTAGCAACCTCTTGCAACAGAATATAAGCTGTATGTTATCTCCTCTCGTGAAATTATATCAGGCAAAAAATAAATTAAGGATCTGAACACAAGTTTGACGATTCATGCATCTTTCTTTTCCTAACACAGTTATGTTCCAGATCCTTTTCATGCTATCATTTTTACACCAAAAAGTAAAGGTCCTCATAACAAGAAATTAGGCCAAGTATATGCAGGCCAGCATAAATAAGTATACAACATTGAATATGTAGATTTTGTCCCATATTTCATGGGGAATGCATTTGATCTGTACATATAATAATTTGGTGAAAAAGATGAGTTTGGCAGTTCAGAAAATTAAAATGGAAAGTCCATGTACAATTAAAATGTCTATCAGGATAGAATAATGATGATATCTGTTCTTTTCTCAAGTTTTTGCATGAATGAAATGCCTCCTGAAGTGCCGACAGGTACTGATATGCTTGGGGAAAGGTATAGGGGGTAGCTATTCCCTACCCTTGACAGATAGCATCTGCCCACTGGCCAGCAAGTGGTCTTGGGTTTGGTTTCACTTTATTTTGGTATTTATTGAGCAGACAGCGTTCCATTCTAGCATGACTGACCAAGTATTCTTGTAGATAAGTGCATTAATTTGGTCTTGTGTAAAATGTTGTCATGTATTGCCTCATCAGGGTTCTTTCCAGCCTTGAATACACAGCCTGCCTACAGGTCCCTACAGGAAGACAGGTCCTATGTAAATGCAGGTTCTCTTAGTGCCCTCTTCATTGCTTCACCTCACTGAAAGGCATTTTTTAAGTCTTTGCTAACACGTGAGACACTTTCAAAGCTTTCAACACTACAGTGTGGAAGAAAAGTTCAGTGCTGACTGCCACAGATGACAAGAAAGAATAAGCTTGAAAGATATAAGTGAAATGAAATGGGAAAACAGTGCTGTGCAAAACCAAAATGCAGGTCTTAAGCTCAGGAGATTTAGTTTCATGTTCTGAGCTAGATATGAAATTCTCAAGGAAGCTTTTTTTTTCCTGAAAATCTACCCAGTTTAAGAAAATGTTGGTTCTTATTATCCATGTGAGAAATACATTGTAAAGAAAGTATTGCTTAGGGTAGAGCAATTACAAAAAGAATTGTGTTGGGTTTTATTTTCTTCTTTTGACTTCCTTTTCATTGTTGAAATTTGATTATCATTTAAAAACATAAGCAAACTTTTTATAGAAAGTGCAGTAAGGGAGAAAAAAGGAAACACTATTTCAATCCTTTATGTAGCTTACAGGGTTTTTTAAATCACCTTCGAGTTGGCAGTGCAGTTGGGACCTATCTCATTCAGATGAAATCTGACTGCTGCAGATGCTAGCGAACAGATTCTCTTTTTTAATAGAACTTACCTATTGGAATAGACCATGGGATTAAGAAGTTTGCTTTCAGATTTTTCTCTACAGCATCTGCTGATACTCTACCCCTATTTTCTGCTGTTTTGTTTGTTCTTAATGAGTAATTTTGTCTATAAATGAGTAAAATATTTGCTTTAGTAAATGACTGCAAAATTGATACCATGCTTAGGCTGAAAAATTTGTATGATAATTTATAAAACTCATACCAAATAATTAATTAGCAATGTCCAGAAAGAATGTTCTGTTTCTTATATTGACTGCTACAGGCTGTTTGCATGACACTGTTGCTATGTACTTCCACCTCCTCAGCATAATTTTAAAGCTGCTGGGCTTGACTCAGTAATATTGTGAAAAGAATATCAAATTCCACAGCTGCTTTCCTCAATAGGGGGATATTTAGGGAAGGGATTTAACAGGAAATTACAGCTGATAAATACACACCTTGTACTTGCTTATGGTTATGATAAAGAAACAGATTCTCAGGTGAGATGTGTGAGTGAAATCATTAAAACCCAGAGAATTTAATACTTTTTTTTCTGTTTGTTCTCAGCCAAAAAAAAAAATCCAAACACTTTCTGCAAGTTAAATGGTAACTACGTCAGTTTCCAGACGTGATATTCAGCTTCGAACTTTTTTCCTAAGCAAAAATATTGACACTATCCAACAGTACATTCCATACCTAACACTGACAATATTAATATATTTTTTATATATGTTTAGGAAACACTGGAAGTGGATAAAAGTCAGGGAAAGATATCAGGCTAAAATGCTTATGTTCCACTCAGAACAGAGTTTACGGTTTTTTTCCCCTTCACACTGATCTTTTGTTTTTCATATGGTAATGACCACAGACCCACTCCTGCTAACAAGAGTAACAATGTCCAGTAATTTGAACAGCCTATTTTCTAGCAAATAGGGTTTGTCTTATATTTACCATTCAGTCTACAGGGATGGATTTTCAAAAAAACACATAGAAAGTAAAGAGAAATTGAGCAATTGTACTTCAGTTAAAATCAGCAGGAGTCAAGGAGCTAATACCTTGGGCACAGCTTTAAAAATGTTGGGATGAGCATCAATTGACTGGGCAGCACCGTATCTGGCAAAGGATCTGGATTTCAAGGTTATTTATACAGCATGAATTCTTACAACACTAAATTAGAATGGGCAAAATTAGAGTTAACCCAGTGCAATGGCCATCCCACAAAATTAGTTCTTGGGATGACCCCCAGTATAGGAACTCTTTCCTCTATGACCCGCCCTTGCTGCTCAGCAATCAAATGACTGAATCACGTAACACTGTTATAGTCCCTGCAGTGGTCTTTGTGAGCCAGAATCAATTTATCAAATGGGATAAATGTACAGAATTGTCTAGCAGATGAAAATGATTTCTGGATAATACCAGCACAGAGAAATTTATTGCTAGCTATTCTTCTCTTTATCTGGGAAAAGACTAAAGTCCCAGGAACACTTACAGAGTGATTTCCAGGAGGACTTAGCCTTGCAATCTAGTGTTACATGAAAAACTGGGGATCACTTCTTTTTGTGAAGGAGAGAGAAGCCTGAATCATCTGCTTCTGCTTGAATTTGGACATCTTGAAAACTGATATGGTCCTACAGTTGTAGGGAGATTGCTCCTCCCTTGGAATGCTCTCACTGTATATGCTGGCAAACACTATAATGCACAAGGAATAAACAACAGTGAACAATAATTACACTCTAGAGCACATACAAAATACACCATACACAGGTTTGAAAACGTCATATGCCAAAAAAATAAATAATTCATCTGAGTGAAGTCCTGAGAATTATTATATAATTCTCAATTATATAACAGAGCATAATTATGCCCAACTACCTGCAGCACAAGGAACATCATCTATTAGCTGTTTTAAAACATTCACCATAGAAATGCTAGAATTTATGAAATATTTGACTTAAATAGCCATTTTCTAGACAACTTTCACTGAGAGAAAATTAGATATCTCTTTTGGACAGATGTTCTTCCCTACTTTATACAAGTCATGATTTTTTAAAAATTGATTAGCAATAACCTGCAGTACAGGAAATCTTAATTGGACAGTAGCTTCTAATCAGGAGCAAACTTTAAAGAGCATGAAGATGTTGGATCAGATTCAAAATTCACATGACTTTTTTTATTCACTTGAGAGAGGTTTGGATCAACCTGAGAAGCAACCTAGAACTAATGAATGGAAAGTTATATTCAGATTACATAGCCACTGGTAAAGCACATGGAATGAAGTAAAAGGAAACAAAACCAAGGAAAGTTGTAAATTAGGGTAAAAATATCATCATCTACCAAAAACTGTAGCTAAAAGATAGACGCATTTATATCACATTCCATCTTTTAACAACTGTTGAATGCAAAAATAGAAGCTGAATACTAAAACCAAAAAGAGACTGGCTGAATGATGTGCCACAGCTGCAACTGGAATCCCATCTTACATCAACAAATTTAAGAGTTAGAAAAAATTAGAACACGTGTATATTTCTAAGGAGTCCAGTTGCAGAATTCTCTCCAAGTATAGCTTTTTATTATTACAGGAAATTTTAAACATATTTCAAATTATGAGTATTATGAGTATTAAAACATCTTTGAATTTAATTTGAGGCTGAATACTTGTTACTCCTGATATTGGTCTAATCCCGCAAATAACCTCCACAAAGACAGACTTTTATGGCACTTCAGAGTCTCGCTGATTTCAGTGGTTTCTCTGCGACCTGTTCAATAGATCACTACTGCATTACAAGTTCATGTCTGTGCTCAGCAGAATATTTAAGAGCACACTTAAATCCATACTTACTCAGCAGAGTACTCAACTATAGGCATGTACTCAAACCCCTGCAGAATCAATATGACTTAAATATTTTACTGACTATGAGTAGGTATTTCAACAGGGACACTGGCTGGGTATGCCAGCCCATATACACCTCATTTCTCTAGCGAGGAATATGGAATATTTATTGTGACTCGCACTACTATTAAATTGTTGGATATGGTTAAAAAATTGGCAAATTACATTTGACCTAACACATTTATATTTTTACCTTTGAAAAAGTTTGCTGGAACCATAAGTCTTATACAGCATTTCTGTGATATTTTTCAGAGGACTCAAGTATGATAAAGTTTATTATTGCATTGCTGTGTTGGACAAATTTGATAGAAACAGATGGAAAGACCCACCTATTTTCACTGCCCACTTCAAAACAAACACCAGCTCTCAAAAATTTTTGAGACAAATGTACATGTGTACTAGTTTGGAAACAAATCAGTGGGAGGTTGCAAACTATGATTTAATAGGAAAATTAAAATAAGTGCAATAGTACAAGAACACTGACAGAGACAGGACACAACCTGACACCCTGTCAGGGTGGTGGTAGCAGTCCAGATGAAGTGGTTCTGTTGAAGCAGTGATACTGTAGAAAAGGGTCTGGCCTTCACCTGAAGGTCCAGTGGTAGCTCTTGTCCTCTGGGAACCCAGTAGGTAAGGTTGCTTGTGCTGTTCCAAACCCCAGATGATATCCAGGTGGGAATGCTTGGCTTCTCCCCCTGGGCAGAGCATTTCACAATGGGATGATGTAATTCTATGAGTCGTGCACTTGGTCCTTGATTGCCCATTAATAGAGACAGCGCACGGAGGGAGTTATCAGGGACGAGTCATGGTAGGAACACTGCCCCACCTGCTTTAACAGCTTGTGAAGATGATAGAATACATACTTTTGATTACATCTTACATTGTAACCTAGCACTACATGGAAATAATTAAAAATTAATAAAAATCAGGATGTTTTAAGCTGATTTAATAGTGACTTACACTAGCTTTAAACTAGAGTAATTGTTCTGAGAACTGCAGAATACCTGGACCTGTAAATAGAGTACAGTTAGGATTGTTAGCCTGAAAGTGTTTCCTATGTCTTGATAGTTACTGAATTAAAAAAAGGTGAAATATTTCATTTTAATTTTCACATGACTCCTTTTGAACAGACTGCTAGGTAAAACTTTACCCACAAATTGTCTTTCAAATAAGATTTGTGCCTCCAAATCTAGATGTTGAAAGAAGAGAGCATTATTTCTCTTTGTAAGGGAACTGGAAGATACATAACATACTGCAAAATTTTCAAGACAAATAATCCACAAATCACAAAAAATGAAAGATAATATAATTCTGTTATAAATCAAAACCAACTGTAGAACAAAGTAAAATAACCATCCTTCATGCATAATAAATGTCAAAAATAGTTATCATCTTGTATGCAATCTGATAGCTGAAGCCTCTAGAAAAATTAGTTGTGTCAGTCATAGCCCAAACCAAAGGCCAGTTTTATCTCTCTTTGCTCTAAATCCTTTCCAGTGAAAGGGTTGTCATTCCTAAAATCCAATTAGGCATTTCAATGCCTCTTTTTAACTCTGTACATTTAGAATTGTTAGTGTTCAGATTGTGTTTTGGTAGTATGTCAGCTGCAGTAGTATTTGCAGTAGCAAATTACACACAGAACTACAAGTTGTCTGATACTCTTATGACACCGTATAAATACCTGGGACAGCTGAAATAGCTAGGAAAAGAAAAACATTTTGAAATAACTAAGGCCCATAACTAGTTAAAGCAGGTTGAAGGTTGTCATATTCTTGTGTCTACTGCTAGTGGTGTAGCAAACTGGTGTGACAGTCACATCTGAGTGAGACACACAGGGTCCATACTGAAGGCACTTACCAGAAGACAGAAGGAAACCCCACCAGCAACTCGTATGTTGCTCTGAGGGTATCAGCAACTGCTGTTTCACCTTCCACAGAACAGAAGGGTAACTTTGGGTGAAATATTTACAGAATATTGTGATGTTAGCAAAAACCTTTTCCATTTTTGTTTTAGGTTAGTAGATTGTATTTATACATAAGGGCAGCACACTTTGCACTGTGTTTTCAGAACAAGAAGCATTATGCAGACTGCGAAGGATACAATCCCTGTGATTAGCCTCTTACCCCTGCAAGCTTCAGTGGAGCTAATAATCGGCTTTGCAGTCTGCAGGTAGAGTTGAAAAGTCATGAAGAAATCTGATATTCTAGCCAATATTATACTCACAGCAGAGGGGAAAACCTTAGTTTACTTTAACCAACATTAATAGCAAAAGCAGTTTGAAGTTCAGGCTCTGTTCTCCAAAGCAGCAGCCAGGTGATTATGAGCTCCACCGAGGGTAAGAGGAATACACCAGTGCTTATGGCAGCCTTACCAGAATTGTAGAAAACCTAGCCAAAATAAAACACAGTTCAGCTGTTGAAAATTTGATAATAACATTTGGTTTAATTCTGAAAAAGACAGTCAAAGCTCCATATCCTCAAATTATTTTTAACATAGAACTGGCAACACTGGAAGCCTTTAAAAAACCACCAAACTAAAACTGTTTAAATTTATTTTGAACTTTCTGTAAATGTATCATTATAGAAAAATTAATGTTATAGGCACAGAAGAGATGTTTTTATAAAATTAATACTAATTTATTTGTCTTAACTATGCCACATAACTTCTCAGAAGATCCTTTTTTTTTTTTTAATAAGTATTATTAGAACATATAGGAAGAAACTGAACATTTGATAGAGGAAATTCTGAGAGGCTGTCCTTAATCCAAGCCTTTGCATTAGCAAGGCTGTATAGTTGTTAAAGGTGCCATTCAACAGTTTTTAATCATTGAGTTGTCCTCTTCACCACTGAGTTGTGCTACAAAAGATTCAACCAGCGCTTACACAGGTTGCCTGGGGATGCTCTGGAGTCTCCATCGTTGCAGATACTCAAAAGCCATCTGGATGGTCCTGGGCAACCAACCTTAAGTGGCCCTGCTTGAGTAAGGGATCTGGACCAAATGACCTCCAGAGGTCACTTCCAACCTCAGGCATTCTGTGATTCTGTGCTAACTCTGAATTTATTGTTTTTCCTCTTATCTTCTTTAACTTTGAATATTCCACTAAACTTTCCTGTAAAGTTCTTGGACAAAATCCTAGCCATACAATACAAATTCACTCTTTGGTTACTATTTTATGTCCTCCTTCTTCCCCTGAGCAAGAGGCTACCTAAGTCTACAGATACTATGAAGAATGTGGGACACTCAAACTCTTAAATGGCTTTTGTGGTGCTGACACCAAGAGGCAAGCGAGCACAGCTCTTCTGTGTGCTTGAAGGGAGCTCACTGACAGATTGCCAGGTAAGCTCAAATATTTTATCAGGCCCATGTCTTGATCCATCCCGTTGTTATTTGCCATGCATAGGAGAAGTCATTTGGAGAAGGCATCAGTGACAGGCTTGAAAGCTTTGTGCAAAAATGCAGTTCAACTTGAAGTGACTGAGAAAACAAAAATCTTCTTGGTCCCTGACAGAAACAAAGGAGACACCAATACAGAAATGTGCTTTTGCTTCTTGTATTTTACAGACAAAAAACTGTCTCAAAAAAGAAGAGTTCCGTGAACTATGTCCATCTGGTCCCTCTGGCCCAAGGTATTATTAATCTTAAAATATGCCAAATGGAGGCCATGAGCCTTAGCTTCAATGCTGAGCCACAAGGCAAAAGCGATCCAACAGAGCACTAAAATCTGTGCAGTTCTGTGTGCCTTTCTCTTGTGGGAAAGGAAGTAAAGAGGAAGCAAAGAGAATTAATAGTAAAATGAAATTAAGAAATTGGCACTCAGCCGTCAAAGTCCCCTACAATATTTTTATTTAATTGTCTTTTTCCTGGCAGTATGAAGACTCAAGGCATTCAAAACCATTATCTTTGGAGAGCTCACTTCTCACTCAGCCCAGAATAGCTAAGAACTTGTCAGGAGCTGTAATAAACTCCCTCCCAACTGAAATGTACCTCTAGAATGCAACAGACAGTTTTGTACACAGAAGCATTATACAGCAGTTTAAAAGAGAAAACTAAGAAGGAAAATTACAATTAATGACAAAATTCCAAAGGCGTATTATAGTTACACAAAATGTTGTGATTCACACAGAGGTTCAAAGAAGAGTTTGAGCTCTGAGCTCTGTACAGGCTTATTCCACTCTGCGTGGAATAACAGAGAAATGGTAGATCAGGTCATAAATCTATGAGACTTAAAGCCCTACCTGAACTCCAAGGTCCTGAAATGTCTTCAAATTCCAGGGCTCAGGTAAATGTTCTCCTTGTGGCTGACTCTGCAGTGGGGATAATGCCTAGAATTGACCTTAACAACTCTTCTTAGTCCTTCTGATCTGGCTCTTGGAAAAGCAAAATCCCACATACTAACATCTGTTGCTCATATTGTGATGTCTCAGTGATGTACAGATTTGAATCACTAGAATTAAAAGACTGGATACAGGAATTTTGTGTGTACATGCACCTCCATCTTGACAATTTTTGTGTTAGGGTACATGGGTTCATTGGCACTTCCTCAGCCTGACACTTCTCTCACATTATTCGCATATCTGTTTGTATTTCCATCTAAAACTTCACTAAAAAATTTCACATGCCAAAAAACCAAGTGAAACAGTGGGAGAAGCAGTTCCCTACCACAGATGACTTCCAGCCATCTCCCTTGTAGCACCCTAGAACATGCAAGGTGCTTAGATTGGCTCTCGGGGAAAAATGTGTGCACCTATACCTTACTGAAACAGTCGTGATCCACAGCATTCCTTGGGGATTGGTGTGAAATTTCCTTCTGAGTGTTTGATTGGAAAATTATCAACAGTTTTTCTGCATTCCCTCTCAAACTTGTGGTAAACAAGTGCATTTTGGAATAAAAAATAATCCTCCTTCATTGACCTGAATGTGTTGTTCCAAAACACTAGCAGGTTACTCCACTCCGAATATCACTACAAAAAAGACACTTTGTGGTACCAAAAACCTGTTGAGCACTAGAATAGGGGGTCTTCTGTATGCTTGTCATTTCAATTTTATTTTATTTTGGGGGCTGGATAGGGAGGGTTCTTTGCTGTTCAGAGTTTAGTGTAAAACTGTAAATGTAGGTTGCTTGGCAACTGCTTTTAAAGAGTCCTATTTGCTCTCAAAGAGACAAGCTGTTATTTCTTGCCTTTTAAAACAAAAACATAAAAGAAGAAAAAATGGAACAAAAAAAAAAGAGAAAGAAAAAAGGTAATTACTACACCATCTATTAATGTAAATGGCTCCTTTATATGCATACAGTGGTGACATGCAAGGTCTCCTCATCCCCACCATATGATTTCCAACAGAGAACCTGTAGCAAAGAAGTGGTTTTCTACAAGAAGTACAGCCAAATGGAACTGACATCTCATACCAACTCAGAAAAATAAATTACATGCAAGACAATGCATCTCACAGGGGAAAAAAGCTGTTAGAGACCAAGGTCAAAACAGCTCAAAATTTTCTTTTTTAGAAGTGCTTGCTAGCAGCCTCTTGGGGAAAAACTGTAACAACCTGTCTGCATATCCCCCCAACCCAGCTGCTTAATCCTCTGTTTAGAAGAGGCTGTGAAGGGGCAGAGTCTCAGCAACACCAAGCCCACAGAGCTCACAGAGCAGGATTAGGGAGACCGAGCTGTAAGAGACAGGACCACTGGGCTCCCCGAGGAGGACATCCCCCATCTGGAAAGCTTTCACACCTTTTCAAGAATTGAAGTCCAGAAAAACAAGCTAGCAATGACTTCTCAAGACAAAAATACAGTGGGTCCATAGATTCCACCACTTGCACCTGCTTCCCTTTTCTTCCTTATCAAGTATTCAGAATCTTAAAACTGCTTTTGCTGAATTTTGCATGTTTTGGTTTTGTGAAGACAATGAGTATTATGTTGCATCATTAATATCAGCTATTACTTAGCTGCAAAAAGACAGATAGATTACAAAATCCAGGCACACTGAAAAATCCATAAAGTGATTAAAATTTATTTGGTATGTGCAGTTTGGGTTGCAACTTGGCATGACAGAATGTGTGGTTTATAAAACAAGCATACTTACTTCTCTTGGAGGAAAATTTATGCAGGGCAGCGATCCAATTCAGACTACAGAGGCTAAACATTTCAAAAGAAAGCACTTAAGGTACATGTATGTCCTCAACTGGCCTTCAGCTCAAAGATACGTATGTATATACATTTTGTCTACTCTAAGCAAGTAAGTCAACTATCTCAGAGGTAAGAGTCAACTACATGAATGTCTCTGCAGAACAAATAGAAAGGAGAAAACTTGGTAATAAAAATTAATCTGAGTAAATACAGTAGCGAACTTTAAAACTGCAGGCCACGGATCAAATATACTAGCAAGAAGATGGACAATGCAGTGGTTTAATATTCTTCTGATACTGACAGATGAACAGAAGTTAATAATAATCTGGTTTCTGTCAAGAATACCTTGCAGATGGTGAAGATTCCCAAGCCAAAACAAAACAACTAATCTTCTGAACGATTAAGTCTCTTGAAACCACTGTATGACTAGAGTTAGCAGGTTTCATTTAATCTTCCTGGAAAGCTTTGTACAGAGTGAATTTTAATATCTGCTAGCTGGCAAAAACAAAAAGAAAAAAAAATGAAGACATATGTATAAGTCAATAAAGAGGCCAAACCTCATCAATTAGGTCTGAATAGTTTGCATCCTTAAGTATACCAATTGTGTTGCACCAGAAAAAATTTGTGTTCAAGTGATGGATCTATATCTCTTTCAAGTCCAAGCCCGAGCTACAGCAGCAGACACTTCGACTGCATGTGGATTGAATTTTTCTTATCTTTTTTTTAAGTAATTTTCCTGTGGAAAAGTTCAGTAAAAAAAATAGCAGTTCTAGCTATAATTGCTTAAGCATTTTGCAGTTTCTTTGATGGCCGCCAAAACAGAGCCTGATTTCAGTATCTTATATTCTCATTTTGAGATGACATTTTAGGATAAAATTTGCTTCTGAAGAGGGGAACTAAGATACATTCACCTCAGAAAATGGATTATGTGAAATGCCTTTCCTGGTGTGGTTCCAACTCTAAAAGAAGAAACATCTTTTCTTATATACATTAAAAACAGTTCTTAAATGAATGGCCCTAGGGGTCTGTCTCTACATTTTGTTTGAAAAAATAAAAGGAATGCCTAACAGCACTAGCAAAAAGAAGCACATGTAAAACATGCAATTTTATTCCAAAAGGGCGGAAATTATTTTTTCCTTTGCTTGTCATTCAGAAATCACTTTCTGTAACTCACTGTATAGACAAGTGTCTCGTGACTACAAGAGAGAGCAACAAAGCTAAATGCATGGCGTTCTACAGCTGTGATCCTATACAGTTTTGTCATAACCCCAGCAGTGGAACCAGTGGTAGTGGCACTAGAAAAAACTTTTCATGGACACTGTTAACAGCACAGAATGTGTAATCATCTCAGCCAACTTTTAATTTGTTGGGGTGTTTTGCAAAACCTTAATGATTGTAGGAGACATTAAGAAAATGGGGTGGCAGATACACATTAGACGGGCAACTGAGGAGTTGGGCACTGCCAGACCTCTCAACACAGCAATGGAAAAGTTGCAACCATGTCTCAATTCAATTTTCTTTTAATCTAAAACAATATACAAGGGAATATGGTGAGAAGTAATGAGCTGGTATTGCTTCCGTAGAAGTCATAATTGAGTCCAATAAAGCCCACAATGTGGTCCTAGAGTCAGCCAATTGTGTATCAGGCACCTTAGTCCCCAGACATGCATTTTCCCCCTAAAACTGTCAATAGCATTAGGAAGCATGTAATATGTGCAGTGGTTACTTTTTCAGAAAGCAATCTATTGACTTATTTCAGACTGCAATTATTGCCAGAATCAGCTTGAACAATTTAAAGATTTTTCCCAGAGCTGGAATTAGAGTAAATATGCATCTCTTCAGACTGCTCAGCCCTTTATAGCACATGTGCAACATAATAAGTGCCAGATTCAGAGCAATGATAGTGGTCATTCAAATTCTGTACTGCAGAAGAGAAGATAAAAGGTGTGAAAACCATCAACAGACTGATTTTGACTTCTAAAGTTAGTATCTGAACATTATCAGCTATGGTGTAACCATCCCTATTGGGCGGTTGAAGGTGCTTAGCCATTAGATCAGGAACGGACAATCTGGTCTTCTCAGAGGGCACCTACTTTGGGCCTCTCAAGGCAGGCAGGCAGGCACTGGACGGCAGCACCTGATTAAGCAGGGGCATTGCTCACTTTGCACATTAACTTACTGGTAAAGCTGTTCCCACAGCCAGAAACTTGGGTTTACATTCTTTGTTTAAGCAATTTGAAAGGCCCATATTCCTTCTCAGGTGTCTCAAGGCATTGGTGAATTTAAAGGGCAGTCTCAATTTTTGTAGCCCCAGACAGGCTAAAGTGTGGAAAAGAAGCTGAAAAGCAAAGCATGCAGTGGAGTTCATTTCCGTAGCCTGGAAGTAGGCTACAAGGTCAGGGGCAAAATTTGTAGCTTTCACTCACTGTTTCCTGGATTGTTTACACATTTTGCAAGAATCTTTTTTCTTTCGTTTTCTGGTTTTTTTCCAAACAAAAAATTAAACAAGCCAGGAAATTCTTAATTAGAACCATTCAGCATGGTACATTCCAATTGCATATTCACTAAAGTGGAACAAGAAAATCAGAAAAATTATGGAACTCTCCATACCATGGGACACCTTTTTAGGAGGTAGAAAATATATCTGGATGTAAGATTCTTTTTTTGTCAGAACTTTAACAGAGAAAAATTACAGAATGGTAGTCACTTGGTTTTCCATAACAGGTGTGAACTCTGGTTTGGGGGTTTTTGCATTCTCACTGAGGGAGCGTTTTTTGTCTGCTTAAAAATCTGCAATTACCCCTCAAACTGCATCACCAATCAACATTTGGGGCTTCCCTAGTTCTAAGGATTGCAGCTAAATTGTAGCAGTAAAATTACAAAAGACCATTTTTGACATTATAAGACCTCAATATGTACTACATGTCAAAACATTAACGTTCATATAAAATTATTAATTACTATTAGTTAACTTAGTCTTCTTACAATCTGAGGCCCATCTATTAGCAAACACATTCTGCACTACCTCAGCAATTCCATCTGAGGTTTAAACAAAGAACTTGTGTTTTGATACTCTTTTGATATTTGGATAACATTCCGACTTTTTATTAGAGATTTTTTAGTGAAGTGCCATCCTTGACTGTAAGCTGGCAGTTAAATTTATCATTCCAGTAACAGCCTATACTGAACACAGATTTATAGTTCAGTATAAACTAAAAGGTTGGAATTAGCATTATCTGTTGATAATGAAAATTACATGTGCTGAAAAAAGATGCTTGAGTCAACATGATGAATGAGTAAAGCAGTGGGGAGGGAGAGGCCTGAGCTGATCTGACCCATTGAAATGGGCCAGCTCTCTTGTGTTTGTCTATAAAATATAAGCCAAAAAAAAGCTGTTTCCAGCCTCCAAGGTTAGTATTTCATCAGACAACAGCAGGATACTGGCATAGCAACACTGCCTCCACAACAGATAGGACTTCTAAGTGCTGGACCAGACTGGGAAACACCCCTAGAGGAAATTTTCCTTCTTGCTATCTCTTTCATGGACGTTTTTTCTTTTCTGTAGTCCTCCTTTCTACATCAGAAACTTGTACCAGTTTTCTAACATGAAATAAGCTGTGTGAACCCTCTCCAGCCTTCCTACAGTAAAGTGGACAACAGCATGATTGATTAATAGCACCTAGATTTGGAAAGTTTCTTTAAAGACATTTAAATCAAATAAAAAACTTGGCAAAGTACTAGCCTTTGACCAGCCTGATGCATCTTTCACAGAAAACAGTTAATGCCATTTTTCTATCCTTGCCTGGAAAAGGTTGCTGAAGTGCTTCGAGAAACAGAATTTCTCCTGTTCAGCCCCCCCTGTAAAGTTAATTGCTTGAAACACTGTTAGATGATACAGCAAAAGGACCATACAGGTTTTTCTTTACTGTATTTTTTGCCTTTGCAGGATGAGCCATTAGAAAACATCTTACTTCTGTTTCTCTTTTCAAGGATTTCTCCTGTTGACAGGAACATTTACATGAGAATACAGAACAGGCACTGACTGACACTGTGTTGAAGCTTATGAAACTATCAAATTATGTTAGGTTAGAATAAATGTCACTGGCATACAGGAACATAGCATGCTTACTAAAACTTCTGCATTATTAAGTTTGAATATTTACTGAAAACTAATTAAAGATAGTCTGTTCAAAATTAGGGAGTTTGGTTGGAGCTTTTTGTGTAGGGAAAGGGAAACTACAATTTATTTAAACTACTGAAACAGGTGATACCTGATCAGTTTTGCCACATCTCACATTTCTAATGGAGACAGGTTTGAGATTAAGCTGAAAAATGTATTCCAGTAATGAGGGAGTTATTTCCCATTCTGTGTTATTTCATTGTGTAAACAAATACACTCATGCATATGGACATTATAATGTGAGTAAAAAATAACGGCTCAAGAGCTAATAAAAATCTCTTTTTTTTTTTTAAACTACTTATAGTCAAGATGTAGCATGGCTGAAACTCAAAACCTGCTACAGGAATGATCTGCAAATCTCACTGCAACAAACAATTCCTATTTCTGGCCAGGCTGAGAACGGTATGTAAAATTCAAAATGCACTGAGAGAAAGAACTGTCCAATATTTTGCATAGATATAAAAGGATCTGGAACAATACAGATACAGCCTAACAACCACAAACCATTTGAACAAAATATAGTGGCTGAGACACTCTTTGAGGGTGAAGGCAAAGGTATCGGTAGTATTCTTTCCCTGGGAAAGTGGATGAAGTCACTCAGCAAATGACATTTTAAAGTTGTTTCCATCTAAAAATGAAGAATTTTTTGAGAGTGCAGGGATATAAACTTGGGACCAAGCATTCATGAACGATACAGAGCACTCTAACAACACAAAGAAGGAACGAGAGCTGCCTCTCTCATCGAATGACCCCCAGTCAATTCAGGGAACAGGGAGGTGTATCAGCAAGGGGATGTAATGCACAGATGTGTGGGAAAAGTGCCATTTACTGAGAGAGACAGCATCAAACACAAAATGGCAAAACCTTCTGGTGCTGTGGAAACTGGGAAAAACCAGATAAATGGCAGGTGTCAAATATGGAAATATAATGAGGAGTACAGATATGAAGGGATAAAAATGAAAATTTAAAAAAAAAAAGGATAAAGAAACATAAAGGTTATACAGGCCCATTTGAAGGAAGATTAAGACCATTATTTAAACAGCAAAAGAGAACAAATAAATGATGTGGCATCTAATACTTTTCTGGCCTCTGCCTTCAGTAAAGGATAAATCAGTGCTGACCACAATTTTCTAACAAAAGGAAAAAAGAAAAGGAGAGAAACTTTTGGACTTGTAAGATAAACTATGGGTATCCCTTTTACCAGGTGTGATGAAATTACACTTTAGTACTAAGAAATGGATGGACACACCGTTAAGAGTTGTCTTGAAAACCCCATGAAAGACTGCAGAACTGGAGAACAATGGGGAGAATTGGAGGGGTGGAGGAAAATCCACAACTGGGTTTGGGTTTTTTGAAATATCCTTCATCCTTACTTCTTTTGTCCAGTTGTAAACAATGTAGATGCATATTACTTCTTCATCCTTTCTCTATAATTTTTGATCAAAATTGTGTTTCCACTATAAATTGCTCTGGATGTTGTAAGCAGCAAGCTTTCACTTTGTATCGTTAAATATCTTAAGTCAAGAGAATTTCTGGAAAAAGAAGGAATTACAGGATCTTGCTGCTGGTTATGAGTTACCGGGCACATAATTTTCAGCTTTTTTTCATTTAAGAACTTATGGCAAATGTCATATATTATGGACATTTGATGTGCATGGCTTTTCATTTCTTTAGATTCTTACGGGAGCAGAATAAGAAAGTTTACCTGAAAAAACAAAATCTTCATGCAATACAGACCATAACAATAAAATATTGTATCAATATTCCTGTAAGTGTTTTGACTCAAAATACTGAAACATTCATTAGCTAAAGCAATTAACATTGGTAGAATCATTCTCAATTTACCAACTGGGTTAACTCTGCTCCAAGTTAGAACAACACTGATGTATCTGACTGCACAGAGAAAATTCTGGCACAGGTCAGCAAGCCCAATCTCTAGATGATCTATTTTTCTTCACAGCAGGGTGGACTTGTGAGATATTCATGTGAAAATTTCCAAGTACACAAAACTTATATAATTTGAATTTGTGCTCTGATCCATAAAACCTTTGAACTGGGATTTCTAGTATAACATGCAACTTGAAGGAAGATAAAGGTTCAGGATCTCAAGCATAGATATCCACAGCGAAGGAAAATATACATCAGTGTCTCCCTTTGTATCTCATAGAGATAAATGCACAAAGCATCTGACAATATTTTTAGCTGAAACAGTAAAAATTATACAGTCAATTCAAGCTTTGGCTATCTAATACTGAAGACATGTTCAGCTTTATCCTCAAATTCACAGTTCTCCTAAAGCTGGCTCTGACACGTAGGCAGAGGAATGTTTGTTTGGCTTGCTGAAGCAATTATGAGGACCAAATTAAAATATCAGTACTAGGAATAATATGCCTCTTACCTATTTTCTTCTTAAGGTAAGAGCAACTGCATTGGATTATGTCTAGGGAAAACACCCATTTTCAAATAAAAACTATATGGAAGAAAATAGAAGATGTGAGATGTACTGTAAGGGGTGAAATACTAATGGCATTTGAGCAGGCTGATCTAGAAGTTGTTGGGAGGAGGTAGCAGGAGAGATTGGATGAGATAATATTTACGGTTCCCTTCCAGCCCAAACCATGCTATGATTCTACGATTACATTTTAGTCTGTGATTTGGTCAGGGACATGCTGTAAGCAGCAGTTCTTGGGACTTTGAGAACTGAAGAAATGCTATAATTTAGATTGTGAGAACATAAGATATTTAGTATTTCAACATTTCTTTTCTGCCCTGGTTGCTTGAAAATGGAGGCCTGCAGATATCCAGTCCAGTGGAAGCCTTATCAGGCAGCAAGATATAACTAACAGTGAAACCTATGACTTGGGGAGAGAAGGTAGAATTTCTACCAAAAGTGTTATTCACCTCTTCTATACAAATTCAACAGAAAAATATTCAATCAACTTGATGATAAATTAATAAAGCATGATAAACACTGCTTGAATTTTGACTGATTTTTTTACTTGTCCATTGACTTTTGGAGAATAATTAAAGGAAAATGATAGTTCCTTCCAAAATTTGGAGATGCATCAAGTCCTTTCTTTCAAGCCTAGCCAGCAGAGAAGAATATCAAGCAGCAACTATTGTATCCTGGTTTTGGCTTGTACATCATGCAGAGAGCTCCACTCTACAGTGTCAGCCAGGTACAGGTATGCCAATGACTCAGTTTGACAAAGATGTACAAGTATCTCCCAAAATTTATAACTGGTATCACAAAGTTTTTCAAGTTTACTACAAACACAAAGAAATATTATCAGTAATTTTCTGCATTGTACATGCTTGAAAAGAACAGAGTTTGGCAACAAAGACTCTTTTCTTTATTCCTTCCCCCTCTTTCAAATTATTCTGTGTGGTTCCTATTTTGACCAGTCAGGTATGAGTTATTTTCTTCTTTGTTAGCAAATTGTTAAAGAAGGTAGCAAAATTATCCATACTAGCAATTAGATGACTCAATGTTTATCCAGTGTTTGCAGTAAGATGATATGCATTTTAGCTGGTTGTTGGGTGATGACATCATTACTGTCCCATTGCAGTTGCTATAGAAACACAACTGGGCTTTTTACAGGCCAGGCAACAGAAAAGCTGCAGATATTTGCTTGTTTCTGGTTTTGATACATGACTTGTCAGCCAAAGGGTAAGACCTTATAATCTTGTACCTGACGGAGAAAAGAAGTATCAAAGTTCATCTATATCCTAAAAAGAGTAGATTTAATAAGGTCATTACTAAATGATAGTTTTTCCTGCAGTTCAACCCATATTAAACAGATCATGATGCCAGCTAGGGAAGGACTTACTATGAAGTGAACTGAGTACATCTGAGTATCCTCACACTGGCTTGTAGTAGCAAGTCCGGGTTGTGGTATTTATACCTCTCCATCACATTTACATTTAGATGCTGTCAGCTGCATGCATACTTTCCAATTCCTTATAAAACCCCAAGCAAGCATTCAAGGCAGATAGACTCCTGTTTAAATCTCACATGAAAGTGAAAATACTTAAGAGATCTTTGTGGATTTGAGTCTGCACTAGACCCTGCATTTCTGTAAAACTCACATTGCATATTCTCTGGGGTTATACTCCTTAAGCACGCCACATATTCTGAGTGTGCAATGTTTGGTATTTGCAGTTCAGGAGGGAAGACACAATAAAGATACTACAAGACCAGGGTTTACCCCTTCTAAAATATGTTCATAAATGAAATCACACTTTATGTTTGCATGTTTTGGTGTAGAAATTTTCATCACAGTTGTGAAAGAAGACAATCACACAGATTTCAGAATTTGGTTTTGACGTATGTAGATTTGCAATTTAGAAACACAAAAGTTCTCTTTCAATGAAAACAATCCTGTAAAAATCATTTGTGTGGTTTTTGGTTTGGTATTTCGTATGAAACAGTTATTTAAAGATTATTTTGGAAAGAGAAACTAAGACTCCATGCTTTCATAGAAGGTCTGAAAAGTGTCACTTCACCACTATCAGTGTCAAAAAAATCTTTCAAAAATACTTCTATTAAAATCAATGCAAAATAAATGCCACACATTGCACAAGATGCTACATGATCTTAAAACTGATAAACCAGTTACAATTCAGACTCAGAGCATGAAACCTTAATTTCTTTGCATACATGGAGGCATGTTTACTTACATGCCTATGAGTTAGGAGCCAAAGTTGCAATTACAAAGAAAACATAATCAAATGTAGGCAACAGAGACTAGATGGTGTTTGAGGCAGCATGAGTCTGTTTCAGGGGACTGGACTGGTTTAAAGATTGTCTTGACTTGCTCTGTAACTGTAGTGAGATCTCAGTCATATAACACACTTAAGACTCCTAAACTGAGACACTTCACTTAAGATGTCTTAATTTGTAGATAAATCTCAACCATGTATCTGAAAAGTAGAGTATAATCATTACACATTAGAATAACATAATAAAGGGGGTGGTTGTAAGGGCAGTAGGAGCAAAGACAAGTGCTGTGTTTGGGTACTATTCTTCTCTTCCATAGTAAGGCAGCATGTTTTCATCTGGAAGTCTAAAACTTGGCTTTGAGTATATGAAACTCCAGGCTCATACAGAAAAGTAGGTAAAAGGGTCTTGGTATGGTCTCCTACAAAGGAATGAACCTTATCTCAGGGGTGGATTTACTTGGCAAAATATCCAAATCAACTCTGCTATTAAAGAAATATTTGTCATGCAATAAATCATCTATTGGAGAGACTTCCTGTCCTTACACCCTTCTCTAATAGCACAGACCAGCTTAGCTCAACCTCAGGCATATTCATAGAAACACAGGAACATAGAACATGGTCAGTTAGAAGGGATCCATCAGGATCATCAAGTCCAACTCCTGGCCCATACAGAACACGCCGAGAATCACACCATGTGCCCGAGAATGCTGTCCAAACGCTCCTTGAACTCTCTCAGGCTTGGTGCTGTGACCACTTCCCTGAGGAACCTGTTCCAGTGCACAACAGCCCTCTCAGTTAAAAGCCTTTTCCTGATATCCAGCCTAAACTTCCCCTGACAGCTTCATCCCATTTTCTTGCATGCTGTCATTGATCACCAGAGCGAACAGATCAGTGCCTGCCCCTCCACTTCCCCTCATGAGGAAGTTGGAGGCTGAATGAAGTCTCCCCCCAGTCTCCTCCAGGCTGAACAGACCAAGTGACCTCAGCCACTCCTCATATGGCTTCACCTCCAACCCTTCACCATCCTCATGGCCCTTTCTGGATGCTCCCCAATAGCTTAATATCTTTTATATGTTGTGGAACCCACAACTGCCCCCAGCACTCGAGGTGAGGCTGCCCCAGTGCAGAGCAGAGCGGGACAATCCCCTCCCTTGCCCGGCTGGTGATGCTGTGCCTGATGCCCCCTGGGACAAGTTGGTCCTCCAGGCTGCCAGGGCAGAGCTGACTCAGGTTCAACTTGCCATCAACCAGGACCCCCACGTCCCTTTCCACAGTGCTGCTCCCCAGCATCTCATTCCCCAGTCTGTACACACAACCAGGGTTGCTCCATCCCAGGTACAGAATCAGGCCCTTGCCCTTGTTAAATTTCATGTATGTCCATAGCTTAATTCAGTTTAAAAAGGAGCAACAGTGGGGAAAAAAAAGCACAATGCATTTTAAACTTTACCATAACAATATTCAAATGTACTTTTTCCTAGAACAAAAATTAAACAGATTTTTCCAAGTGCATTTTTCTTTTTTAAGGAAGAAACACAGCTCCAAAGCAGACACTGCTTTTTATCTCTGTTTTTATCTGACTCTTTTTATCAGAAATGTATCCAAAACCAACAGGAAACATTCATTAATTGCACACAACAACAAACCTAGCACATCTGCACTATCTTTTTTTATCTCAGCAGTGTTGAAAGACTACATTTCCTATTGTAGTACCAGGTTGAACTACTCCACTTTGAGAGTGAGCAAGCAGCATTACATTTTTTTAACCACTGAGTTACTAGAAAGAGACTTATCAGTATTTTTAAACAAAAAATATATTATTGTATGATTTGCATGCATGTATACTAGTCTGTAATAAATTATTAAGACTTAAGCCATTCTGCAAAGTGAATCAGGTAATTATTTCCCTTGTTAAGGAGTATATGTGAGCTTTTATTCAAATAAATGCAAATAACAATATCCTATATTTTATTGGTGATGTGTTTTTGCACTGGTGAACAGTTACATGAATGTTTCCACTGAAGTCATCCTGCCAGCTTCAGCAATGAAGTGTTCAGCTAGATGAGTAAGAGACAGACTGTGTAATTTAATTTTCCTTTCTTTTTTACATCAATACAAGTAAAATCTGTTGGCTAATAGTCTAGTATACTCTCCTATGATGAAAATTAACAATATAAGCAGTTTTGGTTAGACACCGAAAGTGATAAATTTTGTCAAATGAAAATATTTTTGGAAATCCTAAATGACTACCGAAGAAGGATTTAGAGAAAATTCCAACTCACACGTAATTGCAGTGGTACCATCTCTGTGCAACCATGTATTTACTATGGCATTTAAGCAATGCTATCTCTCAAAATTAATGGCACTGAATGACTTAGCAGGACACAGTGAAAAATAATTCATTCTCCTCTAAAAACCTTTTGCAAAACATATTTCCTCTCCAGTTTAATTAAAACCATCTAAATCTCAGTCATTCCTTTTTATTTGCTCACATTATTTATTTAATGCTGAAATCTTTTATTTATATGGGATTGTGCAGGTAATTTATTTATAACATAAGTTATTTAACTGAACTAGCAGTGAATTGTGCATGAGATCACCTGTGCCCATAGAGAACTCAACTGAAGTGATTCAGATCCCATCGAAATGCAATCAGCCTTCGAGCCATGGCCTTAGTCACAGCACTTAGATTTTCCCTTTTATAAAGGGTTAGAAGAAGGTTCCAGTGCAGAGAGGATGCCACCAGTTATAGCATGTTCTCTAGATGTGTGTGCCCATTTGTGGTTTGGAAGGTAAGTATTTGTTAATTCTCATCAGTTACACAAAGAATTTTGTTAAGGGCAAAAGGAACACACCTCATATGCAAACCCAAGAATTTATTGGCAGCTTAATTAGTCTTAGCAATCTGATCCATTATTTTTAACCTACTTGCAAATAAAATTTTATTACATACATAATATGGTATAAAATGTAGTACGATGTATTACATACGTATATTATACACAATTCAAATTATATATATCCAAACCTTCATGTTTTTGATGTTTTATTGACCTTCTTAAGGTCAAACACTTGGTGGGGTGCAGAGGGGGGGAAATGAAGGGACACAGAGGAGAGGAGGAAAGAAGGGGAGTCTGCTGTATGAAGAGAATTTTTCCAGGAGGATAGCAGTGTGGACTGCTATCGTCCTCACTTAGAGTAATTTTAAGGTTTGATAACATGTTCTACACACCTTGTTTTTTCTTCATTGTTCAGCAAGACCACATGTGAGGGATTGGTTACGTGAAAAGGGACATATAGATTCTTTGCAGCTTACTGATCTGAGAAGCTGGCTACGTGAGAACGGGCACATAGACCCTTGCAGCTAGCTGAGCAAGGTCTCATAAGACAATACACCACACATCCTGTGTAACAACTGAAGTTACAGAATATTACATGTATCTTGCTCAGTAACTGAACCACCATTGAGTCTTACTGCTGAGCTATGGGTTTATTTGCAGAGCCAGCAAGGTTAGGTTTTGGCATTATAAACAATAGACATCTGTGGTTAGAAGGCCAGGGAAAAAGGCAGAACTGCTGACCACAAAAGGGGAACTAAGGAGGGGTTTAGGATCAGCTTAGTAGACGTGAACCACTTAGAATGCGCCTTTAGGAAAATGCATGAAGCCTATTATTGTTAGTATATAAGGAGCTTTGGTACAATCAATAAATCGGATTCCTGTTGATCACTCATATTGAGCGTCCGGGTTTTTCCTCTATCGCGACAACCACAGAGCAAGTCAATTCTCTGGGTTGTTTTGTTTTCTTTTTTTTAACTGCTTTTGGTAAATCTGTTTCTGATATAACAAACTTGCCATGATATAACAAACTTGCCAAGGTTTCATTCCTTTGCTGGTGACTGGAGAGCCACTTAACAGCCCAGAGTCTCCAGAATAAATCTATGCCTGTGTTTTTAAGACCTGTGTCTGTCACCCCATGCCTTTACTTCTCTGTGCTGCAGCTCATTGTAGCCTTACAGGGAATTAATTCCACACACAATTAACACTATTTATTGTGTACTAGTTGCAGAAAAAGCAATAATCATCACAACCACACAATCATAGAGAGTCAAACAAACACCAAAAAAAGTAGGTGATAGTCACCTGGCCATTAGGTAAGTAGTGCTGCAACTTAAATCTCCAGGGAGGCCAAGATGGAGCCTAGGGGAAGATCTGTGGCCTATTACAAGCAAAACTGTCCCCAAATTCACTGGACTACAAGGTTACATATGTCGTTTGAAGAGACAAAAATAAACTTAGCTGGTGGTTTCTAGGACAGAAAAAAAATCAGTGACAGATTTCTACAGCAAAAGTGCATCTGCAATCTACCTCTGAACACCATATGTGAGATAAAGCTGAGGGTAACATGCTTGAAGTTAAGTCTATTGTGGTTGAATTACGCATCCATGCAAGATCCGGGAAATTAGGTAAGTCACCTACAAACTGATATACACAAGGATGTATTTGTATGTCCAGTTGACTATATTATATTTCAGAGTAACAAGATGCACATGTATAATATTTTCAAGCACATGCCAGTCTTTCCCTAACCCTTTTGATCCATCTGCTCAGATGAAAAATCCAACAGACCAAATCCCAAAAGAAAAACCTAAAAAAGAATTTTGAACCCTGGCTTCAGAAGTCTCAAACTCTTTTAATCTTCTATTTGGTCCCTTACAGACCAGTTCATTTCACAGCAAGATGCCGCTTGAATGACACATGACTTTTCATTGGGATGGTACTGTGCAGGGCCAGAAGTTGGACTCAGTCATCCTTGTGGGTCCCTCCCAACTCAGCTGACTCTGTGATTTTGTAATTCTGCAGTGTGACAGGCAAAATCTACAATTTTTCATGCAAAGCTTTTCTTATCTTGATTGCTACACATTGACACCATCATGTGATTTCTTCCATATGAGTACTTCTTTCCTGCTGTTTTAACTACCGTCCATCTACATCCATATCTATTTTCATTGTTTACTTATAAAATTTTAAAACAAGCCCACACTGTGCTAGGACTGGGATTAAAATATTTATGGATGTTGCATAGGTATCATGGAAACCAAAAAAGGAAGCTGTGATTAGTATATCCACCAGGTTGCTAAGCAAAGAAGCATCTTTTCCTTTACAGACTGGATGACTGCAGGAGATTTAGGGAAAATGCAATCCTTATAGAAAGGAAACCCACAGGTCATCAGGTAAGAATAATGTAAAGTAAGTTTCACGAAAGCTTTCAGTTTGAATGTAGGGGAGGTCTGGGTAAAAAAAAATAAAATTGTTCATTGCAACCCCCCCAACTCATTATTATATCAAATTGTTCCTTACTTTATTCAAATTTGTTCCTTCCTTTATTCATACCTCGTGAAAGAATCAGTTTATTTTCACATTATTACATTGCCCTTCATAATACAGAATTTCACAAGAGTTTTATCCTATAAAAAGTGAAAAGGAAGCCAAAATTATTGAAAGGAAAAGTCCTTCACACCCAAGACAGACATGTCTAGCAGATTTCAGCTTCCAGCCAAACTGTTGGTATGGCAACAAAAGACATTCATAGTTCAAAGACAGAATTGATAGTGTGAGATATATTGTGTGTTCACGTTCAAAAATACATTTTGAAGCTCTGTTATTTGATTAGTTTTAAAGGCGGATGCTCTTTGGTATATGTTTTCCAAGTCAAACAGATCTGATAAAATTCTTACAAAAATTATTATAAATAATTAGCACTCCCTCAAAAGCAGTAAGGAAAGAGGTAGTTTTCTGATCAGTCCCACATCATTTAAGTTACTCATGTTTGTGAACAGAATTTATATACTGTTTTGCTTCTCTGTCTGACACAGTTTCTGAAATTTCACTGTGGGGGATTCTGACATTAAAGTAACAATGTATCAGGTACAACAAAAACACTGATACCTTGTAAGTGCAAATATATAATTTCAAGTATCAAATAAGAATTGTATTAGTGAAAACCACCCCTTACCTCAAAATAGTATCTGTTATAGCCTGGCATGCAAAATCCTTTTTATATAATAAAGCAAGAGGCTCATCTAGATGTTCTGAGATAAATGATACATAGGGCAGTCATCTCCAGGCTCCATTCATCTATCTTACTCATTCTGCCTTAAACATACTGAACAACAATTTGTCAAAAATGTCATCAAGGCATCATTTGGGCCTCTGACATTGAAGAACATTGAGTATTTTGTTGCTTGTAGCTGTACCAAGAGCACATACTGACAGATGCTAGGAAGTTTGGCTCATTTTCACCATACAAAATTAAAAGGCATATCTGTGATGCACTCCACATGTTGATCTTAGCCCACAGCACCCATCAGTCCTGAGCAGAGGACATCCATCACCCTGCTTGGCTGGAACTATACTGTCCCATTTTTAAAAATTTTCCAAAAGGCTGGTGCTACACAGGTCACTATCTTTTCTTGTTGATACATGAGAGCAGCTGGAGACATAAAATACCAAATACAACATCTGAGCTCTGCTGATAAAATGGCCAGACATTTAAATATGTTAGATGCATCTATCATGTCCTTGTATGCTGGTAAAAAGAATCCCAAAATTGTCAACTACACTCTTTGTTGAAGCAACTAAACACCCATGCATTGTTTTTTTACTGGAAGCTACTTTTACTTTTTACATCTGTATTATTAGTGCCATAAAAGGTAACCTCATGCTAATCACACTATACCCTCTCCAACTTGTATTTGTGCAATGTGAAGATGTCTTCACAGATAAGTTACTGAAGCATATTAAATCAAACAGTCAATGTGAATTTGCTTGGTAGGTTACTCTACTAATGGAAACACACCAAGAAAACTGGCAAAAGATGTAATTTGTGGTACTTGGCAAGATAACACAGTGTGTGAAGGCAATGCATCTTCAGAGAAAACAAACAAAACAACAGCCTTTTCATCACTTTCAGAATTCATTAGCTCAAAGGAATTTAATTTCAATTCCTATACAGCCTTAGTATATGCCAAATGTGTGCATGCATGTGTATGTTCCACCAGCTTTCTGGTATATTCACTTGGCATTACACTCTGCAATTCAGGCAAAAGCTTAACTAAAATTCTCTGATACAAGACCTCCTTCTTTATTAAATCATGTTTTAATTTTATTATGCCACAGCATGTGGATACAATTTCTGAGCAGCCAACAAATCTCTTTTGTTTTAGCAAAAGTAATAATTTTATTTTACTTTGGCCAAGGCTGTTACTGTATTTGACTTCACTTTGTATCAGTCCTTATGTCCAGAAACCAATCTTGTTCAGATTTCAGAGGTCTTACTAAGGACTTTAAATACTAACTGTAAAAAGAAAGAAATATCTAACTTTTTGTAAGAGTTAAAAGTGTTTTCAACAGTGTTTACTTGTTTGAGTGCAAATACAATGCTGGAAAGCTGAAGGAATAGTAAACTCCATGTGCAATGCTAATTGTCTTATATTAAAGAACAGTATCACTTATATGTTTTCTTACGTCCTCCTTACACCAGAACTCAGCATTTTTCATTTCACTGTAATGAATTATTTTCTAATGGATATTCAGCACTAAGTCATTTATACCAATTTGTTTCAGTAACAAATGAATTCCAGAAGTACCACAACTAAGAAAGCACTGATTCACTACCTAGTTGGTTTCTGCATTTCTACACAGACCCCCAGTGAATAACCACAGACCCTCAAATTGGCACTTCCTTTCTTTGACCTCAGACTCAGCAGGAGTCCCTCTGGCCCTGTCCATGCTGACTGCAGGAAGCAGAAGAGGTCACTTTAGCTCTTGTGGATCTAAAGAACACTGCTTTGGAGTTTCCCCTCTGCACAGATGTCAGTTGTGGTAAGACTGATAGAAACTTTAATTCTGAAGAACTTTACTTGTCTGCCAAATCTATTTGAAATTGGCCAAGAGTCTTAATACTTAATCTTTTTTACACTTTTTTTTTTCTGTAGAGGCTAGGGTAAGGGAAAGTGAATTTTGACCAGATTCATTCCCTTTCATATTCATTTTCAACACTAAAATTTTAATAACTAAGAATTCAGATGTTCAGCTCTTCCAGATTTAGCCTTGCCAGTAGAAAGTTATACTACATTATTAAAGAGTGCGCTCAGAAGTTTTTTCCTATTTTTTCCCCCTTATTTTTTTTCCCTTATGAAAGCAAACTGTATGTTAAGTTTAAAAGCATTCCAGCAAGACTGTGAAATAAGAACTTCAGCAAGCTTAGAAATGTAATCATTCTTGCAAATGAAATGTCCCAGATTCTTAAGCTTCCCCAGGACACAGCCAACTCCTATTAATATTATTAGTAGTAGTAATATTTAAAGACAACTGGATGATAGACCTCTTTTCTTTTTGCATCTCTCACCATTATCCAGAACTGTAGCCTTTATTAGAATTTTTTTACATTATATTTCTTATTACTGACTGATGGTACATTTCTTGCCAATAGCAGATACTTCAAATTCAGAACCAACTTGTATATCTATACTTTTTTCTTCAGTTCCACACTTTTTTCCTTTGATGAGAGGGATTTTTAAATTAAAACAAACAAACAAAAAACCCACATAACAGCTGACAAACACTTACATGTTTATGTTAAAGACAGTCAACTCAGTGCTTTCAAATAATTTATTTTTTTAAAAATCAATATCTATAAGAACTGGATAGTTTATAGAACAGGTAATGAGATGTGAAGACTTCTATCAGTATTTAGGTCCAGCCATAAAACTGAAAATAAAGAATTACTGAGATCACCATACCAGTGAGCATCTGTTATTGACCGTTTACTGATGAGAATCCAGTTTCTCATGAGAAAGAGCAGTCACATCAGAACACAAATGTAGCTGACATATCGCTTGGTATCATTATTCAGGAGACAAAGACAGTTGTCCTCTTTCATTTGGAGCATTATATTTTTGGGTGTTGCACTAGATCTGTTCAGCCTGTAAAGGAGGTATATTTCTGCCATTTTCCCTCTAATATGCTATACAAAAACTAACTTCCCCTTTTTGCCCCAAAATAATTTTAAAAATTAATAATATATTCCAGTTAGATGGTACACATTTGTCCCTTGTTATCTTCCTTATATAACCACAGTACCATTTGACTTCTAGCATGTTTTTACCTCGGGACAACTGAGGGAAATATACATTCAAAATCAGTATTCCTAGATAACACCTGGATACACAGATCTTCTAAACTATAAAACAACAGCAAAGCATCAACACGTTAATTTTCAAAACCCTCCTGCAGAGAAACAAAGACAAGAAAGCATTACAATGTTCATTTCACAGAGTACAAAAAGACCAGATGTTTGCAGGGGTCATCTGTTCAGGGTAACAAAGCATAAATAATAGTGATAAATCAGCATTTTCTTGCTATCAAGCTTTAGATAAAGATTACAATTTCCCTTCTTTAAGCTGAAAACAACAAATACTCCTCTGTTTACTCTCAGAAAAATTAGTCAACGAGAAGTAGCAGTACAATCCTTACAACTCTGAGTTAAAAACAGGCCAATAATGTAGCCCATGGCTTGATATAACTAGAGTCATTGAACCTTATTATTTCAAAGCATGCTGGAAAAAACAAAGAACAGATGTTTGTGTTGATGGGAATAAGGATGAAATACAACACTTGTTTCTGTTCTCTTAGTAACTCCTACTTCATGATTCTTGGTGACCAATCTTAATTTACTCTAAATCTTCCAAAAATCAGCTGTATTAGAAAGGTCAAGCAGTGATTCAAAAACATTCAGTACTAATTCAGCAGCAGCTGACCAAAACCACAAAATTCAGGATTCATATAGTTTGTCTCAGTTCTCAGTCTGATCTGAAGTAACAGAAATCACAGTTGCCACAGACTTTTAACCTTTTAAGCAAGTACAAGGCACAGTGTGTGAACATAACCCAAAAAACAGTCTCTAAAGAATGTGCATCCTGACACATTAGAAGGCCAAAAAAAGTCATTTGATTGCATGTGTTGTCCACTACCTAAGTGCTCCACCCTGCCATAAACAAAACACTTCCCGGACTGCAAGGCATAAATATACTTTCTTTATGAATCTAACATGCATTTAGCAAGGCCTGATCATGGCAGTAGTTGTTCCTGAAATTTGGTCAGCAAAGCATGGTAAGTAGCCATTACTTTGATGCCATGAAGATTTTTGCTTTTTCTTTTTTACCCCTGTTATACCTTTTTACAGCTTCTGTATTCTTAGTGCTTTTTACCTACATTCTTGGACTTGTTTGTTAAGCTAAGAGACTAAACATTTTAGAAGCTTCGTAGCTAGGGATCAGTGTGCCCCAGACCCCAAGGTCCTCTCCAGAACATATTCTGTAAACCAAGATAGAACCATCCAGGGGAAGGTTCCTTGGGGAGGGGGGGCTCACTTAAACCTCTCATTGGGGAATCTTTGATAGATATGCTAATTAGTAAAGCCTATAATGTTATACCCAATGTTGGGGGGGACACACGGAAGAAGAGAGACACAGAGACACAGGGAAAGACTCGGTGGGGTACATCTCGATGCATATGACCTGGACGTGTACACCTAAGGATCCTTAAGAATAAATACCAAGGTAAAATCCCTTTTCCCCTTCTAACTGTGTATGCCTCTTGATTTTAAGACCAGGAAAAGGCATCAACTTCACCATAACCTACTGTGACAAGTCTGTGTCTGTATCTCCAGCACAGCATTGCAACCCCTCCCTCACCACATACACTGAGACACCAAACAGATTCTCTGGGCTCAGCAAGCCTTGCATCAGGTCCTGCTTCTACCTGATGGTCTGGTGAAAAGGGAAAGGTAGGGAACAACTGATGCAGAATAATTGCAACTGCAAAAGAAACCAATAGTTATGTAAACCTCGGTGCCTGAGACTCCGACAGGCTCACTCTGTTATTAGAACATGTTAATTAGCGTATGTTCTCTCTGCTCCTTTTCTCGGCACATAGGGAAAAGAACATGAAAATAAGTGTTAATTCACCTTATAAATTAACATGTACCCAACGGGGGAGGCATTGTTTGAATATTTTTGGGTTGAGTAACCTCATAGTACATAAACCTAATCCTAGCCTTGTAGCTATACTAAATAACCAACCAATAAGAATCTTGTATCAAATATCAATTGTAATATGTTGATGAACAGGGTTATTCATCTTGATACAGCTGTGGAGCATGGCAGCTGGTAAGAAAGTGCTCAGCAAGATTTTCTTACTTGCACTGAATTCCAACAAAGACAGGAGCTGTCTGATGAGAGATCAAGAAGGAAGAAGATGGAAGAAAAGAAATTTAGTAGATAGAGAAGTCTTGAGCTGAGAACACGGAGAAAAAATCCTGTCTCTAGGGATGTTGAGCAGTTCAGAAAGCTCTCCTGCACCACTAAAATCCAGACTAGTACAACCTAGTGTGACACTGATTAAATGGAAAAAGAAGAAATAGTGCTGGCTTCCCTTCTCAGGGTAGAAGAGGATTATTCAGAAGTATTTGTGAGCCAGCCATAGGTACCCACCCAATATATCTTTTGGCTCTAGCAGTGAAAAAAGGACTGTGCATTAGTCCTGCAGAGAAACCCAAAACAGAGACAGGAGACCTCGCTTGTGAGATGTGGGACCTGGAAAGGCTCTACCTGACACCTCAGCCTCTGATACTTAAAATGGCATCAGCAGATTTAATGCAGATGGCAGTCTAGAATACACAACTGACCATTGAGAGAATTTTTCTATTAAAAAAAGGAAAACAAAAGCAAATGTTCAGTGTTATACAGATCTTAAATGGTAAAATTTGTAACATTGAGGGACCCTTCAGAAGCAGGTGTTGTTAACTACAGAGAGATGATGACACTGATAGCATGCTGCCTTTTTTGTACATATCACCCTTTGTTCCACAAAACACAGGGCTGCTATTTACATGTTGCAGCCAAGGCTCCATTTCTCTCGTAGGTCAGAGCAGATTACTTAATTACATATTTCTGTGAAAGAGAATCACCAATTCACATCTCTGTTTTAAAATTTATCCCCCTTTCATCCAGCTGTATCAATTGCATTATGTATGCCTAGTCTGAGGGCTGGTGTAAATGAAAAGTACATAATCTAACTTTGCAATACAAACAATAGATTTGGGAAATTAGTCTTATTTTAAGCTGAAAACTTAGGACTCTGTTCTGCTTAATTTGCAGTTTGTATTTATACCAAACTGATTGTGGATGTAAAGCCAAATTGCTATTCTATTATCACAAATATGATACAGTCCTGAACTTCAATATAGATAAAAACCCAATCATAAATCTAGGTTCTGTTTTCTCTCTAAAATAGCCCAAAAATACCCTCTGACATTCATTCCCTTTGAGAAACTCTAAATACTAATTTTTAGAAGCCAGTATAAAGTGCCTAACACTTAAAAGTATAAAATTTTTAATTGAGGAAAAGTTCAATGCACTACATAAGTGACAGGTTCTATCTCTACAGGCTGTAAAGCTTCAAGAGAAATCTAGTTTTCAACATAAGAGAAATCTGATGTTTTGTGCCACTTAACAGAAACCACAAACCAAAAAGGAGTCCAGATGTATCAAAGCAGTTGACCAAGGACCCAGAGACAGACCACGCTCCCAAGAGATTCCCCTTCTTGAGGTTCTGTGAGAACAAAAGAGCCTCCAGCACTGCTGGCCCTAGCTATGAACCATAGCTTTCTGAATCACCACCCTGAGGTCAAGTAGTCCCCACCCCAACAGTACCAAAAAGACTGGAGACAACTTCAGGCCTTTCTCTCCCTAAAAAGGGAAACCACGAAGACTCTTCAAGTTCTTAGTTGAAGAGCCCCATCTTCAACTAGTTTTTCAGGAATTGTCAAGTACAGGTCCACGTCCATGAGACTCTAGTCCCATCTCACAACTAAATGGAAAGTTACCCAGAACAAAAATGCCTCAACACCACAAATGTACCTTCTTTTTATGTATGAGCAAAGAGTTTGGATGCTACTTCTAACAAAGAAATGCATGTAAATTGTATAAGCATGTATTCTCCAACCTTTAACTTATTTTGTGAAAGGGCATGAAAATCTAGACAATAGGAAGTATATGACTCGAGAAGTGGCAAGGAAGCACCTACTAAATGGCCCTTTCTCACTTCTGAATGTTTGGCTGGGTATTCTATTGACACAAATTTATCTGCTGGTTAAGAAATATTTTGGTGTATAGACATGCCTTTGTCCTCTCAAAACATCAAGAGCTTTTTTGGCTACCAGATATGCTCCAGAGAGACTGTGATGGTTCAATTAAAGATTAGTTCTTAGAGCATGAGACAAAAAAAAAAAAAATTAAAGAAAACATCAAATATAGCATAGAGTGAGTAAATAAATAACAGTAAGATACAGCAGACTCTTACAACAAGGAAATCACGTATGTCAGTGGTTATACAGACAATATAAGATAAAGATTAGAGCAAGAACATATTCTGTCTTGAAAATCACAAATAGATGGCCTATTTATTAGAAAGAACTGTTATCTCAATTACACTGAATTCAGAAACAAAATTACAAATAAAATCTTACTGCACTCCCAGACAAGGAACAAGGCACAAATGCAGGTAACAAAAGTACAAAGAATGCTGGTTTTCAGTGTCTTTAACACTTTATCACTGCTATAAAATTATGTCACTCTCCTCCATGACTGCATCTAACATCATTTTATTCTATACAATGCTTATAAATACATCTATTGGCTTTTTAGTCAAGTTGTTTTTCTGACTTACATGACTGCAAGTCTCATCTTGTTTCTGAATCCTCTTCTGTGTTGTAGCCATTTTAATTAGCATGATTAGAGTCAAGCTAAAGATATATTGACAATAACTATGCTCGTTCTTTGCTATTAAATGTTATTCTGTGTCACTTCTTAAGCTGCAATAGAATCTTACTGCTTACATTTTATACTAGTAAATAGCTATTTAGTAGTCCAGAATAAAATGTTAAATTATAAGCACATACTGTTGGAATAATAATTTAAAGCCAGAGCCTAATTCATGTTTACTGCCTTTTTTAAGCAAATCTATGCAGAACAAAACATTGTCCCTGCCCTTGCCCATACAACCTCACTAAGAAACATGAGGACTAAAGTGGGAAGCCTACATGGGAAGAACAACCTCATATCCCAGAGGACCAAAGTAATCTAAGATATAAAAAACCCTAGACCAAAAGGTGACCTACAGCTCTCATTTACTTTCACAGGGACCTCTATATTAACCAGGGGTAACAGAAATGAGATTATTGTCTCTTTACTGACAAAATTCCCTCCTTTCTCCACAACAGAAGGGATGGTGCCAGCACAGGATCATTTTCTGTCCTGAAAGGCAGAAGCGTTTCACAAAAAAACCCTTTGTTTCTTTCTGTATACATGCTTCCTCACCTCCTTACCTGATGCTGGAATTCCTGGATTTCCCTTGCATGACTTTGCATTTATCTTATCCCTGTAGCCAATGAAATAGGGGAGGAGGGAGACAGGGGGATGGACAGACAGAGAGGTGCCTTTAGAAGTCAACTTGGCCATGTGTAGACAGCTCAGAATGACTGCTCTCCTTGCTCTGATACTGCAGGAAGATCCTAACCTTTAAAAAGAGGACTGTGAAGCTGGACTCCTCTTTGGGTCTCTCCTCCTTTTGCTGATAGAGCATTGCATGCATCATGGAGCTTCTCTGTTGCAGTGCATGTTTGCAGCTATTTTCTAGGGAGCAGTTTAGAGAGTGTTCTTTCTGCGTTCTCATGCATATATTTTTATGAGTATTGATAAGAGAAACCAGCAGCTAAGCTGCATACCTTATACTCTATCTCCTAAGGTCAGTCTCAGACAGAAGTTTTGTATTTTCACAGCACTGCTTCATGCTATTACAGAACACTCCCTTTTGGCATTTTGGCCAAAGACATCTTCTAAATAGCTTTTTCAAATATCCACACTTTCCTTAAGGATGAAAGGAAAGCTGGCATTACACAAGGATTTTGAAGTCAAGCCATTCTATGGGGAGCCAAAAAAACAGATGATGGTTATCAGGAACAGGGTATTCCATGATTCTGAGAAGGCATGTAGCACTGGCCCATGCTCCTAAGGACTTGAGTCTACATAGCTTACATTGCGTTTGTGCAGTTCACAGAGAAAAAAAAAAAAGGAGGCTTGTATTATTATCATTATCCATAAGAGCAGAATGAAGTCTCAGACTAGTGAAAACAGCAGTAGATTTTGATTTGTGGAGTAGCTATCAGCTGGGATTTCAAAAGCATTAGTAAAACTTTAAAAAATGGATGAATAATACAGCTGCTAGAAATTACATTTGTGGGGAGATCAAAATTATTCACCAATTTGGAAATGATGGAGGGTTAAATGTTATGATAATTTATTTTGACATTTTCTAGAAGAAATAGTTTCAACATTTTCAAAATAGGAGCATTCTGACTTTCTATTTTGAAATAGCATATTTGTTTTGAAATTGACACAAAATTGCTCTACATTTAACAAAAATGTTTGTGTTGGCAAAGACAATGCTTTCCTGCTGAGAAAAGAAAACAAACTATTAAAGTCATTAAAAGTTGTTTCAGGTTGTTATAAGCATTGCCTCCCAAATGTTTAGTTCAGCCACTTAACTTTCAAAAAGATGATAAAACGGATCATTTGTATAGATCTTTGAAAAAACAGCAGGGTGAAAAGCAACTGGAGATTCATACCTTTCAAAGACCAAGGACCAGAGGTTTGTTTTTCCTTTGCTACCTGCCACTGCAGCATAAATTGACTTCCTATGTTATAAACCCAAGAAAACAGATACATATCATTTGGAGCACTGTACATCTGTTTCTCTGCCTGTACATCTGCCCCTATCATTTAGCTCTCCATATACTCCATAAGGATCAGTAGACCTGACTCCTTCAAGAGGTATGCAAATCACTCCCTACCTCAAGGGGATACTTAAGCACACAGAAAGGCTGCTTCTGCTTCTCAGTCTGAAAATTGCTGGCAGTTTCATTTAAATGGATCCCAGAGCTTCATATTAAGTTACATACAACATGTAACAACACAACCAATACAACAGTTGATGTCTTATTTTCATGTTAAATTCAATTTATTCTTGCAGTGTCTCCACTATTTCAGCTTTCACTGTGTTGCAGATTTAGGCATTAACAATGTATGAAGTTCATTTTAGAGGCTGCCAGGAGCAGAGAGCTGGAGAATTTGGGTAGGTAAGGAGTAGCTATATGAAGGTCTGTTTGTTTGGGGATTCAAAGTGATTTGAGGTTAACTGGAAAAGAAAACTTTAATCTGGTAAAACACCTGTCAATGAAACAGCCATGTTCTTCAGTGGAAACTACAATCTCAATCAAGGAACTCTGAATATTACAAGGGGTTCACAAATCCAGTTTTCTCTAATCCAAGGACTTTGGCTTAAGGAAAGCTTTGACCTTTAAAAGATGAAGAACTAGATTTGGTACTACAACTTTCATTGCCTCAAGCCAGGAAAAGGAGGAGTATGACTTTAGGTAGGTCTCCATCGCCTTGCAGACTCTGTTTCTGGATCTTTGTCAGAGAAACTGAAGCTTTTATCAGTGTGCCTATACAGTTAAAAAACACTTTCTTCTCCAGGCTCCCTATCAACCTCTTTCCATGGTTATCAGGACACATGGCACAGCTGCTCATGCTGATGCTGAACACTTCCACTTAAGCAGTGGGGCTATGACACTCATGCAACATCAAAATAACATTTTCATAAGTACATACAAATTATTTCTCTCTTCCACTTGGTGTTTGGCCTTTCCTATACATTCTTTCCTAAAACGTTTTTATTCAGTTTTAAATATTGTTACTTTTTGCATGAGTTGCAGTAGTGATCAGAAAACTCAGTTATGAACCAAGGTTACCCTTCTTCATATGGCACTTCACGGACCTAAAATACTGTCCCTTCCCCAAAGCATTTATAGCATGCAGAACCTTAAAAACAGTGCACTTAGTTAGAAAATGACATGAGGACAAACATGATGCTATGTTTAACATAAATGATGAAAATGAATCCAGGTAGACTCATATTCCCCGTTCCATTAGAAAGACTTGATTCAATTAAAAGCCAGCAAATGTAAAGTACAAAGACATTCTCTTATATTCAGACTAGTGTTGGGAACTCACAGACACCACTTAGTTTTTCTCAAAGTAAAAAGCTTAGGAAGCTCTAAACAAGCACAACGTAGGGAATTTCTATACCAAGCATGAAAATTACAGGAAATGTCAATCATCTTGCTTGAAAACAAAATAGCCAGACAGCATTCTAGCATTCTAGGAGATACATTGCTTCACGGGGGGGGGGGGAAGTGGAAGTAAAAGATCTTTATTTGAATCACAGGCACTGGATGTTCACCACTGACCAACATGATCCTAGAACATACTATTTCTCTTTTTTACGGGTAAGCACTTCATATCAGAAAGACATTCTTATTTCACACTTGTTTTAAGAGCACTGTTGTCCAGAATGTCACTCATGATTCACAGCAGCATGAAAACAGAATTCAGACCTTGATATTTTACTGGAAAGGTTTAGTTCAAAAAAAGCATTCTTGTATGGAAGCGTGATGGGCTAGCAGTCCACCACTTTTTCAGTTTGGAGTCACAGTTCTGCTTTTTCATGTATCAAAACATACCTTAGTCTAGACCTGAAAAACATAATCATTACCTGTAACCAAAACTCTATCACTCTCCACCTCTATCTTACATACAGACTCTTACAACTCATCCTCTCCCACTTCCACATTCTACTTGCTTTCCTATAATGGATGTTTTTCTTTTTTGCATTTTAGCACTACCTCTTCTCCTTTCTTAGCCTTTTATCTTTTCTCCTTCTTAATTCTGCCTACATCTCTCTACAACTGCAATTTTTACCCTGCTGGAATAGCTGGTTGTGCAATTACTTAAGTCTTCCCATCTAAGAGGTTTTCCCATAAACATAATGGCAAACAGATAAAAGAAATCAGTCATACTTGGACATAGACCTCTCGAGAAACACTGTTCTCTATCATCCTCCATTTTTACTAAACTTAGAGACAGTCGAGAGTGTGTTGTAAATGCTTCAAAACTCCCGACTGCCATTAAAGGTTCTTTCAACATACAGTGTAATCACCCTGCTGAGACAAATTCCTTTGAGATGCATGCAGATCAACACCTAGTTTTGTACTCTAGGTGTTCCACTGGAAATCAGTCTGGGCGCTGGCCTTAGCAGTGGTACTTTCAATAGACTATGGCATTTAGTTTGTTTGCTACATTATGCTACCTCTTAGTGAGTCCTCACAGGTACTCAGTTTGCAAATCTGAAAGTGCTCAACTGCCAACCTCCAAAGTCAGAACACTGGCCTAGTTTTTCTCCCTTATACCATTGCCTCTTCTCAGAACTTAGTTTTAAAATACTGGGGATAGCATGTGAGACCAGATTACCTTTACAGTATTTCAGGTCTGTAAGGCAACAGTGGTTAATATGATAAAAAATACTCCATCCTGTATTTTTTTAAGGGCAACAATAATGCAAAGTCCAATCAAGAACAGTTGAAAACAACAAAAGGGCCAGTATTACACAGCTGCATAGCTACTTTTGATGGGGAGGGCCTTTTTTTTCTTTGACTGCTTGTTGCACATCCACAAACAAAAAGAGGATACATCATGCCTAAATTGGTAGGTTTACTTAATTATGGCTTTAGGTGTAAGGTGTTCATCTGCCTAACACAAAAGAAGAAAAAGGATGATGCAGAAGAGTCATGAAATAACCTGTTCCTCAAGCATCTCCTTCACATGAGTAAGATTTTCAACAGCAAGTTTTGCTTATCTCCATTTCTGATTAAGGAAATGCTAAAACTCTTCATGACTTAACAGAAAGGAAATTACACCTGCACTGCAGACTTTTTACTACAAAAAAATAGCAAGTGCTGAAGAGTTCAAGAAAGCCCAGACTCAGGTAAATGGGGCAGAAAGACCGAGATAGGATGGGTGAAGATACAAGGAACAAAATGTAGTATGTAAGGAACTGAAGAATGCAAGTAATATATAACAAAAAGGAAGCAGCTAAAAGTATATATTCAGAGATACACTAAAGGAAGAGTAGAGAAAAGGTATAGATTATAAATGGCAACTCACAATGTTTCAACCCGCTGTGAGAAATAAGCAGAAACCACAACTGGAGTCACATTCTCATTCTTATTTCTGCATACAGAATTGCTTAAATCTGACCTATTATGCAGTTTTCCTGATCCTCATGTTGACATGCAAGAGATGATTTTAAGCCTCTTCTTAGAAATGAAACCACAGAATTTAGTTTTATTCTGCAAAGCAGAAAAAAATAACTCACTCCATTTCTATTAAGCTAAACACCAGTAGTATATTTTTCTTTCTAGCTCTGACTTGCATTGCATCCTTCCAGTATAACCTCAAAGAGGGCCAGGAGGAAAAAAACCTTAAAACTGACTCCCCACAGAATGAATGAATACAGCCAAATCACCAGCATGGAAAATAACTGTGTGAGCCCTAGGTATCAAAGCTTACCCACAAATAGCTCATAGTGAATAATGCATATGGTTTAAAGTCAGTTAAAATAAGTGCCAGGTCACTTATCAGGCAGCAGTGAATTTGCAAGGCTTTGAAACAAAATTCTTCTTTTCATTCTCCCTCTCTGAGGTACAAATAACTGAACTAAGATGCAGGTAAGTAATGACTGGCGTGAAATGTGGTCAAGAGCTTGCCAGTTCCACAGTCTTTTAGTCCTACACCAGAACAGAGTAGTGGTGCTGAAGAGGCAATAGTGAAACAGAAAGAGCCAGCTTTGACTTTGTGAAACAAGTTCCTGACGCCATTGGGTCCTAAAGCACTACTATGCCTCAGAAATTGAAAGGATTTCTCTTGGCTGAAAAATTCAGCAGAAAACCAACAGACTGATAATCTACCAACATGGGCCAAATGCGTTTAGTCCAGTTTAATTTCTGCTTTTGAGACATTATGTATTTGGCTGCCAGATTACAGCATGTACACGTTCATACAGATGCTTCAGGGCTAGCCTCCCTTCAGATGAATTCAGCTCCTAAGACTGCTAAAAGTTTTTCACATTTTCTAGCCCTGGAAATGTACCAGGGTTCTCCAGCAAAGGCCATTAGATTGAAGGCATTTGCAAAAAGAAAGAAAAAAATTAATGAAAATCAGGCAGTATATGAAAATACATGGCCTTTCTCCACAGCATCCTACCTTCTTTGCTCAATGAGCCAAAGGTTTAAACAAGCACTAAGTTTCTGCACTGAAAGTGCAGCCAACTGATTATTCACAGGAGCTCTAAAGCTTTTCATTCCCTCATTTCCAGCATGCAGTAGAAAGGTGCTTTAATTGCAACTTAAATTATTTTCCCCTTGATGTGCTTGTCCCTGTCAAAATAAGTGTTGTTTGTATGGGCACAGCTCAGACAATTACATTAACTTCAGTCAATAACTTAACCCTATTATCAATGTTTTTCTAGTGATCCAAAGACTGGAACTGTTACTAACAGTTGATGATATGTATTCCAATACTGCAAGAGGAAAATCTATTTTTATATCAAGATGTGGCAGGAAACATGAAAATAATTACTCTTAAATAATAATGAATAATAATAATAATTATTATTCCAGGAAAGATTATTCTTCAATTTCTGGTTTTTTCTCTTTAAAAAAAAGTTATTAATTTGCTGCTTAGAATTAAGAAAATAAACCTGACAAAAAATGATAGAGTTTTATATTTTGAGGGAGGGTTTTGTTCATGTTTTAACCGGAACTTCTTTAAGTTTCATTTCTATTTGAGCACTAAAAGGAACCGGAAGTAAACTGCAGAAATTTGAAAGGTCAGAGTATTAGGGTCTTATTTTAACTGTTGTGAGACAAACATAAACATTGCTTTGGTTCTTAACCCTTTATAAAGAATCCCAGCCTCACAGAGACACGCCTGAAAAAAACCTGGCACTACATAAATTATGCAAAGACCCTTGAAATAACATCATTCAATATGATTCATTCACATAAAAGTACAGCATCATCTTCCAGGCGAGCAGCAGCCATCCAGCACCTTGTTTCTACAGGGGCATGATAAAACATATCCTGCCTAATAAATAATCCATTAACAACACACAGCACTACTTAATAACTCAATTATCTAACATCCATGTTATAATGTTCATAGACAACAAGCAGATCTCGAACTTTTGCACATTTACAGTGTTGGAAAACTTTGCAAAAAACTTAAAGGTAAATTATTTCTGTCCAGGTTGGTCCTTCCTTGAATTCACATGGACATTACTAGCTTAGATAACTCTTCCTGCAGAGCCCATGCCAAGACAATTTGAAAACACTGAACCAAGTGTTTTCAAATCTCAACTGAACTCAGCTTTCCTTGCTATGTAAGGAGCATAAACTGCCTTAGAATCCAGAAGATTTTAAGAAATCTAGAAAGGTGAGGGTTTTTTCCCCACAAGTTTTACCACCATAAAGTTCAAGCATCACATTTTGTAATGCTTTTAAGACACTAGTTGTATGCATTTGTTCCCTCTCCTATTCCAGTGACTTAAGCAAGTGATAATTGATAATCAATTGCACTACACGTTCAGAAACACTAGTCCATTACCTCCTCTCGCTTCTGAAAAAGGTACACTAATGGCTACCATTAAAAAGTGTATATTGCTTTAAAACATGTTTTCACATCCTGTTTGTTAAACCACTGAGCTTTCATATCACTTTAAAAAATTGAGTAAGCATTTACTTTATTAAAACATCCTAATTTATAAATCTGTATTTTAATAATCAATGCTGCTTCCACTTTAGTCTCATATATGTATTCCGGTTTTGGTAAAATGTCGTATTTATTTTTTGTAATACGTGACATCTAGTCTTCTGAACAATAGCCTGGATATTGCTTTTTCTTCCAAGCTTCTGTATAGACTCCAGAGTGATGTACGACCCTTGTCCAAGAACAAAAGCCACTTTTAATCTAAACATTATATTCTATTTCTTACCACAGGTAGTCTGCAAGCATTCAAGTACAGTTTAAACACACCATTTCACATCTGCCTACAACCTTAAATCCCTACAAACATTCTTTCAAGAAGTCTTTGGATACATTGGAACCTGAAGACAGAGAATTGTAAAGATCATAAGGAAAAGCCAACACAGAAAGATGGTGATGAATAGTTTGGGCTTTTTCCTATGTCTTCAAGCTATTGGAGACCTAGTATTTTATGTCTGTCAGTATGGGACCTCTCTTGGAAGTGTGGGCAGGAATGTACCATGGACTTGATAGAACAGTCTCACACTTGTTGGTGATGTGATCTCTTCTCTCTGAAGTGGATTCACTTTAGTAAGCATCATACTGAAAATTGTGTGTTAGAGTCTTCTGTGAAGAACTAGGAATAGCACAGAGATACCTGGGCTGAAATTTACTATTCTGTACCTGTTTTTATTGCATTAAGCAGAAATTCTCATTTCGAGCTACAAAAAACCAAAAAAAAAACCCAACCCCCCCACAAAAGGCAGCTTTTTAAAAAACTGAGTAATATTTACAAAAGCACCAGTATCTCACCTACAACCTCTGTAAATTTCGTCCTCATTTAAAGCACTGAGTGCATACACAGAAAGCTAAGGGTTAATACATGTTTTTAAAACTAATTCTGGATGCTCATATGAAAGAGGTTTGATTACATACAAAACTTAGTTTAACTCGTATCACATAGCAGCAAGTGAAAAGACAAAAGAACACCCCCATATTTAAAAAATTGCCCACTGTAATACATAAACCCCATTTAACATAAAAAATACGTACCCTTCTTGTATTTTCTCGTCTCTGCAAAAGTGAACATTGCTCAAAATGCAGTTCTGCTCAAATATATTGCTGTTTAATTGGCACTTAATATGCAATCACATTTTTACGTGGATTGATGTTATTGTAGGTTAGCAGGTGAACAAAATATGCTTGCTCAGTGTTCTTGCATCATATAATTCTGTTTTCATCCACACAGATTATAAATTCCTGTCACAGTAAACAGGTGATAGACTACAACTAAAAACTGAACCATGAATAAGGTATAAAATTTCCTGAGGTTCTGAGGTTTCAGACTTTAAAGTTAGCAGTGGATCCTATTACACACCTTGATAATGTTCAAGAAATGGTCTGATGTTGGCAGGTGGGACTATCTTAATTGACAATACTTTGCTTCAGTTAGACTCTGAAAGCATTTGAAAAATTATAATGAATTATTTCAGCATTTCACAGAATCTACCTCAATTTTAATCCAGGAATTTGAATCCAAACCCAGCTAAACCTCTGATTACATCTAAACACTTATTTAAACACAGTCTTCCACTAACTTGGAGTGTCAAAAACAACAGAAATACTAAAAGTAGTCATTCTAAACATCTTTGGTCATGGAGGTACCAGAAAGAAAAAATGGTTCTCTTTCTGCAGTAAAATGCATGGAAAGTAAACTTTTGGATCTTAAATTACTATTTTTCTTTTTATTTTCAGCATGCCAATAATGTTGCCATCTTTACTTTATACCTTTGAACCACTGAGTTTTACCACTCAGACTGCCCTCTCAAAACACAGCACATGGAATATGAATTTGGGTTCAATCATATACATTTACCAGTGCTGGATTACTACCAGTTTTCTTAACACATTCCCATTCATAGAAAGCTGGGATAAAACAGTATCATGAGCAACACTGTGCCATATCTACTGTTTTTGTCAGTTTTATAAGGCCCAAACCTATCCTAGATAATCTGTGCTAGCACAAGGCAGTGTTTTTTCCCCCATTGACAACATATTGTTGGTTCTTACTGATTTCTTTGTAATCTCTTAAGTAGCTAAAAATAGCTATTTTTTTCTCAATGGAATTAAACACATTGGCCCTGCAATACATTTCAGCTCTTTTGGAAGAATGTGGATATTTGTCATTGATTTTTTTGTAAATATGGGGCAGCCATATAAATATGGGGCAGACAAATGAAGACATTGTGCATAGGAGAGCAGAGTACAGCATCTTTCTTTCAGCTAGTCAAACTTAAAAGAACTGCCATATCCTCTAATGGTCATCCCCTTTATGAAGAACTTCTCATCAACAGTAGAATATTCTGTCATTTTGTAAGAAATGCATGAGCCACTGGCACCAGGGACCCACCAGGGAGCAAGAGGCAGGCAGTCTTGTTAGCCACATACGTGAGGTGGTATTTGTGATACTCTTATTTATGCCATTTGTGATGTCAGAGCTGAATAAAAGAGAAATACATAACATCATGCTTTTGGCAGTGTAAACTATGTCATCTGTAGCCTTGGTCAGCAGCCAAATGCTCACCCAGCCACCTGCCAGCTACAACTCTGAACAGGACAAAGGTAGAAAATAGGGAGAAAAAAATCTCACGAGTTAACATAAGGGGAGGTTGCTTAACAGATACCATTACAGGCAACAGACTCAACTTGGGGCAAACTAAAACAATTTATTGCCAATTAAGATAGATTCAAATAGTGAGAAACTTCTGTCACTTCCTTCTCCTGCTTCCTTGCTGAAAGACCAGCTTCCTTGACCAGATTCTTCTTCCTCCCTCACTAAATGATGTTATGGACCTGTCAATTTCTGCTACTACTTTCTGCCAACTGGGATATAATTATAATTTTTATTGTACGATTTGGTGTGGTGGCCGGTGAGCCAGTGGTACAAGGGACAAAGAAAGTCCAGCGGTGAGACAGGCCCTGGTATCAGGGATCCTCCCCAGGTTAGGGTGAACAGAAAAGGCTTTCCCTGGCATGCATTGTTCTGCTATGTTAATGTACCCCAGTTTCGCTTTCCTGGTTGGCCTGTGGCCCCTCCACTACACCTTAGTGTAGGGCTCCCCCCTTGCTACCTTATATGTTCCATGCCCTAGAAAGTTCTTCACTCCAGGTTCCCCCTATTGGCCCTTGTCCCTTGCCACTCCCCCAGAGCTTCCCCATTGGCTCCCATTCCCTAGTTCCACCTGCGTACCGCCCCATGCCCTCAGATCATTGGTCTCTGATGCTTGCCCCGCTCCTGTACTTAAACCTGGACCCTGCATTGTCTTTGGTCTTTGTCACTGGACTCCTTCATGGTGCGGCTGCAAGAAACCTTCATCCGTGGAACTGTACATGGAGACCCTTCCTCCCTCTTTGCTGTCGACCCATATTGCTGAAGCTATCAGTGCGTTTGTGCGTGCACATGTGTGTGAGCGTGAGGTGGTCCTGCCGAGTGGCTTCGCTAAGGAGACACTTTTGGAAGATCGCAGCACCTCAACACTATGGCACAGAAGGCGCAGTGCCTGACATAGCAATAGTTTGGGTCCCTGCCTTAGGCATGGCGGTCTGAAGTGCAGAGGCCCTCCTTCCTCTGCTGTGATGGAGCTGAAAAAGGATCAGTAGTCTCAGTGCTAAGGAACTGATGGGTCTGATTGGGGTAGGCAAAGCATTCTTCTGCCCAGTGCTGTACCAATTCAATGGGATTACATGTCTGTTCCGCCATAAAATCCCAGGCTTTGGAAGGTGATAACTGCCCTAGTCACCTGCCAAAATCCTCCCACAAACTGTGCTGCCCAGGGATTGACCAAACCAGGTTGCATTTCTCTGTCAACTTGCCAACAAGTTGTTCACTCTTGCACTTGGATGCAATCACGTTCCACCTATCCAGCCACGTCAGAACAGGACCAAACAGCTTACAGTGATAACGCCTTGTCAATATTTTAGAAAGTGTGAATTTAAATGCCAAAAACCATTACTAATATTGGCTTCTGGAGGGAGGGCAGTCAGAAAAATTTTCACCACAGTATACATCCTGAAAGCTCTGTCATCCTATGCTAAATGAGTTTTATTATATACATTGAAAGAACGGACTTGCGCTCTGTAATGTCCTGGGTTGACAGCAGAGAATCCGACCATACCTTCACTGCCAAGCATTCAAACTTTCAGGAGAGATCACTGTACTGACACTTAAAATTTACAGTTCTACAACAGCCCATATAGCAGCATTAATGGAGGCTATAAAGCATCAGAAAACCTACAGAAGTGAAGCATTACCTAGTCTGTTACAAAGGGCTGTGCTGAAAAACAGCATGTGCTCCATCCCCTAGTATATCCCTTGCTTCATAAAGTTCCTCATACTTTCACACAAACCATTGAGTGTAGGAGTTTAAGAGAACAAATTGGGAAAGAGCATTTTGATTTCCAACTATTTATCAAAAAATTTTTCTTCTCCAATGACCTCAGAGTATCTCTTAAAATCAGTTATTTCATTTGTTTTTTATCTGTGTTGCACTACCCATACAGATGCTGAAAAGTCAAATTACATGCCTTTTCTTGATGCATTCTCTCAGGGGATATATAAGAGATTCATCCATCTTGCAAGATTCTCACAAAATCTAATTGATGCTTATTAAGTAATATAAAACCCAGTGGCCTGCATAAACATGATTAGACACATGAGGTTGAGCATCTTCCTACATAATCTTTTCACATTGAAACTAATATCTGCTAAAAGAGCTATCACCTGAACTCCCTTAAGAGTACAGTTAAATTTTTAGCATAATTTTTGCCTTTGCTTACTCCAATTCTATTCTAGTATTTCTTTTTATACAAAAAGCCATGATCAAGTTTTGCCTTTTTTCCCTTTCATTATCAGTCCCTTTTAAGATTTATCATCATAATTTCATAGTTTAAGAAATTTTCTCACTGATTCTCCACTACGTTTCAACACTATAGATTTCAGAGTATCTGCCATTCTGCCTCAGGCAGGATTGTAACCTCATCTATTGTACTGTCTTAATTCCAGCTTCTCTCCAGATTCAGAAAGAGGAATTCCCTTCTCACTAAGATAACAGTCTCCCAGTAGTAAAGGAGACTGAATTTCGGATTAAACAGAAGTCAAATTTAGTTCCCAGCTCTCTTTCTGATAGCATGAATTTAGTTAAGCTAAGCTGTTCCTGTCTGATTTGATAAAAGCAATACTGGGGATGTAGCAAAAAGAGAACTATTTAGCCAGGTGTTCCTTTGCAAAGGCTTCCGCTTTACAGTGAGTCAGAGCAGAGAATGAGGTTGATAACATGTGGCTGATAATAAATCGGTGGAAAAACTAAAGGCTTTGTTTAGCTCATTATTGCAAAAAAAAAAAAATCTTGATTTCACATTCACTCCCACTTCCCTCAATTAAAAGAATGTTCTTAAAAGGCTCTTAGCTTTTTGCTTAGCTGGGTACTTGAATAAAAAAGACTAAATAGCACATCAAAGTAACGTTAATGTGTGCCTTGGTTCCTGTTTGTAGATAGATGACCAAATTCATAGCTCTGCAGTTCCACTGCAACTTACTTATTCACAAGTTTGCTAAATTTGCCATTTTTTAAAATCACTTAATTAGGACAATTCAAAGAAAATGTCTTTTCTTTTAGTTCTGCAAGCATAAAAGAATATATGCAAGCCCTATAATACTTTTTATTTCAACCAGCTGTTGTGCACAATCCAGACTATGCAAAGCAATAAGCAGCCTGTTTTACAATTGACAGAACCCACTCAGCCCTAAAAAGGAGTATCCCATACTCAATTACCAGCATGAAGTAAGGGTATGTAAAAATCTGCCTGAAAAATATATAGTGATTTCCAAAGAAATTCCATTATTAGCATTTAATAGGTGAGCATTTCTGCCAAAAAGCTCAGAACTACACTGTTGGACAAATTCTAAGACAAACAAGTGAACTTCATGGACTAGTGTAATGTTTGGTAAGGGCTTGAAATCAATTTTAAGCTGAAATGTTCCACACATCCAAGGAGTAGGGGATGGAGTATGTAGTCTAATAGGAAACTGAGGTTTGTGGCTTAATGTAGCAGGGTTAATTTCTTTGGTTCTCTGTATGGACAGCATCAAGAGGGAGCACCAAAATCAGTGTACAATGAAACACTGCTACAGTGACAATACATGAAGAAAGCATAGCATTGCCTAAAGCTTTACTAAAACACATGGCATGATGTCACTGAGACTAATTTTATTATATTCAGTTCCTTCTACTCACTGAAAACCCATACTTAAAACATGTCATTCCTGAATCTTTCCACTATTCATTTCAATTGATGCAAACTAAATGATGCGTGTGAACCGCAAGGTGCATGATCTAGAACATACCATTTTCAATACAGCCTTACTCTTTATTTCATTTTAGTGCTGATGGTTCTCCAAATGTGCTATGTCTTATCTTCACAACCTTCTAGAGATACAACCTCAGCTTCAAATAGATTACAAACAAAGACTGCAACAAAAAAATAGTGAGAGTGACTGATTGCTTTCAGTCTATTCCTTAGGCCAGATTAGCTGTCTGACTTGTAGAAATCCTAACTGTGGGTTTTGAGGAGCAATATAGTCAGGGGAAGACAATACCATAGCACAGACGAAAAGGAGAGGATCCCAGTCGCAACAATGTCAGGCACAAAGACTTTAGGGAAAGAATGGGACAAAAAGAAGTCTGATAAGATCAGGTAACAACAGAAGCTAAGTAGGCATGGAAACAACTGTCAAAGGCCTTGAAGGAATTAATTTAAACATTCCTTCAGGGAATGTTAAGATTACAAATAAGAAAGGGAGTAAATAGAAGGATTAAAGCAGACATCAGTCTAACAGAGAAGACAGAAAATGTCCATCCTCATCATCTGAGCAAGGTCCATAAAGACAGAAAAATGGACAAAGACATTGCAGAAATCAAGGTGAAAGTCAAAGAAGCCTCAAAATAAGAATTATCACAAAAAGGGAAAGGTGGATAAAGCATGTGGTAGAACTAAAATGAACATATATCAGTGAATACCTACGAAGATAAACTCTAGTAGAACAAAACAACCATTCTCATTTTGATAAAAACAGCCTTTTTCTATCCAATACACATCTGCACTGTTACTCTGGTGATACAAAAACATACATACATACTCATTTAGCCATCAGCAAGTTTGATGCTTTAAAAACAAACCAACTTGCATTATATCAGTGCCCCAGCTTTCAACAGCAAAGATCACAGTAAAATACAGTGTACAACTGAGAATGCCAGGTTGTAATCATAACACTGGAAAAAAGTTCCAGTAATCAAAAACACTTGGTTATTTGGGGTTTCAAATTATGAGGGGCCATCTTTAGTTAAACACATGAAACTCTGTCACATGTCACAGATCACATGCTGAAACTAGAATTTTTCACTCCCTACTCAAGTCTAAAAATCTGCCCATGAAACGTCCCTCTAAAGTGGGCAAAAGCACAAAAACAGTAATGTTATATACTCTCATAAAATAGTAATTAACATTTACTTCAGCAAAAGCTATCACCATTGATCGAGTTGGCATACATCTTCATATCTCCTTCCTGAGAGTCTGCTCTACCATCTTGCCACTTCTTTTCGGTCCTTAGATGAGTAACTGTGGAAATTACCGGTAGCCTGAACTGCACAGCTCTGAAATCAAAGGCCTACCTACAGGGTGAGAGGGAGAGGAAAGGCAGAGAAATCACACTCAGAGCCTTACCTTCCAATTAACAGGAACTCCCCAAGCACTCCCAGGCGCCTCATGGCAATGAGGATTCCCCTCACTGTCATTCCCTCGCAGAAGCAAACCACCACTCTAGCCTTGGGTAACCTTTCTCGCAGCTTGCGGAGCAGGCGATCAAAGCTCTTTTCCCCAGCATTGCTGTAGATCTTGTCAGAGTGAGCAATGCAGAGACCTTCTTGGGCAGCCAGCTCTTTGAAGGCTTCCATTCCACTTTCCCCATAATTTCCTGTTAAAAAAAAAAAAAAAAAAAAAAAAAAAAAAAAGATTGTATCATGCATTTAACCAGTTGGATGGTGATGGCAAAGTGATAGATTTCTCCCCACAAAGTCAAGTAGCATCAGCACATTAGCAGAAGGAAGAGCAAAGGAGATCCATCAAAGTGAACATGCTCAGAGTTCAGTGGAGCAAAAGGATATCCAAGTATCAGTAGGTCTTAACAGAACTGGAGACTGCGAGTTTCTTTTCTTACATTGACTTAACAATGGATAGTAAAGGGCATATTGTACAAGGGTTGGATAGGAAGAAAAGGGGACAGATCAGACAGCAAGAATGAAGTTTTACCAACATTTCTATGGCAAAAACCGCAGTTGAGCTACTTTAGGAAAACAGCCATCGGAAAGAGAAAAGGGGATTTAATTCCAAGCTGTCTGTATCACATGCAGCCCATGTCCACAAAAGTGAATGAAAGATGGATGTAAATTTAAAACACACTGATCTGGTAACATTTTCAAAATCACTTATACTAATTTGACCAAGCAGTGTTCATGACAGCTAAAATTTAGGATTGATGATGTCTCTCTTAGAATAGGAGACTTCCTTTCTGAAAGAACTTCAGAAGTAACCCTTTCCAAGACAGAAATATTTGAACTGTATGGTCCAAACTATATACAAACTACATATAGAAACTGATTCTCAAATTTGCTTCTGTTTATACATTATGCAAGCCAAAACAACAGTTTTACAAAACTCAAACTGCCTTCTGCGATGGAGACAGGTGAAACCCCAAGTTTTCTTTGAATATTTTATGCCTGACATGAGCACAGAACTTATGAACACCCATCACACAAGAGGAACAGATGGATTAAAAAAAACCTGTATCTATTAACAGTAGCAAGAAATGGTTCAAAACAAGAATCATTAATTTGATGCTATCCATATCAATGATGTTTCCCGAATTTAATGAGGGACTAAAATCAGATATGCTGATCACTTCTAGACCCAGACCTTTTCAAGCAAGGGGTGACTGAAGAGGTCCTGTTCCCTGTTTCCAGCAACAGTTTGAAACAGCAAATTGCAAAGAGGAAGACTTCTGAATCAGCCTAAATTTCTTCACAGAAAAAAAAATTTAAACTCCTCAAAAGTTAGCCATCAGAAAGAAAATGCAGCAAGGCACTCTGTGCAAATCCAGTAGAATGAAGTGCATTTTTCCAGAAACATGGATCATTTGCCACAGATCAGGACTATGCAGACACACTATGACAGTCACTGTCATACTAAGTTGCAGACAAACCTGACAAGTCCAGTGTCAAACACAAAACTGAAATTCCCCAGCCCTTTGCACTGAACTGCCCTAGTTTCTCATAGATTTGGAGCGCAGCAGAATGGCCTCTTTTCTAGCCTGTGACTCAACATCATATTCAGCAATTAGGTCAATTCTGCTTTTTTTTCTGAGAGCCAGACATACTCTGGAGCAGCAGTCCTGCATGGCTGTGGGGAGGAGAGAAGAGAGGAAGATCTGTGCCTGGTGGGAACTTGCCACCAAGAAGCCCACCCTGTAGGCTCAGCACTGCAGCCCCATCCCACAACCCTGTACTTGGGTAAACACTGTGGCCTTGTCATATGCAGAGAATGACACAGATGGAGGCATTTCCAGGTATTTATAGGCCAGGACCTGCAGTCACCAAGAGCCTTATTCCAAAGCAGTACAGTTTGAGCCATACTGCTTTGATTGCTTGCCTCAGGTCCCAGACTGAGGCAGGACAACCTCATTACTGACTTGCCATTAGAAGCACTTAGTGCTTTGGAAGGATATATTTCCCAATTTCATGTGGAACTTTGTTCAATACAGACTTCTTTTAAACCAGTAGGATTATTCTTAAAGTCTTACCTAAGGAGGGACAGGAGACTAAACTGAATCCTATTGGATATTTAGGCAATGGATATTAAAAAACATATTGGGTTTCTTACCCAAATTTTAAGGAAGGATTTTGTCATACATCAGTACAGCACTAATTCTGCTGTACTTCAAGTAAATGGTTGCAAGAAATGAAAAATTAAATCCATTTGGAATGATTTTTCTCAGCTTTAATTATGATGAAATAACAATTATCTCAAACACAGTCAAACCCGTACTAACAGTACAACAGCCTACCAAAACATATGCTAAGAGAAAGATTGGTGTCTATAAATTCAGTAAGTGTGATAGAGAGTCTAGAAGGAAAAAAGCTAATTAAGATCAAGATCAACAAGGACACAAGATGGAATAGGCAAAAAACAAGGCAGAAAATCTGCAGCTCAAAATGAAAGATTTCCAATCCTTATACAAAAGTAGCATAACAGCTCTCCAGTAGCAGCACAAAGAAGTCTGAAGTTTGACTGGAGCTTTCTCAGCTCACAAGAGCATTATATAAAGTAGGTTTCTGCAACAGCCAGAGATGAGACTTGGTGACCCAGGAGGTTCTCTTAATACCTGTTTGCCATGCTCCCAGAGCACAACTACATGCTGCACATCCTTCCCCTCCAGGGAAAACGATCAGGGAGAAAAAGAACATGTGAGATATGTTACATAGATCGTTCAATGCACTCAGATACTGGGGTATGTACAATGTAAGGGCATATATGGAATAGAAAACACCAGTTAAGTCTGTGCAACAGCCAAGAACATAGCCATCTGTACCAGCTTGGTGGGTACATCCATTTCAATCCACACACAGACAACAACTGAGAGGGGAAACATGTAATGAAAGAAATCTCTGCATGATTGTAGTCAGTGAAGAGTTACGCCAGGGCCCCAGGCTAGGACCTTTTCTTCCTTTGAAAGAGCCATTAAATAAAATATCTAATCTTATCTGAAACTGCCTTTTGCCACCAGGATCAGCTGTGAAAGGCAAAATAATTATTATTGTGATTTTCTTTCTGACCTCTACCCAAAAGTAGGTGAGCCAGTAACATACTTTGAGCCCCGCAATACCTTGTGGTTTTTTAACTTTTTTTAAGGTCTCTTCAACTATCTATTCAAAAAACCAGATATTTTCCTTTTATCTGTGTAGTCTGTACAGCAGTATAAAAGTAAATTCTAAACCTATCATGACTGCAATTTTACCAAGAGGATTTTCATAATACTTTTCTCTCAGTTCCAAAGGAAGCTTTGCTACACCACTGCAAAAATTCCAGATAAGGCCATTTCTGACAGGGATCTGCATATCTAAATATGCTGCTGAGGGTTATATATAGTGGCAATTATTCTCACTCTGCATTCCATACATTAAATATCTTAACAAAAACATGAAGATGCTGTAGTAAAAATCAAGGATGTTATCTTGATCAACAGAAGACATACAAAAGAAGAAACTAACAAAAATTCAGCCTCATAAATTGCCCCTGTGAGCCAGTCAGTATTGTATTTGTGCCACAGCTATATTGAAATTAGCACTACTTGCTTGTATTAACACACTAGTAGTGTGGGGAGCAGAACCCATGAGCTCCATCTAAAAGGTTTATTTATTTTTTTTTTTTATTATTACAGCTGTTTTGCAAATTTTTCCCCATTCTCTTTATCAAGAGTTTTTCATTTATGAAATGGAGCAGAAGCGGCTCAGCAATGAGGTGCTTATGAGAATCCTGGAGATTGTTTTCTTAAGGGATGCATAGAATGTCTGTGTGGGTCTTCCCAAGGCACATAACAGTGTGTTTTCAGGGGGCTTAAAAACAAAAGTGTGTGTCCCACATAATTTCTATCTTTGAATTAAATCAGTCATTGATTTATTTGTGCAATAACTTAAGGAAGTATGAATCATTCATATTTGAGCTGGGCAGAACATTTCCTTGAAATATAGGCTAACAACTGTCTAAAAAAAAAACATCTTAAAGACCATAATGCTGAAGAGAAAGACTGAGACTGTTCTTTCTCACTCTGCTTGCAATGTCAATAGGAAATACCAACTACTCTTTTAAGATACATTTGGAGAAACACCTACAAAACCAACAGAACCCACAGCAGAGAACTCTGCCTGGAAGAATGCTCCAATGCACTTAAAATGACAAAAGTTAGGGAGCGAGAGTTACTACACCTACCTGGGCCATTAGTAATCTCTTCAGGTGAGGTCACCTATTGTTCACCACTAGGGCCTTATTTGCTGCATTTATTCCTCTAAACCACAGCAACCACAACCTGGATCAAAAGCGAACACACAAAAAATCCCATATACCTTGCAAGGTCACAACAAATGTAATGCACCAAAAAAGACAACCACAAAATCCAGTTTCACCTCAGGGTACTATAGAGGCAAGTCATATTGCAAGAAAGTTCCCCTTTTCAAATTAACAAGTGAGAAACTATTTTTTTGTCCTCTTCTTTCCTCTCTCAACATTATGATCTGTTTGCTCACCTCTCCAAAGCTTCTAAACACATTGCTGGAGGTATGAAGTCTGTTTCAGTGTTCAGTATTGATTCACAGCAAGACATCTCTTTTATTCAGCTAATTAACTGCTTTCTGGCAGAGAAAATAAGATGAGAACAGGAGGACTGCATGACATAACAGCAAGGAATAATTCTTTAAAATCTTCGCTACTGCAAAAGCAAATTATTTGGGAAGAGGAGAGCAAGGACATGATCTGATTATCAAGTTAGTTCCTGACACATTGCAATAAATAATTTGTAAAAACTAGTAATAATATTAAATAAGACAGTAACTTTCCAGTTGTCAAATACAAGTCTGAGAAGACGGGAAAATTTTGGACCACTTGAACAGAAAAAAAAGGCAAAAAGAGCATCAGTTTTCTCTCCTATAATATGGTATGCTTCCCTACACCACAGGAGTATCTTTGAATAGGGTCAGTAAACAAGGGGAAAAAATTAAGTTCTCTAATTTTAGTGTATTTCTTATGAATTTAATAACCATATAAAATAATCATGTGTATACTCTTAGTTAATTACAAACTAGAGAAGTTCATCCATCAGATTTAAACTAGTACATTAGCAACAATTGGGAGTACATACAGAATCAGCTAATGTATCCGAAATGACAAGCAGTCACTTTCTAAGCTGTAATAATTCAACCACTTACACCTATTTGTCCACACCTTTGATTGAGAAAAATTTGTCCTCACCTTTGACAAATAAAAGTCAAAGTCCATATTTATTCCCTGAAGGTAGAAGACTAAAAAAAAAAAGAAAAAAAGTTGCAGAAATGGTTCTGCCAACGCATGTTATTTTGGTCTATCCCAAACATAAATGTTCATAGAAAGCAGCCCTGCTGGCACACAGCTTCCAGGGCCGTTGAACTGACACCATGCAGCCCCTGCCAGACTTCTTTGTTGCTGGGAAAAGGGCAAGGATCCAACACTTCCATGTTTCCCCAGAATATCTTTTTCAAGGCTATCGCTCTGATGTCAGGAGAAGCTACGTTTTACCAGTTATCAGTTACACCAAATAGGATTTGTTTTTTCTTTTTCAGTGAACTCTCCACACTTAATGCTGACTTTGCTACCTACTTTGCTGGTCTTTACCACAAAATTTCTTTTCAGAGTTCAGATAGAAAATTACATTGAGAAAGTTTCCTTTACTTAGTAAATCTCACCTCAGGTGTTTTTAAGGGACAACTTTAAATTAGGCGAGTTAGACTATGAGAGCACTTCACAAACGCTAAAGTACTAGCTACTTTACAATAAGTAGAATTCTGCATGGTCATGGGCTCCAAATCTGTTACCAGTCAGGACAAAACAGCAGAGAAAACATCCAAATTACAAACTTCACTAGACCTAAAACCCCAATAAAACTGCAAAGTTAAAGGAAAACCTCTTATTTCATTCTAAGTGGTTTACAGAGGAAGAAACAAACCAAAAACTGCTTTAAAAAGAATGCTCAAGTGGCTATTTCAATTTCTCAAAGTACAGTGGCTTTGAAGAGAGAAATGAGTCCTGCAAACATTGGCCCCTAAGGACATTTTAATAGAGGTTGAACATTACTACTACTCACTAGAGGCCTTCCTCTCCTGAAGATCAACTGGATTAGTCACTGCTTCTTGCTGCTTAGACTGGGTCCAGCTACCCAGCTCCTCAGTTCTAAAGCTACTTTTAGCCTGCTACCACACACAGGTATCAAAGTCCTCCTTACCACCATCCCTTGTCTTCCAGACCAACCCATGGCTCTCAGCATGAAGTCAGCATTTCCCTTACATTTCCCTAGCTGTTTTTCTTTGACATTGTCAAAAAGATCTTGTATTGGATGGAGGCCTCACCATCCTTTAGCTGTGGAGAAGGAAGCTCATTACTAGAAATTGAATCTACACTGTAAGCACTCTGTCTTCATTCAAGCTTAGCAAAGGTTTCTGGATTCATCTGTGATTTCCAAGCAACTGCACACTAGCCTTACAAAGGCCAGAAGGATATATTAGATGAATGACAGGAATCATCTTTGGTACACTACAGATCTCAGCCATCTGTGCTTACAGCCTGTTTTGTTCAGGTCCTTCTAGAAAGGCAGAAAGTGAGCTGTTAAGGCCAGACTAATCTTTTGTTCATTTTCTAGTGTTAAGCAAAATTGAGTACAAGGAAAAATATTTTTTAAAAAGCTGAAATGCTGAATTAGATGATTATTACATCCATTAAACAATACACTGTGCCTAACGCAATTAGAGAAATGAGATTATATTTCAAACAAGAAAACTCACATAGTTTTATTAAATGCTAGGTTACTTCTTGTCATTAACTACAAAGTAAGTACATCTTACTAACAGCTCACCATAGTGATGTGTTACCTTGGTAAAGAGGACACAGTAAAAGGTAAAATTCTGCCACTTAGTAAAGTGGTTGTATTTAAGCCTTCATCCTGAAAGCAGCAGGTGCAATATCTTGAACAACTCATTGATATTCTTGTCAGAAATACAGCCACAGGTGAAGTCAGTCTGAAGTAATGAGACTACTAGTGCTAAACGACACTTCCCTAATAAGAAAAATGCCAAAATGTGGTATCATGCCATTTTTTTCCCTAAATATATTCAAAGCATACACCCAGCGATTATTTATTATGTATCTAATGAGGAGTTTGAGAGGTTTATATTCTAATGAAACTATTTCATCTCCAAATCTAGCTGACACACAGTACTTGTAACAAATTTGCTTGCTGAACTTCATCTTTCTGATCATGACTTATCAGCAAGGAACTTCCAGTTTTCTTCAGAAAGTATTAAAATTAATCTAGTAATGCCTAACATTAACTGTTGGTTGCTTCTCTTGGTTGGCATAGGTAGAAAAAATTCTTGCACATTTTTTTATGCTTCGTGATGAGTCTGGGGAAAGTAAACGTAAGAATAAAGTTTCATAATAATCTCTTTTTGGTTTAAGCTTTCTGTGAATATTGCAGTTAGTAAAATCATTTGCAAAGGTAGTTACAGCAAGGATACCCAGAAGTCACATCAAAGTAGGAGAACAATATTCTGCTTTTTTTTTTTAATATGAGCAGACATTTCAAGAAGGAAAGAAGTATATCCTTGGTTCTGCTCATGCTTTGGCAGTCTTCCAATTAGGTTAGCTCACATTCAAGCACAAGATTTAAAACCTTGAGGAATCAAAAATCATGCATACAAGTATCCTACCATGAGGATTTAAACAGAATGGAACTAATGAAAATTTAAAAACATATTTCTACTGGTTATCTGCTTTCTGAACCTGAGGACATACAATAATCAGTTTCTGACCTTTCCTTATAATTTTGAGAGTTAAAGATGGCTATTTTATTTTAGTGACTCAAGATAATCACAAATTGTATGTTTTCATGGGCTGGCACTTAGAAGGCCAAACATCATGAAATGCTCTATAGAGAGTCAGCCATACTATGACCACTTCCCAATAACCTGCACTCTCAATGGCTTCAGGAGGTATCTGGAAAGTATGTTAGAAATGAGATTACTTTCTGAGGAGTATTTTGTACTCATTTTCTTATGAAAGAGGAGCTAGGGCTTGGACCTACTCCTACTGAAGTGCAATTTCAGAGGCTAAACTGTCAGATGTTTATTAAGTTTCAAGAGAGACAAAATAAGTATTAAATTTTATTCTTTACTGGCTGTTATCACACACCATCGAAAAAAAAATCTAAAAAGCTACTGAACTGAAGTACAACCCCAGACTTAAATGTTCATGACCTTTAAGGGAGTTTTAGCTTATATACGATTGTTACACACTGATACATTCCATTTGTGAGAGTCACAGCTCTAGATGTGAATTATACTGCATCTTGAATAACATCTAAGTAATAAATCTTAGTCCTTTTACTAAAAAATTATACCTAATCCTGTCTTATCCATCACAACAGAAACTGTCCATCTAATTGGAATAAATCCTACAGTTTTTCGCAAATCAGAAGATAAACTTTTTGATGTATGCTTTAGCAAATCCCTGAATACTGTAGAGTTATTATTCAAAAGAATATTATAATATTTTAGAAATAATTGTAGTTTAATTTAAATATGTTTAAGAAAAACAGTGGGTGCCTTGCTTTACCTGTCCATTAAAGGTTTTGATGAAAATGAATATAATTTCACAATATTATCTGAAATAAATTCAAAACAAAAACCAAATTCAAATCCTAAGTTTGAAAGGTTGTCTCAGTAATAAAGTTGAGGAGAGATGCTCATTCCAGCATTTCCAATTGAGTTCATAACTGCAAAGATTAACACAATATAGTTGTTTGAGTTACACAATGTTAAATGTCATGTCTGCTGCTGAATGGTAAAACAGTTGAAATACCTTTTCCCAAAGGCTACTGTAGTATCTGCATATGAAAAGGTGACTTAATGTTGAGAATCCAGGCAGAGCTAGTACAGGAAATTAATGTAAAAGCTGAATTACTACAAGTAACGAACAAATTCGTAGTTTACTTTAAATGGATCCCACAGAGGTAATACAGAAGAATAAACTCTTGAAGGACAGGCTTGAGAGCTAGAAAAAAATGGCCAAATTCAAGTAGGAGAAAGTGATAAGCCTGAACATGTGAGATAGTGAGATATTGCACACAGGTCTGAATCTGTGCAGCTTTGTGAGGCTTCACCCCAGGGATGACACCTCAGACAGGCTGAGCCCTCCCAAACCCTCACCCATGTCCACATTCAGGAATGCTCCCAGGTCACCTCCTGTGCTCCTGGACCTAATGGGGGAGGCCTTAGGACTTGGCAGGAGGCCCTTGCAGCACTCCTGATGCAGTTCTTAAAGCATTGTGCTTCCTTGAGGAGATGTGGGCAGTGCTGCTAGGCAGGCCTGTAAAATTGCTCATTGGAGGGAAAACAGAAGGGCCCTTTGCTGGGTTAAGAAATAGAAAAAAAGACAATTCATGGAGAAAGACAAAAATATCGGGTTTTTTTCCCAAATAGTGCAGACATTGAAGTTTTGCCTCCTCTACAGCCAGGTCTTGCAGACACCTCCTGAGGAATGGCTTCTGGGTACTCACAAATTGTAATCTCATCCAGAAGGTCCCAGCAGCCTTCTCTTCCCAGCTCAAAACAATCTGAACCCAAGCATGCCATTCCATTGTGGCTTCAGCTGCTCTGTCCTCAAATAAATGTTCCTGGAAAGATGCACTGAGGGCAAGGAGTTGCTCTCTGTCAAAGGCCCACAGAATAACCACAGGCCCCTGCATGTCCCAGGGAAGCTGGGCACAGCTCCCACCATATTGTCTTTTTCCAAATCGCGCCTCTGAGGGCCAAAGCTCTCAGAGAAACTGGGCACCAGCAAAGTGGCCAAGGGGAGAGGGCATCAGTGCCATGCCCGGGGCACAGGGCAGAGCTGGCAGAGCAGCCATGCTGGCCCAGGGTGGGGTTGCTGGCAGCCTGGCAGCTGTGCGGCCCTGGCTCCCAGGGGAGGCTGATGGCGGGGCAGGCTCCTCTGCCACACCGTGTCCCAATTATTGAGAGGGAAACCCAGGATGAGAAGGAGAAGGAGAGCAAAGGGAGGCAGGTGACCACAGATGTCGGAGTGGCAGGTGTGACATGGAGGGAGAGAGGCCAAGGCTGTGCATACCCTGAGCACATCCAAAAGCAGCAGCCATGGAGGGCAAGGCAGCCGTGCTTGCACAGTTGGCTGCGTACGAGCTCTCCAGGAGCCCTGTACTAACTACCGCCAAAGCGGGCTGTGAGGTGGCAGAGCGTGAGGCAGATTTCGGTGGCCTGCTGGACTCAGCTTTGGCACTTCACTGACAGTGAAGAAGCAAAGCTTTCGGCCTTGACAGAGGCCAAAAGGGCAGCATTGTCATGGCTGGCTCTGATCTCACAGCTCAGAGCGAGGAAGAAATCCATCTGCAGCTGTGCAGATGTGATCTTCTTGGCAAAAACATTATGGGGGACTCCTCAGCCAGTCTGTGTGGTTGCTCCAGCACTGGGAAACAGCACAGCCCGCCGTGTGCAAGGAGTTTTGATGAACATATTCATCTAGGAGCAATTTTCAGTGTATTCAATGTTTCTGCCAATAAATGATTGACATAAATGCCTCTTGATCTTATGACAACGTGTGGTAGGTCTGATCTGCACGCTAAAGTATTCCATATATTTCTCTCCAGCAACAAACCTATTTTTGACAAGAAGGAATGGAGCAGTTCAACAGATGTACTTCTGCCACTGGGAGTGTCAGAAAATTCATCCCTAAAGCTGACTGGGCACCATGGGATGGTTATATAAGAGACTTAAAAACCATAATTGCCTTAAACACTATTAAGATGACCAAAGGACTTTGGGCAAACTGTATTAAGAGGCTGCTACCATCAAAGTCCACCTTCTCACCATCACTGTCACCACCATCCCACTCCAAATATGCCTCCTGGATTTTGGGAATTTGGTCTGTGAATTAAGTCACCTGATGGGATCTTGAGATAAAATAAAGGTGGCACTATTGTTCAATTATCTCAGGTCTAAGGAGAACTAAACAAGGCTGAAGGAGAAGGATGTATCCACAAGGAAAGCCAAACCCAGCAGCTGTGCTGAAAATCATCTCTGGCTGGGTTTGGGGCAGGGAGGCCTGCCCCAAGCCCAGCCAGACTCACTTGCTGAAGTCAGGTTTGCACACTCTCCCCACCAACCAAGGAGGAGGAGAAGAGTTTTTATGTGTATGATGGCAAAACTTCTGGTACAGAGGGGTTGAACACCCATCACCAGAGGCTACAAGCCAGATAAGAAGCAGACCCTACAAAGAGTCCTCCGTCACACAAACTGGCTCAGTTGTAAAACTCCTCCAACCCCTGGGAATGTCACATTCACACAGGACATTCACATAAGAGGCAGGTGTCTTGTTTTAAAAAGGGTCATAAACCATCAAAGACCCCTGAAACGTCCTCCAGACTCATTCCTAAGGCCTTCCACCTGATCCACAAGTATTGCAACAGATCCAGAGTGTGTTGAAAAAGACAGTGTAAAACTCCCCAGCACAGGGGAGGTGCTTAGCACGTTCCCACAGATAGCTGAATGTACTTTATTCCACTGAACTGTATGTTTTTTTGGTACCCCCACCACCAAAACCAGAAGAAGAGGACAAACAGGACACTGCTGGATCCACAAGGGTGGTGAATATCTTTCTACTTAATCTGTCTCTCTGTCACTTTTTTCTTTCTCTCCCCCACCTTCCTTCTCTTCTTCCTGTTTCTTTCTCTCTCTGATCCAAAAGAACAAGACACTACAATTCCATTTTGGCATTGTATAACCTGACATCACTAACATGCCTTTGGTATGAAATAACATAATGTTCTGTGACAAGATGTAAGCAACAATGAGTGAGAAGATACTGAATGTTTCAGATGCATAGAATGTTTTCAGGCCATATATCATCGTCTTCTTGTATCTAATCCAAATATAAATGAGTGAATTGGTGCTGATAGCAAAACACATGTGAGATCAAAAAATAAACAATTTTCCAGTTTCTATTATATTGGACACTTTATAATTTCTTTTCTTGTTCCTTTCTTTCCTTTTTTTTAATTCCAGAAAAAAAATTCACTTTCTCTTTTATTTAATGTAATTACCATTAACCTTCAGAAACACAAATTTAAGCAGAGGTGTTAAGTTGGCCAAGTGTTAAAAGAAAAGAAAACCAAAAAAACAGAGAGAGTCTTTATGACAGCAAGCTCATAAAAGGTTCATTAAAATGTTAAATAGATGCAGAGGAAAAATGGGTCTTCTTAGAGAAAAAATCAGCAGTGCAAAGGCCACTGCAAATTCTGTATACCACTGAGGTTTCACACAAAGTCTTTCTCTCTCCAACAAAGCATTTCTGGCACTTAAAATAAGATCTGTTAGTCTTTTATAGAAGTCTTACATAATCTCCTCTCCTCCGTAATATTTGTTAGATTTGATGATTGTTAGTACAGAACCAAGATTTCATCAAAATAGCATAGAAAATACCAATGCTTCACCTGCTGTTGTAGAAAGAAAATAATGATTCTTAAGATGTAACTAAGAGATATACAAGTCATATACTACTTTGGGTGGTACTGATATGCCCCTTTTATTAATTGTAAATGTTTTCTTTTTCATGCAATTGAATAGTTTGTTTCTATGGTTTGCATGCACTTATCTTTTGAGAAGCTTATCATGATATAGTGATCTTACAGGACACCTTTAAATGAGGTTTGCCTTACCCTATTTTGAAGAGCACTCTCCTGTTAGACTCTATGATTAAATTGGATTAAAAGGGTGATATTTCTGTATGTAGTTGTATAAGGAAACAAACAGCTGCTTGGAATAGGGAATTTCGGGGCATCTGTGAGTCTGCACTACGTGAGAGCAGTGATGCTCAAGGACTGGGCATATCCCACTTACATGACAGGGATTCCCCTAGATGATGCAGAACACATTAAGCTGTGTCCTTATCAGCAGTATTTCTCTGTTTCTGAAATGCTGGTATATTTTTCACCATCCCTGTGTTCAAAAAATAGTGGTTTTGAATAGTGTTTTTGTTTAAAATGTGGTCTGAATGCAAATTTTTCTCTATCTCCTTTGAGACTGTTTGAGCCTCAGAAGGTAATATGGAAATCAGCCACTGTTCATTTCCTTTGGTGCCATCAGGATCCAGCTCAAGACTTCCTGATTGCACAGATAAAACATCAATGGGGAAGGGAGGGAGAAAAGACTGTCAGTCTTTTATATAAAACCATACACAAATTGTTGTCACAGATTTCAGCCTATTTTCTTCATGGATTCATCTTAAACCCCTCTAGGATGCTTACCCAGAGGAATAAGGAGATAAGAAACTCCCTCTTGTATGCAATATGCACTAATTCCATGAGCAGTGCAAAGCAGCTCATTCCAAGCTGTTGCTCTCCCATATGGAGTGCGAAAGATGCCCACCAAAGACTGTCTGGACTGCCTATTTGGGTAATGCAATGGCCTCTCTCCCACTATCACTGCAGCCCCTTACCGGGGGCAGGGCTTAGGGGAGGGTGTGAATGTGTTTTTGGTTCGTCTGGGAGGGTGGATACAAATGCAGAAGGCTGCTCTTGAAATGTCAGCCTGATGACAGAAATTACTGCCACAACCATGAGCAAGCCCTTTCCTGCAAAATCACTGGCAACAATGAACCTAAAAATTATGGACAGAATTTGTATTAACTTAAAATACATTTGTTAAGACTTTTCTATAATCCTCCCTCCTACATAACAACAATTAGGTTTTGTATTTTATGTGTATGAGATTTTGTGTCTAAGATTAGCTTTATCCTCAAAAATATATTTTACATTGCTATGGTATTTCCAAATGAACTACAATCTTATCATATACATCTGTCCAGGTTTTAATATAATCAGAAAAGCATATGGTTATGCATATTAAGATATTATGAGAAGGAGATGCGCTAGGCAGACCTCAATTTTCAGCTTTGATAACATGACTATTTATAAAATGTTGGAAAGCATATTAAATGACAGAGTGAAGACAAAAAAACTACTGTTTTGAGGATGCAGATTTCACTGATTGAATCTGGGGTTACATGCATATACAAGTGCAAAAACAGAACAGGGAGTTGGGGCTTATATTTCTGACAATTTTACAAATGCTGTTGCAATTTGATGCAAAGGAAGGCCAAAGGGTGAAGGTTGTGTAAGTTTGGAGATTTTAATAAATATCAGCAACACTTGTCTTCTCACTTTTGCCTTTCTTGGTTCCAACATTCCTCTATATATTCCTTGGGTGCCTGTTGTCTGTACAGATGCAAGGGGACTGTATTTCCAGGATAGATAGAAGAGTACAGCAGGGCCATGTTAAGCACAAAGGCATACTTGACAAGGCCCACTTATAGGCTTTTGGGAACCTAAGAGATAAACCAATTATCTTCTGAGATTAATTAAAAGAACCCTCAGTGTACTGAGAGGAAAACCCCAGAAATTGTTACTGAACTCTGGAAAACCATCAAATGCATCTTATTTATGAGTGAAAGAGCCAAGGCAAGATTACCAGACAATCAGAAAAGACAAATGATCCTGCAAAAAGCTTTTGAAGTTGCTAAAGGTCAGCTGAAGTGAAAGGTATAGCAATGTATTAGTATTTCTGACCCGTGTATGGGCCTTTCACTCAAGAGTTGGACAATCCTTGTGGGTGCCTTCCAACTCAGAATATTCTGTGATTCTATGAAAAAGCTTTACTCTGTAACAATAATAAAGGCTGATGATTACAGGCATGGCATTTTTGCATAAGGATTTCCATTTTTACTTTAATAGTTTGTCTGCCCTAATCTTAGGTTAGTGCTTTCTGAGAAATTTCAAGCTCTTATTAAACTGAAAACAAACTTTTCCATTGTGCACCTTTTAAAAAAGTCTAAAATTATCTGGACTGAATATCTATTGATTTTATTTTTCAAAAACGGAGTCTCAAGCAAATGATTGCTGAAAAAAATGAGGGTTGCAGGCTTATACAATGCCTCTGAGAATTCTTACAATATAGAATGACAGTATTTCCAAACTGTCTTATTGCATCTTCCTTAGCTAACAAAGAGGGCATATCAGACTAATAAGACAAGCTGAAAACAAAATTAAGAGATTAGGGAGGGAACAAAATAGGATGTGATAAAAAATTTAAATCACCAGACTCTGCTAGGGGTAAGATAACTTCTTATTTAATGACGATATTTAAAGATAGTGCTTTCAATGCATCATCTGACACTTTACTGCAGTTATTTAAAAAAGGAAAAACAGGCAAACTTTACTTACTGAATTCACATACAGGAACCTTCTGAAATAATCTATTGCATAGCAGTTTGCAGCCAAAGGAACTGTATCTGATTATCCTTTTTGTCCTCTCTGTTCACTAAGACTTTTTCATTGTTCAGTTGTGGAGGAAAAGCAAACACCCTCAGAAAGACAACTGAGTAGCTACTTTCTCAGCGGCACTGGGACCAAGTTTGGTGGAACACTCCAAGTACACCTGCCCAGGGAGAATTACCTCTCTTCATGTAAGCAATAATCGACCTCTGAACTAGTGCACTGGCCTGGCAGCTTTGTGCCCTGTACTGCTTGCTGAAAGTAGTTGTGTGTGATGCTTTCCTTGCAACCACTTCCACTCAGTGAGCATTAGAGAAGCCTCATCATAGCATCTAAAGAAAAGCTCAGGAACAGCAGAGCCTTTGTCTGGACTAAAACCCTGGTGTGATGAGTTTCACTTGGCATCTCTCAGCTGAAGATTAGAGTTTATCTCAATGACCAGCAAACAATCATGAGTAATAATTATATCTGAAATACCTCTGCAGTATCTTGTTGGAACACTCACTGCCAGCCTTGCTTTCAACCCTACACCCTAAAGAGAGCTGTAACTGAAGTTTTATAGAAAAGTGACTTGCAAGAGTTACCCCCACAGCACTCGATCTTCTCTTAAGTCTCATCAGCATGTATAATAAAATAATGTTTGCATTTCCAATTAAAAAATCCAACCTGAGACAGGAAAGGCTGTTAACAATATCATAATTTAAAATGTTATCACACACATTGCCTAGGAATAGAGGTTAGATGTGACAGTTTTCCTTAGCAATATTAATCAGACTAATTACTTCATTTTTCTTACAATCTAAGAAACTAATGATTTTGCTATTTTTGTAAGGAGATGTCTGCCTATAACAAAAAGTATTGATGATTGAAGATAAATGGATTTAAGATGAAAGAAATCCAACTCTGAATTATCTACTACTTTGACATCACAGTGCTAGGGAAAAAAAATGAAACATCACTTCCTGAATTGCATCCACTTTAGTCACATTTTGTTACAGATGTCAGTTCTGTCAGAATATCATCTGTCAAAATGAATTAGTGCAAAATTTAGTAGTTCACTTTTAACCAGGAGTAAGGTTGTAATAGCATTTCAATTTTCCTTCATCCTCTTGTTAGGACTTGATAAATGCACTCTCACAAGCACTGCTGCTCATCCGACATGATGCTTGCACTCTGATTTAACAAATCTGAAGAAAATGCAAGGGCAGAAAGCTTTCTGGTTTCCTTAATGTTTCTCAAGATCTCTGCAAACCATTTTTTTCTTGACAACTTAATTTGAGTGGATTAGTAAGGGTTCTTTCTCACCTAAGCAATGTTTTATTCTGAGTGGATATTCATATTAACAGATGTTGATGAACATAAAACACAGTGTCAATGAAAAACATCTGTAGCACTTCTGTATGTTCGTGTATGTATAAAGAGCAAGAGACAGATGAACTGATTTTGTCTCTTACGGATGGGATGCTATGAAGTTGGTTTTTTTAACCACAAATGACCATTTTTTCTTTCTTTTCTCATAGAGTTATGTCAGAACACTACACTTGGAATAGACACTTCCCCTGAGAAAACTGCTGTGCTTACCATCCTTGGGAAACAAATGCCATTGCTTCTCCAATGCAAAACCCAACTGTAGGCACAACTAAAGGCACAACAATGACTCAAGTGGCCAAATGTTGACTGGGTAATCTTTCTGAGCAACCCTATTAGAGATTTTCCATCTTCTGAACACACAGCACCACCAGCCATCTGCTACACAGGGAGTTCTGTAACTGGAGCCGGCTCAAAGTTAGTCAAAAGCATTAGTGGATGGGAGGAAGGGCCCTGGGATTCAGGGCAGGGTGAAAGCTTTGGGGCAGCAGGTTGATTGCCCCTGGCAGATCCTAAAATGTGGATGCCAGCAGCCCTGACCACTACTCTCAGGAGCTGTCATTCCCACAGCAGCAGCTACTGCCTCTTGTGTCATCTCCTGCCCTTAATGACATCAATCAGCTTTGCCTGCCAGAATAAGCATAGTCAAACTGGGCAACAGAGCTGGGCCTTCCTCTGCGTCTCCCAGTAATCCCTCCCAGCCACCTTCTTTGCTTAGATCTGAACTGGCCTTCCTCTTATGGAAAAAATGAAATTATGCCATTTTGTTGGTGATATTGCAGTCCAAAAGGTAACAGAGAAACTTTAGAAGCTGGGAATTTCAGAAAAGAAAGAAAGAAAAAGAAAGGATCATGATGATGGATCAGTGCTAGAAGGGATTCTGCAGAACAGAAAGAATCATTTAATAAGTTTTTTTTTCTGTACTTTGGGAAAGAGACAGATAATGTATACATACCAGAAGATGATGACGGTGTTGATGGGGATGATGAATGGCAATTTCCCTTCCCAACTCAGAAGGAAATCAAGTGGCAGCTCCAAAAGGCAGGCATTTTTAAATGGATGTGTTCAGGTAACTTCTGACAGAAGTTGCTGACGAGCCTCTGAACTACTAGAAACTATTTTCAATAGCTGTTGGAAGTTGTGAAGTGCCAGAGCACTGCAACAAAAAGTGTTGTGCAATATTTAAAAGGATAAGTGAGCTAACCTGAGTAATTACAGGTCTGTCAGCCTGACATCAATCTTGGACAAAAAACCAGGTTATTTTGTCAGCTGACATGGAATTTGTCTACAAAAAAAAATTAAGGCAACGGGTCAATGTAAGAGTTGCCAATCACTATGTGTATGTGGAAATTAGGTGTTTCCAATACAGTTATTCAAATCATCTTTCCTCACTGGATTTATAGTCTTGGTTATCAAAAGTAATATTGGCAATGCAATACAGTTCAGTTTCCACAGTACATCTACCTTCATTTTGCATGACATCTTGGCTATGAACCTGGAATGACAAGAATCAGTACTGCAGATATAAAACAGATTAAAGTCTGGCTGGTAGGTTTCAACATATACTTGCAGTAAAGGAACACTAATTGAGTGGGTGTCTCTTTATTGTGTCCCATAAGGATCTGTTCTTAGATTTTACAGGTTAACATTAATCAGTGACCTGGAAAAACAAAAATACAAAAGCATTACCAATAACATTTGCAAATGACAGAAAGATTGGGAGACAAGTTATAAATGCAGCCTGATCTAGGTTAATCAGTAAACTGGACGTAGACAAAGAAATGCACAGTTAAATACACACATAAATTTAAACTTTCAGGAACTACAAATGCTGCACATATAGGATCTGAAGTCCATCATGGGATGCAATAACTGGCTTGGTAATTATAATAGATAAGCACTAAAGGTGATGCTGTGGCTAAAAAACCAATAGAATTGGGGTTTAGTTATGTAAATGAATATAGTACTGTAGTAACAGAGAGACTATACTACCTTAACTCTATTTCACAGTATTACAACTGCCTCTGCACTGATATCCAGCATTACAAGATAATGGAACAATAGTGAAATCTCAAAGAGTAGCTATCAAGATCATGAGAGACAGGAAGATGTGACTTTAAGTGAGCTATACAAGGGCAGAGTCTCCTTCTCAGATCAAAACCAAACAAACTCCATAGCAACATTCAAAAGTAAAGTATTAAGCAGCTTTTAATTGTAAAAGGAATTAAATTCTAGAACTGCATTTCAAGAGAACTATTGGTATTAAGGAACTTACCAGGCATTATTTCAAAGTGGATTAAGTTGCACACATACAACTGTACAATGTAAGGAAACCTTGAAGAAGATGCTTGGAGAACTGTGTGATTTTTGAGTTGGACTGTGTCTTGGGAAACTTCTGCTCAAGTGGCACTAAGGCTATACCTCTGTCTCTACTCTGCATTCCTAAAATACATCTCCTATTTCAAAGCAGTTGAAGTTCTCATAACACCACAACTTCTACAATGCTTGGGAACATCTTAAAAAATGGAGAAACTTTGCAACTGAAGTGTATGAAATGTCATTTATCAGTAATATATTCCTATATCTCATCAGCACAGTTGGTCACACAGGTATCCAGGCTCCTTAAGCACAAAGCATGCAATGTAGGAATTGTCCATACGAGTGCTCTAGGCTGTAAATCAAGATTAAATAATTTTACACTTCTAAGTCCTTGAGTGGCTAGAGTTTGAAATGCTAATGACATTATCTCTAGGGTATCAGTTGTGAAAGTTTCAGTGTGATGTTACAAACTCAATGAGGCCTCTGCAGACATAAAAGTTCAAATCAAGCAGTTCAGCATTTAGAGCACTCATCAGAGAAGTGGGCAATATAGCTTCAATTTCAACATGAGAGGGTAAAAAAAATACATCACTGAATAAGGTGTTTCTTGAGCTGGGCTCTACTGGATCTGGCTGCTTTCCTCACAGCAGCCTGTATGGGCTGTGTTTTGGATTTGCAGCTGTTTGGATTCACTCTAGTTCTACCTATTATCTCCCCTTGTCCCCTTGGTACAGAGGGGGAGGAGGGAGTAAGTGACTGTGTGGGTGGTTGGCCACTGCTCAGGGTCAATCCTCCACTTGGAATAACAAACACAGAATTAGTTCCTGCAAAATACAGCAGTGTCACATTTGACAGTAATGCTTCAAAAAATGGTATTCTCATCTTCTCAGGGTAAAGTTGATCCAGAACCTCTTCAGTTAATGTGATGTGAGTTAACATTTATAATAAGAACCCCTATTATGTGTCCTTCCTTGCCTCTTGAGAGTGCCCCAGGATAAAACATTTTCTTAATGTTGAAATAATTTCAGTTGTCCGAAGCACTTTTCCATAATAAATACATGAATGAATCATTTATCTCTACAGCTAAGGTGCAGACAGTCACCATTTCAAGGTGTGTTAGGCTTAAGGTAAAACACTTCTTGTTTTGTTTTGTTCTCTTCATGTAACTGTGACACATATTTAGATCCCTCTTTTCTACTGGGTCTCCTCCTAATTAGCAGTGAAGCAGAACTTCTTGCTACGGACAGAACTTAAATGCTCTGAATAAAATCAAAGTTGCAGAAATTAAGGGTAAGGCATCTGTGCTTGCACATGTGCTCCACCCCTTTCCTCTTTTTATCAAAATGTATGCTTTTGCCTATTGCTGCTCCTGAGTACAGTATAGAGAGCACCCTTTTCCCTTTATTCTAAGTAACAATGGCCTTTGTCACCACAAAGATCATTAGTAGCAGCATAAAGTTTCCCTGACATTCAAATTCAAATATACATTACGATAGAGCAATTCTTTATAAAGATTTACATTTTTAGGATGTATCCCTGAAGACTTTCTCCACAAGAATAAGGCAAATTGAAGTAATACTGTTTCTATTAGTAAGATGCACAGACCTTCCCTCAGGTTTTGTGTTTTATAACCCTCTCTCCTCATATACATGTACATTTCACTTATATGCATGTATATTTGCCTTGAAATTGTATAATAATTAAAACATAACTTCTTCCTACAGAAATCAGTGGCAAATCTTCAATGGACATGAATGAAATCAGATTGAAAGGTAATTTTATTCTTATATTAAAATAACACAGAGAAATAAAAAGCTAATTATGATCTAATTGTAATGACTACAAAGCTTTTTTCAAATTCTTTGCCTGTCTGGAAACTAATGTTGCAGGTCAGCTCAGGCATTTAGTTTTTTTCAGTCTAAAGAAAATGCACTTTCCATTGGCTTAGGGAATGATTCTGTGTGGTTCAGAGATGCTTATGCCTAGTTTTTCAAACTGGTGGATTATGTTAAAAACATGAAAAGAACAGCACTGAAGATGAGTGATTTTGCAGTACTTGTGTGCTTTTCTAGAAGCACTACCTTCTGAAAACAATGAAAAGTCAACTGAGATTTTGAGAGACTGTCCTAAGTTTCAGTATAGATTCTGAGACACAGGCCTGGGAGAGGAAGTTGTAGGAAAGACTAGGAGGCAATATACAGAAAGGTACAGGCTATGAGTATTATGGGATGGGATGATGAGACCAGGAGTCAGAGCTAGAGCCAGTTAGAAGATGCCTATAGGATATTTTCCTTTTTTCTAAGGTGCTGATTCAGCAACACCAAATGATTCAACAAAAATCCTATCATATCCACAAATTTCTCCCCAAAATAAGGCAGCCCAGTGCCTTTTCACGGTAGCTCCCAGTCACCTTCTGCATGCTGCTGGCTAGAAAATGAAACCTGCCTACTAAGAAATGAAGCACACACAGTGCTTATTCTAAATATGATCTATATATATTTTTTAAAATTTCTGTTTCTCAAAACATTGTGTGTTCTGAGTTTTAAATTCATATATGTTAGAGGCTAGACAATTTAAGATAGTATCCTTGGAAGTCAATGTTCGTACAAATAAAAGAAGCCTGGCAACACCAAAAAGCCAATAGCCTTTTATGTCAGAAGTCTTTGTGTGACGGAGACACAGAAGTAGTTTCTTTCTTCTTCTGCTTTGTGTGTTATTTTCCTGCATGTATTATGATAAAAGAGCTGTCTAAAGTCTAAAATTTAAGCACATACAAATTAGCACTCTAAAATTATTCATTATAAAAGAGAGAGGAAAAAAATCCAGGTGGCATTTACCATAGTGTAATCCAGTATAGCAAATGAGTAATTAGAGCAAAACAAACAAAATACTTTAAAATAAATCGTAGTTTTTTTGCATGGTTAAATACAATTAAGTTTCAACACTCAGTTGGCTGCCTACTTACCTTGATCTTCTATTCATAAAATTAGAAAATAATTAGAAATTAGAAAGCCAAGCTAATCAGTTATTTCGGCACTCCACTTTAAATTAAGAAAGACAGCAGCAACTAACTGTCACTTCAAAACAGCACATCCAAAATCCTGCCCTTTTTCTCTAGTGGGTTGCAGCCTGTCTTTATTTAGCCCACTCATCAGTTTTCATAATCCCTTGATATGCACAGTACTAAGGCTCTTTGGTTTCCCCCTAGACTAACCCACTGCAGAGTCCCTTACAAGGCTTATAAATGTCTGCTTTATCAGCAGAAAGCCTGTCTTTAATGTGAGATAAGCACACCAGGCCTCATCTTGTAAAGCACTGGGCACTATTGCAATGCCAGCTACCCCCAGAAACTGTATTGTCTAAGTGTATGGTTAATTCTTGCCCTCCATAATTCAAGTGCTTAAAGTTAAGATAACATTCACATGCCATTTGGGATCAAGCAACAGCATTCTGCACCTTACAGGATCATCACACAGCATCATCACAGCTAAATTTCAGTCAATAGCTCCTATTGACTTCGTTAAAGCCAAACCATAGTTCTGAATACAGATGTTTTACCAGAACTTTGAAGACACTCCTAGTATTCAGATGTCCTCAGGATATGAACTATAAAAAGCAGTGATGTGACTTTGGATATTCGTGGTACCAGTACATTTCTGTTTCTCACTTCACAGACAACAACACATCTATGATAAATGTAGAATGCATTATTTCACATATATTTGGACTCAGTAGAAGAGTCAGAAGTAGATGTGACAAGGACAAAGGATTTTACAAACATGGCTAGACTCTAAGTTGCCTTGTAAAAGGACGTTAAGATGTTCATTGCATGAAGGGATTGTGTTATAACATGTTGGTAGGGATCTGAAACAACCAGAAAATATTTATGTTCATATTATATCTGTTAAAATTAAAACAGATATTCAGAAATTCAACACTGAATTAATTTCTAGAAAAACTGCTGGGTAAAAATGTTAATTAACCTAGCTATCAATTTCCTGTTTTCTTTCACAGTGGTTTTTTTCTTTTTTCATTTACTTTGCATGGGCTGTCACATGAATTAAATCATTTTAGGTACAAAGGAGTATTCTAATTAGTGAGACCGCTGGAAAATGTCATTGCATCCTTTTAGAAAACTTACTGTTTTCTTCAGTCACAGGGGCCAACATCTATGTCACAAGTAAGAGAATAAGTGAAGTATAAATTCCACATGGAAATGGAAATTTCCCCCAAGCAAACAAAACCAATAGGAGCTGGGGCTCTGTAGTCTAAGGGCAAAATGCATTACAGGCACCAACTGCTGATGAGAGGACAAATACTAACTTCAAATACTGCATGTAAACTGAAATAGTGGTCTGAATTTGAATTACGGGATTATTTTGTCCTGAGTGTCTCTTCCACTACAATCAGTATCCACAGCACATGATACTTTGGATGTTCCTAGGCAGCTGAATAAGCCCAATATTAAGCTACTCTTTAAATAAAACATTTTTCTCACCTCCTTACATAATTAAAACTATCCACAAATGACCAAGATTTAATGACAAAAGAATTGTCAGCTCTTATTATCTGACCACCAATCAAATCCCAGCCCATACATTCGCTCCAGATGCAACTGCACTGTGTCCAGCGAGATGCATTTCAAATAAAACTGTTCTGGAATATCTGCAGCTAAATTTGATTAGACAACATCAAAAGTTTGAACTTTCCTCAATCATTTATCACAGTGGTTAATCACCAGCATGAGTGAAAACACAGGTCTTTTTTCTAATTGGAATTTGTTGGCTTACCAGCAATAGCTGCTTGCTTTGCATGTAGCCATTAGGATGAAGAGCCCTGTAGTTCCCAGTGGCTTTGTTTGCTTGGAGGAAATGAGGCATTTTTGATAAATCAAGTTGTATCTCCTTTCGAAAAACCAGACAGATGAAGCTGATTTAGCTTGCTGCTACTAAGCACTTTTTTCAGCCCTCAAATCATTCCATTTTATCCCTATCTCTTTTCAATATTTTAATATTGGTTTTTAAAAGTTGACAACAGAACTGAACAAATACCAAAATTAAAAGTAATTATCCTTAGATTGAGGTTCCCACTTTCTCAAGGATGGCATTAGCTTTTATGGGAAATTAGGGAAATTTTTATGTAGTTCCTCTATAATCATAAAGTGTACTTAGGACTTCTTTCAAGGACACAATTCTCCTATGTAAGCTGCACATGTGCTTTATTCTGTATTTATGGTTGACATTTGACTGCATTGGAATGCATTTTCCCAGACTGGGCCTACCTTGCCAAGAGATTTGAATCTTCCCTTTTCTCACCATTAATTGCCATTTCACAAATCTGTATGTCTTGTCAGCAATTATGCTCAGTATATCATTGATGAAGACGGTGAGGTATTAGACTCTTTGTCAAGCTCTCTGCATAATCTTATTTGATGATCACCCTTTACTTCTGAGATCAATGTGTGGAGTTTAAATTTATGGGACATCTGTTTTTCTGACATTGCACAGTGCTTTTTTAATAAAAATATTCTGTAATACTGATTCAGTGCCTGAAAAGAAATCTAAGATTCTTCATCTGCACTTTCAATCTGTAGCTACCAAGTTTGCATTTTCATCAGGGAATAAAATCAGGTTTGTTTGAGAAGAGCTATTCTTCACAGTGTCACACTGATCGGTTTTAATTTAATTACAAGTTTTTGTCAGCTGAAGTCTGCATCACCATCTTGTTATTTTTCTGGGGATTGCTATCCTGGTAGCCAGAGCTATCTGGCATAGCTCATTTATCTTTCATGTTTGGATTTTTGGCATAACTCAACACTGTCCATTTTTGGCTGTTCTGTAATATATTGAAATCAATATTCGTTGACTCACTCAACTTCACAGCATCAGTTTTGCACATTACTGTCTCAACACCATTTTTACTACATTCTTCTCCTACCCTTTTTCAGGATGCCAACATTGAAGGACATGATTGGGCCATGGTTATGGGCATATGTTTAATAGAGTATTGTTTACCTCTTTCTGAGTTTGGTGACAAATCCATAAGGAACTCCTGGAGAACTTTCCTGTTATTGTAATCTCATTTGCAGGTTGGCATTGTGTGGGAAGGGAAGGAATTCTGGCTCTAGGTGACACACACTGGCACCGTGTCACTTAGTATGCCAAGACTGAGCTGTCAGATGTTGGTGCGCAAACTTGACAGCGGACAAAGAATGGTTTGAGTTGTGCAGGTATCCACCCAAAAGAGGAAGGCCAAGCCTATTTAACAGGGAATGCAGTGACACTTAAGAGCCACAAGTGTAGTGCCTTGAGGGTGGAAAGGAACAAGAAAGGACTAAGTGATACCCAGTCTGTCAGGGCTGCTGTCAGGGCTGATGTCTGGCTCATCCCCCGTTCTCAAAATCTTCAACACTTTTGTTCCAGTGGATCAACTGTCCCAGCTCAGCACTTTGCTTCATACAGCTGATAGCTGTAGAGTTTTTAATTCGATCCTGAATTATCCTCCTAGGAAATATGGCCTGACAACTAAGAGCATCCTCCAAAAGAATGCTGTCAGCCTGCTACTGTAACCCTTTCTGAATAGTTCAATCGGAGTGAATTTTTACTTTCCAGTCTCTCAAATAATCCCACAGTTTTCCAGTGCTCATAATACAGCATTTCTTAACAGTACTACCAATAGTCATTTTCACGTATTTGCTGTTCTGGCAAGAGACTGAGATGTACTCATGCGCAGCTTGCAGTCAGAGAAGTATGTTCTCATTAGGAGGATCACCAATTTCAATACCCAGCACGAACTTCTACATGCCAAATTTCCATTTGCTGAAGCCGCTCCACAACAGCAGGTGGGTAAGAAAGGCTTATAAACAAGCTTGAAAGGTTTTCTCACTTCCTGGCAATTAATTGCAAATTTATCTTTTATATTCTACTCCACCTAGGAAAAGATATTCAATGTTCAATGGAGCCTGGCCAAACATTTTAAGAGAGTATTTATGGACACTTATTCACATTTCCAATAGTTGTCATTTCAGCAATATTCATGTCCGGTTCTTATTGCTGTTTTCCAGGATGAGTTTTGTTTGAATGAATTTTTGAGAAATTACCAGCTTGTACAAACCCATCTGTATCCACAGATGAATAAGGATGAAAGTTGCTGGTGAAACAACTGCATTTAAGAAAATGAAGGTTTGTTCCTCAAACATTTTGCAAAGGGTAGCAAGTGTTAAATTTTCTGGGGAACTTGTATGGGAAGAACTAGATTCAACCTTCTTCTAGCTGGAAGGAAAAAATTATGTATCTGAATATCCTCTAATATCTATGCAAATCCAATAAACACAGTTTGTTTTCACACAGTTTTACACTACTTTCAATTAATTATGGCACACACCTAGATGTGGGATTCACAGCCCCTGTGGATTTTTATGGCTTTCTGAGAAATTTCAGCTCAATAACCTGAAAAGACAACATCTGATGTCCGTGCTGAGCCCCATTCAGGATCCATTGGACTCAACAGGGGGCCACCAATTAATTTCAATGGGTATTGGATCAGGAGCCTTACAGCTACACTTGCTCTCTGCACCAGCATGGGACATGATCTTCTCTGCTTTGTCTACAAGAACTGCCAAATGCCCATGCTTACAACATTACTTCCAAATTCCCAAGGGACTTATAAATCATTGATGGCTGTTAACATAATTCAAATATCCTTTAAGAAATACATTTGTTTATAAAAATATTCAAGAGAGATTATGAATAAAAATTGTTCGAACAAAGGACCGCAACACCACAGATAACAATACGACTTTTCAGTAAAATGAAATATCTGTCACCTTGGTTTTTGATAGACACAAGACACTAGGCAGTGGCTCAGCAGAAGAGGAAAAGATGGCTTGTGATGCACAATACCCATGCCACAAAATGTTACTAAGACACTCTGGCTCTGTAGGTAGCACTGCCAGAATGTAGGTTAGACAATGGAAAATGAAGGCAAATCTTACATACTGTGTATTGATTTCTTTTTCATGTGTTTCATGTGTTACTCATTTGCTCATTGAACTCACAAAGGAAGAAGCAACTCTTGATTTAGTCTTAAGCCATACAAAAATTGTTAAGACCTAACTATCCAAAAAGTAGTCTGCGATTTTGACTATACTTTAGTGATATCTGGACAGAAAAAAGCTGCATGTGACATAAAAAAACCCCAGTAAAAGTAATGTTTAATTCAAAGTAAAATAAATTATATCAGAATGAGAAAGCTAATTTCAAGGACATTAAAAGAAGTAGGCAAAAGAGTGAAATATGAACAAATCCCATGAAGACTAGTCAGGAGTGTATGAGAGGCTGAGAGCCAAAGTTCCAAAAAGATCAAAAAAACTGGCATGATAAAGCAAAAAAGTAAATTTCATCATGCTATTAAAATAAACAAAACAAAATAAATAAAACAAATACTTCGAAAAGTCTAAGTTGTGTCCTAATGAGGGAAAGAGAATAGAGTATACCTTGACTATTGAAATATAAAACCACAAAAAACCAAGATGAAACAATACTGAGACATAAAGGAATAGAATTTAGTAACCCACCATTCTTCAAATATTCAAGAAATGGGGAACTTGCCTGATATTCAGTGATAACTAATTATATAAAGAGAGCACTCAGGGAAGATAAAACCACAACAGAAAAGTTAAATTAATTCTCTCAGTCTGCACTGCCTGAAAAGGCGGATAGGACAGTTCTCACACAAAGGTCATTCCATATGTAGGATAGAAATGAACCATTGTCTCAGAGTGGCAATAGAACGTATTTTAGAACAAATCCAAATTCATAAGGTGGACTTCAACAAATTTCCAATGCCAGCTAATTTTCTACTGTGGCATGTTAACACCAGTAAAAGGGGCCTTAGCACAAAAACAAGCAGTAAAGTAGAAAAAGCAATTTTATATATTCACGTATCAGTTTTCATTTTTAACTGAATTTATGGAGAGTAGAGAGGCATAGCATGTAATCCAGTGAACAACAGACATGGTATTTCTGCAGACTTTAGATATTTCTTCACAAAGCTAATTGGCAGGAACAACAACAAAACAGTATTAAGGTACAAATAAATAAATATGCCATATCAGGGAAAAATTAACATAACTTTTCAGAAAAAAACACATACCTCAGAAGCTAATTAGACTTCTGTTTTGGAGCAGGTAACCCTGTGAATAATACAATCACTATAGAGTACTTAGGATTTAAGAAAGCTTTTGGTGAGGTCTCTTATTAAAGTCTCTGACAGAAATAGATGTAATATGAGATACAACAGAAGGTCCTGGATTAATAATTGGCTAACAGATAGGAATCAAAGTGTAGGAAATAAAATTTGTGTTAATAAATTAAGGGTAACACACGTGAGGATAACCCTCTGTGTGATGGCCTCTGAAGTAAGTCTTACCATTTAAGAACAAGGTTTTGTGGTAATTTTAAGATATTTTCTGACAACATCCATTCAGTGCATGGTGGTAATTAAAAAAGTAGTGGACTACTGGAAGTTTATCAGGAAAGGTCTGAGAGCAATACTGAAATTGTTACCTCACAAGGGAGTTTAACTGTGGTGTACCCCCATCCTGAATACTGAATAGCTCTGCTTGCCCACATTTCGTACTGGAATTAGAAGTACAGAATAATGATCAGGATTAACAAATGATGAACAGTTTTGTATGAACTTCTGAAGGTAATGCAGTTATCAAAGAATAGTTTTAAGTGAATAGCAGGAAACATCTGTTCACAAAAGATACTTATTAATTTATAAGATTGAGGGAGAACTTTACTGTGAGTGTTACTGAGCATGGGAACAGGCTGAGAGATTGTGGAATCTCCTCTCCAGGAGATATTCAAAAGCCATATGGACAAAATCCTGAGCAACACGCTTTAGTGGACCCTGTTTGAGCAGGGAGGCTGGATGAGATGACTTCCGGTGGTCTTTTCCAATCTTAATTATTCTGTAATTCTGTGATGCTCTAGAGACCAAATTATAAATGATACAAAATGGGATTGGACAAACTTCTAAAGGCAACCTTTGCTGGTGGCTGGTAGACCTAGGACTTGGGAACTTGCTACAGACTGGAACTGTGGAGGTATGCTCTGTCCTGCTCTTGTTTCTTTTCATATTCAGCCTCTCTCTCAACAGCCAACGTTCTGATGGCAAACCAGATTTAGAAATTGTTAAGATGTACATTAATAGTAATAACAGTGTTTGAGGAAACACTATTGAAAAACTAGACTGCAAACCTGAGCTGGTTACCCGCTGGATGGCATTTGTCCCTTGCACACCTCTCTCCAACCATCTCTGGCAATAACCCTTAGCATCCCTTGGATACCCACAGGTGACAGGACAATTCTTTAGGTGCAATCAGGTCCAGTCAGTTCCTGGCCCTCCAGTTCAGACTCCAGGCACAGGTGTTAATTACTGCCATCTGTGACAGTGGCTAATGCAGCAAGCACACCTGCCACCCAGAAGATAAACTGAAATCCCTGTATTGCTTTGTGTGAGCACCAGTTAGTAACAACTTTGATCAGCATTTTTCTGGGCTGCATGTGGCAGGTGCAATACTTCTGGGCTCTCACTGCAGTTCCCAGCTCACTGATATATCAGACCCCTAAAGAATGTTTCTCAATGGATGACACTGCTTCTAGTTATATTTTTACTCCAGCTTTCTGTTTTCTGTTTGAGAAACCTTAGTGCAAGCACCTCCATGTTATGAACCACAGGTTTGAAAGTATATTTTAGAGGCATTTTCTCATAGCTTTTTGAGAAAGCTAAGTTCATTTAAGATTTTTAAAAGTCTTCAGTGAGACAAGAAACTTGCCAGAGTTAACAAGGATTATAGGACATAGAAATCTGATAGCAATGGCATAATGTAGAAAAAAATGAAAGTAAAGCACAAATGAACCCATTGTGCTGACTGATAAATATGAACTCTAGCAGTATTGCTGAGAAGGCAGGCACAGGAGTTCGATGAACCTTTTGAGATTATTTAACTCATGCAGCTGCCAGTTGTGTAGTTGAAAAGTTATGCTATTTGTGAATTTAGGAGTAATGCAAAGCAATATATCTTCAAGAAGGAATTTCTCTTGGTCTCTACAGTGTTTGTCACCAACCATAATTTTTTCAACTTTAATCTATGTAAATGATTCTCCCAGCACCTTCTAATTAATACAATTAATGCATCCAATGTATAGAGACTTGTTTTGAAACTAATTTCTGCTTTTCTTGGGACATACGCCTCTCCCTTTTTTCTTGTCACAAAGCCTTTGAAGATGGTTAGTGAACCAACTTAAACACAGAAAAAAATAGATTGAAATATGCATCTATGAACACACATCTCAGCACAATTCATACCACTACATGAACTTAACCTTTAAGAGCATTTTTGTAATTGTTGGTGTCTATAGAAATATTGGCACACTCTAAAATTTCAAGCATTTGAACTGGAATTCCTTATCTCTCTTGCCTGACAATATTTTTACCAAAAAGTATTAATCACTGAGTGACACCATAGAATTAATAATAGAACATCGTTAGAAACACCTTCTGAGAAATTAAACACAATTTTATGAAAATCATTCCTTTGAGCAATTTGATCAATATAGCCCCACTTACCTTTAAAAAGAAGTATTATCTTCCAGCATATCTAAAGCTACTTTAGTGGGTTCTACTGAATGAATTTATTTCTCGTGAGATTTGCAATAAAGTGCAGGACTCGCTCCTTTCCACCCTCTTTCCAACATATATAACCATGTTTATGAGTTTCCTGTACAATGGACAGTATGCAGCAGTCAGATTATCAAAAATCATTGTGAATATAATATACTTAGCATCTACTTTGATGTGAAAGTCTTTACAGTTGTGCCATCTGCTTCATCATAGTTCATTTTAAGCCTTATACTCAAGAAGAAGGAACAGCCTGGCAATACGAATCTGATAAAATTTAATCAAGTCCAGAAACATCTCACTTTTCTCCAAAATTAATTTCTAACCAGTCCAAATTTGGTGCAACTTAATCATTCCATTTCCAAAGCTGCCTCTGCGAAGTCTGCATGTCAATCTGTTGGAATGGAAATTTTGTTTATAAAGGGGTATTTGTACAATAAAGAGTAAGCATGGTCCATACATTGCAAACAGCATTCAAAGGAATCTGTGCTGTACATTTAGATTTTGTTTTCACAGAATCAAAAATCTCACATACTTTTTATGTGGCTAACAGGTAGGTAATGATTTAAATGAAAAGCCAGGTACAGGTGCCTAGTATTTCTATTTGCTTATCCAGAAGTGGTGTACTTTAGAAGAAGAGGTGATAAAAGGACTACTTACACTGTCATCTCTCCTGCTCCATGTACAAGAGGAACAGGTAAAAGTGAGGGATTTGGTGGAGACTTCATGCTGATCACTAGCCAGGGTGCAGGTGTCTTGTGGGTTTTGGAAGTCAGCATAACCTACATCAATCTCATAACCATTCTGCATTTTCTGGGGGCAACCCCATTAACTTTTGTGCCTTCAGCATGAAAGCAGCACAGCAGTGGTGCTTGCTATCTCTTGCCTTGTTCCGCAGGCAGCCCGGGGGCTCTTCTCCAGGAAGAAAGTGTCTCCTGTAATTCTTCACCAAATCACCAGTGGCTGCCTGGTTTGAGAATAATACCTGACTCTGAAGTTATCTTGCAAAAGACCAGAATATCTCACTTGGAAAGTTACCCTTAGCAAGCATAGATCCTTCTGCCCTTATCACACTAAGGATTGTGCCCAGCTTAAGATATGTGCTTTCTGATGCCTTTGATTTCCTTAGGAAGCTTTGGCTCAAAGTTAAGCATCCACTTACGTGCATTTCAAGATAAGAATGATTTTCAAGCCTAAAACCTGAGATGTAGACACACCAAGAACTCCAACATTGAAATACCTTTGAAGAAAACTTAAAAAAATAATAGCCTTGAAAATGCTTTGCAACTACTATATGGTCATACAGCCTTCCACTGACAGATGCACAGATTTGTTACAGCATTTAATGACTGTTGCCCACTCTGGAAAACACTTGACTCTCATAATGGGCAACTATGCTCACCTGAGATACATAATAAAATAACCAAACACAGTAACTCCTTTCTTTCTTCTTTAATGTGGAGTTTTATGTGTCAATTTTTATGTACAAGGAGCACCATGCTATGTGGACCTTTGAAAACAGGTTTTATTCACTCGCTGAGAAGTTTTTACCCAGGTGCAATTTTTATACATCTTAAACCACTGTGTAAAAACCCCAACAGGTCTGGCACATCTCCGTGCAGCTTCATGTACCAGAGTGTAGAGACTGAGTGTCATCACTAATTAATTACCATATTGACACAGGAAGAATAAACTTACATGTCAAATGAAAACTACTTAAAGACATCTTCCTATATGGATGACTTCTTTGTGTTCATTCTTATGGCACGTGTAGGCTTCATGTTTAGAAACTTGGGCAACAAATTGTGTGGTATTCATTTGTGATTTTCATTAAAGCTGTAATTGTGTACCCAGGTATTGGTTTGGGCATTCAGCCAACTTGAGTTAGGTTGCAGGAGTAGAGGAAGGGTAAGCAGAGGAGTTAGATGGTTCAGGCTGGGAAAGAGCTCATCTCTCTGGGCAGTTTCAGTGGCCCTACGCCGGGTCAGTGAGGACTGAGGAGCGTGGCTAACTGACACAGGCGGTCAGTCAGCTCAGTGGTCTCACTGCAACCCCTTGTGGCTGGGCGCCTGCAAGAGCTGAGCATTGTCCATCCCCATGAGAACCAGAGGTCAGGGCAGAACTAGGCAGCTTTTCTCTCTGGAGAGGGGGCCAAACTGGATCTGGAGCACCAGGAAGGGGAAGGAATTAACTTCTTCACAGTGACAACCTATGCATTTCCTAGAAACATACCCCTTCCTCACAGTCCTTGTTGAAGAGATTCTTCAACCAGTGATGCCCTAGAATTCCTCCCAGCACATTTTGCAGCCCACCGTAAAGACAGTGTAGAGGCCTATGAGTAATTGTGGAGGAGGAATGTTTCTGACTACATTTTATCCCTGTATTTCCAAACATAGCGTGGATGGAGCAGCTCTGCTCACACAGATTATTATTCGGAGTGGCTTTGTGTTGTCTGCAAAGAATGATTTCACCTTTAACAGTACAGTGAATGCACGGGGTTTGAAACAACAGAAATGCAACCATTTACACTGATTTTCATTAATACTAATTTCACCTTAAATAGAAGAGAAAAAATAATCTTTGGAATCTACTGAACAGCAATTGGGTGGGGGTCAATGACTTGTCTTTCTGGAAAGAAATGCAAAAGTTTAAGCTTGTTACACATTTTCAGTGACATTTTTGAATTTAACAATAAGGGAATGACAGACAGAGATTAATTAAAAAAAAGTAAATCTGAATCTCAAGCTGCATGATCTGCAAAATCCTTGTGACCTTTCCTAAGAGAAGAGTGCTGCCTTGTGGGCTATCCCTATTTTCAGAAGTATCACTTCAAAATCTTGCAACAATTATTTTTCATCAGTCAGTAACATTCATAAAAATAGGTATCTAATTAAAATTGCTCACAAGAAATGACTGAGGTTGCTACTTTTACTGATCTTTTTTTAAAAATGAACCTTCAGAAGATGTTCTCTTTTCCAAAAGAGGTAAGGCCCACTAATGTTCACAGGAGTGGGACAGAGAGGCAGCCAGTCCCTCGAGGCAACTCCTCAGGCACAGTGAGTTAGCAGAGCTCCCCAGAGTGCCTTGAAGGGAGTGATGGCTATTTAAATCAACAAAGAATTTACCCCTTCCATGTTTATTCGTCATCCTGGCCTTCCACAGGATCTAATCATATCTCTCAACAATAGAGAATCTTAATAGCTTATGTTGGAGTCTTACTAGCAGCTCATTTTCTTATCTGAACAGGGCATAAATTAACTGCAAATGTCAGGTCATTGCTTCATGCTCTCACTTGTCCCCCAGCTCCCTCAAATTGCAGTACTTTCTGGTTTTGGTGTCCAAATCAATCCAGTTCCCTTCTGAATGATGTAAATATGGAACTCTTCCTGGAGATTCTTTTATTTTTTCGTCACAATATATATTTTTACCTCATTTTACTTAGTCATCTCTGTGAGAATGCAAGGTGTGGAGTCAGCTCAGTAAGCAGAGGGAAACATAAATCAAATCTATACAAGAGATACACTCAGATAAACAGAATAGTTGCAAAGCTATAGCAATAATGTGGTCAGATTTGCATTTTTATACTTAAAAATCCCATTTTGAGGACCACAACTGGACTACAGGAATATCACAGTAATATATCACAAGAGTTTGTTTTCTATCAAATGCAATTACTGCTGCAATTTATGTTGGTCCACCTAGCCTGGCCATAAACCAATGTCTCCTCTTTAAAATAGCCTTACTCTTGCTATTTTTCTTTTGATATTTAAAATGAAGAAGACCTGTTGACTATGAACAGATTGTGCAGAGCGATAGCTTTGACTATTGCTCAAGCTGCATGCAAGCACACTTGCCCAGACTTCCTGGCAGGTGAGCCTCTGCCTGCCCTTTCCCACAGCACCTGGTTTTGCAGGGGCTACCTGGACAGGGGAGGGATTTTCAGGTTTCTTTCCTCTCTGTTCGCAGACCCAGAAAATCAGTTCACATGCAGCAAAGCCAACAGCTTATCCCGGAGTCCCTGCCGACCCCTGATTCCGTTTTGCCAAACTCCCCCGCGAGATGAAGCCCCACTGACTGACCGGCCCCACGGAGCCGCCGGGGCCCAGCCGGAGGGGAGCGGCTGCCCGCCCCAGATCCAGCTGCTCACATCTGTTAACTTTTATTTAGAAACCCGAGAACCACTCTGTGTGCAAATGCGGACAGGGCCGGAACCGCCGGGGAGACGCCCGATCTCTTGCGGGCATTGCTGCGCCGCCGAGCCCCGCTCCCGCTGCCCGCAGCCGGGGGCCCCTCCGCGCCGCCGGAACGGCCCCCCCCCTCACCCCCCGCTTTTCCACGTTCGCTTCGCGGTCTCCGCGGGTGGCAGCGGCCGGCGCTTTCCCGGGGCGGAGCCGCAGCCCCGGCCCCGCGTCCCGGCGGATGACCCGGCACAAGCGCGTCCTTGCGGAGCCGCCGCGGAGGGCGCAGCGCCCCGGGGCCGGGCCGGGGAGGCGAGGGCTGCCCCATACCCACCTTCCGTGTGGACGGCGGAGACGTAGGTCCAGTTGTAACGCTTGACGATGTCAAGCATGGCCCTGGCTTGCAGCGTGTCGGAGGGGACCACCCTGAGGAAGTACTTGTACAGCGTTTTGTCGCTCAGGTCGATGCTGGTGGCGGAGTAAGCGATCTGGGGGATGTCGAAGAGCTGGAGTAGATTTTGGACTTGGATAGCAACTGAGCTGGAGCCGGGGCCGATGACCCCCGCGATGGGCTTTTTCACTCTGGTCTGGGGCTGGGTCTGTGAGTCGGAAATGCAGCGGGTGCCTCCGTCCCTGTCGTCCCTGATGGAGATGAGAGAGTCCCGTATGAACTCGATGCTCTGCTCCAGTGCCACGGAGGAGTGCCAGCAGGAGTCTCGGATCTCGCTGCCCAGAGTGATGTTAGGTAGCAGGACCGGGTCTGCGTTAATTTTATCCAAAGTGTGAAACATGGCTTCTACTCTCTGGATGCCGTATTGCTCCCGGATTTCCCCGCACTTCCTCTCGGGCACTTTCTCAGCCGGCGGCTGGTGATGGACAGAGAAGAGGGCCCCGATGATGACATCCCCGTCCATCCGAGCCACCGACCGCTGTGAGGAGGCTGCAGAGAGAAGAACCCTCCGACCACCACTCCTGGGCAGCACGTCCATCTCCAGGAGCAGAGCAGGGAAAAAGACCAGCAGCACACCAATCATTTTGTTGCACGATGTCATCCAGACCCAGGTTACGAATTTCATGGGCTCCCCTTGCCTGCACATGGTTTAAGGACATGTAGGAAATGGCATCTGCTTCTCCCTGACGACGGCCAAGTTGCTTCAAGTACCATCACAGCGAAGCCTCACAGCATCACTCTTGAAGATGCCAAGACAGCCATCATCCTAGTGACTTTTAACCTGGTGGCATAGAAATAGGGGATAAAACGGGCTAACCGGGAAATAGATGTCAAACCTGAGCTCGATAAAGCAATCCCGCACAGAGATGGCTGCTTCGCAAATGCCCAGGGCAATTTGCTTCGATAAACCTCTCAACAAGAAGTTTCAAGAGGGATTAAAACATGTATTTATTTGCCTTGATATACGATCAGGCATACTCACATATGCTGAGTTTCTACAATCCTTTTTGCGTCTGCTTTTCAAGCCAAGGCGGCTACTTCCCGCACCTCCAGCCAGCACACACACCCCCTCTGCCCCCGGGAAGTTTTAAAAGTTTCAGGAGGTAGGTAGCTCGTTGGAGAAGAGCCCTAGCCCGGCCCCAGCGGCCCCAGCCCTGAAAGCAGGTGACAAGAGCTTCTTCCTTTGCGTTCTGATTACCTGAAGGCATCTTTCTCCGTTTAGACATTTCCTTTCTCCATCCATAATGTGAGTAAAAAGAGAAAGCGAGCAGTCTGCCCTGCCAGCCACGGCAAATGTCATTTAAAGGTCAGCGAACGGACGAAGAAAGGAAGCACTCTACAGTTTAGATTAACTTTTCCGTGTGTAGGGGGCAAAACTGTACAGTCAGATACACACACATGAAATCAGGGGAAAATACATATTAGTTACTAAGGCAACCGCGGGCAAAAGCCCCGATGTGCCTTACCGGCACGCCTGCCGTGCAGACAGGCTTCGGGCGGGGAGCGGCGGCGAGCCCGGCGACAGGGCTTGTCGGCTTGAAACGCCGCGCTGGGAGGGGAGATGCGGCCGCCGCCGCCCGGGAGCGCGGTCGGGCTGGGTCCCTGTTGCACGAGGAGCCGTCAGCACCCGAGACAGCGCCCGGCAGCCGAGGCAGTGACGGACCGCGGGCCCCAGCCCCGCTGCCCCCCCGGCCGCTATCTCCCTGTCCCGTTGCCCCTGCCTGCAGCCTCCTGTCGCGCTGTCCCGGCACCCCGCTGCCTCGGTGCTCCAGTGTCCTGCTGTCCCGGCCCCGCCACCGCCGGTTCGGCCGCCCGCCAGCACTGCGGGGCGCTTCCCCAAAACTTCTGCCCCCCGCCAGGCGCTGCTGCCGCGGTGTCCCCGCACGCACAAGCACCGTGGCTCTCTCTCTCACACACACATACGGCTCGCACACACACACTCACACACACGCACGCCCCTCCCGGGGCTCGCAGACCGCCGCGGCACGCACCGCCCCGGGCTGGCCGCCGCTTCCGTCCCTCCCTGCCGGCGGGCAGAGGTGCCGGGGCCGGCGGGGCTGCGTGTCCGCCGAGCGGCGCGGGGCGCTGGAGACGGTCCCGAGGAAGGCGACGCTCCGAGGGGAGCCGCTGTCCTGGCTGCGCGTCCGCACCCGCAGGCAGGCAGAGCCGCCCGAAGCAGGCTGCCGCGGGCAGCCCCGCAACCCGTCTCCCCAGTGCCATCTGCCTGCCCTGCCCGCCCCGCCGGCAGTCCCGCGACTGAACCCCGCGGTCCGCTCGGAGGGTCACCCCGGAGACGTACCTGGCCGGGTGAGGCAGTGGCTCCCTGCCTGCTGGGAGCGGGCATTGGCGGCTCTCCGGCCGCCCCGAGCTGGCGCGCTGGCGGCGGGGCGACGGCTGTGGGCTGGGCGCGGGTGCCCTCTGTCTTCAGCACCGCTCCACCGCAAGGAAAAAAACAGGTCATCCCGGGCTCATCCATTATCTCATACAGAAGGATCAGTCATTTTCTCCCCCTCCTTAATTTTTTCGGCTATTGTCTTGTAAACTAGTAAGGAAACATCACCCGGAGCACGGTGCGACTGCAGAGGAGGTGTTTGCTCTCACCTCCAGTGGCTCTTACTTCATATTCTTCCTGCCTCAATTAGCAAGAGGGAGAGTTAAAGCAAGAGGCTGCTGATAGAAGGGGACCCAGACCAACCTCGGAAGACCCGAGACAATGAAATGTGCCGGTCTGCCTCATGGGCAGGGCTTCACTACTGAAATAAATATTTATATTTGGAGAAAAAAAAAACAAAAAAGAAAAAAATACACTGCAATAAGATAAAACACCTGTAAGGATAAAGGCATAAAAGGCATTGAGATTGCAGTTTTCAGGTCAAGATGAACCTAAATGAAGCACGTGAGAGGCATGCCAGATTAAAATAATACCAGATTGAATAATCATAATTCAGACGACCTGCTTGCATCCCTAACACAGGTCTCGGGTGTTTTACTTGACTGTATGAAAGTTAAAGTTAGATTACCTCCCCGCTGGGAACTCTATAGATATTTGCCCTACTTTTGAAAGAAAGAGGCAAGGACAAACATTTAACTATTGCTCATTCAGAGATGGGTTTGCAGTGAGTGCTGCCTCAGGGGTGTCTTCTCCTTGTGCCAATATCTGAGCTGTTTTCACTGTCACACACCTAGTTATTTGTCTGCACTGTGTTTATCCATGAACTGGGTTTATTATGAAGGACCCAGCCCAGGGGGTTGCTGGTGCCCCCTTTCCCTGCAGGTAATGTTTCCCAAGGAGGGAACCAGGGTCAGATGGGCTGCCTGTCCTCTGCCTGTGGTCATGAAGCTTCCCCAAGGCCAGCCTAGGGCAGTTCTGCCAGGGCCAGATGTGGAGAGACATTCAGATGTGCACAAAAAGGGGGAACAAATTCCCCTTCACCCACATTTTAATGATTAAACTTCAGTTTCTGCCCTTGACACAATGAACCTGCAGCACGACAGCAAATTACTCCAATGGTTAAGTTTGGGGTTGCTTCTCTGGCTTTGGCAGGGAAAGCATTTGCAAATTGGTTCTTCCCAACATATAGCACCCCATAGCCTTCATCCCCTCTAACCTGGCACTCACAAAGACAGCTGGTCTTTATGCTGAGGCTCATGCAGAGCTGTCACACAGAGCTGTTCTCCCTCTGTGATGGTCTGAGTTTTGCTGAGATGGGAAAGCAGGTCACTGGGTCCTGATGCCCAGCCATGGCTGCAAATGCTGCCTCTCCAACCCCTGCAGCAGCAGGTGGGAGCAGGTGGAAATGGACAAAATCTGGGGCTCATATGAAGACACCTGGGATATCAAGAGGCTTTAGGAAAGGCTAGGGAAAGACAGCACTGGGGCTGCAGTGGCTTGTATCTTCCCTGACCATCATGGGGGAAGAAAAGGGTTTCCCCACCAGGAAATAGCACCGCTAGCACTGCTGTCTTTGTCTCACCAAAGAGGCCAGAGTCATCCCACTGCCTTTTGTCCCTGACTCCTACACATCCTGATCCTGCTGTGGCTCACAGATCTAATATTTCTTCTCTCAGAAACAGCCCACCTCCCCAGTCCTACCACCTTCACAAATTTCTTACCATATGGTACCTTTATCATCTGGTAACCATCCTTGAGGCACTCCATGGGACTGCATTTTTTGCAGAGATATGAGCTGCCATCAAGCAGGGAATCAGGGCAAAAGCAGAGCAGGGCTGGAGCTGTCTTGTAAGCAGTGGTTGCTTTCTAAGGGAAATTGCCTGCTGTTGAATAATTTTTCTTTCTGAAATGAAGGACAAGTGAATAATTTTCATATTCCCATGTTACACAGTTTAAAAATCACTTGGAGGTTGATTGAAATATGCTGTTTTGATGGCATCCAAAGTGTTGTGTTCTGTTTTCTTTTTAAACATTTTATACAATGCCAAACAGTATTTACTTCAGATAAAATCAATCATTAACATAACATGGATGTTCCAGTATTTCTTAAAATAAAATTCTTTTTTTCTACTCCTATTTCATCAGAATTACCTCTTTCCAGTAGAGGATTTTCTACTGGAAAAGTTCTGTTCAGTTCTTATAAAAAAGGCCAGTATATTGTAGAAAATGGTTTGAAATGAGGTTTTTTTGGATTAGCAATGGTTGAAGCCTGTAAACCTGGTTTGTTGAAATTCCACTTTTGGTTTCCCTAACACGGCTACTCCCTCATCTGCTTCCTGCCAAGAGAGACAGGTCAGATAGACTGTCTAGTTGTGCAGACTCTCCAGCTAAATTACTGGGGAGATATAAAGCTATTCTGCAGGGATCAATGCTGCCAAAATTATACAATTTTATTCTGCCTTGGAAACAAATAGAAAGCTCATGTGTTCCTGTCTGAAGTAAGTTGAAACACATAGCAGCTATTTGATAAATTGTCTCCAGTCCTTTTTATTCTGCTCACTCAGCTGCTTTCCTTTCATGATTTACAAAAGCCACCTGCTATAAACAGCATGCATGCAAAACATGCATAGGTAGCCCACAGTTATAGACAGTGAACAGTTTGCTTGTGAACAAAGATTTAGAATCATCATCATCATCATCTATCAGGCTTGTTCAGATAAAATAGGGATTTAATCTTACTAATATATTCAACATATTTTCTCCTGTGCTTTTAGCAAAGTAAACATTTCTCATAGGTTTTTGTTTAAAACGTGCCAGCTACAGCGTTGTTTTAACCTCCTTTCTTGTATTTAAGCTTTCAAGTTGCCCTATCTGTAAGAAACAAAGCAACAGCATTTTTAAGTTTTGATTGCTTACACTTATTTGCTGCAACTGCTAAGAAATGAACATAAATGGATCGATGTCTGTATATATGGAGCTTTGTAAAGGTCTGATTGCTCAGCTCCTCCTTGTACTAGTAGAGCCATTAAAATTAAATAGGATTAACTCATGAAATTTAGGACTCACTTCTGAGATACTTAGAAACTCGCAATAGCTTCTACACAAACCAATGACTATATGGGGTTACTTCCTCTCTGCTTTTTTTTTTTTTTTTTTTGGACAGGAATAGACACTCCTCAAACCCAAGGATTCCCAGAAATTTGAAAGCTAGCATTGGTAGTCATCCAACACCCTCTTGTCCACTGTCTCCAGTCACAGTATCATCAGCATATTTTACAGATTTAGGTGATTTTACATCCTTTTAAAAAAAGTTCCTCCTCCGAGGCTTTCTCAGGAGGAAAGTGTCTGCCTGGTTATGATTTCAGATGTCTTTCAAACAAATGTGAGATCCAAGTCAATGCAAAATTCAGTATTGAGGGATGTCTTGTAAATGTTTTACACTCTCTGAGGATTATAGACTCCATGAATTGATGAATAGAGCAGATTTATTCAGACATTCAGCAGTTTTCATCTCTGGCTAGCAAAACTGTTAATAAGCTAAGAGTAATTCTTTCTACATTTAAAAACAAGTAACTGATTGATTTTATAATTCAATATTAAAAAAACTTTCAGCAGAAGTGCTTTGTGCCAACTGCTAAGGAGAGAGACTGGAAGAACATGGTCCAGAAGACAATGATCCTGGTCTCTCCTCAGGGGAAACTCATCTCACAAATGGTTTCCTTGCCACAAGCCTGTGCCCTCCAAGTAATGGCATGCAATAGTCAAAGGCAACTGGTTTCCATTCCCTACAGAGAGGGCACATGTCTCAAATCTTGAAGGTTTCCTGGGCACCTGCTCTTGTGAAACCCAGTGACAAATTTTGGTGGTCTGATGGCAATGGGGATGCTCCCAAAGAGTGAATGAGATGTCAGCTGAATGTCTTCTTTGCTAAACAACATGACTGTTCAGTCCTGGATAATGTTTAAAATCATTCCTGTATTTATTTCTTAACCTCAAAAATGTACTTAGGGTGCCCCCTAGGCCAAGATACTACACAATGTTTACAACATCTGCTTACACCAATTCTATCCAGTTCAATTAATTTTGGTAAAACTCCCTTGCCCTGAAATCCCCTGGTTTCCCTGAAATTATCCCCTGAGAAACAACATGACTAAATAGATAAATCTGTGCTGGGACTTGCATACCAACAAGCTTATACTACATCAGGCCAAAAAGAAAAGTGCATTGCAAAGTCAAAGGTCCGCAGTTCCCCAGCTTCAGACCCTCCATTTAAAATCCACAGACTTCTAGTTTAATTTGGAAATGTCAGTCTCCACATCTGGCCCTGGCTGAACTCACCAGACAGGGACTTATATAAGTGTGAAAGGAGAGATGGTACCTGGAATATATGGGATTTAATACAGATTAATGAGACAGGTCTACTTAATTAGATTGTAACTAACAGGACAAGGAATTTAACAAGAAGTCACCATACCTTATGGAGACAGATTTGGTACTCTGTGGGAAATATGGCAGCTGAAGCATCTGCTAGCCAAATTTTCTAGTGATTTTCAAGGATGGCTCTGTGTAAAGCCATCTGCAGGAATCCAGTCTGGTACCACAGAAAACTGGAAACACCTACATATGGAAAGGAAGTCCTTGCTGTGTAGATGAGGGAAAGGTGTTCCTGCTCTCTCCTGCCATCTCAGCTTTCAGGCTGCAGCCGTGGGTGAGAAAGACCTCATGCTGCAGATTGCAGTTACGAAAGGAACTTGTGAAGATCAAAAGTTTACTCAAACTGTACAATGTAACAACACATCTCTGCACTGCTCTGAGAGAACCTGCACGCAGCTAGTAATTTCTGAAATTTTCCCCATGACTACAGTCAGCGCTGAAGAAAACAGCTCTGAGTTTACTGGCTGTTATTTGTGTCCTTCATTTCTCCACATAGAGCCCTTACAGACATTTTGTAAAACAAAAAGCAGAAAAAAAATTATTAAAAATCACAAATATCAGAGATGGAAAAGGCTAGCAGTCTTTTCAAAATGAGAAGCTTTTACACATGACTAAAGAATCAAAGGAAGTCTTACAAATACGAGTTTAGCAATCAAACAATGTGTGACAAACATCTGACATACTTTAAAGAACCCTTCCAGTGCTCAAAAAAAAGAAAAAAAAAAAAGAAATAGAAAAAAATCCCAAATGAACATGCTGAATACCTCTGAATGTTAATTTTCCCATTTGAAGTCTAGTATTTTTTATGTAACACTGTATACAGGATACTTTATCAGCTTCCCTAAACACCTATTTTTGAAGTCTTCAATAGCAAATAAAAAAAAGGAGGAATGGAATACCTTAAACACTAGTAGGATTTTGTGGTGACCTTTAGCTGAATTGATCTCATTTTCTACGCTGCACCTTCTTTATGCAATTGTTCAGGATGGATGGAAAGGATGCCTTAAAATCACTGCCGGCAGACTGGTCAGCTTTTATTCACTTTTTTCTTGCTACACCTGGCTGTAAATGAACTGAAGTGCTGTCAATAAGGGGAACTTCAAGCCTATTGTTCTAGTTTTGCAATCATTATTTTCATTATTTTTTCTAATGTAGGTAATGGGACAGAACAGCACATCATTGTGTAGTTACTCAATAAAATAATGTAAATTTGTGCTGGTTTGGGCTGGAATAGAGTTAATTTCCTTCACAGTAGCTGGTGCAGAGCTGTGGTTTGGATTTGTGCTGGAAACAATGCTGATAACACAAGAGATGTCTTCGTTACTGCTGATCAGGGCTTACACAGAGCCAAAGCCTTTTCTGCCTCTCATCCCTGCCCACCAGTGATGTCTCTCTCAGTGATGTCCTCTCCAGTGAGGAGACTGGGGGTGCACAAGGATTTTGGAGGGGACACAGCTGGGACAGCTGACACCAACTGACCACAGGGATATTCCAAACCATACAGCATCATGCTCAGCATATAGAGCTGGGGCAAGAAGGAGAAAGGAGGGGACATTTGGAGCAATGTTGTTTTTCTTCCCAAGTGACCATTACACGTGATGGAGCCCTGCTTTCCCAGGGGTGGCTGGACACCCATCTGCCCATGGGAAGCAGGGAATGAATTCCTTATTTTGCTTTGCTTCCGTGCGTGGCTTTTACCTTCCCTAATAAATTATCTTCATCTTAACCCATGAATTTTCTCATAATACCATATTTATTTGTAATATATAGTTATTACTTAAAGCAAGACATACACAACAAGAATCTGATACCCAGAAATAGAATGAGGATATGTGTTGCAGCAGGGATTTCTGCAACGTGTATAGGACAGAGAGGCCTGTGGAAAAAATTAGGGACTGATTCTTGACAGAAGTTTCAGAGATCTTTATTCTCCAGCCACATGGCCGGTGTCCTGCTGAAGAACTGAGCAATCACAGGACAACCAGGGTCCTTCCCTGCGCAGGGGAACACAAAACAACCAATGGGGAACGAGGTTGACCAGGGAGTAGGGAAATCCCATAGGCTGTGCCTCTACCCTGGGGCCCCTGCCCCCGGACCCCACGCCAGGGGGGAGGAACCCCAACATTTCACCCTTTTGTTCTAACTGAAAGAGATTTAAAACTTAACATTGGAAACAATTGGATAAACATAAGATAACAGGAACAATTTCAAAAGAAAACAAGCCACCCTCCTGAGTCTCTAAATGTCCAAACAGATTTTTTCTCTGGAACATCTTAGGGCTAGCAGAAGGGAGACTGGACACTCTGAGCATGCTTTGTGGGGAAACTGAGGCAGGAGAGGGTTTCTTCCATTTGTACCTGTTGGAACTCTAAACAACAATAGTTAATTTTTTCCCCCCTTTGTCATCCCCCACTCGACCTTGGAAAGGGATTTTTGGGGAAACAATTGGTAAAGGCATGGTTTTGTGAGGGAAACCATGGGTGGGAAAATGGATTGGGAATACACTGGGGGTAATAGGACAGAGGGTAAAAGGGAAAAGTGGGATTAGGAAAGGGAGACTGTATGGGCTGCTTATAATGGGGATATTGTCTAACATGACTATGATTTGTAGCGTATATACTACTTTTTGCAGAAACACCACCAGGCCTCGTAACATTCGCTGCTTGCAGGCCTTTCCTTCCTTGGACCATCTTAAACTCTACCACTTCTCCATCTCCTAAGCTTAGGATATATTTTTTGGGGTTATTCTTCATAATGGCAGTACAGTGAACGAATATGTCTTCCTTGTTGTCACATCGCATTATAAAACCATAATTTTGTTTGACATTATACCATTTTACTATTCCTAAAACTTTAGCTACGATAGTTTTTTCTTTTTACCATGTCGCTGCTGTTTTCTGTCTCGCTGTGTTCCTGGTTTCACTTCTGTTTTCCTTGCTCCTGTGTTGGAACTGCGGGTGCTGCCAGTGCTGCCGGGGCCGTCGGGGCTGCTCGTGCCTGTGTGTTCTTGCCGTGGGGTTTCAGCTTCCCGGGGTCGCATTCGGGGCTCCATGGCTGGGCCGGGCCGCGCTGCTCAGCTCCTTGCACGCTGCCACTGCTGCCGCCTCTGCTCTCAGCTGCGCTGCCGCTGCCTGGCATCGCGCCCATGTCTCGGCCGGGCGCCCACGCGGCGGCCCCCCCCGCGCCCTGCAAACGGCTCTGTCCTGGCACGTGCCTGGGCTTTGTGTGGCTCCGCTCCACTGCCGCCAGCCGCTGCCTGCGCGCCGCCCCTCTCGTCAGGCGTTCCCGGGGCTCGCTCCACCACGCGCTGCGCGGGGCCGGGTGGGCACCGCTGGGTCGTGCCACTCCCGCCGTGCCTCGCTCCGCCGCCGACACTGTGGCTCGCGTGGCTCCGCCCGCACGCGGGAACTGCCTCGCTGCTGCTCGCAGAGCGCTCGGCGCATGTGGCCTGGGCCGCACGGTCCCTGCGCCAGGCTTCCCTTCGCCAGGACACAGCTGACATTGCTCAACAGTCTCGGTAATTAAATAATATTCACGGAAATATTCTTCCGTCGGCATGTATTTTGACTCCAATATTAACTGTGTTCAAACGGTATTCCAAAAGTCTTTAGTAAGAATCAAGTCCCAAGAAACATAGAAAAAGTTTTTAAACAACCATGCCAGGAAGTGTCGCAGTTCTTTTTGAGCTTGAATTAAGCTAAAATTTACATATCGTTGTTCAAGAATATTTTCAAGTTTAAGATAAATGTCCCAATGTGACTCGGAAAGCCACAAATTTGTCCACGGTTCCTCCGTAGTTTATGGAGCAGCAAAACAAAAGCAAGAAGAGAGATCCAGAAAGTTTCTTTACTCACGAATTTTTGGGGATCTTCAAAATCTTGATTGTTTCACAGTCACTGACTCCAGGGAATCGTTATGCCTGCATTCAACACCATTTGTTGCAGCGGGGATTTCTGCAGCATGTAAAGGACAGCAAGGCCTGTGGAAAAAATTAGGGACTGATTCTTGATAGATGTTTTAGAGATCTTTATTCTCCAGCCGCGTGGCCGGGATCTGCCAAAGAACTGAGCAATCACAGGACCAGCAGGGTCCTTTCCCGCGCAGGGGAACACAAAACAACCAATGGGGAACGAGGTTGACCAGGGAGTAGGGAAACCCCGTGCCTCTACTCCAGGATCCCCTCCCCCTGAACCGCACGCCAGGGGGGTGGAACCCCAACAGATATGGTAGTACAAACTACGCTCCTCCAGCTATTTGCAAATTACTCGATGTATTTGTTCAAAAAGATGATGCAGAAAAGCACCAATCTTACAAAATGAGAGGATAGTCCACAGCATTACAAAAAATAGATCTCACTAAGTGCTTACACATCTTCTGACATCTTCTGTGCTATAACAACAAAAAGAACAGTATCAGATGACATATGTTTCTTTAAATACTTATTTATAGTCATCATAAGGAGTTGTCTTGATAACAGAAATGGCACAAACTTTATCATTTTGACTTTCTATCCAAGCAATGCACTTCTGGAAGCATTTCATTACTTCAGGATCTATTAGAATCATTGTTGTAGATCTCTTTCCTCTCATTTCCCTGAAAGTATGGTGTTGTGGCTTTGATGACACATTAATTGCTTTTTCTCTGTGATTTCCTTCTGGTGAAGTGGCTACACTGTCTCACTGGCCACCTGCCATTGCAGAGATGTCAAGACCTTGATCCTCACTGGGTTGCCTGACTCCTCAGCTAGTTGCTCTAACTGCTTGATCCTTGGGGTGTTTCAAATCCCAGCATCCCACTTCCTCCAGAATCACACATTCTCGGTCTTGTCCACCAATGCAACTCTATTTGACTTAATATTGGATTTATCACAAAAATTGCCTTTATAAGGCAGGAAAACAAATGTCAAGTGTAACACGACCAGGGGTGATAAAATGGCTGAGGTCCAGCTGATCCAGCAGCTTGAATTCATTGACTGTAAATGCCTGTCCTCAGTAAGTACATTCAAATGCTTTTTATCTTGAATTTCGATCAGCTAGTTGCCTTTTGTCATCCTTTCTCTAAGTAGGCAATATTTCATTTATATCTCCAGTCCATTTATGATTAATTGCTCATGTTTGGTTCATGGATTAGATCACAGAGCTCCAAACATCATACTTGGATGTTTGCTCTCCTGCATATCTTCCTTAACCACTATTATAATTTTTTGGCTCTACCTGAGCAAAACATGCTTACGAGGCATTAACAGATTTTCTACAAACATCGAAGTAACAATGTTCTGAAATACCAGACCCTATCCTATGCTTTGAATAGGATGTTAAGAATGTGTCTAAAATCATTAGTTTCTTTAAAAAATCTTACTTACTAACTGTAGCCATAGGGCTGAATTGAAAATTATCAGAAAGGAAGGCCAGCAGCAGTGAAGACAACTCAAAGAGAAGAACCTCACTCAGTTAAAGAACACTTTTATCTTCTTTGTCTAAGGAAATAAAGCTAGCATGTTAACTGTGCCTACTGCCTCCGCAGCCCTTCCTGACAAAATACCAAAAATAGTCAGTAAGTCAGTATGCGATTGGGGAAAAAATTCACTGAAATTTGAAAAGGTCTCAAAGGTAAATACATTTGTTCAAATTTTTGAATGTCGGTAGTCAACTAGAAGAAGTAGACTGACATAAATACCCACTCTGGGAAAGAGACAGGTAAAATTCTTCACTCTGGGGGAAGTGAGGCACAGGTACAGGTTGTCCAGAGAAGCTGTGGATGCCCCATCCCAGGAAATGTTTAAGACTGAGTTGAATGGGGCTTTGAACAACCTGGTCTAGTGGAAGATGTCCCAGCCTAGGGCAGGGGACTTGGAACTAGATGGTCTTTAAGGTCCCTTCCAACCCAAACCATCCTATGATTCTATGAAAAAAACAGCAGTTGCAACCAGGTACCCAGTCAGCACAGCTCTGGGCCAGCTGCAGAATGGGGTGTCTCTGTCCTGGGGAGGTACAACTGAGTCCTCACAAGAGATGACTTTCAGGGGTGGAGGATGGAGCAATCACTAGGCAGGCTGATGATATGTGCCTCATTACTAGGTTTGTGTAGGAAAGTGGGGTCCTCATGGAACCACTATTCCGCTCATGTATGTAAATCATGAGTAGATTATCAATTTTAACTCACAAAGTGAATCTTGAAACCTGTTTATCAATGAGCAGATGAAGGGACAGAAAGAATACATGGCTGATGTGCTGCCTCAGGTATTGTCATACTGTAAATAATGGTCATAGGTAATCAACCTTTGCTTCGATAAATTAAGAGAACTCACTAAAGAGAAAATTTCTAAATACCAGTTAGTTGCCTTGTTTAGAGAATGTCCACACATACATGATGATTCTACGTAAACAGTATATCCTTGTGGTTTGCAAATTTTCTGAATAAGTCTGTTGTGTAAGTACATACTAATATCATGGCATAGCCTTTATTTTCATTCTAGAGGATATTTTCTCAATAACTAAAGTACGTGTTTGTTTTCATAGCATATGCGTGTTTTTCTTTCCTCTTTTCTTAGCAACAGCTTCTTAAAAGACTCTTTTCATCACCACTGCACTTTTAATTTAGCTGCAAACCATAAGCCCCCAATAAATTAACCCAAACCAGCTTAACCAATTTGGCAGCTGCTGTCACTGCAGTAACAGACAGCTATTGATTTCCATGTCTTGATTTAAATTCAACTGATACTTGCTTGTGCTGCATATAAACATCGTAATTCCTATTGTGTTTCTGATTTCTAAATGATACCTGCACTTAGTTTATCTTTTCTTTAGCTGGCTCTTATTTTTCTCTAAATTCCAAACACTGTCAACAGGGGATGCAAATCTGCACATCATTCTTTCTTCTTGCTCTCCTTTACCAGACAATTTAATATACACCACTCAAATTATACATTTTTAACCTATTCTCTAAATCATCCTAAAATTTGATTCTTCAGCCTAAATATACATGAAAAGTCTTCGTGTGCTTTCATTTTGTGGCTACACGTAAATAGACTGATGACACATGTATGGAACTTAATCCCAAAGAATATTTGGACATATGCTTAACTCCACTGTCATTTAACACAGCTTTTAAGTTTGTGCCCTCATTTTTCTTTTTAGAAATTGAGGAGGAGGGTAAGGAGCGGAATCTGGGGATATGTGGTGAGAAGACTGCCTTCAGCTTTGATTGTGTAGTCCGTTTTTAATTTTTGTTTATTCACTTCTAATAAAGTAAAATTAAAAACTACAGTAAAATTAAAAAAAAAAAAAAAAGTCTGCCCAGTAAAACTTCAGAGGAAGTACTATCCTATGAAGCGAGGACCACATGTGTTTTCCCTGCATCACGGCTATGCCTTCCACCTGTGCATATACTTTCTAGTTCAAAACTCTCACAGCTGAAGAGACAGAAATCTTGGCCCATTTGCTGTTATAAGGAAGACCTGATGCTGTAAGACCAGAGTTCACAGTGGCTCCTTGAGGTTGCAGGGTGCGTGTGAGAGTGTGGCAGATCTCTAAGTAGTGTTAAAAAAAGAGTCTCTTAACGCTTCACAGTTGTAAATTGTACTTTTTAGAATGCTGAGATTAAACTGCTTTATCTCTTTTTCCAATTTAAATATCTTGGTTGAAGATATGAAATGTGGGTGAGAGGAAGATGTTATGCAGTTGGATGCTATTTTTAATTTCATAGTGTAGATAATGTATTCAGAAACCTTTGCTTTGAAGGCAATCTGCATTCAATGCTGGTAAAGAGTATCAAATCTTTACGCAGTTTATGGGATAATTTTGATTAGATGCAGTTCTTACTCTGCGGACAGAAGCATACAATACCTACAATAATTATGGTAATTGTGCATTGGAGGTCAGCTCTTAAGGAGAAAGCTATCTGTTTAGCTTAGGCCTGTGAGATAGGGAAGTATCTTCAGTCGAAGGACAAACAATAAAGACTGCTTGAGAGCAGGTTGTCCTTATGTTACTTCACTTTATACGTATCTTAAAGATCTCTCAAATTGAAGCTTTCTTGCCCCAAACAACACTAACTTCACCAGAATCCCTCAGAAATGCAAGGCATGAATGGGGAACAATCAGCTTGGCTCCTCAGGAAACCACCTTGCCTGTGCAGAAGCAGATGTGAAAAGGGCGTATTGTCGGCGAAAGGTGGCACCAAAAAGTCAAACCACACCAAACTCTCACCAGGCAAACCAAACCCAAGCTGGAAAAATTTTGGCTGGGTGCAATCAGGCCAAACTGGGCAAGCTCTCAAGTCACAAGAAGCTGAAACAAGAATTCTGTAAGGGTTTGCTTGGTGTAGATGCTGCCTCTATTTCCCTTCTCAAATGATGCTGGGTTTTTGGCTTAAGAAAAAGGAGCAAAAATTTTGAAACAAGAAGTTATTATTGCAGCATCTGCAAAAATTCTTCTGAAGTTACCAGTGTGGCAAAGCAAAACACAACTTGGCATCCATGGTTACTTTCGGTGGATAACTCATAAATAGTGGTGAGTGGCTGGTTGTCTGCAAATAACCTAACCTTTCTGCATTACCAGAGATGTGTCTTCAGGTCTTCTGCCATCGCACTCAGCAACAATGCCCTGATCTGTGCCCAGAGTAGGACCAACCCTAGGGTGGCAGCAAGCGCAGGGAGCTCATTGGACTCTTTTCCTTTCTAGGATGCCATCAGCAGCTGCACACAGCACTGCCATACTTGCAGTCATTTGGGTTAAAACTTGATAATGCAGCTATTTCCCACCAGGTTTTCTGGAAGGCTTCCTGACAAACATGAAATGTGGTTTCCATGTACGGGTGAAAGGAAAAGCCACCCTTGGCCTTGGCACTCTCGTTGCTCTCCTTGTGGATCAGATATTGTAGGGCTCCAGGGGACTGGTGGTGGTGGGAGATCCCAATAGCTGTCTGTCACACAGTCTGTCTGTCTGGCAGCCAGGGCCCATCCCATCTCCCCAGCCCGGGAGGAGTGATCAGGAAGGGTCAGTCAGGGCTGGTGGTGGCCCCATGGCCCTGGCAGCAACATGCCAACTTGTGCTTTGGGCAGGAGCCAGAACTGTTGCAAAATTGATCAGCCATAAACAAGATGCTTACCAAGCCAGCAGATAAGCATTCCTTGTTTTGCTTATATCTCTACACACAACATTGTAGTATTGTTATTTATATCCTATAACATCTTAATCATTTATCCCTCTCCATCTGTGCTGCAGACGCAGGACTTCATCAGCTAGGAACATCTGCAGGTCCATAAGCATCCCAGGAAAATATTTTTGCAAAATTTTTGTATTATGTTCCTATCGCCTAGAGAAACAAACCATAGTTAATGAAAAGTAATACTTTGTTAGAAAAAAGGGAAAATATTTATTTTGTTCTGACCCCATTACTTTCTCTCACAATCATTTTTCAAATAAAAGCCTGTTCTCTCATCTCTTGGTAGCTTCCAATTACCTCCTCAATTAAAAAGGTTTATTTTTACTCAAGCAGGGTCATGAGATGTAATATTTCATTGTTTCATTGTGTGACAAGGTAGGGTTGCTTTCCCTGAGACTGTGCTCAGTGATGCACAATCATTTCTGCTGACTCATTTCCCCAGTCAGAGAACGTGGATGCTACCCAGCCCAGCTAGGAGGCAGAACAGTCCTGTGGTACACAGATGGGGCACCCTGTAGGAAAATGCCTTAGAACAAAACAAGTCAAAAAGAAAAGCCCCAGAGCACTGAAAGCAGGAAAGACCTGGACTGAAGCATGGTTTATTATTGACATTTGTGTACAAGCTTTGGAACTGTAGAGCTACATAACAGGTTATGCATCTACCGTAGTGAGAGCACAATAGACACAGAATTTTTCTTTGTTATTGTTTTACAGCTAGAACACAATCCATACATCTGGGTTTGGTTGGATGGGGAAAGGCAAAGTAGAGAGTAGTAACAGGAAAATATCTACAGTTGCTGGAAATTAAAGAAAAATATAAACTCTATTACAAATTTCTGTGATTTGAAGTGGCAAATATGTACAGAAGTACCAAAATACTTAAATTGCTTGCACCCCTTGTGCTGGTGATAAGCCACAAAACGAGCTGCTCATTCACGTGGGCCATTCCATCAGTCCCCCACTAGGCTGGGCTCCCTGTGGTACCATGTAGGAAAACAAAACAAAACATACATTTGAAGCCCCAAACTAACTTCTCATTGCTCGATGCTCATTGCATTTCTAAATTTTAGGCCAAAGACATGCAAAAATGTAGTTTGATTAATAAGCCTAAGTGTATGTATATTTAGAAATAGAATAACATTTATATCCAGAGAAAACATCCTTTCTCATTAGTTAAGGTTGTTGCCTTAGTGAGTTAATGCCCCAGGCCAAAGTAAAATCTCAACTCAGGGATGATTCAGGCACCTTTCTACTACAGACTTGCTCCAGAGACCCACAGTGCCCCACATGACAAGGGGTCTAGAGGCTTCTGCTGTCTGAACACTTCTCCCTGAACAGCAGCGTCAACCTTGTACCACCACACTCGAGCCTCTCCTGTTCCAGATTTACTGCACCTTTCAGGGAATAGTTATAAGGGACCAGGTCCCAACAGCAGCAGAAAGCAGCCAGTTCTGCAGCCCAGCTGAGAACTGCCTGGCTGTAATTCCCCCGTGGCTTAGTGTCGCATCGTATTCACCTCCCTTGCATCCTGCAGAGAGAAATATCCCTATGTCTTCCATCAGAAAAGCTGCCTGGCACTAACAACATCCAGGTAAGGCGTAGCTCCCCCGAAGCACCGGGCAGTTTGCTGACAGCTCTGTGGCATCTCCTCGGCTCTTCCGTGCCCTGTGCAGTCCGTGAGTCAGCACTGCCTGCTCCTGCAGCCCAGAGCCAGAGCAAATGCTGGGCGGTGCTCAGCCTCCCCCTCTGAAACCTGCTGCTTTCTCTGACTCAGGTAATCACCCAAGCGGGCTCGAAGGTGAATTTCGGACAGATAATTTAATATAATACTCCTCTGAAGAGAATGATTATTAATGCCCTGCAATGAAGCTACATCAATCTTTATGTACTTATTTTAACACCAAACCTTGGTAAACTCAAAGAAAACATCTGTGGAGGCAGATTTTCATCTGTGTGAAATAAATACATTGATTTCTGGCTTGAGAACTGCAGATCTTTCTATACTTCTAAGTTGATAAATCAAAGAAATAACAACCCTGATGAAGTTTGTATTTTCTTTGACAGAAACTACCAAGACTGCTTATCACTTATTTATGAGGAAAGAAGCCAAAATAAAATTGTTCCAAAAGACTGCACATTTTAGTTTCAAATTCGATTTGATTTGCCTTTTTATCCACAGTATAAAACATAGATAAGAATTCTGCAAGCAGTTTGGGTTTGCTTAATTTTTATATTACAGAGCAAGTTATGAATTCAAATCCTCTCTTGCCAGAGTGTGAAAATCAGCATTTTCCACTGCCAAGAAATATATCTCTAATAGATAAAGTCTGAAATATCTCTTTGTTGTAAGCATCCTTCAGCTTTCTTCCAAACCACTGTGCCCTGTATTATGTTACAAACATCTATATTTTGAGCCTAAATTTCCAAATGCTTTTACTGATTTTATTATAAACATTTTATTTACTTAATTCCAGTTTTATTAGAAGGTTTGTTTTTCTCAGAAACTGCAAACTTTTCCTTTATGCATTTTTGTCACATTAAAAAAAAAAAAAAGGCTTATAAAAAGAATATTAAAGCAATGAAAACACCTTATTTAGGTATATATTTAAATTACTCCAAGAACTGGATTCCAAATCCTACATAGTAACTCTAGACAATGTCCTAGATGCAATGACATGGTTATTTTTTTTCTGCTCTATATTTAGATAGTCTTTTTAACCGTCCTTTTCTCTTGGAAAAGGGAGATGGGCTTAACTCCCACCAGTGACAGATTAGCTGCTGCTGTCAGTCCTGAGGTCAGGTGTATCACCTGGTGTTCACAAAACCAGCACGTAGCTCAGCCGAGTGGCAGATGGACAAGGGTGTACAAGAATTGTGCATACACGTGAGCTGAGACAGATGGCCTGAAGTGTGTTATTCTGTGGGGTGCAGGTAGATTCCCCCAGGAGATGCTATGCTAAGAGGCAGAAGGGCACGAGTGATATGTTGAACTTCTCTGATTTGAGGAAACAGAACACAGTGGAAGCCCTGAAGAAGTGAAAACGAGGAGGCTTGCCGTCATAGCTCCATGGTATTTTTTGCATGCTGGGTTCTTAGCTTACTGGCTTACATGATTACTGGCACACAATAACATTCTGCTCTTTGTAGCTCTCCAAAAAATATTTAAATCCTCCACTCTTTTGCCCAAAGCAGCATTATGCACTGTGGATGGTAGCAATTATATGACAACACTTTCAAAGTCCCACTATGATAGTTAAATTATTTTCTATTACATACACCAAACACTATGGAAGTTGGGCAAGAGCTTAACCTATGAAAATAATTTCCTACCAGTGTACAGAATACTGCTTACGATTTTATTAATCTAGAATAGACTGGAATGATAGTATGCCTCCACCGGGGTCCATCTTTCCATTTCTGTCACATGGTGATTTTTATCAAAGGAGCTCAATAGATTTTTCCTGCTAGTTAACTACCCGGGTAACACATGAGTTTGCTGAGGCACAGCATCACATGCAATCATTGTAGTGCAGGGAATATAGTCTATCTTCCCTCAGTTTTATTCATTTGCTACAAACATTCACATTTCCTGCCAGAACCAATCTGGAGACAAATACAATTTTGATTTTCTGTAGAAGATTTCTGCTTGCCTTTGCAACTAAAAAAGGGATTTAAAATACCACAACAACTAACATGCTGTTTTCTCCATCCTTCCTCAAAAAAGAAACCCTTTGAAAAGTAGCACATCTCCTGACTTTATTTGCTTACTCTTTCTGGGCTTTAAGAGTTGCTACTGAAAGCACAGGGGAGTTTTTATTCATAGGCAAGGGAGGCTATGTTCTCAAGTGTGGTCAAAAAAATTACATGGTCTTATTTTATGTCATATTCTCTTCTCTTTATACTGTTTCTTTTTATTTTGTTAGATCAAATGGCAATTATCTTCTTTCATGCACTGAAGTTCTTTAGAACAGGAGAGAAATTACTGGGTGCTAATCGCTAGGATCCTTAGTCATTAGCTGCTGAATAGAAACAGGAATTTTTCCACCTGATCTCAACCCTTATTTCAAAGTATAGGTTTGTAAGTGGCTAGACAGAAAATCAAAACTCCTTCAGACAAAGGATGGACACAGTGGGTGGAGACCCTTTTTTATCCTTCCAGGAAATGTGTCAAACACTACTATGGAGCCACAACAGGCAAGGTAACAGTCAGGTGTTCCATGAGATATGCCATGAGATATGTAGCTAAGAGATTTCCATGAGATGTGTGAACTGTAAGCTGAGGGGAAGATGACCCTTATCACTGTAGTCAGGTGGATGAGGGAGTAATGCTAAGGTGTTATGGCTCTGTTCCGCCCTTCCACTACACCCACAGTCTTTGTAATTCCTCGCTTTGTTCCTCTAGGTATAAATTGTTCCTTTTACATATAAACTGGTTGCCCTTCCCCCACTTATGATGGCAGCACAGTCTCACCTCCACTTCTTCCAAAAGTATAAACTGGCATTTGAAATCCTTCATGACAGAGGCTGAGAATACAATCACCTTACAGGCAAATCAACAGGCTTGCTCCCCTTTCTTCCGCAAAGCAGGGACACCTCTTTGGTAAGATTTGTGCTTCTGACTGTGTCGGAGTATACTCAAGAATTTTAGACGAGTGCTCCTGACACACCAAAGATCTCCATTATTTGGCTCTATGCTGGATCCAGGACCAATGATCTCTCTCTCTTCACCCCTCTTTTTTCCTTCCTCTCTCTACTTCTTTCCCACCCTCCTCTTCTCATATGACATTGCAAGGTTTACCAATACAGCCTTTTGCTAACCACGTGCCTTCATCTTTGCATTAACAAATGTGAATTTTTCTTCAAAGAAAATCGTTACTTGTTAAAGGACCTCTAGTGTTGTGTCACTACACCTTTACCCAGAAGTCCTAAGGGGTACCGAGTCTTGACCCAATAAGTGGGCAGGGAGAGCTTCTCAGCTTTAAGCCAGGGGGGTTTGAGCAGTGCCAAGACAATGGCTACCTGGGAAAGGCCAGAGCTTGACTGTTAAGCTGTTTGGAGTTACCTCCTCCTTCCCTCGGCAGGAGGACTCTGACAAGGTTGTTTATCCTGAGAACTAAGAAAGATATTTCTTACCAAATGAGGGTGAGAAAAAAAGAGAGGCTCAGATAGGTGTTGTCATGACCCTCTTGGGGCCATTGTGCTTTCCCCTTCTTCTGAAAGCAGAAGTGTTCCTTTCTTGCTTACTAGTTTTCATGACATACAGATGAGAAAATAAAGTTCTGTTTCACAAATGCTTTATATTATAACTCTTTAAAGACCATCATCCCTACCAAAGAAAACAAAAATCTCAACCCAGGAGAGGAAATTTTTAATAGAAGACATGGACAATATAGAAATAGAAAAGCTAACTAAAAGACAGGGACTCATTAAGAGATTCATGGCCCTGTGAACAGCCCTGCAAATGAGCCTGTGACCAGAGACATGAACTATTGTCTGCTATTTCTATAAGCGTTCTGGAAGTGTATGATTTTCTTTCCTGTTTCCCGTTGCTGGTGGAGTCCACCAAGTGGAGGAGGGTGAGCAGCAGTCACTTGTGGGACTTTCTCACAGCATCAGGGCATCAACAGCAGGTGCAGGACACTTGCATGAGGAGTCACATCTTTGAGGTCCCATGTGGGGGGACTCTACGCTGCCCCAGACTTGGCAGCATGCCCCCGTCACCTCAGTAACTGTGATGGAAGTTGTCCTCTGGCTGCCCTGACTCCTGCCGTCAAGAAAGCCGGTTCAGAATGGGAAAACTTGATATTCATATCTTGCAACATAAACCTGGATGTCCTTTCTCTGAAGGAGCTGCCTACCCAGGTATATGGATGCATACCAGTAGTAGGAAGTGAAACAAGGTAGCTTCACAAATTCCTAGTAAAGCACATCACTTCAGCTGCTCACTATCTTACAGATTGAATCAATAGGCATCCTGGCCTGTATCAGCAACAGAGCAGCCAGCAGGAACAGGGAGGTGATTCTCCCTCTACTTCCCACTGGTGAGGCCACACCTCGAGCTCCGTGTTCAATTCTGGGCCCCTCACTTCAAGAGGGACATTGAGGTGATGGAGCATGTCCAGAGAAGGCCAACAGAGATGGGGAAGGGTCTGGAGCACAAATCTTATGAGGAGGAGCCGAGGGAGCTGGGGGTGCTGAGACTGGAGAAAAAGGGGCTCAGGGAGGATCTTACTGCTGTCTGCAACTCCCTGAAAGAAGACTGTAGCCATGTGGGGATCGGCCTCTTCTCCCAGGCAACCAACAACAGGATGAGAGGACATAGCCTCAAGCTGCGCCAGGGGAGGTTCAGGTTGGACATTAGGAGGAATTTCTTCACAAAAAGGGTGATTAAACACCAGAATGGACTGCTCACAGGAAGGTGGTGGAGTCACTGTCCCTGGAGGTGTTTAAAGGGAAGACTGGATGTGGGTGGCACTTAGTGTCATGATCTAATTGACAAGGTGATCAGTTAGAGGCTGGACTTGATCTCAGAGGTCTTTTTCAACCTAAATGATTCTATGTGATTGTGTCTACCCTTCCATCTCTGTTCAGCAGAAATTTCCTGTTGTAACATGGCACCAAGAGATGCTTTTTAAGCTAGTTTTAATTTAGGAATGTGAAATTAAACACTGCAAATTAAAACAGCCAAATCACCACGGCATAAGGACCAACACTCCAATGGTACTGCACAGCATGGTTTTGAGCAGTTCTTTTGAGCCCACAGGGGCTTTATCCTTTCAGAAGGGCTGAAAATGGTAGAAAATCAACCCGGGCAAGTAAGGAATTAATCTGTAAAAACTAATACTAAAAAATGGTTGAAAGAATTGTTATAAAAGAGAACCCCGCCTTCTTGCTGTAAAGGGTTTTCTATTTGTGTATTTACAGCTGTCTCCAAGTGTCAGTCTGTGCATTTCACAGAATCACTTAGGCTGGAAAAGACCTCAGGTCATCGAGTACAACCTCGGACCGAACACCACCTTGTCACCTATACCATGGCACTAAGTGCCATGTCCAGTCATTTTCTGAGCACCTCCAGGCACAGGTGACTCCACCACCTCCCCGGGCAGCCCATTCCAACGTTAAATTACTCTTTCTGTGAAAAAATTACGCCCAATGTCCAGCCTAAACCTCCCTTGGCACAGCTTGAGGTTATGTCCTCTCATGCTGTCGCTGGTTCCTGCGAGAAGAGGTCTGGCTACACCCTCCTTTCAGGGAGCTGTAGAGCGATAAGGTCCCCCCGTGACTCTTTTTCTCCAGGCTAAACAACCCCGACTCCCTCAGCCACTCCTCGTAGGACTTGTGCTTCAGACCCTTCAGCAACTTCACCAGCTTCTTTCCGTGGTTTTTATTGAAGTGATATTTGTTGTTTAAAATTAATTGGCCTGATTTTGCCTTTTCACAGTGCTAACAGCCCGGAAACTCGCTCTTTTAATCGCTTTTGTCAGATGCCTGAACAGCCCTCTCTCTTCTGCCAAGTGTTTCAGGCACAAAATCACAGAGTGGGTGAGGCTGGAAGGGACCACAGGGGGTCATCTGGTCCAACCTCCCTGCTCAGGCGGGATCATCCTGGAGCACGTGGCACAGGATTGCGACCAGACGGTCCTGGAGCATCTCCAGTGAGGGAGACTCCACGGCCCCTCCGGACAATGGGTTCCAGTGCACGGCCACCTGCCCAGTGAAGCACTTCCCCACGCTGAGGTGGAACTTCCCGTGCATCCCCGGACCGCACCAGGCTCCCACGCCCCCCGCCCCACCGCCCACCTCTCGGCTCCACCCTGCCCGCGCGCCGCGCGGCCACGCCCACCGACATGACGTCACAGCGCCGCGCTCGCCCCGCCCCCAGCCCCGCCCCGCTGAGGGCACGGCCGCTTTCCCCGCCCCCTCGCTGGGGGCGCACCCAACTGCGCCTGCGCTGTCCCCGCCCCTCGTGCCTCTTTGTTCCGCTGACGTAAGGAGAGGGGCGGGGCAAATGCCGCGGCTCCCGGAGCCCATTGGCTGCCGCTTGGGCCAGCGCGGATGCGCGCGGCCCTCGTGCCCGCCCCCCCCCGCCCCCCTTCCCCTCAGCCCGGGGGCTCCGTCCGGCGCTGCCAGGGGCGGCGCGGTCTCGCGCCCCCCCCGCTCCCCCCCCCCCGCCGCCGGCGCGCGGGGGGGCCCCGCCTGAGCCGGGAGGAGCCGCGGCCGCCGGGGCAGCAGCGTCACCGCTCCGGTACGTCCGCGGCTCCGCGCCCCCCTCCCCTCGCCGGGGCCGCCCCTCGCTCTCCGCTACGGCCGTGAGCGGCCGCTCCGCCTGCGCCGCTCGCCCTGCGCGTCGGGGCGGCCGTGCCGCGGGCGGCGGCGGCGGGGCCTGGCGGCCCGGGGCCTGGCGGCCCGGGGCCTGTGCGAGTGGCCCCAGGAATGCCGCGGGCCGATTGCACGGTGACCGGGGGTCACCGCAGCCGCGCAGACCCCGCCGGTGGCAGGTGTCGCGGTGGTACAGTGCCGACTGCCGAGGGTATCGCATCCCCCTGCTGGACTCGCCTTCCCGAGCTTCTAGTCACTTTCCTGCGAGACAATGAGAGCTGTCCGCGTCCCTGCGGCGGAGCGCGGTGCGGGAGGCCCTGGCCCCGGGGGCGGCGAGCGCTCGGTGCGGCGGTGAAGCCGCGGAGCTGCCTGTGCGGACAGCTCCGGCCGCTTCATCTGCCCCGTGTGCGGCTGCCGCTTCGCCTTGTAGGCACGGGCGTCTGCTGGTCGCGGGAGCTGTAAGCAGACCCCACTCACACAGAGCTGTTCCCTCCCGTTTGTCTCTGAGAGTGCGATGCCCAAGCTGGTGTGCACGTGTAGGCCGGGATGCCGCGGGGACCCTTCTGCCTCTGGGTTAAATGCAGTGTTTGCTCGCCGTCGGGATTTGCTTCGAGTGCTGTCAGCATCGCTCCGTGTGCGTGAGCATTATTTTGGAAAACTCGCCCTTCCTTCCCTTAATTCTGTTGTGTAATTATGAGAGAGTTGCTCTCTATAACTGCCTGAAAGGAGGCCGTAGCCAGGTGGGGGTCGGCCTCTTCTCTCGGACAGCTGTGATAGGATGAGAAGAAACGGCCTTAAATTGCGCCAGGGAATGTTTAGGTTAAACCTTTGGAAGAATTTCTTCACAGAAAGGGTGATTAGGCATTGGAACGGGCTGCCCAGGGAGGTGGTAGAGTCACTGTCCCTGGCAGTGTTTAAGGTGAGATGGGATGTGGCACTGAGTGCCATGATATAGTAGTTGACAAGGTGGTATTCAGTCACTGGTTGGACTCAATGATCGCAGAGGACTTTTCCGACCTAATTGATTTTGTGATTCTGTGTTTGAAATTCAAACACAGCAAGATTTGTGTATTCCAGGATATTTCTTTCGGCTTTCATGAATTATCAGTTAGTGTTTGTTTGTTATGGTTTGTGTCTGGTTTTTTTTTCCCCAAGGCCCTTCTAAAATTATTCAGTAACAGGAATTCTGTTTGTTCCAGCATAAGCCGCTTTAACATTAGGGTATGGCATACTAGGTTCAGTAGCTTGGAATGAGCTTCCTCTCATCTTCCTACCTTCCTTTAGAAGTTGTATGCACAAGCTGAGTTGACACCAATATCTATACTGACAAAATGTAATATGAGGTCATAGATCTATTGCTGTGTTCAAACTCCTTGTAAAAAATCCTTTATTGAAAAAAAGTTACTACTTGTTTGAGTATTTCATTAAGAGTGTGTGGTTTTGACTATGTAGTTATTAATTTCCCAGATTGGTCTAATATTCTATAATTTGCTTCTTCATATATACCGTTTAGCAGGTGTACTTTATTTTCTGGTATTTTATCCACAGAATTAGTTTTGTGCCCAGGTTCAGTTAAGGAGTTGGATGTCCATCTTGACTTAGGTTTGCAGTTAGTCGGAATCAGTACGACTTTGCATTTAGTTTTGTGATTGGTTCCCCTCAAATGTACAATAGATAACTAAGGGCTCTTCTGCAAGCAGTTTGTATATCCAGGGCCCAGGATGCACAGTTTCCTGGGAAAATTATTCAATATTAGTAGGAAGGTCACTGGGGGCTTTGAAGGACAGAACTTCATAGCCTGGGCTCTAAACCATATCTTATGTAGTGGCAGCTTCAGACTAGCCCTGTGTCAAGTTTGCTTTAAGTTTCAGTTCTATGTAGGCTTTGAAAGGAAAAAGGAATTTTATGTGTGTTTACCCCACACCCATCCCCAAATCTCCTGTACTTCCTTCACTTTTGTTTTCCATTTGTTTTGGGTTTTTTTTGCTGTCTCCCTCCACCCCCAACTGTGAAGGATTCCACTGTTCCTTGGTTTATATCTGTCCCACAAGATTCTGAGTAACATCTCTGAAATGAAGCACTCTTGTTGATCTTTGTCTGTAGCTGTCTGGCAAAATTAGAAAATCTCATACAAGACTGTGCTTCATGTCCAGCTTTGTGTGATGGTGCAGGAACAGGAGAGGCCCTCTAAAGCTAATACTTCTGAACAGTTTGACTGCATAGTACTTATGTTTGTGTTCCAGAATTTTGCAGAGTGAAATTCTAGTGTGGGCATTTGATTTTGCAGTGCCTGTTGTTGACTGATTTACTTCACCTTGCAGATACTGAAAATACCATTGAGAAAACGGCAAAATGAGTAGTCGTCGAAAACGTGCACCTCCATCCAAAGTGGATGAGGAGAAGAAGAAAAAGCTCTGCTGGAATATGCATGAAGACCGGAGAAATGAGATGGTGACATTAGATGATGAACTGACGAATGAGGACCATATTCCAGTTCCAAGCACTTCTGCATCTTTCATTGTTATAAACGATGATAGCATTGATGAAGATCTTGTACAGAAAGAAGGCAGTGGCTCAAAATCTGTGAAGTTTTTGACAGTTAATGATGAAGAAGACTCTTATTCCATCTTGACTCCTGTGTCTGTACAGCTAAATATTATAGTCTTGCCATACCATGCAGATAGGTCCTGGGAGGCTTTGTTGGGAGAATTTGCTCTTCATCTGCCTTCTGAGCAAATTCTAGCTGATGAATTCCGTGACAGGAGCTTTACTTTAATGAGAGGAGACTCTGATGATGAGCTGCAGGTCTGTGTTCATGAAAGAAGTGAAGAAGAGTACAGTAGTGAAACAAAAGAATACCTGGGCGCTTACGAACAACGTATTTTGGTGAAAGCAACTTTAAGTGGTGAAATATTGGAAGGCTTGAGATGGTTGCAAAAGAAAAAGATAATTGGACTTTATCAAAGACCTGGAGAGGCTCAGGCTTTAAAGGTATGCATTCATTATACTTGTTTTGCATTTTGAAAGTTTTTTTGTTTGTTTGTTTGAAATACAAGATAAAAACATCTGAACAACAAGGTTTGGCAGCTACTATATATTTATAATGAAATGAAAATGTATAGTTTCTAAATGCTTTTGTAATGTTTTCGGTGTGTTTCTTCCTAGAAATGTTTTCTTTTTCACCATTAGCAATGTATTACCTGAAGGAATCACAGAAGCTTTTAGCTGTAATTCCTCTACGTTTGTTTTAGTAGATTTATTATATCTGTCTGTACCTGCTAATGTTCAAACCATTGTTGTTATTTTCATGCTCTTCCGTTTATAATTTTCTTGTCAATTTAACAGTTAATTAAATTGTTAGCTGTATAACCTTTTCACAGGTTGGGATTTACCTTCTTGAAGCTGGGCTAAGTAAACCTGAGTTTCTCAGTGACGGAGGTGGAAGACCCAAAAAAGCTAATCAGATGATTCAAAAACTCATGGAAAAGTTCTACAGTTTTTTAATTCCAGGTAATGCCATAAAGTTGATTGTTGATGAACAGGAACATTTTTTGTTGTTAGAGCTTGTCTTGTGTAGTAGTTGAAAATGTAAGGGAAAATAGTAGTTCCTGCCATACAGAGCAACTCTTATTTTCCAGGCAATGTTGTTAGGTAATTCACTCAATACTATTATCTGACCATTAATCATTTGCTAATTTGTTTATGCTGAAATTAGAGATGATAATTCTTCTCTACAGATAAGGTACTGAAGCACAGAAATGTTTTGTGTCCTTACTTTTTTGGGAGTAAATGCAGTTTTCACCAGTTCATGTGTGTTTTTTGAACAGATCTACAGTATCTTGTCCGAATTATACAGGATCAGTTTAAAAGAACCAGGAATTAAATTTGGAAAATTTGTTCCCAGGTTGGTGCCTGTCACACAACTGCAGTGATAGCTTTCGGTTTGGTTTATACTGTAAAGAAGTTACAATGTAAAATACTACAGAATGCAGCTCTATGACAGTTTTGAGAATATACCACTGCAGATTGACAAACATGGGCCTTGCTATCATTTTAGAATTAAAGATATGTTTGCCAGATTACACTTAGTAGTATTACAGATTTATGGAGTGATAAACAATGACTTTATGTTGTGATGTCTTAGGAAACTTGAGGACAAAAAAACCCCCAACCAAGCAACCTAACCAACCTTTGTTTCGTTCCTGAGTATAGAATTGATTCAAAATGTTGGCTGAAGACTGATTCAGTGACTGTAGTATAGTGAGTGTGTGTTCTTGCAACAGAAGCCTAGCACCCCCCCCAAATATAACTGCAGTTAATTAGAAAAGGCAGAGTTGTATAAAAAATCAGGCAACTTTGCTAAAGAGAAGCTGAAAGGAAGAGCTAACAGAATAAAATCTGAACATCCTTACCTGCTGCGAAGAACAGATGTGCAACTGTAAGGAAAGATTTGAGGCATACCAAGTGATGGGCCAGGATAACTCAGTAAGTGGGGAAGATACTGCACGTAAGAAATCATCCTTCCAAAAACTGAAGTCTGACTGACACAGATATGTCAGTTTAGGTTTGAAAGCACGATAAAGCAGATTCAAGAAGAGGTCTGAAGAATAAATAGTTTAAGGTCTAGAAATGAATAGTAATGGTTTTAAATCCCATTAGGAGAAATACATTATCATAAATGTATTAGAAGCAGAATAGTTGCCAGAGAATTTGTAGACTTGAGATGTCTAAGGCATATGATAGAGTGCTGAAATGAAAGTAATGCTATAGCAGAAAGCACAGTTTTCTTCTCTGCCTATCTTCTCATTGTGGAAAAGTTGGGGGAAAGAGTTTGTGAAGAAAATGACTGGTGACTTATTTTGGGATCCAGAGTAATTTTCTGCTGAAACCTGGGGCATTTGTCTTCAGTACACTAAAGGGGTGTTTATTTGTTCTACCTGGTTCAGTGTAGCTTACAGGTGTAGAGGCACTTTTTGAAAGGGAAGACATGCTCCTCAAAGTTACTGGAGCAAGAATGTAGACCTGAGCAGTTGGGTTGTCATGCCTTAGCTTTTCAGAAGCCATGCAACCAGCTCAGGTTCATAAAGGGCCTACGTTGCCAGCTGGTAAAGATTCTGACCATTTTTCAGCATGTGCATTTTTATGTGCTGTAAAATAATAATAGAGTCTTGATTTCATGCCAGTGAATTACATGTAAATGACAAAGTAAAATAGCTGACATGGAGAACAGAAATAAATGATTGCTAATCACCAGTCAAGTCCTACAAAGACATGTGCAGCTTAATTTATTACTAATGCTTTGAGAAAAAGAATGAATGATTGGTGAAATGGTATCAACATGTTTAAATGTATTATTCAACATAACAGATGAAGAACAGCTAAAAGCTTGCAAGCAGACTAGGCAGTGGAGTTTCAGTAGAAGTTCAATAGATGAATATAAAACAGCGCAGAAGAAAAAAAATTTATCTTCTTTGCTAACTGTTGCAAGTAGGGCTGTAGTTCAGTAGGTAGGTGTATAGCTCAGTAAATGCATCAACTTTAATGTTCAGTGTTAGTGAAACCAAATGAAAGGTAAAGAATTATCCTGAAAGTGTTAGAGAACAAAACATGGTCACTAAACCACTGTGTAAGTCCATAGTGTGCATTATGTTCTGCTCTGAATTCAGAAAAAGCACGTCACAGAAGTAAAAAATACTTGTGAGGGAAAACCCCAGGTGACTATGCACTGTGAAACTAGTTTCATTTCTTAACAGTTTCTGAGCACCTACTTACTGATGTTTCACAAAATAATACAGCCTTCATTCTGTGCTGATGAATGCATTCCTCTTAAACGTTTCTAACAACTTAGTCTCTGTTTAAATTTCACCTGTTTTTAAACAGAATTAGTCGAGCTTTTTGTAAAATTACACCTAAGTATGTATTTTAACACTTGTCAATATCTAAAGTGAAATCTATCCAATAACATTCCAAAATGAAGCTTCTTGTTCCCCCCCACTGATGAGCAAATTCTAATGCTGATGGAGTTGTGTACAAGCGTTTACACAAATAAAGGATATGACCTCTCTATTGCTACATTTAATTTTTATATATTTGTTTTCCTCACTGTACTCTGTTAATTCTGTTAATATTCTTCTAGATGGTTTTGAGACTTTGTGGCCAGAAGCTCATCTATTTTATGGCAAGAATAGCATAGATGCATTAAGTAATCTGAAAAAAAAAGTGATAAAATATTTAATATTGAATCATTGAATCATTTTGGTTTTAACCCAGCACTGCCAAGTCACTCAGCCATGTCCCTAAGTGCCACGTTTACATATCTTTTAAATATTTCTGGTGATGGTGACTCAACCATTTCCCTGGGCAGCCTGTTCTTATGCTTGACAACCCTTTATGGGAAGAAATTTTTCCCTGTTACCCAATCTAACCTTCCCTTGGTGCGACTTGAGGTTATTTCTTCGTGTTCAGTTACTTGGGAGAAGAGACCGACCCCCACCTCACTACAACCTCCTTTCAGGTAGCTGTAGAGAGTCTAAGGTCCCCCCCCCAATCCCCCATCTACTTTTTCTCCAGGCTAAATGACCCCAGCTCCCCCAGCTGCTCCTCATAGCAGTTGTCTTCCAGATCCATTACCAGCTTCGTTGCTCTGCTCTGGACATGCTCCAGCGCTTCCATGTCTTTCTTGTAGTGAGGGACCCAAAATTGAATACAGTAACCTCACAACATGCTTGTAGTACTCCTGAACTGCCAGGCCTTTCTTCCGAAGGTCATAAACTCTCTCTTTTCCCTGAGTTTCAGCCAAAGCTCCCTGTTCAGCCAGATGTTCTCTGCCATCTTTTCTTTTGGTACATGGGGCTAGCCTGCTCCTGTACCTTTAAGATTTCATTCTTGAGGAATGTCCAGCCCCTTTGCCCTTCAGGACTGCCTTCCATGGGACTCTGTCAGACAGACTCCTAAATGGCCAAAGTCTGTGCTCTGGAAGTCCAAGGTAGCAGTTCTGCTGGCACCCCACCTTACTTCTCCAAGAATCAAAAACATACCATTTCGTGATTGCCATACTCAAGGCAGCCTCCAGCCAACACATCACCTGCCAGCCCTTCTTTCTTTGCAGACATAGACAATGCATCCAGCAGGACACCTTCCCTACTGGCTCGATAATGGTGCACATTATGGAGAAGCTGCGTGAATTTCAAAAACTGCTTGCAGAGTTAACCCCCTTTTTGAGAAAATTGTTTGTAGACATTTATTTTGTTTGTTTTAGTAAGTTGCTGGTTTTATAATAGCTTGTATCTTCTGTGTAGTATTACATGCCGCTTCTTGTAGCTTCAGTGAACACACGGGCATAAATTGCTTACAGATACAGCAAAATGTTTTCTTAGTATGAAAAAACCCATAGTCTTTATAATTAAAATTAAAAAAAAAAAAGATTAAAAAGTCTGTTGAATTGTCTGTTCCAGTGAATGGTAAATGGCTCAGATTTTGTTTTCCCATAATGTCATGGAGCAAGGTAGCTGGCAATGGTATGTATTGTATACCATTTGCCTTCAGTTTTCTTAAGAAGAATACATTCTTTGTACAATGATGTTTTTGGTATTTGCATTATTTACTACCACATGTGATGCAAGGAGTATTCATCTAGGCTTTTTTCATTAATGTAGATAGTGTTATACAGCAGTCTGGAGAAGGAAAGATCCTACTGTCGATGCAATAGCAGAACTGTAGTTCAGTCATTGAAGGAATTGAATCAGTACTTGAAAAGCATCAAAGAAACTGAATTTTTAGATAATACAATACCATCTGTTTCTCAAATGTAAAAAAGATTAAGATGAGACCTCTCTAATTGAATTACATTTTGAAATGGTTGAAAGCATAATTAAATATTCACTGTTTAATAAATAACTGAAAGAGGGGTAAACTTCCCTAGCATCCTTTTCAAAATCCCTGTGGTACATAGAACCATTTAATCATGAAAAAGAAATCTCTGAAAGAATGAACGAAACAAGAGAGGTATGTACAAAAAAATCCAATTGTATTAAAAAAAAATTTGCTTTAAATTATATTTTGGTCTTTGTTCCCCTCTAAAATTCTGGATAGACCGAGTTTATATAGAAGCCAATTTATTATGCTTAAAAATGTGAGATTGGAAGACTATTATTTTAGCAAATATGATGATAGGTGTCATTATATATCAAATTCATTGATCAAACTTATACTTTGCAAATACTCTAATTTTCTGTTCTTTTCCTAAAGTGAGGGATGTGTGTTACAGGCTCCCTTTGAATGGCTTCTTTAATATATAAAGTGGAGTGCTTTGCTTGGTGCTTTTCATTTGGCTGGCTCATTAATAACTCTGATTGCCTTCTTCACATTACAAGTCATATGTAAAGTTTTCATGAATATATAGAAATTTAATGTCTTTCCATGTTCTTGTTTCTCTTGTGAAGCACTGAAAGTGTTCCTTTTGATTTAAAAGCATTTTGGGGGGGGGGGGGCACTGATGGCTGCCATATATAGGCATATAATTTCCTGCTTTTGTTTTGGAAATCATTCTTTACCTTAGCCACCCATTCGAGTGAAAGAAAGCTTTTGCTTTTCATGAAAGAGAGTCCCAATAGCAGCTCCTGAACCTTATCTTAAGATTAAGCTTTCTGGTTTTTGCCAGGTATATCTCTTCTTGTTAGCCTGAGGTATCAGAATTAAAATTTAAGTGTGCCAGCCATTAGCTGTTGAATTAGAATGTCAAATATACTTTAACATGCTGAAAACGATGGCCTTGACTTGCTTCCAATTTTTTTTTTTTTTTAAATCAAAATTCTGCAGGGTGAATTTATCTCCAGTGCTAGCTAGGGTTAGAATTGGTCTGTATTTTTTTGATACTGATGTTTTAATTTTAGGCCTAAAACACTGTCAAAACTTGTCCTCCAAGTCTTTCATTCTCTCATATCTGTTTTCTAGAATGCCAATACTTGAATTTTTCATGAATTTTTGTTCTATGTTGTTTAAGTTCTGTGTCTGCCCATATATCCAAATTATGTGAAAAATACATAAGCACAAGGCCTTCTTTCCTACAGTGTAGAAAAGACAGATAGGCCTTCTGTCCTGAAGGGTGCACACTTCTCTTGAGGAGTGTTTTTAATTTTGAAAGTATGCTTTGTCTGAATTTTTGCAGTGATGCAAGTGGTGAGAATTGCATGTTGTCCTGCTGCTACAATTTTCTTATCCAGATGAAAAAAATTAAAGTTAACTTGAAAGGTCTCTGAAGAGACTCTCCTGTATTGTTTTTTTAAATGTGTAATTTTTTAAAGAAAGGCTTTATTGCATGAAAAATGTGCAAATCCTTGGCAACCCACTATATTTTTTTCCTTTCTATAAGGTCATTGACCCATATTAATACTTAAATCAGAAACATGAGATACTTGAGATTCTGTACCGATTGGAAATTTTTAGTGGAAGGTCTTTATTAAATAAATAAGATCTGGTCATTCTATACCTACATTCTAAAGAACGAGCTTTCCTGATTATGAATACATCTGTGATCACCACAGCATGTTAACTTTTAGGTGTCCTGGTTCCAGCTGGGATAGAGTTAATTTTCTTCTTAGTAGCTGATCCCGTGCCATGTGTTTGGGTTCAGTGTGACAATAATGTTTGTAACACAATGAGGTGCTACTCCTTGCTGAGTGGTGCTTGCCCCAAGTCAAGGACTCTTCAGTCCTTGATCTGCTGGTGAGCAGGTGCACAAGAAGGAAGGGAGCATGGCCAGGATAGCCAAAGGGATATTTCTCAGTTTATAAACTGAGGAATAACAATATCCTCAGTTTATAAACTGGTGGGTGTTGGCTGGAAGCCATCGGCTGACACTTGGGAATGGGCTGCGAATTGATCAGTGATAGATAAGCAATTGTATTGTGCATCACTTGTTTCTTGGGTTTTCCTAATCTCTCTCTTTTTCCTTTTCATTGCTATTACTGTTATTATTACTGTTGTTGTTATTATTACAATGTTTTACTTTATTTCAAGTATTAAACTGCTTATTGTTTGCTACTGCTGCTAGCTGAGTCAGAGGCAGTCATGGCATATGTTTAGATGACATTTTGCTTTGCTTGTTTTCATATGTGCAAACTAAATATGTTGCAGAAAAATTTACTGAAAAGTTGTCCCAAGTTGATTGATAATGCATGTCTTGAATTACTTGTATGCAGATGAGCTGGAGGAAGATGGGGAAGAATCTGACATGGAACTAGAGCGACAAAATATTGAAGAGCTTTATGACTTTGTAAGGCACACTCATCAGCAGGATATCCAATTACTGAGAAAGGACGTGCAGCATCCTGCACTAATTCCCATTCTGAGGCCATACCAAAGTGAGGCTGTCAATTGGATGCTTCACAGAGAGAACCACACAAGTACTCCAAGTAGTGGCAAGTATATGGATCTGAAAAACTTGCATAATGAAGGGAAGTGCAATTGTATTGTCAGCAGTAATGTTTCCTTGCTGTTTGATTAGAAGTTCTGTGAATTATTGCATTAATAGTTTCGTAAAAGTCCCTGTTTGGGTAGTATGCTAAATTATAAACTAGGTCTTGCTGAACAGCAGTTGATGTATCATGTTGGTCATGAAGCTCTGTGGAGGTGGACTTCAGCTTTTTGTCTCTTCATGTCACAAAAAGGCTGAATAATTCTAAGGAGTGTGCTGTTAATAGAGAAACCTCATCATAGTAACATGAACGCTTTCTCCCTAGAAAACGTGCTGCACTTCTTATGGCGGGAGGTGATCACTCTGGATGGAGTGAAAATCTACTATAATCCATTCACTGGCTGGTACGTTTTTATAGTTACTCTTGCTGAGGACACCTCAGGGTTGTGCTTTGTGAAAACCATAGAGGTAGCTTTATCCCGTATGGTGTAAGATATTTCATTACTTGTTTTTCAGTTAGCAACTGAAGAATTAGAACAGGGATACCTTTAATTTCAAAAAAAGCACAAACTGGAGTATGTAATGCACAGGTAGATATGTAGATCTCAAGTTGAAGATGTAACTATTAAAGTTTTTTTTAAAACAATGTCAATAGTGGTTTAATATTAACAATTTTTTAACTGAGAGTATTGGAGACTTTGACCTTCTGATCCAATGTTTTTAAAGTCCAAAGGAAGGGGGAAGTATAATGCTTTTTATTAATGCTAGGTATTGCATTACTAGATCTGTTTCTCTTTTCTCATTAATTTGGTTAGAATAGAACCTTTTGATTGCTAGTTTGCTTTTTATTTTTCCCTATATAACTTTCTGATCTTTGTCACATGTGAATATAAAAATATCTCAAAGTTTTTGAGACTAATGCTATGATATGCTAAGGTTAGCAGGGAAAGGCCTATTAGGAGGTGAAAAAATTCTAAAAATTCTGCCATACATATTTGTCTTGGTCAGGTTCATACACCCAAAAAGCTTGCTAGTTTTTGTTAATCTCAGTTTTAACTGGTAAAAGATAATGCCTCACCTTACAAACTTTGCCTAGCTGAAGTTATGCTGTGTGTCCCTGAGCTCATGCTTCTCTGTCACACCATCCTGTAGTTATTGACTTTCACTGGGAATGTACTTGAATTTTAGTATTATCCGTGAATATCCAACTGCTGGACCCCAGTGGCCTGGAGGTATTTTGGCAGATGAGATGGGTCTTGGAAAAACAGTAGAAGTGTTGGCTCTTATTCTGAATCATACCGGACCAGACATTAAACAAGATGATCTGACATTACCTGAGGTGAGGAAACCAGGGTGAGAGTTACTATGAAGAAAATGCTTTTCAGAATTAATGCAAGTGCACTTCTTTAATTTATTGATTTCTGGTTTATAGAAGTCCATATGTAAAGCTGTTTTACTGTGAAAGTTTTCCTCTTTGTAGGACATGATACTTGGCAGTATAAATGGTGGAATAGTTTGCACAAGAAGCTGTTGATCCTTTGCCATTGTTCAATGGTTTTATCAGGCAACTGCACTGTTAATATAGTTTGCACATGCTTCAGGGGTGTATAAATACATAATTTAATTTACTATGTTGGAGGTCATTCTCCACTTCATTGTATTGATGGATGTCAAACATCCGTTAGACATGTGTTCTGTCCTAAAATAGGGACAGCTTGTGTTCTGAATAAAGTTTTCTACTCTCCCTCTATTTCATATAATAAATGAGCTTATTTAGCAACAGTTTTTCATCTTTTCACTTTCCTCATCATGCATACTGTGAAAACTTGGCACATCCACTAAACCCAAAAATTCTTTCTGAAGGGAAAGAACCATTATTCTTAAGTAAACTCTTATCACTTTGTGAATTCCATCTCTTGGAAATCATGGCAGTCAGTTTCATTGTACATTTATCAGAGTGATCTGCCTGCTTGTAATTTTATCACTTAAAAGGACTCAAATCTTAGAGAGAATAAGATGATTCTTAAATGTGTAAGAGGATCAGCACCAAGGAGTGTGAAGAGGGGAGTATAAGCGCTAAAGTGCCTGGATGCCGACTGACAACAATAGCTAGAGACCAGAGCTTTTGGAGAGCTGGAGTTAGTGAAACTGTTTCATTATGTAAGTGGTTGGGACAGACATCTTAGCTAATATATTACTCTAATAATTGAGTAAAATTTTGGGAGGCAATCCCTAAAAAGAGAAACATACTTTTTATACAGCTAGCTAGGACTCTTCATCTATATTGCTTACTTCCTTTTGTGTTTCTAGCTATATATTAAATATATATTTTTCTCTCACCTCAGTAACCTAGATCACTTACAGCTGTAGATTGCTACAGCTTAATGCTGAAGCAGTGGAGGACCCAAGAGGCTTTCAGTGCTGCTCTTGGTGTTTCAGTTAGGGTGCTGAACACTGTTTGCCAAGAAACTGAACTGAATGATGTGTCGCTGTACATTAAAAATGAGCTATCTGAGCAAATTAGTGGGATCAGAACATACATCTGTATCAGCTCATGCTTATTTTCAAATGTGAAAAGATTAATGAAGGTCAGAGTGACTGTGAAGAGACATGAGCTAATAACTATTTAATGTTGTCTGCATTAGGGTAAGCTTGTGAACTTCTTTGTTCCACCTCAACCTTTAGAGGGAAGTAAAAAGAAAAAACCAAAGGAAATGGAGCCTAAATTAAAGGAAAAAATACAGTATCCCAGTAAGTATTTCCAATAACTTTTAAAATACATTTTGCTTTTAGCATTGTCTTATATTGGCTACTGACTATGAGTTCAAAGCTACTCTTCACTTTTTCAGAATGAAATAAATTCTTTTGCTGAGCACTGCCATGTAGGGTTGCACGCTACAAACAAGTGACTCACAGTTAAAAGTAAAGTTACCAACTCAGAACTCTGTGCTACAGAGCTCCATGTAACTAAGAGGTCTTTGTAAAGAGTTTATGCATTTAAATGAAATAAGCTGCCTTTTTTATGCCTCAGTAAGAAAATTGAGTGACTTATTTCTATTGCTATCCAACGTTGTTTCAGAATCACTGCAAAATAGCAATCTGTAGAGCTACCTCAAGCAAAAGCTTGTCAAAACTGCTGCCTGTCTGTTTTGCATTTTTTAGATGAGCGCTATGTTTAGAGTTCCCTTAGTACGCATTCTGTCAGGTAACTTTAATTTTATCTAAAGCTGTAAGTTGTTTTGTTTTGATTCTTCATACAGGCTTAAGAGTAATGATATTAGCAGCTGTAAAGGAAATGAATGTGAAGAAAGGAGCATCCATTATTGCAATATTTAAGTACATCAGTTCTATATATAGGTACGACACACAGAGAAATAGACGGCTTCTCAAAAGAACTCTAGAAAAGCTAATTGCAGAACAGGTGGTAGAGCAAGTTAAAGGACATGGTCTGGCTGGGTCTTTCAAGCTGGGAAAGAATTACAAGGAACAGAAGAAGCGAGAAAGAACCAAAGAGCAGGTAAAACATGCTGCCATAGTTATTTCAGAAGACTGTTTCAAAGGCTGTTCTTTTTTCTTCAAATTGCGTGCTACCCTCTGCTGTACTGTCTGTGTGCACTAGTTCAGTGACACTGACTTAGTGGTAAAAATGAAGAAAACTGCAGCAATTGCTTTGACATTCATAAATAAAGAAGCAGGAATCATAAGTAGATCAAATTTGGAGCTAAAATATTAACTACATCTATCATAAGTCTTTTAAAATAGTGTCACTGGGAGTTGCGCTGTTCTTCCTGTGAAGCTGGTTTTTAAACACTGGTAAACATTAACCAAATCCTCAAACTGGAAATTTATATAAACCCTTAATATCTATGTATAGATATGTTTATATGTTCATTAAAAAGAAAAAGGTGAGGAGAAAGTTGTTTGTGTTGGAAGGGACTTTAAAAATTATCTAATTCCAAACTCTTTGCCATGGGAACACCTTCCAATAGACCAGGTTGCTCAAAGCCCCATCCAGCCTGACTTTGAACATTTCCAGGGTTGAGGCATCCTCAGTGTTTCTGGGCAACCTGTTCCAGTGTCTCACCATGCTTACAGTGAAGAATTTCTTCCTAATATCTCATTGAAACCTACTCTCTTTCATTTAAAAACTATTCCCCTTGTCCTGTCACTACGTACTCTTGTAAATAGACCCTTTGCAGCTTCTTGTAGCCTTCCCTCAGGTACTGGAAGGCCATAATTAGCTCACCCTGAAGCCTTCTCTTCTCCAGGCTGAACAATCCCCACTGTCCTAGCCTTTCCTCACAGGGGAGATGTTGCAGCCCTCTGATCATCTTAATGGCCTTCCTCTGGACTTAATCCAGCAGGTCCACATCTTTCTTATGTTGGGGGTCCCAGAGCTGGATTGCAGTACTCCAGGTGGGGTCTCACAAGAGTAAGTAGATAGGCAGGATCCCCTCCCTGGCCCTGCTGGCAATGCTGCTTTGGATGCAGCCCAGGACACGTTTGGCTTTCTGGGCTGCAGTGGCGCTTTGCTGGGTCATGTCCAGCCTCTCACCCACCAGCACCCCCAAGTCCTTCTCAGCAGGGCTGCTTTCAATCTGTTCATCCTCCAATCCAGTTGCAGCACCTTGCACTTGGTCTTGTTAAACTGCATGAGATTCCCAGGGACCCTCTTCTCAAGTTTGTCTAGGTCCCTCTGGACGGTATCCCATCCTTCAAGTGTGGCAGCTGCACCACTCAACTTGTCATGTGCAAATTTACTGAGGGTGCACTCAATTCCCCTGGTTATGTCATTAATGAAGACATTAAGTAGCACTGGTAGATGTTAAATGTCACTGGACAAGTCTGAACGTAAAGTCTGAAATTCCTGGTTAATTTTACTTTGTAGGGAACAAGGACTTCAGAAAACATTCAGAAGAAGCAATTGATTGATGCTAAAACTCAAACCAAAGAATCAAGAAACAGTGATGTAACATCTGAAAAGGTCTTTAAAACTGCTTCACATGAGAATATTGCCATGGAAGAACATGATTATTGTACAACTAGTAAAAATAACAGGAAATCTGAAGCAGATCATGAGAACTCTGTAGAAGAGAAGAATGTTAAGCCGGAAACTGTGGTCCCAAAGTCTCCTGATTTGCACAGCAGCCTCCTTGTCTCCAAAGATGTGAGCAGTCATCCTGATGTTGATGTTTCTAAAACTACAGCTGATGTCCAGCAGGAAATCCCAAAAGTCCAGTCCTCACATTCCCAAGAACATGCTGGCAATAGCGGACAGCACACCAGTTCTGTATTTCCATTTAATACCTCTGAATATCGTTTTGAATGCATCTGTGGTGAGCTCGGATTGGCTGACTACAAAGCTCGTGTGCAGTGCCTGAAATGTTACCTGTGGCAGCATGCAGAATGTGTTAACTACAAAGAGGAAAACCTGAAGAGCAGGCCCTTCTACTGTCCCCATTGCCTTGTGGCAATGAAGCCAGTTCCCACAGGAGCGACTCTGATCATTTCTCCGAGTTCTATTTGTCACCAGTGGGTAGATGAGATCAACAGGCATGTAAGATCATCATCTCTTCGAGTTCTGGTAAGATTATATAGCTTCATATTCTGGAGAGTTATTTTATCAAGGCTCAGGGCTTCCTGTCTGACATTCTGCATCACTCAAAGTTCAGAGGTCTTTGTCCTCTGTGTCAGAATTCGACATTCCTTGCTGCTAGACCAATGCTTTGGCATTATATGGTGCATCAGTGTCCCAGAAAGACAGTCTGCAATTAATTTTCTTTTTTTTTTCGATTTTGGTTGGTCACTGGGAGATAAATCAGTGGACGAGATTGTATAGCAACTGGAAACAAATTTTGAGCAGTTGGAACATCACATGATTTCTGAGAGGGAAGGCTGTTTGGGAGACTACCAAGGAACTTAAAAAGGCCTATAGGTGTTTTGAGTGTTGTCTCACTGTACACTTGCACTTTAGCAGGTCTCTGACGGTTGCTTCTCATTTCATTCTAGATAAAAAATATTTCAGTAGGTAAACCCTGTAGTTTTGCGTTTCTGGTTCTCAGGCTTTAAAAAAGAAGTCTTGGGCGTCGGTGATTACTGAAAACAATACTGTTACAATTTGGGCAGTCTCTATAACATCTGCCATATTTGTTAGGATGTTACTTATTTGGAGACCATGTATTGTCCTTTTACTTGATTCTAATAACCCTGTCACTAGAGTAAACCTAATTATACTTGTAGTAAAAATGGCTTTACAGGATTTTTTAAAATACAGTTATCACTGTATTCAAGAGTCTTTTATTACCAATGCTGTCAAGTTTTGTCCTTCATATTTTTAGCAGTCAAGAACCTTTGTAATGATCAAGAGCTTTGAAAACCATCAATCACTTGTATTTTGAACAAAGTAGTAGCAGGTTGATATAACTTTGTATTCAGGGATATATCTAGTACCTTCAGCTATTACACATAGTTGTCCAATGTGTAAATGAATTCTAGGCCTCCAGTGCTATTTGTGTGAGCAGTCTAATTGGATTTAATGCAGGAAATAACAAATGTGTAAAACTCGCATGGTTTTCCTAGGGCCCAGTCCAAGTTAATTACCAGCTTTGATTAATGATGAAAATTACCAGAAATAGATTTACATAGTAACAGTAAAATAGTTTAAATACTGAATGTCAGTACTTTAAACTGTGTGACATCTTCCATTCTACATTTTCTTTTAGCTGTCAACTGTGAGACTTGTTTTCAGTGTTGCTTCAAAATGAAAATTTGATGTTTTATTTTCTGTAAATGTAAAATGAAAGTAGTGGAGATTGTTTCAAAGAATCAGTTTCCCATGTTAACAACTTCTGCATTGCATGTGAACTGTGTTTTTTACTCTTCAACTGCTTACAACCCATGGGAAATTCTAATGGTTTTATGTAATAGATCAAGAAATTAAAATTTATCAGTAAGTCTTGCTTTGTGGCAGATTGTCTTTTCCCGCTGCTGTGAAAACAACCAAAACTTGGCCAAGTTATAAATCTCCAGAAAAACTATTCATAAATACTTGAAGAAATCATGAAGACTTCTACAGCTGTTTATTTCTTCTTGTTTGCTTCAGAGAGCATGCTCTTTTTTCGTTAATTTGTTTCTTTTTTCTTCCCCTTCCAAGCCCCACTTCTCTTTTTTGTTTCATGTGCAGTGACCTGGTTGCTCTGTTGTGCCACTCTGGGGCTGAACAGAAAGAAATTATCCGCAGGTGTTTCTTTCAGTTGACAGAAACACTGTTGCCATATGCACAAATGTAGAGGAAGATTATTACTGGGAGAAAAAGTAGGGTTAAGAGTGACGTTAGCAGTGAAATCATGTGCTGATCATCAAGGTGTAAAGAGCAGTTACTTTAACTTCTGTATGTTTCTAAAAGGATTTGGCTTAACACTATGAGGGTGATAAGAAAAGTACTTCTGATAATAGAACAAATGTCAACATGAAAGGTTTCTGTTAGTGCACAGGGATTGTTTCTTACCTAGGGTATTTTTTTTCATCTCCTAAATCTCTGTAGAAATCCTTGTATAGTTAGAACTTTACTCAGAGTATAATTTCTGGATTTTTATATATATTGATGCATATTTCTGTCTTTGCCTAATCATCTATTAAATTTTAATGAGTAAAATTTTTGGGAGAAAAGTAATACATCTACAGTAAAGGAGAGGAGAAGACTGGATGTGTAACAATGACTTACATAGTGTTGTTCCATAAAACCTTACAGAGTACTTAATCTTCAAACAACTGTTACAACAAATAACTGTTGTAGAAAATAATGAAGTCCTATCTTCTTCAAAGGAGGAAATAAATGTTTTGCAAAGTTACAAGAATTTATACATATAAATTTCACATCAATGACTATTGTATTCGTTATTAGGTTGCTTAGATGAATTTCCCACCATACCTCTATATGAATACAGATTTTATAAATGTTTTCTTTTTATATGAGGAACACTGCTAAAAGCATGCACATATTAAGCTGTAATGGTATTTTGGCATTTTTATCAAAGTGTCTCTTACGTTCCTTCTTTGCTATTGTGCTGTTGAATATAAATCTCTGTAGGTGTATCAAGGTGTGAAGAAGCATGGCTTTCTGCAGCCCCACATGCTGGCAGAGCAGGAGGTGGTTATCACCACATACGACGTCCTGCGCACTGAACTGAACTATGTAGACATTCCCCACAGTAACAGTGAGGATGGGCGCCGCTTCAGGAACCAGAAGCGCTACATGGCCATACCAAGCCCCTTAGTAGCAGTGGAGTGGTGGAGGATCTGCCTTGATGAAGCACAAATGGTTGAATGCACTACTGCAAAGGTATGACATTCCTGGTCATGCATTCACTTAACTTGAAAATGTTTTGACAAGTTTCTTGTAAATAATAGTCTTTCCTCTACCCCTCTTAATGTTCAGAGTACACTCATATAATTTGCCCTTGTCCCATGTTCTTTAGAAGTGAATGTTCTGTTGGAGATACTTACTATTAAATGGTTCTCCTGTTGGAATTTTGGCAGTGAAATATATCCAGCTCAAAAAATACTTAACATAATCTATACTGACAGTTTAAAGAACTAGGTCATTTTGTTGTATATGGTGTTTGATAGTTTCAAACAAGACACTAGCCTGTTCAGTGATGTGGTTCAGAGGCATAGATATGTCCTTTGGGTCTAGAAGCTAAAATAGTCAGCAGTCTGTCTGCAAACTTGAGGGATACAGTCTGCAGGGGGGATTATTTTACTTAGTGTTTGTCCAGTCTTTTTGCCCAAGACAGGAAGACAAAAATGCTACTTACATAATGGTGTACAGGCTTTAATGTTTAATTCTTTTTAACCTACAATTTATTTTGCTATTTGTTTGCCTTCTGTGAGCCCTTAATTGTACGTGATTACTTGGAAGATGATGTGGCTTTTATCAGCTTTCAGTTACCTTCTAAAAAGATAAAGAATTTTCTATATGTTTTTATAATATATTGTACCAATGCTGCTTCTAGGTCAGCTAGTGGTACATACTGAAAAGATGTTCAGACTTCTCAAAAATGAGGTCCACATGTCGTCAGACTGTGTTCTGTTCTGTTTTTCCTTCCCTACCTTTGGCTCTATGTCCTTTTGTTAGGCTGCTGAAATGGCACTCCGTTTGAGTGGAATCAATCGCTGGTGTGTCAGTGGCACTCCTGTGCAGCGAGGATTAGAAGGTGAGGTTTGATGTAATCTGTGGGATTTCCTTATCCTGATGATTAGATAGGGCTTTGAAGCAGTTAGTGTCTGCTAGTTCTGTTCTGAATTCATTAGGTGCTCTAACTTTGTAAGCCATAAACTTTAAGCATGGTAATAAAGCCATCAATACATGTATCAATATAAAAATTGAAGAGCTGAAATCTTTTTGTCTCCCTGAGTTAGACAAATACTCTGGGGAGCAGAGAAGCTGTATATCTAATAGCTGTCTCAAGTCTGCTCTTCAGTTTTCACTTAGCATAGTGGATAAGTATTAACCCATCTCTATTGCAGCTATAGTTAGTCTGCTCCGGTTACAGAATCCTTTGAACTGTCAAATACAGCAAAGCTGTATTTTCTTTTTGCATAGCTCTGTATGAACTACTGTGGGCATCCACTGCCATGAGTATAAATTGTAAATACTGTGCTAAAGCTTATAAAACTGTCTCAAGTCCTTATGTAAGGACTTAATGAATTGAGATGTGTGGAATAGGTACCTGTGTGTTAGCAGGTGTCATTTATCTTGTCTCTTTTTGTGTGGTACTCAGTTTCTGTAGAAAGGTTTCAGACAGAGATAGAATAAAAGAAGGGAACTGACTAACTGCTTTGTCTCCCTTGTGTTCTCTGATGGGTTTTGGAATATATGGTATACATTGGGGCAATGAGTTTGAAAGTGGGTAAATCAGTGTAAGCATTTGTGGACTGTTGTTTGGATACTAAGTTGTAAAAATCAATATTTTAGATTCACTCATTTTGGAATTGTGAATTAAATTTATAAATACAGTTGATAGTTGCGAGAATGCATAGTTAATAAAGCAAAGCTGTAGAAAGAAGTGATTGGTTTTAGTGTCATGATTAACTTCTTCAAGGCCCTGTGTGTGACAGTGTTGATTTAATGCATATCTGAAATGTCACATAGTTCATAATACATGTTGACAAACTCTCAGGCTATACAAAGGCAGCCCTCACCACGTCAGGGATGAAAACTGCTGACTCATTTCAATCTGTGCCACTGCTGCTGTAATGCAGTGGGATAGGACTTCTGGGTAAGCAATTGCTTCTTCCATAGAAATGATTCCCAAGATTTTTCTTCCTCTGGTCTGTGCTGTATTTGGTGAAGTTCTTGATGCTTTCAGCTGATTACTGAATTACCATAAAGCTAACAGAATAAGGAATGTAGCCACCAGATTTTTAGGAACTATAAGATATTATCACATATCTCAGTTTCTGCAATATCCACACGCAGCATTTAAATGTGTACTTCTGTATTTTTCCAGTAAGATTTCGACAGAAGTTTAAAGTCAGTATGTCCTTAAATTTCATTCCAAAATTCTGAATTAGGCAGAATTAGCAAGATGTATTCTCTCAATTTGCAAGAAAACAATTTAAGTGTCTTTTGTTAATTTCTTATGCATTAGTAGAGAAGTGAAAATTCTTCTGAATTGCAGCCCCTTCTAGGGTTGTGGGCAGCAGACAGTTGGTGCACAGCAGGCTCTGAAGTAATGCTGCTGAGCAATATTGGTTTAGAAAAACCTGGCAAGCCCAGTTAACCATATGCAATCATGTAATTTCTGCCTCTCGCCTCTGCTCTGAATAGGTTTGAATTCTTTGCTCTCTTCTGCTAAACTTGAAATTAGGAAAGTCTCACAAATAGCTATATTCTCACAAGAGAACCCCCACCTTCCATGAACCAGTCCCCTGCTTCAAATATTTTGCTGAGGTAGTGGCTGGAAAACAAGTGGAAAAGAAAATGGCCAGAATGTTGATACTTTATGCTTAATAGCCTTTGTATGAAACTTGATTTCTTTTGAGGCATATTGTGAAGTAGTAAAACATAAACACTTTCTTTTCTTGGCAGATTTGTATGGATTAGTCCTTTTTCTTGGAGTTGACCCTTACTGGGTCAAACATTGGTGGGACCAACTTTTATATCGACCTTATTGTAGAAAAAATCCCCGGCCTCTCTACAGTCTAATTGCGAAGATAATGTGGAGATCAGCAAAGAAGGATGTGATTGACCAAGTAAATAAAAGTTTTGAATTTTAGAATTCCTGAACTTCATTTATCAATAGTTTTATTTGCAAATTACTTACTTACTTTTTTAATTTCAGATTCAAATCCCCCCTCAGACAGAAAATATACACTGGCTTCACTTCTCTCCTGTGGAGAGACACTTCTATCATCGCCAGCATGAGGTGTGCTGCCAGGATGCATTGGCAAAACTCAGGAAGATTTCGGACTGGACTCTCAAGCTTAGCAGCCTAGATAGAAGGACTGTGACTTCTATTCTGTACCCTTTGCTACGGCTGAGGCAGGCCTGCTGTCACCCACAAGCTGTTCGGGGAGAGTTCTTGCCACTACAGAAAAGGTGAATTTCTGTCATTTCTTAAATGGCCTACTTTATTCAAAGCAAAACTGACTGTCCCCAGCAGTGCGAGTTCTTGTACAGTCCTCAAATAAGCCTAATTTTAAGCTTCTTTAGTTAAATGTGCGACTCTGGCACACCAAGGTAATCTGACCTCAGAGGCTGAACATGGCACAGTGGGGTCGTTAGTGTAATTCTTATGTTAAAGAACATAGTACTGAAGGCATTTGATTCTCCAGTGGCGTTCTAACCTTAACATGACTGGGGTGTTGCAGGTGACAGATTAAATAAACGAGATTCTTTTTTTTTTGGCTCTTAAAAGACTCATGTTCATGAATGAGAACAATGAACAAACTGAATCAACAGAATGGAATAATTCTTTAGTTCAAAGAAAATGTTAATGTGAGGTTGCAGAATTTGTAAATGTAAATCGAAACTTGAAAGCTGTTAAATGCTCTTTTTTTTTGCATGCTTTCAAGATCATCTTACCTCACAAGTGCACTGCAAGTAGCAGTTTGGTCTCAGCACTTGTTAGACCAAAAGCATGTTGTCACTAGTGCGAAATGTAGCTGCTACTTGTTCAATCAGTTAGAAGGAGGTTGTGAAGGAATAGGCTGTTTCCATTTCAGACTCTCACAGCGCTGTGTTTCTTTTTCAAGCTGCAGGTAGCAAAGAACTTCAACTTTCAACACTGCCAGTGTTACTGCTACTGTTTCCTAGTCCATCCATTCTATTCGCTTTCTTTCAATCCTTGACAGAAGTTTTGTGTCCTACTCCTTGCTCTTTGTTATACAGGGCACTTGAAGTGCCTAAGCAGCTGAAGCTGACTTTGCACCTACTTGAGCAGACCAGTAGTTAGACGCAGTGCTGCAGCACTTTCTGTAGCAGTCTGCTAATGTGGAAGCAAGGACTGAAACGTAAGAGAAATCAATATTTCCACCCATCATACAAGATTATTTGTGTTAACATGAGCCAGTGTAGTATAAATGAAATGTGTAAACTGAGCAGAGTATGGTGGGAACAGCTTTGTACTGTGTTGATTTTGGTAGAATGGTTGCACAGTGACAGCTGCATAGTAATTATAAATTTTCATTGCTAGAAAAACCAGCAATGAAAATTAAATCTTTCTTGAAACCACACGTACAAAGAAAAGTCATTTCCCAGCACTGTTTGTGTACACTTTTTTGTGAACCAAATTCGGCTGCAGCAGTGGACATTCCCAGAATTGAGAGAAGATTTGGTCCCTGTCTTTGGTTATATGTAGGAGAATAATGAAGAAATTCACTGCTTGGACCTTTGATGAATAAGAGAAATTTACTGAAACAAGAAAGTTGATTCTGGAGCATATAGATAAGAGACATGGGCCTGGAATAAAAACCTGACTTTGAAGCATATTCTATGATAGATTACTTTTTTCCCCACATAGTGAAGGCAGTAAATGTGGTCTACTCAGCAAAAAAAAAAAAAAAAAAAGAAAGCCCTTAAAAGAGATTTTTCTAGGTTCCTCTAGTTTAACTGAGTAAAAACCCCTTCTTTTTGCCTTAATTGGTAGTCTCAGGCTGTGTATCAAATTGCGTATTTTATATGTACATCCTTTTGCTGTTATAATTTTTCTTGGAACTGCTGATGGTTTTGAAAATAAAAGGTAAGTAGCAATGGTGGAAGTATCAGCATATGCAGGTGCTATGTGTATTTACCATTGCCTTTTTAGAATTCAGTAATTATGAATAGTGATTATATTGATTTAAAGCTCACTCTGTTGTAACACTGTACTATAAAACCAAGAATCAGTTGCTGCAACTGGAACAATGTTGCAAGGAGGGTAAAATAAAGGTCTAGGCAAGGGATATCCTTCCAGCATAGTTTGAGCCCAGTCTGTGCAAGAGTTATGTCACCTCTTACTCTGTTCCACAGTGCTAAACACCAAATAGTAAATGCTTCTCCTGAAGGTGAGTGAGGCTGAGGAACAGGGTTTCAGGGGACGTGGGTGGTGTCTGGTCTAACAGCAGCCTCAGGTCAGCTGTTGTTGGCTGTTGTTACTGTTTACTCTCCTGTCTCTTCATATCAGTCCTCTGATTCTTTAACCTGTGGCCTTACTCCAAGGTATACTTCAAGCTTCTTTCTTGCATCCTCCTTATTTATGTTTCTGCTTCTCTCTCTTTTTCCTCTCCATTTCTGGTATTTCTATGTTAAGCTAATTCTCTTCTGGTGAAATCCCTCTCATAATTTGCAAATACGACAAATGTAGAAAAAGAAGTTTAGAATTATTTTTGCTGTCTCCTCTGTTCTGATTTCACACATTTTCCTCTTTACATTGACACTTCATGTGTTTTGTGTTTAGATTGGTAGCAGAGGGTAGAAGTGTAGTCTATCATAGCTGTTTTCATCTGAACAGCTCTTGACAAAATGAGGTCTATTTTGCTTGTTTCCAGTTCACCACTAAGGGAAGGAGAAAAATATTTTGCCCCATGAAGGGTTATTTTACCAAGTTCTAATTTTCTTCTTGCTTCTTGCTTCTTTGTGTTCCAGGAGATGTCAACTTCTGGACACACTCAAGTTAGGGTAAAGCTCTAGCAGGAAGAAAATCTGACAGCTAGAGGTTTTTTAATAAGTAAAGAAATCTCAAAAAAACATTTGCAGTATGTTGGATGCATGTAATGATCTGCTATGCTTCTTAGCATGACTCTCTTACTTTTCTGGTACTGTGATTTGGTTTCAAATTTGAGCCATTTGGTCTCCTTTTCAGCACTATGACCATGGAGGAGCTGTTGGCATCTCTGCAAAAGAAATGTCGAACGGAGTGTGAAGAAGCTCACCGACAGCTGGTGTGTGCTCTTAATGGCTTAGCTGGTATCCATATCATTAAAGGTGAGACCGAAGGGCTGTAGCATATTCTTTACTCCTTTCAGTACAGGAGTAAAGAATATGCTCCATCTCTGTGTACTGGGAGGATAAAAGAAGTCGTACTTGTGTAATTGTTCTTAACCTGCTTTTGTTTAATCAGTACTGCTTTCTGGGCTCCCCTTGTGCCCCTGGCCGTGCAAACTGCTGTGCTGACTGTGGATTCCTTTTGCTGCTCCTGCTAGACAGCTCTGTTAATGTAGATTTTTTCTGAATTATAAGGAAAAAAAAAGCTTTGAATGAGAAACAAAAATAAATACATGAATCTTGAGTGTCCCCCTAAACAAAATAAAAATAAATTTAAATTGCTTAGTTATGAATGTGTAAAAATGCCTCTTCCAAGTTCTTCTAAAGTTGACAAGCTGTTACTTATTTTTCTAGCTCATGTCAAAGTCTTCCTTCAAAGAGAACAGGCAAACTGCCTTTTCTCTTACTTGCCTCACAGAAAGACTATATTCAGATTCTTTAATCTGTAGTTAGTAGGGTTGAAATACTTTGTTACGATTGCAGCATGGAAATATGTGTTTCTGATAAAGTGCTTAAAAAGAGTTACATACAGATGTAGTGCTTCTAAAATACACTAGTAGTGTATGGCCTGTTTTGAAAACCAGATTGATAAAAATTTCATCTGGTGAGAAACAAAAGCAGGACAAAAGAGGCAGAGCTGTAGTCTGTAACTCCCCCCCAGTATTACCCTTACACTCAGTTTTCTTTATCAGGAAGGGGGAAGCACACCTTACATAAAAGCGAGGCCATGAATTCATTCATACTATAATTGAAAACTTATAGGTCTAATTATTATTAGTCCAAGTTTAATTGCTACAGGCAAAGAAAAGAGTAATAATCACACTTGTTTCTACTGCTTGTCCTGCTTTTATGCTCACTTTTCTACTTAGGCCCATCTGTATCCTGAGGTCAGTGGTTTCATAGATGTGGTGGCAGTGCAATGGCCCGTTGTCACTACCTTCATCAGGAGGAATTAGATGTTTATGTTGATGGTTTCTTTCTCACACAAGAATCCAATGAGGGTCATTTTTATGTTTGCTAGCATGTTTGCATCTTTCTCTTTCTTCATTGGTCTGCAGCTCCATGAAAACACCAAATTTAGTGTACATGATGCCTTTTATGAATGTTACATACTCTTTCTTTGTTCTCTTTGTTGCCCCTAAAACCAGTTTTGTCCAGCTCTAAGTCTGCATTTCTTTGACTGTGGGTGAGTTGTTTATAGCCATGGCTTTCTTATTCACTGCCAAGCCTGTGCACCATCTCTCAGCATCTCATGGCTGTACTCTACACTGCATCCTATATCTTTACTTGTCAATAGCCTCTGCTACTGTTACTAGGCCTATATTTCCCTACGCTACATCATTGTGGTAGTTGTAAATATCTCATTCTACACGGAATAACTGCTTGTTACTGCTATCTATATAAAGCTGTGTTTGTACCACACAAAGATAAACAAAAGTTTAAAAAAATACTGAAAATTAGCCATAGACACCTAGTGAATTACAGAAATTGCTATCACAGCTCAGCCAAGGATAAGGTCCAGGCAGGTCAAGAAAAATTCAAGGAAGGCCTGAAGCTTCAAGCTTGAGGGAGGCCTTGCAAATTCAGCACATAGCTTTTGGCCAGTACTAGCAATGGCAATCCTGTACTGCAGGACTACACCCTTACAACTGCAACTCTTTCAGTGTAAGAAGCAGCAAATCTTGTTGACATAGAATTGTTACACTTCCATATAGACGGGATGATGGTTTTTGTTGTACTCTGTTATCTGTCTTTGTGCATTTCTTGTCCCTGTACTTCTCTTTGTTTTAAGAGTCTCTAAGGCTATTATTGGCTAAGTAAGTTTCCATCAGTTGAGGAAAGAAAATTAAAATGGATTTTTTCACTGCTTTTCCATACACAACTTCAATTTTGTATTTCTTTTTAATTTATATAGGCTATTTTCTGAGAAGTGATTGTGATGTTGGCAGCTTACATCAATAGTTATGCTCCCTGCATGTACCTAATCATTTCTGCATTTCTGAAGTATGACACAACTTTCATGGTTTTCACTGGGAGAGTGAATAATGTATTTACAGTGCAAATTTAGAAATGCATCACTGCAGTGAGTTGTAGATGATTTTTTTTAAGTGCAACATAAGATTTTTTTGGATTTATGCAAGCATGAATACCTATTTTAAGATTAAGAGGTTTACAGATCTTACAGTCACAGAAGATATTTAATTTGTAAACTGCTTTATTCTTTGTAGAATATCATATTCTGTCTTTTAACAGTTTTTTTGGGGGGAGGCATGGAATGACTAGGAAAGAATTGCTTGAAGACAGGCACGCACTATACAGGCTCTCTGAGAACATCTTAGTATGTTACAAGTAATGTTTAACTCTTGTAAGGTCAGTCATGGCTGCCGGTATATTTAAAAACCAACACAATATGTCTGGTTTTTTGCTGCTCTTTTTTTAATTCAGGAGAATATGCACTGGCTGTGGAGCTGTACAGAGAAGTATTAAGATCATCTGAAGAGCACAAAGAAAAGCTCAAAACAGATTCCTTGCAAGTGAGTGAGCATTGAAATGTAAAGAGACATAGTTGAGAACTGGAATACTTTAGATTTAATTTAACAGGTCAGTCTTTTCTTCCTCCCAGTGATGTGCTGAATTACTCTTTCAGCCTGATGTAATGATCACAATCTTTTGATCGCAATCTTTAGATAGGAATCTGTCCCATGACCTTCATGTTTCATTTTCTGTTTTTTGACAAAAAAAAAGCTGCTGTGTTTCTAAAAGCTTGCGTGTGAGATTTCATGATGTCCCTGAAGCAGCATATGATCTCCACCTGCTGTTCTGCAGTAAACTTAACAAGCTGAATTCCTAGACTTGTGCATGTGACTTGGGACTGCTCACATTAACAGTGCTATATTACATTCTGCAATTACAGAATGCAGGGTTTGCACTGAGAGTGATATTAATGTGCCAAATGATAGAGAATAATAAAATAGTTGCGCTGCAGAAGGTAAAAGGCCATCAGAACATGGAAAAGAATCGAAGTGCCTTTTCTCTTTGTGCATTTGACTTCGTGCCTTTTGAATACTATATTAAAAATAAGAATATATTTTCCTGGTAAAAAAGTCATGGTTCTCTAAGTAACATATTTATAGTTCTTAAAGAACTATCAGTTCTGAATTGACCAAAATTTTCTTCAGCATAACAAGAGATTTAAAATGTTAGTGACACATAGATAAGATGTGATCAGTTGTCTGTTTCTGTACTTGCTTCTCTGAGTAAATTATTGTTTGATTATGTTGCATGTGGTCACCTGATGTCTCTGTTGTGCTTCTTTGATTCTTCCTTTTTGACTTTCTGGTGGATTTTTATCTTAGCATGGACATATTAGCATATACTTGTTAAGTTGCTCATTGTTGTTAATTAAATTGTTATACTGGATTATGCAATCCAATAAGGCTTTTTTTTCCCCCTCAAAATATATGCCGCCTAATATTGCCTTAGTTTAACAAAATTTGACTTTTGTTAAGTTTTTCTCAGTTGTGTAGGCTTAGCTCTTTGGAATAATGGCAAACCACTGCTGGCCAGTCCTCTTAAGTGGCTGAGATAGTAATAGAGCAAAGGTGAAGAGAGTCCAGGACGTGAGAAGGGCACCAGTTTATGAAAGTGGAGAGTATTAATATGAGTTTGTGGGAGCTTTGCAAGAAGCATAATATTATTGGTCTGGTTTGAGAAACAAAGGGTGAAGCCAGAGAAGAGGAGCAGAGTTTGCTTATATTAACAATCAAATTTATTTTCCCTAAAAGGAAACAAAAAGGTCATGTGTTTTTAATATCTTTAATTTCACAGAGCTGAAAAATATGAAAAATTATTGAAGCTCTTGGTATCTAGTCTTTTCCTTATACTTTATTTTGCTTTAGATAGGCTAAATAAATTGTTTCCTTAGAACATTCTAAAAGACATTTACAAAAGAATGTGCTCTGAGATAAATGATTTGTTTTCCATAATAGTCAAGGGCTGTTCTAATTAGGAGGGTGAGTATGGTAGGGGATCTGATGACCTGGTATCACACGTGCCTGCTGATTTGCTTTTGAGCTGTTAAAGAAGGTCTTTTTAGTATTTCATTTCCTGCCATTTCCTATCCCAGTAAAATGCAGAAAGGAATCTTTCTTTTCTTTGGAAAATGTTTGCAGATCAGCAGAGAAAGACAAAACTGATTTTAAATGCATGCTAATTTCTTGCTGTAAGCTTTCATTGGTGTTCAGGTTTTTCCTGTCACAGATGTTGCAAGGGATTTTTTTCATGATTGCTCTTGACCTTGTATATATTCAGAGACTTCATTCTACACACAATTTGATGGAATTGTTGGCAAAGCATCCAGGAATTCCCCCAACATTGCGTGATAGCCAACTTGCAGAAGAGGTAAACATATTTTGTTTTTACATAAATACTGAAGAGCTTTTGAGTTAACTACATATATTTCCCTTAAACTTAGTAAAATCGAGAGTTGTTTATTGTGTGATGAGAGCAGAAATGTCCAGTAAAATACTGCTGTTCTCAGTGCTGGTGGCCTCTGTTATGTTGTGAGTGTGTTTTATGGAACTTTTAATAATTTTTGCCTCTAAAATGCTGTTTCCCCACCCCCGTGTTCCTGTGGAAATAACTTATATAGATGTTAGTGATAAAGAATGTGTCATCCTGAATTCTTCTGAGTTCTTTATTTCCTCACATTTTCTTTAGCTTTCCTCATTTTTAACTTCAAATAGTCAGAGTTTTCTGTAGGTGAAGTTTATTTTTCTTTGGCCAGAGGAGCAAGTCACCGTATATCCCTTTCTATATGCATAAGCTTAACTATATCCTTAATCTTAACTGGGCAAGTATCTGGCAAAATAGCTGGGATTACTCTTCCCCACTGGTTACTTGCAGTGGATGTAAGGACATTTGCAAAAGAATGTCATTATTGTGTCACTGTTTGGGCTGAAAGGGACCTGGGTCATCTCTAGCTGAACTTCCCCCTCAGAGCAGGGTCAGCGTGGATTTCTGTCCAGGTATCCCAGGGCTTTATCCAACTGGGCTTTTAAAACCTCCCAGGAAAGAGATTTCACAACTTAGCTGAGTAGCCTGTTGCAGTACTTCGTAATTCTCATAGCAGGGAGGTTCTGTGTGAATCTTTTTCCTGTTTCAATTTATAGCGGTTGTCCCTTGTTCACTTGCCATGTACTTCAGTGAAATGCCTGGGCTCTCAGTTTTGGTGATTTCCTTCTGCCTGCTGGAAGGCTGATGTTTAGTAATCTCTCTCCTTCAAGCTGTGCAGGCCCAGTTCTTACAGCCTCTCCTGTTTTGTGGTTGTGATGAGTATCTGTCTTATTATTTGGATATCTTCTGATATTTTATCATTTTTATGCAAATTGTACGTATGGGTATCAGATTTTTCTTTTTTAATGAGACTTGTTCTCCTATTATAAAGTTTATACCTGCCTTACAGAAATTCTGTGGAAGTACTGCCTGTTTTTTATTGACCTGTAATTCTAGCAATTTTTAAATACCACATTATCCTGACATGATTATGGGTTAGATTCCAGTTCCCTTTTGTAATGCAGTGTATTTCTGTTGTTGTTTGGGCTTATCCAAAACCAAAGTTGCATAGTTAGCATCTTTGTAGTAAATTTTCTTCTCAAATGTTTTATTTTTGGCTTACTAATAAATGCTGGATTCTAGAGAAAAAAAAATACTGCTTACAAGTGAAATTGGGTAGCAGATAAATAGGTAACCATTTAAAAACACTATGGTAGCTGGGGAGTTTTTACCTTTGCAATATTCCTCCCAGATATGACTTGTGCATAGTTTAAGCTCTTATTTCTTATACAGGCAGAACAACTTCGACAACATTATATGAGTAAATCCAACGCAGAAGTTGCAGAAGCACATCAGGCCTTACAGCCAGTCCTTCAAACCATTCGGGAGCTTCAAAGAAAGGCAGGTACCTCTTATATGTTTTGTCTCTGAATTTTGACATTTTAAAAAAATACTATTTTCATCTGTTTATCCAGAACTATAGCTGTTTATTATTTCTAACAGTTTTTGAAGCCGTGTTTGGGATGGGGCTTGGGCACACTCACCACAGGCCCAAAACATAATCTGTGTTCCCCACACACATGAACTTGATGAACAGATGACTGAAAACATAAGTACATGGTAGGGGAATACGTCTAGTAAAGTTTAACACTGTTCTTGATTTTTTAAATTAACTGTGCTTCACCTGTAGTTTAGGTAAATAAGTTGTGGGGTTTGGCGTTTGAAACATTTCTGTGGCGTGTCAGATGGTATTTCAGTTACTTTGAAGGGAAATGTTTTTTAACATTCATTTAGTTAGTGTGCTTAAGGCTTAACTATGTTCAGTTAATGTGACAACTCAGATTTCATGGAATGTAGCAAACCCTTAATCAATTGATGAACACCTGAGTTGAAATGGTGCTTGTCACTTACATAATAGTAAAGAAATAATAAAAGGACAAATGGCACACGAGGAAGTAAACTTATGCAGCTTCTCTCGCCTGTTAAAATTACAAGGTCACTTCAGTGTTGCTCTGTTAATTTCACAGGGAGCTTTACTTTCTCTCATTAAATGATCATTTCATCTCCTTTTGAGAGAGAGAGAAGGAAGAAACTTTGAGATCACAGTATCTCTATGTGGCTGTTCTGTGTAGATAGCCTTGGTGAATCTGACTCTGCTGAAGGAATATAAAGGTGTGGAGAATGTAGACAGTTTCTTAGTCATGTGTTACACTTCAACAGAAAATGAGATATTTTTTAATCATACTCTCATGCTCCACTTTTCATGGAATTTTCCAGTCTGTGTTTGACCATGGCCTAAAGAGTGGTATATACCTCTGCTGCAATGAGTAGATTGGTTTTCTGTTGAATGTTCAAGGATAAATCTATTCTTTTTCATACAGATACATTCAGGTTCTCCTTGGTGGTTGGATGTCATCCAGACAGCAATACAGTATGCCATCGATGAGGAGCTTGTTCAGCGTGTGCAAAATGAAATAACCTGCAACTACAAACAGCAGACGAGTAAACTCTCCATGGCAGAGAAGTAAGAGAATAACTGAAATAGGCTGTAAATACAGTTAAATCTACTCAGGTCTTCTTACTAGCTTGTGCTAGCAGTTGCAATTAGATAGCAGACATTTTTGCTTCAGAGCATCTGGACCGCAATTATGTTTCAAAACTAGTCCCTGAAAAAAAGTGCAACTAAATAGAAGATTAGGTAAGAAAGTAGGAAAATTACTGTTTTCTCTTAGGCATTCTTTGAAATGTTCTTCTCTATTAACTACTGTGGTTTTACGGTCTTCTGTACTCATGAAACTGCTGAGTAAGAAGAATTTGAAATTTATTGCATTAAAATTGAGTAACCTCTGAAAGAAACTGACTTGCTTGAATGGAAAGTAGACAATATCAGAAGATCCTTTTGTAACACCATAAAATAGCATCACTTTTTTTCTGTGCAAAGAATTTGAGGTTGTTTTCATGTTCAAGACAACGGTATACCACTTCTTTTTGGGTTCAATTACAGAATAATGAATTCAGAAGGAACTTTCAGAGGTCACATAGATCAACCCTCATCTTACAGATCCAGACCCATGCTCGTTCAATCCAGCAAGGTTGCACAGGAATTTGACCTGTTAGGTATCTCCAGGGAGGGAGATCTAACAGTCTCTATGTGAAGCCTGTTCTAGTATTTGGCCCACTTGGTGGAAAAATAAAAAAAGACATTAAAATCCTTCTACCTAGTTAATATTTCCTGTGTTGCATGTTATGTACACTGTCTTTTGTTCTTTCACCAGGTGCCTTTGAGAAAAGTTTGACTCAGTCTTCTCTGTACCTTGCAGTTAGATAAATATAGAAAGCAATAAGGTCTCCCCTGAATTTTAGGGTTGAATAGACCCTTTTCTCCTAACCTCCTCTTGTACATTCTGGCTGACCGTCTGTAAGTTCATCACAGAAAAGGGAGACATAGGAAGGACAGTGCTCTCATAGTTTAGCTTCAGGCAATTTTCTCAGATATATGAACTTATGCTCTTAAATACAGTCTATCTTAATCATGTTTTAGTCAAATACATTTTTATTATATTTATGATATATATAAATAGATGTGCATAAATGTATATACATCTGTGTATAAACATCTAATGTGCTTATAAAATGTGTATATGTGTATAAATTTAAATATTTAAGATACACACGTAATTTAGCTCCACATGTAAAGAGATATCCTTCACTCTGACTACTCTGCCATCATGATTCCAAAAGGTTGTAATTTCTTCTTGAAGTAAAGACTTTTCTGGAAGTAAACCTATCTTTTACTTTTCAGTACTTAACATAATTCTATTGAATAATCTAAATAAAGATACAAAACTTAACCTCTTTTTTCTTCAGCACAAGAGGCAATGGGCAAAAACTGAAACACAAGATGTTCCCTCTGAACATCAGGGAATGCTTTTGTACTGTGAGGGTGACTGAGCACTGGAACAGGTAGCCCAGAGAGATTGTGGGGTCTCCATCCTTGAGATACTCTAAAGTTGTCTGGGCGTGGTCCTGGGCAAGCAGCTCTAGGTGACCCTGCTTGAGGAGAGCATTTGAACAAGACAACACCCCAAGGCCCCTTCCAACCTCAACCAATGTGTGAGTCTGGATATAAACATTTAATGGTTATTTGAGAATGATAGCATCATATTCTGGTCCAAATAAATATGAAGAAAGGACTGTTTGCATGTTCATGCAAAACTTTTATGCCTATGCATCTGTCTGTATGTTAGCTTGTGTCACACTGATTTTTTTTTTTTTCCCCTTCAATTGAAATTAGGTATTTAGAAAGTATCTTCTGAAATTGCTGCTGCTTACAGATTGTGCAACTTTGGAAAAGCTATCTGTGACTAAATTTTCTTTTATAACACAGGGATAAAACTTACTTCCATTTCAATTTATTTTAGCATATGAGATAAAACTTAAAGAACAGTGTCTTATCAAGTGCTACTTCGTCAGTGTTGGAAGCAACAAGTACTCTTAATGGAGTACTGGATATGATTAATCCATGGTATAGTGAGGGAGATTTTTATGAAGCTGATATTTTTTGGCAACTGATGGTATTAACAGCAGACTCGTGGTTGCAATTTACATTTATTTTCAGACTATCTGGTTAGGTAAACCTTGTCTATGTTATTTTAAAATGCACATCACTTAAGTGGGTCGTATTAAATGCCAAGCTTTAGTACTGTTAAACCTGTGCTTTGCTCTCTGCACTTTACAAAATGGATGTTTTGGATCAAACTTTCCATATGGTGTAGAACCACAGTCTTGTACATCAATGTCAGACCTTGTAGGAATGGTGCACTTTCTTTCAGCAAGAGACTTCTGCTCACAGGAAAAACACAATGTGGAAAGTACTTAACTTGTGTTCATGTTTCTCCTCTAATCACAAAAGAAGCTAGGTTTTAGGAATACGGGTTACTGTTATGTCCACTTAATACATTTAACTTTGAAAGCTAACTTGCCAAATGAAGTGTATTTTTGCGATGGGTGCATGTGTCTCCTGTGAATTGCACAGGTGCATTGCAAATCACTTTGTTGGCAAACAGACACAAGTAAGACTGTAAGTATGTGCAGTACCTTTAGTAGATCTGCATTGTGGACCAGAATATTGCCAGTTGGTGTTCACTACTAGTGTTTGGTCACATCTCTCAAGTCATTGAATGAGTCCTTCTGTTCTAAAAATACCAGGCATTAGCTCTGGGGATACACTGGAGTGATTTCTGACAGCATTACGTGTTACATGTAGTAGTAATAAGCATTTGCTTGTGGTACAAACATTGTATGTTGTCCTAGATTGCTATTTAGCTACTTCTCTTCTACTTTAAAATACTGAATCAAGTTTGGACTTAGTGTCTTGGTGTACAATAATTTTCCTTTTTCTTTAAATCAGATTCCGTGACTGCAGAGGCCTTCAATTCCTACTTACAACCCAGCTGGATGAAGTGAAGAAGTTCCAGAAGATTGTAAGAGAAGCAGTGAAAAACTTAGAAGGGCCTCCTTCTAAGCAGGTCATTGAGGCTGCCACTATCTGCCATTTGCGACCTGTTAGACTTCCACTTAACAAGTACGTCTTGAAAACAGAAAATATACCTTAGACATGTATTACTAAATTTTCCTTTATTTGAAATAACATTCTAAAATCTTCATTATGTACTCAGGAGCTGTATGCACACAGATGTCACAGATCCATTTGTTAGAATCATGACCTTTTGTTTTATTTTTATAAAATCTTCTCGTGTCAGCTATATTAGTGTATATATGACTCTTATTTTGTTGTTTTTTAAGAATTTTATGTAGCTTTATATGTTGGAATAGGGGCTTATGATAATTTGGTTTCTGATGAAATTCTGAGTGCATCTATTTTCAATTTCCTGTATTGCAGCTGTGTCTTTTGTAAGGCTGATGAATTGTTCACAGAATATGAGTCAAAGCTCTTTATGCATAGGTAAGTTCATAGCTTTAGAAATTTATCACTGTTAGAAAATATGAGAGTTGGGTTGGTTTATGTTTTCTGAAATAGCTTTATGACCAAATGACAGCAGCTTCTTGCTAATGGCTTTGATAGCAGTTCTATTAGGTTTAATTTTCTATGTAAGTTTCATTTGAATAAACTGTATCCAAGGAATGAATACATCCCACTTTCTATCAAGCTGCTATAATATGACCGTTTGAAATGAAGCATTGGCATGTTCAGAAAGCATGTGTATAAATACAAGTATGTTATTTTAACACATACTCCTATTTGTGCAAATATTTATTTGCAGTCCAGCTGCAAGTGGTATAGTACCATCCTTATTCAATGTTACAGTGAGAGAAGAGGTCTCAGACAGGATGAAGCTGAAAGAAGGGTGACACCAGCACAGGTGTCAGAAAAGTATGCAAAGTGGGCAGTACTGAGAGACATAGATTACAACCCTCTGCATGCTTTCATTTGGACTTCTATCTCTCACTATGTCAAAATTGGATTGAAAAGTCTTGAGGATACTGAGAACATTTTGAGAAGTCTTTACCAGTGGGAGCTTGTTGCCTTACGACTGCTGGAATCAGGAAGCATCAATGTATTTCTAAATTAGCATTATTTGTCAAGGAGAGAACTGTGGAGCTGTACTGTTCTTACACAGTGCAATACACAGCAAATTTGTATCAGTTTAATTGTAATTCTTGTTTATATAAAAAGTTAGAAATGAAAAATTTTTAATGAATGTGACATTAATAACTACTGAAAGATGATTTAGATGTGTAAGCCTTTACAAAAGCTATTGATGATTTTGAGCTGACAAAATGGCCTGAGGATTGGTACCGAGGTCACTTGTGTTCAAAGCAAGCTTTTGATACATTAGGTAATAAAACAGCTGTTTATATTTGCTTGGTTTGCATTATCCTTTAATCATATATAAGAAGGCTGAAATAGATGATGAATAAGTACAGATGGATGTAGAAGTACAAAATCAGTGCTAAGTGCTGTGTTGGGTTTGTTTTGAAGTGTTAAAGGCCAAATGGCAATCTTTGAGGAGATGATAGAAGACCAAGAAGGGCTTGTCGATGATCGTTTGCCCACCACAAGCAGAGGGCTCTGGGCGACCAGTGAAACGGAACGTGCCTTGAAAGCTCTTCTCTCCTTTGCCAAAGCTCATCGAATGGATGCTAGGCTAACTGAAGAAGGAAGCATATTCCTGGAGCTCTTTGAAGCATGGAAAAAGGAATATAAGGTACAGTAAATTACATGGTGATGAAACAGTTGTGTGGTCCATTTAATTTATTATAAACAAATTGAAACTGAATATTAGCACATCTGAGTTGTATTCCTGAAATTAGGCTTTGCCTACACCAACCTTTTCCACAGTGCTTATTACAGGATTTGATTTTAAATGATTTATATATGATTTAAGAGTTTCTAAAAGCTGTACTGGTGACTAATCAAATTACTAAGCAATGTAATTGCATCTATTAAGACAGTATAAGGATGCAATTATATGTGTTCATCTGTTTAGTTAAATCAGAATGTAGCAAGGCTCAACAAATCCAAATGGTCCCTTCTGTAATTCAGTTTCCCTTCAGTCTTGTGAAGAAGGAGCACAGTTTTTCATGTGCCTTTGTTAGGAAACAAAAGGTGGGACTAATATGCCAATGAGAATGAAGACAGTGTTATGGATTCCATCTGTTGTGACTTGGAAATACTGATTCAGTGGTCTGTACTACTCTAATCTACATTGAGCTACAAGGATGATACCCATGAAATAACTCTTATTTTATTCAGCATTTGTTTAGTTTTGCAAGGCATTTGGTTTCTGAATTTTTAGTTGCATTAGTTATTGTAATGCTAATAGTTGTAGAAGAAATAAGAGCCAGCTATTTATTGTTGTTTATACAAAGAGGCTGGAAAAGAGAGCAGGAAAAATGATGTCTATACTGCTTGTTTTCCTTTGTAATTTGTTGTTGTTGTGGCTGAATACTGTAAAGAAATATTAACCCTTCCTCCAAAAAGATTCTCACATTTTATTTTACATTGTATGGCAGAGTCATGTAAGTGTAACTCAATTCAGTTCTGCTGTTCATTTGTTTGGGGTTTTCTTACAGTTACTTCATGAGTATTGGATGGTCCTTAGGGATCACGTGTCTGCTATTGATGAACTGGCAATGGCGACAGAACGACTGAGAGTGCGTCATCCTGATGAGCCAAAACCAAATCCACCAGTTCTCCACATTATAGAACCACATGAGGTAAAGTACTGGGCAGGAAAGAATGGTTTCTTTCTGAAGGAACCTGCCTCCTACAAAAATAAAATCTGCATCTGGATCTATGTATAAGGTCTCTATTATGTCTCTGTTTCCATTTCAGAAAGGCTTGGTAGAGTATAGAATTCTTACCTATTTCTGCATTCAGTACATGGGCCATTTTGAGCTTGTAACTGTTATTTTGATGTATTTTTTTAGCCTTCTGACAGAGTGGCATGTTTCCAAAATACTGCTGTCCTTTCAGCAGCTGCAACTTCCTTCCTTTCTCTACAATTTCCCAGTTTGCCAAGCTGGTGGAAAATTAAGTTGACCTGATTCCTTACCCGTATTGATACTTTCCACAAACGCCTATATAAAACAGAAGGAGCAGCTAAAAGACAAATCTTCTTTTCAGTATTTTGAAATTTCTGAGCTACCCCTGAGAGACTTTGTTTATGGTGATAGAGAAAAAACTTTTTTTTTTTTTTTACCAGTAGAAGTATATTTTCTATAGACACAATTTCTGGGGTTTTTTTCAGTGAGATTCAGTTAGATAAAAGTGCTTCTTTCTATAAGGAAATAAATTTTATCTCTGTAGTGAAACAATTTTTTAAAGGAGCACTTTGCTTAACGAATGCCTAACAAAATCTTAAGATTTATGTACGTATATGCAGCCATAAAAGAAACACCCATTACTTTGGCCTTTATCCTTCAGGTGCCTGCCTCTTCTTCAGTATTAATAGCTTCTCCACTATCAGCTGTAATTTATCTAAAAAAAGTCAGCTTAATGTTTCCGTCTTTGTATAGGTTAAATGAAAAGTGTAAATTTCTTAGAAATGTAAAGAAAATACTTGTTTCTTACACACTGTTTTTGGAACTAGCAGTTGAGTCTAGGATGTATATACATGACTGTAAGAAAATAGATGATAAATTGAATGAAGTCCTAAAGAAACTTCTAAAAAATTGGGTTATTTTAATTTTGTTTCTGTAAAGAACCAATAATGCAAATAAAACAACAGAAAACAATTTTGTGTACCTTCTGTGTCTCAGCCCATTCGCAGTGCTATGTTCATACTGGGTACGGAAAAGGAATAGATAATCAATTTTGCTTGGGGAAAAGCACATCTTAAATTTCCAGCATGAGCTGTTTGTCTGTCTGTCCCCAGTAAATTACTCAGCTGAATTTCACAAAAAAATTTAATTCAAGCCTTATTGTAAAACTTTTTTTTTCCTGTTTTAATACATATTTAATTTTGTTTTCATAGGTAGAGCAAAATCGAGTTAAACTTCTGAATGACAAGGCAGTTGCCAAATCACAGCTTCAAAAGAAATTAGGACAACTTCTGTACCTCACTAATCTGGAGAAAGTAAGATTAATGGTTCCTTAGTCTTTACTAAGTGATGTACTCTGTTTACCTAGTGGAAGAAACCTACCATTATTTTTATTTAAAACTTCTATCTTAAAGAAATTGTATTTTCTGTGAAGATTCATTACATTTTGAAATTCATTGTGCTGTTCTTTGTGTTAGGGTATGCTCATGAAATTATTTATTGCATTATATATTTTAGTTACTTGCTTAATTACATGCTTATTAAACTATGAAGTAGTTTTAAATGCTTAAAGTTTTCAATAAAACTAACTGGGCCATGTTTAGTAGAAGCCTTATAAAATTATGTTAGTCTCTGCATACCTTTGGTATTTTACAAAGAGCTTACCTTAAACAGAAGGACAATCATGTCTGGAGATTAAGTAAGTGTTAAAAAAATACCCAAAAAAACCCCAAAACAGACAATCCCCATGTATTAAATGTTATTTTAATCATAGTGTTTAAGTGCAATTATGTTAAAGTAAGCATAGTTAAGCAAAATTTAAGTGTTTTTACAACAATGTGAAGCTGATAGAAAATATTAGGAATTTCTTGTTTGAAGCTTGTATTTTACCAGGATTTTTCAGGGCTATCATAGAGCTGCAGATGCCATCTGAAGGACTGCAGTATGAAAAGTGCTCCCTTTGCTTACCATAAATTACATATTTTTTAACTCCTCAAGATGGACTTAAGTAGATGAATATGTTTTTAATTTGCTGACACAGTGTTTTGGTTTGATTTGGTTTCTTTTAAGGGCTTCAATATTCATTTTTTCTAGAAGCTTGTTTTAAATATAGAATAACAAAACACAGAGCTTATATATATTCTTTTCTAATTTATAGTCTCAGGATAAAACTACTGGAGGAGTTAACCCAGAACCATGTCCAATCTGTGCACGCCAGCTGGGAAGACAGGTAAGATACTTATTCAATAAGTTTTAGTTTTAGAACGTCTTTAGCTAGAGCTGAGCCAGTTGTGTGTGAAATTGTCAAGATCTGATTTTAAATGAATGTTGTATTGAAATGGGGGAAATGAGCTGTTTCCTGTATTGTACCAATCAGCTTCTCCCCTGAAACAACATCTTTCTCGAATGCAAGCACCTCTACTGCTTTAGCTTTTGACATCAGTGCTTAGGTGTTCCAAAAATGTGTGTTCATGATTGTTTTGTAACTCTGAAGTTATACTTTTGTCAGGAACATTTATTTCGCATTTATAAGCTAACAGAACTAAGTAGGTAAATATCTTTTGTATACTATTGTATTTTACTGTAATTGTTCTTATTGATAGTATTGTTTTCTTCTAAAGAAAAGGATATTACTTATGTAAACATAGCAAAATCCAATAGAATAAATACTGGCAATGAGGATTTCTTTCCCCTCCACTTCCCTTCTGAACTGCAGGAGTTGAAATTCAAGTGAGACTTAATCTATGTCATAAAGTACAAAGCCATAGGTTAAACTTGACTTATGATGCATTAGGGAAAAACATGAAAGGACTCCTTTTCAGTCGCACTAAATTGTCTTTTTTTTTAGGGTAGTTATTTCAAGGAGGTTTAGCTTCTCTTTGCTTTATAGACGTGTAAACGTGAACTGCTGCCCTGCCATGTTTCCAAAATCCCCTCTGTGCCCTTCTTCCAAGGGTAATACAGGTTTTTACAGAGAATAGCTGTTAGTCCTGTTAACTGCCATTATGCTTTATCTCAAAGCTGGAGGAGCTCACTGAAAGGGAAAATAATCTCTTAACTTTCTTTATCTTTTCTTAACAGCAAGACTGCTGCTTTGGATGATAGCAGCTTTCAAGTTGCAAAGAACTTTTAAAATACTTTGCATCCTTACAAAGCCTAAAAGACCTTCTGCTTGGTTTAGTCAATTCCTTTTGCTACTTGGTCCCATGAAAACTTTTAGTTTTCCCTCTTGGAATGGCCTATAGAACAGACTAGTACAGCAAAAGATACTATTTTGAGTTTCAAAACCACTGATCTACAAATTGCTTCTCTATTACGGAAGGTTATGGCTGATGTGTAGATATTCTAGGCTCACAAAGGAGAATGGCTTCTGCAATGCAATCTTTTGTTTCATACACATTCTGTCAAAAAGAGATTAAGACACTGTGTACAAAATCTTTCTTCTTAAGTCCAAAGATGTTGTGTAGGACTTAACAGTAGGGAAAAACTAAAGCATTTTTTCTGTCACTTATTAAATAAGACCAATCTAGTATGAATGCAGAGATAAAGAATTTTACAAAAGGCAAATACAAACATTTTTGTATTTTTTTAATTATATAAATACTTAATCTGTGTTTATGTAAAGCATTAAGAATCATCTTTCATAGAAGTGAAAGTCTTTCCTGAAGTTCAAAACTGAGAAAATGCAAAAAATGAACGAAAAATGCAAAGACTTTATTTAGATCATGAATGTCTCTGTACTGGAAAACTTGGAAATTCAGACTTTTTAGGAACTGGAGTGCAACAATTGTAAAATTCTTCTTTAATCTGATGAGTATCATGAAAATAAGGTAGTTTATCATAGATTAGTACACTGTTTTTCTTTTGCATTGATCCAAAATTGAAACTGTGTTGTGTTTGGGTTTTTTTCATTTCCTGCATAGTGGGCAGTGCTGACGTGTGGACACTGTTTTTGTAATGAGTGCATAGCAATCATCATCCAGCAGTACAGCGTTGGCACCCGCCGCAGCTCAATTAAGTGTGCCATTTGCAGGCAGACAACATCTCATAAAGAAATATCTTATGTCTTCACTGCAGAAGCTGCAAATCAGGAGGATGATATTCCTGTCAAGGTGAGTTGTTTGCAGGAGCTCTGTGGTCCAAACTTTCAGCAGGGTATATTTGTTGTGTTTTGTTCCATACTGCATTTAGACAGACAAGTGTACTATATAGTTTTATAAATAGTTTGTCCTAATGGCGTTCCTAATGGATTTCAGTCCTGATTGCACTGTTGTATCTACTTTTCTTAGTAGTGGAAGGTTTTCATTGGGTTGAAGGCAGGGCTGGAGGAAGAGACAGCATCTCTATGAGTCTTTAGCAATACTGACATATGCATAGTGCATAGGTACATGTTTGCTCTGCATGAATGAGTTGTAGAAACAAAAAACCTGTGTTTATTGCAGTTGTGGAAAAAATAGAGGATTCTGGGCTAAAATGCAAAGGTAAAAGACATTGATAATATTTTGGTTTAGATTATACTGCTGTCTTTCATTAAAATATGATTATAATACGGCTGGACATAACTTACAATAATTTGATTAGTATAGTTAAAACTAATAACTAGTTGTGCTGACAGACTGATATCTGTGCAAGTCTCCTTGAGCCTTGCACAATTTCTAGGGTTGCTGCCCTGTGTTGAAGACAATGCTACCACATTTGCACTAGTTATTTCAACCTCTCTGGACAAATGGAATTCCATTTTATGAGTAGGTGATCCCTAACTCGAATTACGAAAGTAGTTGACAGTATGTGGCACCAGGGGGAGTAAATAGGCTGTGTTTTTCAAATGGTACTTCTTCAAACATCACTACGTGCAGGGCTTTTTACAGATTAATTCCGTATGCAGTTTAGAGATATCACCCTCTTTCTAACAAAATTTCAAATATGTTTCATAAATTACATAAAAAAATAACTAGAATAAGCAAATTTCTTAAATAAGACACTGAAAGAACATGTCATCTGCTGTTCTGTGTAAAGAGTTGTAGTGTTTTCTTGAAGTATTTCTGTATCAAAACTTTGAACAAAGCAAAAATAAAGCAAAAATATGAATTCTGTGTGAATTTGCTTGAGCAAATCTCATTCTTAGTTCATGAAAAATTAAAAAATTACACTGTAGCTTCACTGTACTTACTATCTAAACGAGCAACATTGTTAAAAAAATTAAAATTTCTGCCTCATATTCCTTTAAAAGACAGTTAACAAAGAATAACAAACTTACTATGGTTACTATGGAATACCGAGTTTAAGATCAGTATCTTTCAGTATAGATATGAAAATTGTGTGATTTATTCAGTGTTTGTTTTAATCTGATCTTTCTCAATCCCTCCAGTCTCTTAAAAGTATTCACTACCTCTCTTTCTTTCTATCTATCTTACTCTTTATTGTACCAACACTAACCATCTTAAGGTAATGCCTTAGATGCAAAAGGACTACTGTAAATGGAAGCATTTTATACTGAGAGAGATTACTGGCATCCGTGCATCTTTTGGTTTTGTAAAAGCTTCCTGTGTCTGGTCAGTATTGCAGTGGGTGTTGCCAGCCTGTCATCTGAGACAGAAATTGTTAGAGGGTAGTTTTGGTTCTAATGTTTACTGTTCCATAATTCATTGGAACTAGCCAATTTCTTTATAAATAGTCATCTGAATATTCAGCAAAATGACTCATGGTGTAGGGGTAATGAGTGGGGTAACATTTCTTAATACAGACTGAATGTCAGTTCATCTCCATAAATACTCAGAACAAAATTGCATTTTTTTTGTGTGCTGTAAGCCAAAGTTTTAGTCACTTGTAAATTCAGTAAGTCTAATATAGTTTAATGTAATGTAGACAAAGGGATGAAGAACTTTACACACTTAGTTATCTTGTGTAAAAAATAGAGCAAAAAGACTGTGACCACTTTGAGCGTTGTGCTGTTCTTTTCTCTGCCATAGATCCTCTTACTGATCTTGCACAAAGTCACCTTTGTGACACCTGAGTCACAGGAATCTGAAGCGTGGAAAAATCAACAACAGTGGCTAAAGTTACTATCTGTTATAGCAGGTTAAAATAGAACCTGTGATAAGGTCTAAAAACAGTTTCTGAGGACAAGACAGAGCAGATTTTCCAGGATTGTCATCACTGAATCAGAGATGAATGGTACTGGAAAAGCACATATGTGACCCTGGAATTATGTAGGAAGTACTAAAAGCTAGTCTTGGATCTCCTAGTGTAGGTGTTTATGATCGGGAGGCAGCTGCCATAGGGCTGCAAATGTGTCATCCTTTCAGATAAACATTTTTAATTGTCCATCTGACTTTGCAAACAGTCTCAATGTCTACCAGGTGCAGCAGAAATGACATGGAAGAAAGGTGGTTAATTTCTGTGGCTGTGACATTGCAGAGTTGGAATCACTGGGGAGGACCCTGAGTAATAAAACGGTACTGTTTACTGCAGCCTTTGGTAAAACAGTCTGCAGAAGTCTTTTACATGTTAGCTATTTAATGTGTGAATGATCAAGCAGCCCAGCATTGGTTCCCAGCTTGTGCTGAGACTGCTGACATCCTTCCCAGCCAATTCTGCAAGCAGCATGACTTGAGTAAATTTGATCTGTCATTGTAGTGAGCCAACATAGTTAATTCAATGTTCAAAAGACAGGTGCAGACAGAAATAAAACAGTATTTGTCCAGCTGAATCTAACACAGCTTGAAATCACTGTACATGTAGCAACTTTTAAGAAAGTAAAGGCTTCTTTAAAAAAGACATCAGGTAATATTGCTGTAATACAAAGTACATACTGAAGGAGATGGAAAAAAGAATTACTTCTCATGGTATCCTCTTGCTGACCTAAGGTGAAAGGGAAGAGTACAAAAACCAAAATGGACAAGAAGTAGACTATAGTGTTGGATTCATTAAGCACTGAAATACTTCTGAATGCAGAATATGAAGATGTTTTCATTGCAGCTCACCATCATTCAAAAATTAATTTAATTATATTTACAATCTCCTTACTGTTTTAAATATAATTAACAAGATTCATAGTACTGAATGTAAGTTTGATGTTGCCAGAATGAGAAACAAAAGCAACAGAACAGGATTCAGGTAGGTTTTTTTTCTTGGTCCATTTTCAAGAGGTGTGAAGGTAGGGAAATTTTAAAGTGCATTTGGAAGAGTCTCTAAAGACTATGCCACAAAGTTAAACTGCAGGAGGCCTAATGGGTATGTTTGGTGGTGCCACTGTACTGCTTGGGCCATATTTTGCTTCATGCAGATCTAGATGGTGTGTCTAAATGGCACTTCATTCTTCCATGTGCTGCACATGCTGTTACACACTACTGATCCTAATGCAGTGCATTTTAAAGGAGAGGTAAAAGTAGTTCAGTGCTACTTAACCTGCTCTTCCTCAAGGCTGATAATTTTTAACTTTGTGTAAGATATGTAAGAGACCTAATATACCATCATTTAATTAAGCAATGATTGTGGAAGGAGTGTTTTACTATCCTGCTTTACTAATGTGCTTCTTTGCCTTTTCAAAGGGAAGTCACTCCACCAAAGTGGAAGCTGTGGTCCGAACACTGAAGAGAATTCAATTTAAAGATCCAGGGGCTAAGTCCTTAGTTTTCTCAACGGTATTAATCACCATTTTCTGTCTTGTCTTTGCGTGTGTGTTTTGAGTTTAAGGCGTTCATAATATTTTCAGGAACTAGTTTAGCTACCAAAGTGTTGAATCATTCTGTACAACCACTTGATTGTTTTCAGGATTTGTAGGGCAAGTCCTGTAATGGGAACAAGAATAATGATCATAGTCAGCAGATGTAAAAGCTTTCCTTTAAAGGGCAAACACTTAGATTTGTATGGAAGCAGTAGAAATTCTAGGTATTTTTAAATGTAATGTCCAAATGGTTTTGATACATTGTAAAACTCTTTTTGCAGTGGCTACCAATTTCTTTTATTCAAGCTGATCTTTCTAAATTACCTGTCTTACTTAGTTTTATGAAAGATTTGGTTTCTAGCTCACTGTTTTTTTTTTTTAATTGCAAGTGCTAGCATTTTGAAAAGCATTTTAATCTACTCTTTGTTAGGGAAGTTAATTAATAGTTTTTAGTTGTCATTGCTGTTTGTAATGTTGAGTTACTTTTATTGTGTTGTGTGGTTTTGTTTTGTTTTTTTTTACAGTGGCAAGATGTGTTGGATATAATTTCAAAAGCTTTGTATGACAACAACATGATTTTTTCTCAGATCAATGGAATTAGTAAATTTCAGGTACATAAAGGATATTTTTCTTAAATTATTTTCAGTGGGAAAATCGTAGTTCATAGAAGTTAATCTGATCCTTTTACTTTGTTGCTTCATTTCAGAAACTAAAAGAGCAGCAAATTTGTTTGGCAGAAACTTTGATCTCTAACTCATTAATTCTAAAAATCATAATCTCGAAAAGCCCCAGTTTAAAGCGTTCAGCGATAAGCAGTACATGCGCTTTTGAGAAAGATGCGTTGGCGTGGAAGCTAAGGATAAGACACACTGATCAGTGTTGCAAGAAGTTCATGCCTTCCTGAAACTGTCATGTATCTGTTCTGAGATGCCAGGTCGTGGATCAGACCTGCAAGATTGTCACTCTGGAGCCTGTGTTAGCTGTTACAATTTGTTGAAAATGTAGTCCCGTCCCCCACACTTCTTGTTGAGGAACTTGTGTCACACTGCTGTGATGTTTGCCTTTTAGGAAAACCTGTCTGCATTTAAATATGATCCCAACATCAATATTTTGCTGCTGCCTCTTCACACTGGTTCCAATGGACTAAACATCATCGAAGCAACTCATGTTCTGCTCGTGGAGCCCATTCTGAATCCGGCACATGAGCTACAGGCTATTGGCAGAGTACATCGTATTGGCCAAACAAAGTAAGATTTACAGCTGTGTTCAATGGTTTAGATATGGTCCAGAATAGATCTGCATACTCTAAATTAGAATAACTCTAGTCCACTGAACTCCCCAATTTTGGAGATGAGGGTGTTCATAGGAATCCTGGTTTTAAAGATGATCATGTAAGGGACAGAAAAATTAAAATAAAAAAAGTTGACTGAATAATCACATTGTGTATTTTAGAGAGTTCTTTTGTGCTACGGGGGTAAGATGCAAAAATAAATTGCATTTGGGCATTTAGGAAGAGTATAGGCTCTTGAGTCTAAAATTCTGAAAAACCTTGTTCAGCTGCTGCTCTATATTTTATGTGTGTGCCATTGATGCCTTAGTTTTTAACCTTGGAGTTCTGCTTGCAAAAATGTCCAGAAATGTCTTAGCTTTGCAGGTCCGAGCAACTCATTGTTTGTCATGTAGGGCTAAATTCAGGCATGGTCTGTCTGAGTTTCCTTGAGAGGCTCCTTTTAACTGGTCATTCTCAGGTCCAGGTCAGAAGCTGCATAAGTTGTTGAGAGTTTTTTGTTTCCTTGTTTTGGGGCTTTTTTTGGTTTGGTTTTTTTTCCAAGAAAAAAGCTATAGCACACTCTCTTTAGAACTCATACGTTTTTAAATCACAATTCTGCCCTCACTGCTGTCTAGATCGTTTTGAAGACATTAATGAGTTTGCATGTCTCTTGTTTGTTTCCGTGTTGTTGCTCTGACAGTGGTAGTACTGAACACTTAACAAACTTTTTAGGAAGTTTGTCCTCAACATATGAGATGTATATGTTTTTCCTAAGGTCTCATGTCACTTGAGAAAAAAATTAAAAGCCCAGTACATGAAGAAGAAAAATAGCTACAGTCAATTCTGGAATAATAATACTGTAGAATAATAGTGGGGTTTGTGTTCTGGAAATGAAAGCAAAGAGAGAGCACATGAAGGAGCATGTATGTGAAAGAATGCTTATGAACAGGTGGATATTGGTGTGTGTTGGTAAATATTTTGAATTAACTGTGAGGGCATAGGAAAGACTGATTGCAACAGCCCATGGTGTAATTTTACATGATGCTGGCACAAGAGGTCTGGCAAAAACCTTGCAGTAAAACCACCTAGATACATTGTACTTTTTAAGAATTAAGGCTTCAGCAAGGCTTATTTGAAAAAAGGGCTGTATTCCACGTACACTGAGCATTACTCCATTTAGTGTCACTGGTGCAACTATTACCAGTTCAGTTCTTATTTACTTTCATTTTTTTGGGGTAGACCATTGCCTATGAATCTGAAAGTATTCCCCCTGCATTCTTCTGTGAAATCTTACCTGCCAAAGTTTCAACCTAAGATCTGAAAACCGTCTAAGCATTTTCAAGGGTTCTTACCTTGAAAAATGTTTATACTGCGGAGGATGGGGTGATTTTTCATTTTTATATTTGGATCTGACTCTTTTCCATTTCACTTTCTTGTGCCTGGCACTTTTCTCAATTACTGCTTTCTTTTTTGAAATTTTATTTCATAAATGGAGTTTTCATTTTGTGTTACATTTACTGACATTTTGCGTTTTATGTTTTACCAGTGTTTACTGACAACAATTACTAACTTCTTTTAAAAAAATTATAATATTTTGCTGTCTTCAAAAATATTGTTATTAAAGCTTTGGGTATTAGGTTTAATTATCCATCACATTGAGCCCTTGTCTCTTGGAATAATTTATGACAAATAAGTATGAACATTGTATATAACCAGTGGGCAAAGCTCTTTTTTCTTTAGGCTCTGGAGAAATGTTTCTAGTAAGGACACAGAAAGCAGAACTTTGCCCAGTATCTACATTAGGATTTTAGCTAATACAGCTTACATTCATTTAGTATGTGATTGGTAGAGTGAAAGTGTGTTTACAGGGAGGCACTAAGCCCCCTGAAATGTCAGTGGAAGTTGCTAATTACTTATAACATTTATTTCTTAAAATACAGAGATATATTTTCAACACTTTTACAAGAATTAGTGTGAAATTATATAAACTTTGGCAATAACAGTATAACTATAACTTCTGCTCACTTACGGTGGTGTTTTCGTTTTTTTTAAACACATTCAGATCTACAATTGTTCATAGATTCCTGATAAAAGCAACAATAGAAGAGAGAATGCAGACTATGCTGAAAACTGTAGATAGAAGGTATGTGTTCAATTTTTTTAAAAGATCATTATTGCACTGAAAATGAAAAGTTGGTTCTCCACCATACTTTCATTGTGGTTAGGCGTGTATATCTTACAGATAAACTTCAGCTGTTCTTCAAACTGTTCTGATGGGCAAAACAGTTTTAAGACTTCAAAAATTTTAACCTGGTTCCAGTAACTTGCAGCTTGAGGTATTTTAATTCTCTGGAAAATATTTTGGTAATGTTTTGTGTATTTTATTTCATAAAAGCCCAATTAATAAATTATGTGTTATGATGTGATTTATCCTTTCAGTTTACCTATTTCCATTAGTATAAAAACATTGCAATTGATGGAGTAGTACTAAGCCTGCCACTAGAGCAACAGCATCTGCTATAAATTCTGATACAGAACATGGGTTCTTTCTTTTGTTATTTTTAAATCCTACAAACCCTGTCCAACAGTGCTGTGTCACCCTCCTTGGTTTCACAGTCCATGCAGGCATTACCCAGATGCTAAGTCATACATCAGGCTGGTGTGCAGACACAGAAAGTAGTTCTCACTGTATTTATGTTTCCAAAATCTATAAGCAGTGATGGTTTGGAGTGAGACCAAAAATGCTATTTACATTCTTTATGCAGACAGTGTAAGAGGTTTGTACTTTTTAACTAGATTGTATACACATGAGAAACCTAGGAGGAGGCCTTAGTTTAAGGAAATTTTGCCTGTTACAGATGATGAAACTAAAAATTTACATGCACATCTTCGGCAGTAGTTATGAAAGATTTCAGTTTTAGTTCTTGAAGAATGATTTACTCTCCTTATCTGTGAAGTAGCACTACTTTTGCACATAAAATCTGGATAAATGTGGTTGAATGATCCCATGAGGGCTAATGTTTTGAAAGTAATATTTAACCTCATGCTTGGAAGCTGAAGCCAATCCCTTGAATGTTAAGAGGTCAAAGCAGATTATTCCATGTTCTGCTGCCTTGGCAGTGTTTGGTGTTGGCCACTGTTGGGGACAGTGGATGAACTTTGTATCTTACTTGGAATATGCAAGAGCAGTAGCTGATGAGTGTATGTGTTTTCCTGGACAGAAGGTGTGTTTTCCTGCTGAGCCTCAAAGCTGAGTGGGTATTGACTCTGAACTGTGTGGTCTGTCTTCAGTGCACACAGCTTGTTACTGACATTGATTCTTTCTCTGATGCCTGCATGCAATTTTTTCCCACAGCCACACGAGCTCTTCCATGAAACAGTCGGAAGCCTCAGTGTTGACAGTGGCAGATTTGGCTGACCTTTTTACAGAGGAAACTGAAGAACTTGAGTAGAAACATTGGTTTAATCTAATGAAATTGGAAAGTATCTGACCCCATAAGCACCAGGATATAATCCACTTGATCTGTCATTCCTGTAGACATCATCTAACATTTGTCCATAACAGAGCAGTTGGAAATTGAGAAGTCTTAATTGTTACTGATTTATTCTTTAGTGACATTCATAGCAGCACACACTTCTGATGGCACTGGATAAAAGTTGCACTTTGCACATTATGCAGAAACATGGATTTTATTCCCAAAGAGCATTTGAGCTGGATGCTAGAACTGAGATCTTGGACCCTTGATTGAGAGGATTTTTACCATCAGGTTTGATCGGCTAGTAGCTCAGTCTGAGAGCAAAACTATGTGGGTGGTTGGGTGGGAAAGGGAAGCAGAAAAATACAAATCTAATTTTTTTTACTGTACAAAGAGTTGTTAGAAAGAATGACTGTAAATTAATATTCTTTTAGAAAGGGCTTGTTAGATTTAATGCAGAGTTATTAAATGTCTTATTGTTAACACTTCAAATTACTAATCTTTACTAATAATTTGGATATTTGTATTAGGCTTTTAGATATTCATAAAGACTTTTGACAGTTAAATATTTCATTGTTAATGCTTACTCACTGCAAAAAGATGATAATTAAATTATGCTTTTTGTATGTGTGTTGGTCTGGTGATCAGTTAAAGACTTGCTGTACATGTTTTCACTTAAGCTGTGACTAATTTAGTGCTCTGGGTAAAAAAAAAAAGCACTTGTTACAGAATTTTCAAAAATTAATTGGTTACACTGCTGATCACTTCATAATTATTTGGTGCTTCTGTGCATTTTCTCACCCTGATCTTTTTGTCTAGTTCTTCTCCTTAAAGATGCAGCAATCTAAATAAACAAAATACAAGAAATTGTAGTAGGCAGTCTAGTTATTAGGTGCCTGGTCTAAGTTAGAAAAATAGTGGGGAGAAATGGAACTTTTGTGAAGCTTCATCTTTAGATATGCAAGATTACCCATCTCTGTTGATACTAGATAGTTTGGAAAACAAATCTAGGCTAACTTCTAGACTGCTGAAGGTAGGCAAGATAATTTTTAACCCTTTTGGCATAGGGTATGGATGTGCATTTACATAACATTAATTTCCAAAGGTATTACAGAAGCAAGCTCAATTATGCAGTTGGCATTAAACACAATTTTGTATTTATAGAGCAGGAAAATGGGTATGCTTAAGAAACAGGCTACTTCCCTCAAATTACAATATTTTGCTGTTACAGTAGACAATGATTTTTGTGTATTTCAAAAATCTTACTTGAGCCTGAAATTAAAATGAGTCCTTTAAGAAATCTCATCTTAGAATTTTTAACCATGTCTGCTGAATAGATTTGCCATTAGTTATTGATCTGCTTGAGTTCTGTCTTCAGTCATATGTTTGAGTAGCGCTGGTCAGTTTATCCACATGGCAGACAAGTTTTCTGCTGCTGACAACAAATGGGAATAGAATTTGCATGAATAATACTATATTAAAAAGTATTTTTCTGGAATTCATATTCTGTTGGCCTTCTGGACCAATTGGATAATCTTGAGAAAAAAGTATTTGAGTAACTTTACAGAAAATGTATCTCTGTTTCCCATATTTGTAATAGGTGTTAATCTTAGTTGGCTTAGCCCAGAAAGCCAACCACATCCTGGGCTGCATCAGAGGAAGTGTGACCAGGAGGATATGAGGGAGGGGATTCTGCCCCTCTGCCCTGCCCAGGTGAGGCCCCACCTGGAGTGGTGTGTCCAGTTCTGGGGTCCCCAGCACAGGAAGGACATTGACCTGTTGGATTAAGAGCAGAGGAGGAACACCAAGTTCATCACAGGGCTGGAGCACCTCTCCCATGAAGAACGGCTGAGGCAGTGGGGGTTGTTCAGCCTGGAGAAGAGAAGGCTCCAGGGAGACCTTGCAGCACCTTCCAGTACCTACAGGGGGGCTGCAAGAAAGCTGGAGAATGACTTTTGACAAGGGCCTGCAGTGACAGGACAACAGGGAATGGCCATGAGACGAAGGAGGGCAAGTTTAGATTGAATATTGGGGAAAATTTCTCTACTAAAAGGGTGGTGAGGCATTGGAACAGGTTGCTGAGAGAGATTGTGGACTCTCTCTGGCTGAGAGAGATTGTGGAAGTGTTCAAGGCTAGGTTAGATGGGACCTTTGTCTAGTGGAAAGTGTCCCTACCCACAGCAGGGGGTTGCAGTGATTAAGGTGCCTTCTCACCCAAACCATTCTATGATTCTCTATGTACATTTTATTTTGGAGAGGACTGATTTTTGTCTTTGCAGATTACAGTTTGCAGCAAGGGAAATGGAATAGATAGTAGACTCTTCTTTAGATAAGAATTGATCGAGCAGTTTACACAGAAACTGTGACATCTCCATCCTTGAATGTATTGGGAACTCAAACAACCCTGAGCAACCTGATCCACCTTTGAAGCTGGTCCTGCTATGTGTGGTGTGTTGGACCAGATGACCTCCATGGATCCCTTCCAGCCTAAATTATTTTACAGTGTGCTGGAGATCATGCTGTACAGATACTCCAGGAACTCTGAGGGCAGCAACATTCCAATTTCCTCATCATATTCAGATAATTTTGATATTGTGCAACACAATATGACTGCACAAGAAGCTGCTATTCACTCTGAGAAATTATATATCTGTGCTAAAAACTGTGGAAGCACATAGTATTTACATTCATAGCTCCCATTTTAATTAACTAGATGTGGGAAGAATAGTTGTCAATGAATATGAAGACAGAGAGGCAAACTGTAAAATGTCAGCTATGAGAGGTTTCCCAACCTCTTCAAGTTTTGGCTTATTTATATAAACATGATGGTTTCATTGTTTATTTATAAACATGTGGCTTTTGAATTCCTAACCAAAAACACAGCTTCTCATCAAGCACTGCATGAGTCTTTAGTCCTGGCTTACCTTGTTTTATACTCACATAACAGCATGGAATGCCAGAAAATGTGGTTCTAGGTGCTCTCCTGACTGCCCTGGAGCACCAGCACCTAGAGCTCTGGAGATACTACACTAAAAGGTGGGCATGAGTTGTGTTAAAGCACCTCTTGAAATTGGAGGGTTGAACCACTGGAGTATATATATAGCCAGTGTCTGTAGTAGAATTAATTCTTCAAGTTTCACATAATACTAAACACGGAGACCAAATTTAATGCTATTTTCCATTCTTTGCAACACTTAGTTTCTTTGACAAAGGTTTTTCTTTCAGACATTTCTCATGAAATGAATTCTTTCTTTTTTTTTCTTTTTTTTTCCTGCTGAGGGTGCAGCTTGTACATCTGCAGTGCTTTTCTCTTATCAAAGAATAATAAGCTTGTTTTCATGGTGCTGTCATGGTTTTGCTCTCTACCAGAACACTTTTGAAAGACAGTATCTTAGCTGAAAACAGAGTCTGCCCTATCTTAGGACTTCCAATATACTCCTAGAAATGGCATTTTCCACAGAAGACAGACACTTACAAATACTGACTGAAGTGTTTGCAAACATTCACGTGGACATACCAGAGTCATGTACCAGATTCTTGTGTGTTCTCCTGCTCAAACATGTAAATGTGATCCAAGTTAACAGTACTACTTATCCAGTGAAGTCAGTCCCTTGAAAAATGAGGTTTTATCAAAGACCTCAGTGCTGAGTTTTTCTCTCTTCCATTTCCATGACAAAGGATGTTAGGAGTTTTTTTGACTGTAGCTGGTGAGGATTTTGGGACAGGTTTTCTCCCTGTATATAAAGTTCAGTGCCTTATAGAACAGAGCTGTCATTTTGGTATCTGTAAAAGCTTGATGCAAATAGTGAACTTCCTTGAACCACACAATATGATCATCTTGGAAACTGAAGTGTTAAACTTCTGGTGTTAAATTGAGTTCTGTGAATGTCACTGAGGATATTTAAGAGAATTTATAAGTTAAGATTCCCTCTTGGTCTCTAAATCAGCCTGTGCCATCTTTAACCTGTTTACACCTTAACCTGTTAGGTAACTTTTTCACATACTAATGAAAGTCCAGGATATACTACAATTTTCATGCAGGTCAGGTACCACAAAAGGAGATTTACCTCAATCTTCTCTTGCATGTTCAAGTTGCATATTAAGGACTGGACATAAGAGTTGATGATGCTTTTTGTGAGATAGGCCTTCCAAACCATGTCTTCCAAACAGCCAGTGTGTGCAGATGTATTAGAGTAGTCTGTGAGTAGCATCCTACAGAAATAAAAAAAAAATAGTTGTATCTGGTTAAATCCATGATTAGATGTACATCCTCCTGTAAAATTCTGTCTGGACTAGTAGCTGGGCACCAGCTAACAGCTCTCTACCACTGTCTTTTTTGACACAAACAGTGCTGTCCTCTTTCCATTCATTATTGCAGTCCTTATGACTACATTACCTTTTTCAGGAGTCACAGAATTATTTGTTCAGTTAAAACTGTGCTTCAGTAATTTGCAGGGAAAAAAAGTCTGTATTGATCAATCTTGCATTGACCAGTATAAGAAAAAAATTAACCTTGAAATGTATCGCTCTCCCAAGGTAAGCAATTAGATGAGTTTCTGAGGAAAACCTAGAAATCTAGGGTTTTTCTAGCTGTAAATAAAGCCTGTTTCTGAAGCTTAATCTAAAGACTTACTGCTTAAAATCTGTATGCTATGCTTTTCTTTAGGCTGAAAGGCAAGTTACAAAGCCATCGTGCCTGTGCTTTTTTTTCTTCCATTTTTGGTTGCCTGAAACAAGTGAGGTCTTTACAAGATTATATGCTAGAAATGTAAATTAAATGGATTTCATAATGGAGAAAAAAATAAGGTGCAAGACATCTGTCTTTCCCTCCGCCTGTGTTTTTTTCTGTGTCAGTCATCTCGTTCCACCCTCCTCCTACCCCCAGCTTGCTCAGTTTATTACAAAGAATGCTTGTGTTTGGTCAGTGGAAGTGGAGTAAAAGAGTTATAATCCAAAAAATGGCTGCAGTAAAACTAGCTTACTGCATCACAGGAAAACTATCTGAGGTAAAGGGAATTTTAGCCTGTTACAAATTCCTTTTTGTACCTATAATATTTTCATTTACCCCTCTTCTTCACCACTCTAGCAGCAGATACTGAATTTCAGTCTGGTAACTTTTATATATCTGGTTTTATGTCATACATCTGACATACAAAAAGGACCCCAGTAATCTATTTACTGAGTAAGCAGTGAGGCTTACAGGTTTTTCTTGCCAAGCCTATAGTTTCAGGATTCATAAAGTGCACCTGAAGCACTGTCACAAATCACAGTGTATCCACTGTCTTCTCTTCTTAAGAGAAGGAAGAAGGAATAGGCAACTACTGATTCATGGTAGTACTGCATTCAAGTCCCAAGTAGGCACACTGTATTCTACAGTCATACACTGTGTAAAGAGGACAGTTAATTGAAATTGTAGCTTCCAAATGTTGTTAAGGAGTTAAGTCGCCTGGGGTAGAAGTAGATGACATAGGGTTTCTAAGTACTAGAATAATTCTTAGGCAATTGGATTGTGAGATACCTGTAAATCTCTGGTTTGGTTTTCTTCTATGTTCAAGATATCAGCCTTCCAGGGCTAACTTCCAAGTTCCTTTGTTCTGTGTATTTGTAGAGCTTACACAAGTAAGTGCCCAACCCCATTCACGGAACTGGACACAAACCAAATTTTATCAGTTTAGAAACAGGTGCCATTGTTTCCGTGATGTAATACCTCTTGGTTTGATAGCAACCTTCATACTGGGTAGAAACTACCTTTCCAAATTCTACCAAGTATAAGGTCTGACTGCTTATAGAGTGTCTCAAAATGTAAATTGTTGGTTTAGGCTGGCTTAGATAGTTGTGAGGAGTTTTATGCCGCTTTTCCTTCTATCCTGTCGAAGCAAGTGAGCTAATGGGATTCATGTTATGTTGCTAGGAATTGTCCCTTCTTTATGCTAATGGATGATCTATGTGTGTCAGACTTCCTCTTGACTATGTCATTTGGTTGAGGAAGAACATCTAGACTGCCTTTCTTGTTACCTTGATGGAATTTTGCCTTGTCACTCTTGGAGTCTCCTGAGATGGAGTTTCATGAGTGTGGGAATGGTGACTTTGCATTTGTGCATGCTTAAATTGTAAGGGACTAGCTGTATTGGCTGAATGTTCGCAAGTCCATAGAGCCTGATGGGATTTATCCCTACATTCTGAAGGAGCTGGTGTATGGTATGGAAGAACCCCTCTTGATCATCTACCAAAGGTGTGGGGAGCTCCCTGCTGACTGGAAGGTAGCTAATGCTGTTCCAGTTTACCAGAAGGACATGAGGGAAGACCCAGGAAATTACAGACTTCTAGTCTAACCTCAGTTATACTTATTATACCAAGTATTACTGAAAAACATATATATGTGTTGTTTCACTTCTAGTCTTCTACAAAATCTTAGTGCAGCAATGTAGGAGTTGTGGACATGATTACCCCGTGGTAACTGCTGCCCCCAATGTTAGATCTTCTAAGCAGATCTGGTTAAAAGACATTCTATCCTACAGTTCCTGTCACAGACATAGAAAGCCCAGAGCACTTCACCGCCAGCCAGAAGAGAGATGGAGGGGGATATCTCTGAGACCAGGCGATCCATTCATATCTGCTGCTGTTGTACATGCTGCAGTAGAGGTGGAATCTGTTCTAGATGGAGTTGGAGGAGATGGGAGGAGGTTGAAGGCAAAAAATGAAGAATAGTTGTAAAATGTGAGTGCCCTTCTGCTGATTGTTCTGTGGGAGGAATGAGTCACTGATACAAGCAATGAATAAACAAAGGGTGAAAGATTGTAAGTGTAGCCTATTCATTGGAGCTAAATGTTCATCTAAATGCAGTGGCACATTTTTGTGTTCCAGATTTGAGATGTTAGTCACTTTCTTACTGAAAGTTCTTGGGCTATGAACATACAGGGCTGTGCAGTGGTTGAACAAATGGGAGTATTGAAAAGTTTTAGCCCCTAATGTGCACCTAAGTCATCGGACTTCCTAGTCAAGTGCTGTGGATTTGTTAAGGATAACAGTTCAAACTTGTAAGATATATTTTTATAGATTAACCTTACTGAACCAAACAGGAAGGTTTTGCTTAATAGAGGCAAGGTGATTAATCACTTCTGCTGTAAATTTAACAAGTGTCTCTGAAGGGGCAAGACACTGGACTCAGTAATTGTCACTTGGGAAATTCTGCACCTCATGAACGTCCGTTTCTGCAGCACGGGTGAACGGCAGTAAGGCCAGCCCTCTTGTGCAGGGAAACAAGTGCTGAGAAATCTAGCCAGAGGTTTGAGCCTGCTGCGTCAAATGAGGGACATGTCATGGATATTTCTGGAGAATCTCTCCTTTTGTATAGTGTAATGTTCAAGCATTTGTAAGCATAGATTTTCTGTAAAGTTTCTAGAATTCTTAACATACGCTTCCTTCATCAACAAACTACTACTGTTCAGTAGGACTTTACTTTTTTCCCTGTGGAGTGTGTCTTTCTTTCCTGTTACTTGTTCTTAACAAAGGTGGGTGACCCTGAATCATTTACAACTCTCATTAAAAGCCTCTAGAATAGAATTAAAGGACAAGAAACACCAAAGGGGTAGAAAAAGTGAATGAAGTGAATGAACTTCTGCTTACTAAAGGGCACACTGCTGCTCCTGTAACACAGAAGACAAATGTGAGAGTGGGGGAATGGTAGAGAGGAGTGTCCTGGGGGATTTGATTCTAAAATAGAGAGGAAAGGTTTTCTGAGTAAAGTTCCTGCTCACTCTGCACTTTAGGAATCCTACTGTTGGGCACAGGACGCCGTTGACCATTTTTTGAGGCACTTGATTCTGTGGAGAGGTTTTAAAGTCCAAAGCCATGACCCTGGACTTAAATCTATAATTACACACATTTTGATAGAAAATGTTTTCTTTCATATAACTGCATATTATAACAGATACTTTGCCAGGCATTTGCAAGCGATTTGATGTCGTGTAATTTAATTGTTCTAGTAACAGAACACTGAAACTAATCAGCTTTTGCAGCAGCAAGTTAATGACTTCTAGAAAGCACTCACAGGAGAGAATAGAACAGATTTCAATTGTGTTCCAAAACTGAAATTCCTGGATGATAAGCCAAGAAAAGTGTATTTTGATTACCTCTATGTTTCCTTGCTTTATATAGCTATTGTAATTTCAGTGAAATCATTTATTTAGAAAGTACCAAAGCTAAATTTTTATTTGAAAATTATCAGGTATGGATAAATGCACAACCTTATGTTCCCTTGGTGTCTGAGTAACTTAACATTTCCGTCAATAGCCTTTCTTTTGCACTCACAGTTTGCTCTCAAAATGACATCGTAGTGTCTCTTGAGCTTTGCAGCTATTTCAAAGCCTTTGTGAATATAAATTTTTGTTTTAAATTATCCTGCTACTGAAATAATACTGACTGATGTAACATTCAATACCTTTTCTCTCCATCTTCCTGCTTTGTGGAAAAATAGCTGGTGCCTCTTCTGAGAGACAGCGCTTAATCATTTGTGTTCCTGTTCCTCATAATGTAACTGACTTGTCTGATAGATGTTACCTGTTAAATAGTATCAACTGATAGGAATGCTCTGCATGTGTAAGTAAGTGTTATTTAAAACTGCAATTACAGTATGTGTAGAAGCACAGGGGTCCATAATTATTCTTTCCAGTGTTGTTGGTTGAAGCCAGCTCCAAAACTGCTGACTTTTGGAAACAGCTGACTCTTCCCTACAGCAATTCTTCATTACAGTCTCCTGCTCCATGGAGACCAGGCCTGTGACATCTCCTCGATAAAGTTATCTGTTGGATCAGTTGTGTCATATTTTCCTTCCTGGAACTGTAAATCAGCCCTGGTCAATCCCAATATATACAAACTATTTTTAAGAGAGTGGTATAATTAGGAGACCTCTTTGGCCCTCTGGTGTATTGCAGTTCATGTGTTACTGTTTATAATTCCTTTTAAGATTTTAAAAATTTAATAAAATATAAAAAAATGTGCACTTAGTTATACCTAGATAGAACCTAAAAAATAAAGAAAATAGCAGATGCATTTCATAAAACCACACTTCTTGATAAAGCACAAGAAATTATATTGAGAAAAGGTATCTTATGTGAGTTTCATACATCACTCCAGCAGGGCCTTATTCTTCTGGCACTGTACAAGTGCTTGGGGTATAATCCGAAGTACAAATCTAAAATGGGATATTCTCTGTCGAGTTAAATGGTCTGTGGAGCAGTTTTACAGGGAGGGACAACCTGCAACCACACTGCACAGAAGCTGCAAAGGATGTGAGGGTGAAGAGCCCAAAGCCAGATGGCAGCGGAGTGGAGATGGAGCCCCAGCCTCCCCCATCCCGTGGGGGGACCAGGCTCACCCACCTGGGCTGGGGGCAGCCAGCACTGGCACAGTGCTGGTCTTGGGCTGCCTGCCTTGCCCAGAGCTGCTGGCACAGTGGTGTTGGAGCCATTCAGCACAAGCTGTCGCGCATGGTGCCTGCTGGCACACAACGGGATCCTGTTCCTGCTCTTACTGTGGTATTTATTGTATACTGATGCAGCTCCACAAAGGCTCTTGTGACTTGCTGGGTTCCTTGCAATGCTCCCTGCTACTGAGTGTTGTGTGCAGGCAGAGCAGGATTGTCTTCCATGTCCCCCACACTCAGCTGACAGCTTTTGACAGCCATCCTGCACTGAGCAGCCAGTCTTCCTCGAGAGATGTCAGTTCTAGCAATAATGTAGAAAAAAGTGTGACCTTGGGAAAAACACCACATCTGTTAACAGACCAGAGCATGTTATGACTTGATAGGCAGAAGTACTTACGGTGTAAACAGGCAGGAGATAAAGTTTTCCTATCAAAAAGGCAGCACACCAGTCAAAAATGCTGCATGCATTGATCAAGGCTTTTATATATCTGTTACACTTGGGAACAAACAAATAGCAAGGTGTTAAGGATGTAAGAGGAAGGCACCAAGGCTCTTTGGGGTGTAGTTATTAAAAGATGATTGCACAGAAACTCCTCAGTGGAATCTCATTGATTCAATAGCTGGGGTGGGTGACATGTAGGCTTTCATTACATCATGTTATGATGAGAGCATCTTATGACATGACCTGTACTAGCACTCACTCATGAAGTACACTTCCACCTTGCTGGAGAGAGAGAAATCCCTTTCGTTTTAAATACTGTAATAGGATGTACAGGGTGAGAAATGAAAGGTAGGATTTCAATGGAATCACCCTGAAAACATCCATTTCCTATTGAGGTTTGACTGGGAAGGAGTCAGAAAGCCCCTCTGGCTTTGGGCAGGTGAGGATGTGTTACCCATGGCATATGACTGAAGGCTGAGTCAGAACCTGGCTCCTGACTCCCTCCTAGCTGATACTGCACAGGATGGTCCCTGTGTCAATTCCACAAGCCCCTGCAGTGAGCCCCTGCCTTCAGGAACTGTGAGTGCATGCTGGTGATGACTGAGACCTGTAATCCTCATCCAGGGAGCATGGGAACAGGGATGTGTCAAGTAGAACTGCAATAAGAGAAGTGGGAGTGCACAGGTAATGCCTGGGGGTAGAAACTTTTTCCTTCTAGCACACACAATAAGAAATTATTGCTACATCTAGTTTTCCTTTGCTTAGCTGTCCATTGTATCCTGAATAAGGAAGATGGTGTGTTAATAGAACAAAAATTGTTAGGCATTCTTATGGCAAAGGAAAAGGGAAAATCCGGATTTCTGGCAGTTAAAAGCTAAACAGGAGTCACAGCTGGAGCGAAAGGTCAAAAGGTAAGGTGTGCTACTGGCCATTTCCAATGAGATGTTCAAACTGGTTGGTTCCTCTGGGTATGTTTCAGTATCTAGGGACATGTTTTGCTGTCAGTCAGTCCACTGTAAATCTGGAGCTTTATGGAGTTTTGTTGTGCTCCTGCCAGTGCAACTGAGTAAACTTTGGCTCTGGTTACATCCATCTAGAGCAAGCTGCAGCTTGCCTTATCCACAGAAGAATTCCTGCTGCCTTCATAGAAGTTTTTCGTGAGTTGGGACATCTGGATTTGGTACAGTAGTACTTAACATTGTGATGTTGCTGTAAACACTAGGATGTTTACAGAAAGGAGAGATGGATCAGACTCTTGCTAACTATTTGATAGGAGCATAGAGTTTCTTCCAAGAAGAATATTTCAGCTCTCTAGGGCAGCATCTGCTCCCAGATTTCTGTTCTGCAGGAAAACCTACATTCAGGAAGATTAAAATTAGCCTCTGTAGATTCCTGGAGAGTCAGCTTGAGAATTTCCTGTGTCTTGCAATTTCCAATTGCACTAATTCTCCTAAGTGTCAGTGAAACGGTAATGGGTGCTGAGCAACTGTCTCCCATCCCTTGGGAGTCACAGCCTCAGTCGACCCTGAGCCAGGGCATGCATCATTTGATAACTACAGTCTCAGCCTGTGTTCCAAGAGAACAGTAAGTGACTACTATGAAAATTGAGGATGAAAATGGTGAATATTTAGAAAGGGAAAGCTCTATTTTAGATGCACTTCTCTTGTACCTGAACCTAATTTTTTGAGATTTTCTGAGGTAAATACACTGTATGGTTACATTTCTGTTTCTCAGTTAGACCCCTTCTTAAATACAAATCATCCATTCAAAGCAGAAACTGATATAGCCTATTTTTCTATGTCCTGCAGCTCACAAGCTACTTCAGCACATAAAGTTAAACAGCCACCATGAGAATTTGGATGACAATTAGTACATAAAAACCTTCATAAGCTGCTTCAGTTACAGCAAGAACTGGTCCTAAACCAGCAGGAACTTTGTCTGCAAAGTGGCAAGAGCATTTGCAGAGCTCTGTGTCAAGGGTTAGCTGGCAGTGAGAGGGAACTGCTGGCGCTGAGGTGGAAGTAACTGGCTGCAGCTTAATGTTGGTCAAGTTGATGTTCAGCTGGTGACTCAGTGGTAAACAGAGAGCTGTAACTCTCCCTGTGCAAACTCTGCAAACACAAGTAATAATCTTCCCTTCATTTTGCAAAATACCAGAGGCTGTATAAATAATTGCAAAAGTTGGATAGAAAATATCAGGGTTTTTTCACCCTGGCCAATATAATTAAAATGCTCCCTGACATGATCACCTTCTTGGGATCTTTGCACCAGCCTTGAACCAGAGGTGTTGCTGGAGTTCTGTCCCTCGTTTACCAGAGGGGGAAGTTCAGTACTTCTCGCTGGTGCTGTTTTCAGCAACTCTACCAGCATGGCTTCACTTGGTCAGGAACTGAGCCCCAGAGGATGTCATATTCAAGTAAACATCTCATGTGGCTGGAGATCATCCCTTCCACATCACCAGCTAGATTTGCTGTTTCAGCAAAGTGAAGCTGAATATCACCTGTCTGCTACTAATGCAATACTCAGCATTTCCTTGTTACTTTTCCCAAAGAGTTCATATACACACTAAAGGAAAGGAAAGCTGGACCTTCCTCTATCAGGTCGTTTTTCGGCTTGAGGGCTGCTCTTCCCACACTGCCAACAGGAGGAGATTACTACAGTCTTCCCTGGATGTGTCTGTGGGTCACTGCTCTGGTGCTTCAGGAGGTGTTTTTCAGATCAGCTCCTCTGGTACTTGGCTGTGAGTTGCTCTGCTGCCAGTGCACCTGTAAATCAGAGTGAGCTGTGCATGGGAAAAGGGAACTTTCAGGACTGTTGCACACTGGGGTGGAGTGCTGTCAAGCCATCATTTGGTGTCAGAGTACACGCCTCCAAAGCCTTCTGGTTCCAGCAGCCTTGCTGGGCAGTTCATCAAAATTACCATTTCACACTGAGAGGCAGGAAAGCCTCTTTGGTACACAGACTGTGATAACCACTCCACTCTTCCCTACCCCATCCAAAGGTGTCAGTACATCCCAGTGTCTATGCTTGTACCCAATTAGCCTTTGGAAGTGGCTGTGTAAGTGGCACACACTGCCATCAGCACCAAGAGGGTCATTGCAAACAAGAACCTGAAAAACAAGCTACACTTGCCCTAATGCAAACTCCACATCAGGATTTGTTCCTTGCACTGATTGCTGAGACCTGAGCGGAAGGGTCCTGCATCTGACAAAGGATGTTCTTTTCCATTCCTGTCTTTTTTTCTGGAGACACTGTGTGCTAGGCACAGATGTGAGGGAAGAGGTGCTTCAACTCTTGCACACAACACAAATATTCTGGATCTCCACCAGCCTATCTCCAGTTCTCCAAAATCTATGTTTAGCAGCACTAATGAAACTTAAAATAAACACCTTGGCTTGCATTTAACAGATGACTTCTTTTTCTTTTCTTAATCCTTTAACCATTCTCCAGGTTGCTGTACTGGTTCCCTCACTTGAATTCCAGGGCCACATGACAATGGAGCCATGCCTTGATCAGCTGCTGGTCTCGACCCTAACTCTGTGCTGTGGCTGTGAGGCCCCTTGGTAAACCTCAGGAAGAGAAACCTGTAGTATTACTAATACTGGAGCATAGGGTAGGCTTGGTTTCTTGTTCAATCTTCACTCAGAAGACTTCTGTCACTCTTGTTGAGACACTGGTATAGGAGAGGTTTGCATTTCTATGAATTAATGTGATGTCATTTATTAAGGAAATTGTGGGTGGATGACTTGTGTAAGAAAAAGGAAGGCATCAGGCCCAAATAGTTACTTAAATTCTTTCCCAAAGGAAGTCTTTCAAGATTGCAATGTATTTCACAACTGAAAAAATTGGCCTATGTAAAAGAAAAAAGACTAACAGAATTGTTTTAATGATGGAAGTTGTTTGCTATCATAAATAAAAGATTTATTGAGTCTCTATTGCTACCAGTGGAAAAGGTGCTGGGCTGGTTCCTAATTTCAGTGATCATTAATCACCCTGTGTGACAAGGTGTGGGGCAGTAATTACTGTATTTCAGACATATTGTTCCAGTGATCTCTGAGTCAGGGAAGTGCTAAATTAGATTAGAGCATGATAATATTTCATGAAGGGGGTCTGAGTCACCCCCTCAAACAACCAGGGATGAGAGTTTCCAGACCAAGCTTTGTCTCCCGAGATGTCCATCCCCACTGCATTAGTCTCCTAATGGAAAGGGCTGCCAAGCAGTATCCCTAAGAACTGCTGACTGCTCTCCTCAAGGAGTGCATGTTACACTATTGCTGAGAGCTGGGCACACACAGGCTTTAAGGACCTTTTACCTTTGCAGAACAATGCAGAGCTCTTCATGAAAGTCCATGCTTGGGCTAAAAGATTGATCCGAACCTGAGTCAAAGAGAAGAAATATTTTCCTAAAAATTAAACCTGTGTATGAGCTGGACTAGTTCTGTACTACCAACAGCATCACACATTAATTAGGGGCTCACAAGGCAATACCAGTAAGTAGAGAGCAAAGTTGTTCCTCTGCTCTGGTTGCTCTGCTGACCTGGGATTTCTAAGAAAAATATACCTAAAATACAATACCCAGTTTCTGTAGAAGTTTTCCCTGAGTCATTTTCCTTTGAGAGTGCTAGTCTAAATGCCTCACATATCCCAGGGGTCAAGTTCTTTACTTCATGGTGCACTATGGGATTTATGGGAAAGCTGCAGTGAGTGGCAAGAGGTGTGTTACAGGGAAGAAGACAGGCTGCAGGAAGGAGTGGAAGCATGAAGAGTTTGAGCAAGAATTTCACAATTCTATTTCCCATTGACTTGAAATAAGAACTATTCATTCTTAAATGTCAAAATATTTAATTTTTTTTACATTTTTGAATCGGCATTTTCAAAAACCTGTTTTATGGAGAAGACACCATTTTCTATTCAGGATATACATAAAGCTCAAAGTATTAGGAAATTATGAGAAATAGATATTCTGACTTTTCTTCCTTAGCTGTACTTCTTTCATTGTACTTTTTGTGACTGAGCCTCAGAACAGATGTATTTCTACATAAATTTCAATCCAGAAATCTTTTGTAGATCTTTAGGTAAGAGGGTTACGTTAAATCTGAATTAGGATTAATAGGATGAAGAATCAAACTGGCCTCGGCTGTATGAATGCAAATGCTTAATTTTAATGTTTATACAGAAATCAATGAAATCCTTGTCTGTGCCAAGGCCTGACTGAGGTGGAGATTCCAAGTGCCTTTCTTTTGAAAAAGAATCCTCAAATTCTAGAAAGTATTCATCCACATTAAACAAATAGGTTATTTTTATGCCTTCATCTGATGGGCTTTTTTCCTTGTAATCTGTATAATTTCATTTGATCTCAGTGACAATTACATATTCCTGTAGTCAGACTCACTGAATAATGTCAAACTTACCAAATTCGGACAGACAGATAATGTTAGACAGTGAATGTCATTAGAAACAGCTGCTGCTGTGGCTCTCTAGACTTCAGTCTGAATTTAGATGACTCACTAGGCATCCTTGTGTCAGAGGAAAGAGCAGAAATGAGAAACCATTTTCTCTTTATTTCTTTATAATTCTTTCAGGAGTAAAGAAAATATAAATTTTATTTTTGGAAAATATAAATAGTGGTGGTAGCTCAAAGAGACAACTCCAGGCCATCAATATGGTGAAAGACCAGAATGTTAGAACAAAAATGACAAAACAAGGTCTATGCCATTCCTTTCATAAGTTCAGCTGCAAACCTCTTCAGCTGAATTTTGTCTGATCATTACAAGGACTTAACATGACACAAGACCTGTTTCCCATCTGCCATAAATCAGCAGAGGCACAGAGAAGTCAGATGAGGAAGATCTTTCCTAAAGGCTCTTTCCTGAATTGATGAGAGGTTATTCCTGTCACTCAGTCATGGGCTTCTGAAGAATTGATAGGGAATCATCAGTCCTTTGTCACTGTCCCCTCCATCAGTAGCTGGGAATCTTGCCTCATTCACTGTGAATTTTGATGGATAGCATGTTAAAAAAATATCAGGAGTCTTTAAATACAAGAGAGCTTGCAATGAAACCTTGGTCTTATCGTAGTTCTATGAAAATTTCTACAGGAGCAAAGGTTTGCTTTGCAATTCCCATCCTGGAATATTTCATCTGTCTCTTTTCTCTAACTTACACATAAACAGGTAACAATCTTTACATCCTGTATGACAAGTGATATAAATTACACTCAACTCAGTTCGTCATGTGAAAATCCATTTTTTGTCCTATTTGAGTCAAATGAAAATGTGTTAAAAATCTTCTATTTTCTCACTTTACTATGTATTTTGCTGACCTGTTTTGAGAGACTTGCATTCATATTTGTTGCCTGCCTACAGTCAACAGTGTACAATGACTTGCATTTCAGGGTACAAGAACAGGTAATGTGGAAAATAGCATGAATACAAGAAAATCCAGCTGTTCTTTGCATGCATCTGCTGGAACTGGATAGGAAGCACCTACATGGTGTTTACTGTTGTGCTTTGACTTCTTACATAATGCTAAGCAATTTACTGTTCTCTCAGACCATTAATCAAACCTAGTTGAAAAATTAATTTTTGTGTGGTAAGAAGGGGGGGGGGTGCAGAAACATACCATTTGAAGTTGAATTTGGCAATGTGCTCCAGTTAAACCAAAGAGGACAGAATTATAAAAATACTGAAATATTTGATACTTTAACAAATTGTTTCATGTTGGAAAAGTAAATAAATTATTTCAATGCCTCCAGAAAGAAATATATTAGTTGGCTTCAAAATCATATTTCTCATTTTGCAATTAACCGACGGGAAAAGCTGAACATTTGAATTGATTCAAAATGTTCCTGTTTGTTGGGCTGCTTGTTTTATCAGAGATAAACATCCATTTAATTTCCATCCAGACAATTTTTTGTTGTTTTCTTTCTTGAGTTTGGCAATTGATTCAAAAAAAGTGTTTATTTGTCTAAACTTAGATTTAAGCTCTGGGAAATGTCATCTGTTATGTAAGTGTGTGGTTTAACCCCAGCTCCCGACAGAGCCCCTCGCAGACGCTCCCTTCCTCCCCGCTGGTGGGATGGGGGAGAGAATCAGAAAAGTGACAAAACTCGTGGCTTGAGATACAGACAGTCAAACAGGAAAACAAAAGCTGTGTGCATGAGCAGAACAAAACAAGGAGTTCCTTCACTGCTTCCCATGGGCAGGCAGGTGTTCAGCCATCCCCGGGAAAGCAGCGCTCATTACATGTGTCGATTACTTTGGAAGACACACACCATCACTTCAGATGTCCCCTCCTTGCTTCTTCTTGCCCCAGCTCTATATGCTGAGCATGATGCTGTATGGTTTGGAATATCCCTGTGGTCAGTTGGTGTCAGCTGTCCCAGCTGTGTCCCCTCCTAACCCTGTGTGCACCCCCAGCCCCCTCACTGGTGGGGTGGGGTGAGAGGCAGAAAAGGCTTTGGCTCTGTGTAAGCCCTGATCAGCAGTAACAAAAACATCTCTGTGTTATCAACACCATTTACAGCAAAAATCCAAACCACAGCCCTGCACCAGCTACTGAAGAAAATTAACTCTATCCAAGCCAAAACCAGCACAGTAAGAAAATGTTTTGCAGCAAAAATCAAAGAGTAAAAGTGCAACAAGACTTATACTGGAGCTCCCTAAATCAAGCTCAGAGGATTTTATTATGGCTGCCTTCCAACTCAGATGATCCAGGCAGATGATCAGACACAAGAGATTGGCCTCTCACAATTCAACAGCAAAACTCTGCAAGAAAAAACCCAGTGCTCCTGCCTGCATTATTTCAGGGCTGTGTACAGAGCCAAAATGGGAGCTCTGCTCAGCTACCAAAGAAATTCTGGGTAAATGAGGATATAAATCTGCTGCAACTCAGCATCCTCCATCAGTACAGCTCCTAGATATCAACTGTGCATCCTGTGGGTGTGCAGTTCAGAGTCCCCCGTGCCATGGCTGAAAGCTTGATTCTAAGAAAAGACCCAAGCCCCTATTTTGATATTTTGAACCTGTGGTCTTTCTGCTGTAGTGCATAGCTATAATTAATAGCTTCTTGTTTATTTTATTCTTTAGAAATTAAGTGTTTCTCTTTCAGAGCCTGGAATATGTGTATATAATCTAGTTACAGAACAACCTGATGTTAACACATAACAAGCTGCTAAAAGTTATTATTTCATTCCAGATCCAGATTATACCTGAATGACCCCAAATGCCACAGTTTTGAAAAGGGAAATCTTTGTGCTCAGCATTAAAAACTATTTGACCAAATGAGGAAGAAGAGTGGCAATATGTGCAATGGCCTGGTCTCAAAAAGAAACCTATTTTTCCCTAAATGCTGTGTTTATTTCTTCTGGTGCTGCAGATGGGATGGCTTAAACTGCAGAATAGCACACATGTTTGAGGATTAGGCACACAGTTCTGTGCCTTCTCTGTCTTTTCTTCACACTGTTGACCTGTCCTAGTTTCTTTTTATTCATTTGAACATCTGTGAGGCCTCCTGATGTTTCCAGAAAATTTTATGACCATGAAGAATTTGTAAATTTAATGCATCATTTGAATAACTTATATCATTAGTAAGATATTAGCAGCATTAGGCAATAAGAGCAAGTATGCCTATTCTGCAAAACTGTAAATTTTCTTTAAAAGACTGACAGACACTAAGCAAGAAGCTGATGTTGCTCAAAATCCATGGGAATATATCTTTGCATAGACAAGAACGAAAACTTGCTATGTGTGCAGTTTCAGAGAATATTAGAGAAATTAAATATCAGAGAAATTAAAGAAAGAACCTCACAACTACAAAGAAAGATCAAATTCAGAAGGTTTACTATAGGTGATTTACTATAGAAGATTTACTATATAATTTGAGAAGAAAAAGTCCAGCGGCTTTCTACCTTACATTCCTTGGATTAATAGCCATAATTATAATTCACAATGTGAGTTATTAAAAATGTGCAAAACATCATGACAAATAGATGTGCACTTTGGGGAAATGAGAAGAACAACAGTTTCCCAGAAGCCAGGGTGCTCTGTATAAGGAAGGAGAGGACATGTGAGTGAGACTGCCTGAGTTTTAGGTTTTGAACACCTACTGCAGAACAGGTGATGTGTACTTTTGGCTTCACTGCCTTACACAGTGTGAGTTTAATCATGTCTGGCACCAGCTGTTAGTTTGAAATTACACTAATGAATGTTCATTTTCTCCTCTTAATCTACTCTGCTTTGACAGCTGACAAAGCCTGTCTCCTTACTAATTTGCATGTCACCTCCTGCCTTCACCCCGCTGCCATGGCACCAGCCTCTGTCAACCCCTCCACCGCAAAGTTTTGTTTCAAGTTTTCTAGAGCATCTACCTTCTGCCAAGCATTCAGAGAATCTGTTCCAGAGCCCCTGGGCTGGAAGGGACCCTGGAGACCATGTGGTCCCAGCTACTGCTGAAAGCTGGTGTTCATCCAGGACCTCATCAGCCCAAGCCTGGAGTGTTCCTTCCCCTAGACACTTGCACAGTAATGCCCCTAGCTCCCGTCACATCCCTTTTGGTCCTTCACCAGCGCCTCCAAGCACTCACCACCTACCCCACCATGGTCTGTGGCTGGGTAGAAGGCAGCCTGGGGCTAGTGAGCCACATGTTCATTGGGCCAGTGTGCCAACGGGGCTGCCAGCAGCTCACTTCCCAGGAAAGGGAAGGGAGAGATTTGGCCCTTCTCCCTCTCAGCACTGACAAGTTTTCCCTTCTCATCTGGGTATTCTTTGACGTGTGACACGTGTGGGACCTTACTGTCCCTGGCAACTACACCTCTATCAAATGTGGTTGAGCGTGGGCTGTAGGCTCGAGAGCTGCCAGGACTGTGCTGGCAAACAGAGGGTGTGGTGCTCTGGGAACTCCCTGTACCTCCCATCTGGGTGCCTCACTGCAACATACTGAAGTGCCCCCTCAGAGGCACTAGGGTGGTATTAGGGTGAGAGCAAAAGAATGCTTGGAGCACATGTCTAAGGCTCCCCTCAAACCATCCCATTCCAAAAGCCAGACTCTGGAACAGAGCAGACCTCTCCTCTGGAGAAGAGAGGTCTCTCTTCATGTCTCAGTGCTAACAAAATAACCATAATTGCTACTAATAATGACTGCTTTTAATGGAGCTGTGTGTGCATAAAGAGGGAAATGTTCCCTTTATGAAGGTTTGTCAAAACAGCAGCTGCAGACAAGTCTCCTTGTCTCCTAATATTTCTTCATTAACCTTCAGGCTTCTGCTAGTGCACATATTGTCTTCACAAACACAATACAGAGCAACTTCTCCAGTAAAACTGCAAGAACCTCTATCAGTATTGTGTTTGCTTGCCAATACGCATCCTGTTAGTTACATGTCAAAATGGCCTGACAGGTAGAATAAAATTGGTGTTGACATCAGGTAGTTCTATTTTTCCCCTTAACTGGAGCTAATAAACTGGTCTGTTTAAAGACCCAGTATGAGAAAAGGTCTAGGGATGTTCCTCACCTTGAAAGAGTGCCTTTTCACATGGCCTCTGTAATAAAGGACGAGGCTGGCAGAATGTGCTCTGGTCTGCTTCAAACTGTAAGATCATATGATTAACTTACACACATACAATAACTAACTGCAGTTGTGGCCCCTCCTCAGGCCATGACGCCCTGCAAATTTTCAGTACCCTTACTGGGATCCTACAGATAAAAGTCTTGGAGTCAGAAAGCTCTTGAGCTAATGCCTTACTTTGCCACAGGGATTGTGACAAACACCTACAAACAGCTTCCCCCACCTGGGGGGAGAAGATTCACAGGACTGGCCACTTCTCTTTTTTGTGGGAATCTAGTGTCCCATGGTTTTGAGTGGGGCATTTCTGGGTCATGCACTGGACTAATGTCAGAATCACCCCATGTCAACAACGTGGAGGGGACATGCGCCCACGTGGACCAAGGGCTTTGGAAGCACTGAGCCCAAGCACCTCAGTGTGCCTGCACAGAGCAGTGACACAGGGGCAGCAGGGTACCATGTCTGATCTGACAGTGTGGGCAGGTCTGGGCCAACTTCAGCATTCCTGTGAAAAGTTCAGTGTAGCTTTTCACACCACAGATCCCAATTCAGCAGAGCACTGAGCTCATGCTGCAGTTACTGTGCCTGTGCCCCAGTGACTTGAGTAGGGTTTGAGGTTTAATTTCTGGCTTTGCTGAACTCAGTTTCATCTGTCATCTGACAAAGAGTGGCATCAGAAGCATGGTGTGTCTGGCACCACCAAAGTTTGGAAAATATACTGGCTTATGTTATTTCAAAAGCAGTAATTTTGTTTCTTAAAATAAGAGGCTATTCAAAGACACAAGAAGGCAAATAAAAACTAAAAGTACCAAAATATGGATATCTGTAATGCATGCAAAGAGTGATTTTTCAGTTCAGACATGCTTTTTATGAACTGTTCATGGACTGTTTCACTGTAACTGTGGTTGACCTGAATAGTTCACCGAACAATTACACCAAATACGGAAGATGGTAATTTCTCTGTCCATGCAAATTTGAGGAGATATGAACTGTTACAGCATTTTTAACTCTGAAGGACAGCATTTTTGTTAGAATCAATTTGGTAAGTAATGTGCTTATATTTTGGTTGTGTGATAAGCTCTTTGTTGTGTGGGGGGCTACAGATGTGGCTTCTGTGAGAAGCTGCCAGAGGCTTCCTCTCTGTCTGACAGAGTCAATGAGTCAATGCCACCTGGCTCCAGACAGACCCACCAGCAGGCAAGACCAAGTCCATCAGTCACAGTGCCAGTGCCTCTGGGATCATGTATTTGAGAGGGGAGGAAAAACCCTGCTGCAGAGCAACACCTGGAGAGAGGCATGCAAATGGACCGGAACAGCTCTGCAGGCACCAAAGCCAGTGTAGAAGGAGGGGGAGGAGGTGCTCCAGGCACCAGAGCTGAGATTCCCCTACAGCCTGTGGTGCAGACCATGGTGAAGCAGCTGTGCCCCTGCAGCTCATGGAGGTCCATGGAGGAGCACAGATCCACCTGCAGCCCGTGGAGCAGTCCCATGCCAGAGCAGGTGGATGCCCAAAGGAAGCTTGTGACTCCCCGGGATGCTGGAGCAGGATTCTGGCAGGACCTGTGGCCCTGTGCAGAGGGAAAGGCGCCTACGCTGGAACAGTTTGCGAAGAACCGCAGGCCATGGGAAGGACTCAGGTTGGAGAAGTCCATGGAAGACTGTCTCTCAGGGATGTGACCTCACACTGAAGCAGGAGAAGAGTGGGAGGAGTCCTTCCCCTGAGGAGGAAGGAGAGGCAGAGACAACGTGTGATGAACTGACTGCAAACCCCCATTCTACTTTTCCCTGTGCAGCTCAGGGGTGGAGGTAGAGAAATCAGAAGTGAAGTTGAACATGGAAAGAAGGGAGGGGTGGGGGAAAGGTGATTTTAAGATTTGGTTTTATTTATCACTATTCTACTCTTATTTTGATTGGTAATAAATTCAATTAATTTCCCCCAAGTCGAGTCTGTTTTGCTCGTGATGGTAACGGGTACATGACCTCTGCCTGTCCTTATCTCAACCTATAAGCCTTGTACTCCATTTTCTCTCCCCTGTCTGTCTAAGTAGGGGAGTGACAGAGTGGCTTTGTTGGGCACATGATGTCAGCCAGGGTCAATTCATCAAAGGGATTTTTTTTTCTAAATACTTCTGAGGTGAAGGCTGGAAGACAGACACTGATGCCAAAAAGCTATTATCACTACTGTGCTTCACAATCACAGAATCACAAAATTATTTAAGTTGGAAAAGACCTTTAAGATCATCAAGTCCAACTGTGAACAAAAGAGTGGTCTCACTGATACTTCATAAACATCAACGTTTAATCAAGGGAAGAGGTTTAATGACGTAACAAAGGAATAATTTCAGTTGTTAAGCACAGGGGGTTTTAACATAAATATTCTCATTAATAGTGAATTAAATTAAAAAAACCACTGAAGGACAATGACTACCATATTTCCTCTGAGGCCAGAGTGCTGAAATGACAATGAGATAGCAGAGAAGAAAAAAAAGCTGTGCCATGCGGTTCTGTGCCCTTTCTGTCACAGTGACGACCACCACTATGACTACCCCGAGATGTAAGCCCCGGGTCCTTCTCTTGACTCCTGTTTATGCTTCCCTATTCATGCTTCATTCTGGTTCCTAAAGTTTTCTCTTTTCATAGGAAAGATCTATCACACAGTTAGATCATGCTTTAGATTAGCATAATGAGTGATGGAGTGATGTGGCTTGCATCAGGTTTTGAGCCTTTGACTTTCCTATCCTGAGTTGGTGGAAAGGCACCCTTTGTTGTTTCCCCATAATGACGGAGGCAGCCAGATGCGGATGGAAAGTAAACAACTCACAAGAAAAATGCATTTCATGGGTATTACACATAAAGGATGCCACCAGAAAGGTTGTATCCTCACCTAGCTGGTACATAATGCATGGCTTTTGGTCAAGAGAGGAGATCACAGAGAGTGGGAGGCTTGAGAAACACGAAGCCTCGTCTGACTCACCTGCTGTAGCTGACCAATGGAACAGGCATCCCTGCTGCCATGAGTCAGTAGCAGATTCAGGCCAAACAGCATCTTCACTACTTTTGTGGTTCATTTTCTCCTAGGTTATCTTTTCTCTTGTCTCTGGAGCTCTCTGCCTGGCTCTCCTACTTTTGAGAAGGAGATGTTCCTGCACAGAAGACCTCAGCTTTGCTCTCCTGTGCCCATACCTGGTACTTTCTCACTGTGTACTTGCTCCGGTTCACTCACTGACCCTCCCTGGATATGGACTGCCACCACTGCCCCTGTGCTCCCACAGCTTTTCTGTCCCCAGCAGCCTGCCTCCAACCATAACACCTGTGGCATGCAGCTTCCAAAGGCTGATACATTTCAGTGGATTTCTTTTTCTCAAAGTAAGATGAAACCACTGGGAAAAAAAAACCCCAAAACCAACAAAAACCCCCCAAACAAAACAAAACAAACAACACCCCCCCTCAAAAAAAAAAAAAAAAAAAAAAAACACCAACAAAAATCTGCTTTAACTGAAAATATTTTAGTTAGCTCCAGGTTATTAAATCATTCTAACTTTCGGTGAAATGTAGATTTCTAAAAAAAAGTATTATTTTAAACTTGAGAGTTGGCAATTTTTGTGTTAAAACTGTTGGAAAAAATGTTGAAAAAATATTTCAACAAAGTCCCTTCTCCCTTTTAGACAAAACTGGTTGCTTAACTGAAATGTGTTAAGCCTCCTTCCACAATGGATTTGAAGGGAATTTATTATAAAGAACTGTCGTATTTAAAAATATGTAAACACAATTGAAATCTGAATCAGTTAATGCTACAAAAATTTTCACCCAACAATAACTTCTCACTTCTGAGGTTGTCACAAGCACCAATTAGATGTAGGCACAAACAGTAGCTTTGAAGCTAAGGATTTATAATCATCACAAAATTGTATCTGTCTCCTTCAGGTTCTGGGACATGTAATAATTCCCATTGAAAACTGTTGGTCTACACCAACAAAAGAGCCTTCCCATACTGTCCAGTACTCCTTTATAGAAGAAAGGCTTGTACTCCTACACCATAAGTAAACATTATTCTGAATCTAAGGTTGACTGAAATTTTTCTGAACAGCATATTTTTATTAGAGAAAATATGCAGTGAAACTGAATATTTTTCCACAGGAATATATTGAATTTTATAAGAAAATAATGGAAAGAATCAATGCCTTGAAGAAATTCAGTGTGCTTCATTTGGACTTAACAGGTTATGAATGAGGTTGAAGCTATTCCAAACAAAGGTCTTTATGAGATGAAATACTTGAAAAAGAGCTGTTTGAAATTTTAAAATAATGATTTCTTGAATTCTTACTTCATGGGGAACAAAAAAAATGTTAAGTTTTCCTTTCAATTCAGGTCAAAAGGAAAAGTCAAAGCAGAAATCTACCACAGAGGAGGAGTTCTCTATATTGACCAATTCTATTGCAGTATCATTAGCTGAACACCATGTACAGTCTGACCATAAAGTCATACATATTTTCTTATTTGTGTAAGTTCCCATGTAATTTTACTCCAGAATTTAGAAAAGCTTTATAACAGTCACTAGCTAATGCAGGTGGAAAAGAAAACTTGCTAAGTAAATGTAATTTGCATTTTGATACCTCTGTAAACCTGCACAAAACACTTCCTTCTGCGAGGAGTTTGCAGTTTGTCTCTGTGAATTACTAAGATGAAGACTGACCATAATTTAAATATATTGCCTTTTTGCTGATGATAATCTGAGCAGAAACACCAAGATAATGTGTTTATCTGCCAGTAATAAATGGAATGACAAGCCATGATGAGCAATAGCTGGTGCTTCAGACTGCAGGGATGGAGACATGGGCTTTGGTCTGACAAACCATCAGCTGCTCTTGATCCAGGTTAAGATATCGCTAAACTGCTGTCTCCCAGCTGCCCATCACATCTTCCTCTCTAAATCCTCAATCTCTGCTGGTTTGCCAGCTCAGCCAAGAGCTCTGGGTTACCAAGGGAAGCAAGTATTTCACATAGCAGCAGGTTTTAATTTGGACCACTGTGCAGAGGCAGATTACTGACTATGAGCCAAATGGGCAAGTTAGCAGAAGCTGTCCCCCCCAGCAGGATCCTTTACACTGTATGCCCTTTCCCTCCGGGACTGCAGCTGGATGCATGTAACCCTTCATGCAATTTTTGGTGGAAGCGCTCAAATACTTCTGGAACGAATCCAGAAACAGGCATGCCAGTAATTTTAGGGTAGTCTGTCTTGCAATTTCAAGTTAAATCTTTCAATAAAATGATCATCACAGCTTTCGCTTCAAGGGACAATTTTAAATCTTACAGTGTGCAGAAAAACTAACACGTGTAAAGGCTTGAAATAAATAAAAAGAAATAGGAGCTACTGAACATTTCAGCTAGTCAAAAACTTCATTGAGGCAAATTTATTTACAATAACAGAGTCACTCTTCCCTGCCCCGCTCCAAGTACACTACCTGTTTGCATATTTCATTAAAAACTCAAATCCAAACCATGTTGATTCAGGATGGCGCCATGTTCCCTGGAGTCAGAGTTTACTTACTCTATGATCCAATTCTCCTCTACCAGTTTTTCTGGCTAAGGTTTTTCTTTTTTTTTTAAATACAGAAGATATCATAAAATCTGTAATGTCTCCAGAGTATCCAGATTATAGGGAGCTGGATCTACAGCTCCCATTAGGAATTCATTTTCTTTTGCGACCATCAAATTGGCCCAACAAGAAAACCCTCCTTTTTTCATTGATATTGAGAACTTACAATATTGCATTCTTCTCTAGGCATCAAATATGCCTCACTCTACAGTCAAACGTTTGCAAGAAGTCACACACAAAGACTGATTGAAGATGAAACAAACCCAGCATTTCCCTGTAACAACTTTTTGAACAAGCATTAAAATACTTTGGAGGTCTTTGTACACTCCTAACATTAAATCACATCTGTCACAGGAATGACAGCAGAGACGTTACCTGCTCCAGCTCCTGCGGCAGCCCCTTTGGTCATCCAGCCTCAAAGAGAACGCCGGGGCCTGGGAGGGATCTCTGAGCACCAGGCAAACAACAGGCATGGGCAAGGGGAGGCAAGAAATGTTGTAAAGACACACCTGAAGTTGTACAACATGCAGCACAATGGCCAACACTGTTGTTTAGACACCTCCTTGTTTTTAAAATAAGGTTTTGTCACTCCATCCCAGGAATTTTTTGCTTTTGGTTTTTGAATTTATTTAAACACTCACAGAAGAAAGTGCAGACAAAAGAGCAAGATAAATGCTTTTCCTTGCAGTCCTTTACTTTTTCCATCCTCTGGCAAATCTGGAAAAATTAAAAACGTTTAAAAATTAGTGTGAAAATTTAAAATTATTATTTGAAAATGAAGTGGAAATTGGGACTTTAAATGGGAAATTGAGTTAGTACCTTTTTCTAAAGAGTCTTCTGAATAAGTAACCACTTTATTACTGAAATTTAGCAAATTCTCATGGCTTTTCTCAATCTGATTTTTATTCCTTCAGTTCACAATTAGGTTATTTTGTGGGATACATGAATATCAAATCTAGTCACTGGATTCTGCTGTTTAGTTAAATCATGTCAATGTCTGATAAAACCAGTTCCACAGTCAAAAAGTTTAGTGGATCTAACTGCATCGTAGCTTTTATTTTATATAGTTGCTAAGTTGCTAAGGATGAAACCCTGTCTATACCGATAAATGGAAAAGGAGCAAAAGCAGTGTTTAGGATCCAGGTGTTCAGATTTGTCAGTGTCTCTTACAATTAAATTTTTCTGCATTGCAGAATTCAGATATGTCGCAGCAGCTGCTTGCAAGCCCGTAAGATTTGCATGTCTGATGTGAGGCTAAAGACGAAGTTACATTGCTGCTGAGCCAAGAGAGCAGGTTTCCTACATGGCAGTTTCTGAATCCCAGCTGCCATCATTTAGCTGATACTCAGCCCAGAGCAGAGTGTTCAGCCATGGGGTTTTAGCATCCTCATTTACAAGAACAGTAATTCTTGCAGCAACCCTCTGCAATGACTTGGCAGAAATGAAACTAAGGAGCAATCACCACAGGTTTTTACTTTAGCATTACTATTACAGCTAGATAGCAAACTAACCATGATTAGAGAGGCAAAAATCCCATTAAAATCAGTTTGTGTTTTGTCTAGATTATTTGGACTGATACTTTATATTATTTCTAGAGCAGCCTGTCCAGTGATGTGCATAGAAAGAAAAAAGTTCTGTAGTGATGGTAGTTTACAGCTTTAGTGACACACTTGTAGTCTCGAAGGAAAACAGCAAAGAATCTGTCTCTGTCTGATCAGACAAGGTATGTAGTGCCAGAAAGCACACGACAGTACTTGCTCCTACAGGAGTTATAACTAGGTGACATTTACAAGCATTCAGCTAATGAATTATGGGGTCTTGAAACAGGAGTTCTCTAATGGGAGCACTATAATATTCCAGAAGAACAGATTGTTTTATGCTGGGGCATCCTATAGTGATGATAATAGCAAGATTTATTATTCAAAGCCCAGAGGGAGAATACTTTGTAGATCAGAGGAGAAAATATTATACCATGTTCCTAGTGCTTATGAGATACCATGACACAAAATACAATATCTACTTGATAGGTTTCAGGTGGTAGAGGTTTAGTCATTAATGGCAGCTGCCTCATGGCAACAAGGTTTTATGAACTAGTTTATCTCTTTAAAGATATATCTGAAAGTCACCACACTGACATTAAACAAGTGAAGAAATCAAAGAGAAGACACTGTGACATTTTGGAAAGGGACTCCAAAACAGATGCTAACTCTGAAAGTCACAAGATTGTAAATGCACTCAACAAACAAAGTCTTAGAAAAACAGTACTAGGGTTTGCTTCGGCTTCCAGATATAAATGTCAGTTACTGCTTCAGACCTTGTTATGTAAGTTTTCCATACAACAACATGGACTTCCTTTAGAAAGACAAAAACCCCAAAACTTTAGGAACATGTGATCCTGTTAAACCAGTGGTTAGTTCACCTTGGGATTCAAAACCTTGGAAAACCAATGTCATCATAAAATACCTTTTGAGGGCATAAATAAGCAATTCACCATTGCATCTGATTTATTCTATTTTTCCTAGGAGGACTTAATCTAGCCTCATCTAATTCGAAAGAAAAGGAGATCATGGCACCATAAGGGACAAGGCATATTCCATATTGACTATTGCTCATGTGAGGAACAAAGACACCTAGGATGTATCTACAGAGTGGGTCTTGATTTCATCATAGGGGGTTATCCATTAGAGGTTATCTTAAAGGGACCTGAATTTCCTTTTGTGACTATTACTATAAACTATAGCTGTTTTACATTTACTCATCCGTATGAATAAAACTGATGGGGAAGGATAAGAAATCCTTAAAAATGCATTGCTGGCCTTTCATCTTCTTCAAAATCTTCAGCCTAATAACATCAGCATCTATTTGCTGTAGTTAACTTCATCTTCTCTTTGTGGAGTAGGGTAGATTTTTGCCATGCAATTTTTTGGGTTTTGGAACAAAGTGACAATGATTTCTTAGCCTATCAAATGGCAAGTGGTCTTCCTCAGCCTTATGCAGTTGTTAGCGCTTACAAGGTCAAAGGTCCATAAATCTGACAGGATTCAGTCCCCTGCTTCCAGGCAAGAAATGAAAGTTCTGCCTAATTAATCCTTCTGCAGACCTCTTTCTTTGGTATTGCAAATATCTTTAACTGGGACATTCCCAAGCCTCCAGCATGTGTGTTTATGAAGCAGAAGAGCTAGCTACAGCCCCAGTAACTTCCATGCACAGCTGTGACAAGAGGGAGTTACGGGCTGAGAGCCCAATCAGTGAAGCAAGTTTTTATTTTCGTCTGTGCAGCTGACCTGGATGTTCAGTTCTGGCTATGTTGCAAGGGTGTGAAAGGGGTAGAATTTCTGAATCCTGATCTGTTTTATTATGGATGGTGAAAGTTCTTCCTTAATTTGCAGTCTTGTTTTTGAAATTCACTATTTTTGCAGAACTGAATCAAGACAATGACATGCATATCAAGATCTCTCTCCAGATGACTGAGGACTTGGGGAATTCCCTTCCCCATTCCAACCAAGAGGCTGAGAGATTCACTAGCATTGCTCACTGGAGTTCCCCAGCATCATTTGCTAGAACTTGATCTCTGTATATAGGGCTTGGGGGGAGGGAAGGCTTTGTCCTTGGAAAAAGGGTGTGCAGGATGCCAGATTTAACCTGTCATTGTGGGCACAAGCAATTGATATGAAGGAATAGCCTATCTTCTCTGTGCAGAGAGTCTCAATTGAATCAACCCGCTTAGAAAAAGAAAAAAAAAAAAAGTGGCATAAAGGACATTACTGTAAAAGGCAAATTTTACAAATAGCTTAAAAATAAGCTGTTACTGTACATCATTTTGCCCATATACTTCTAAATATGAGCATTCTTCATAATCTCTTGGTTAAATCCTACCAGAATTCTTCCTTTTAGGATCATATTCACAGCCCTGTGTCTTTCATTTTCATGCCAAAACTGCCTCTGATTTACCTGCTTATGATGCATCTGTCAATTTTGTCATGAAGAGGCAAGAGTGTATTAGCCATTCTTTGAAACAGCCACAGTGGTTACTTGTCTTTGCATCTGTAAGTCACCAAAACTTAGACTTTCTGAGATACATGGAAGTTTGTTCCATGTAAGAGTAAGGTCTGGCAAGAAAATAATTTTATTTTTATATAATATATAAAAATTACATATAATTATCTGTCATATAGAAATATAATATTTAAAGGTATTATATGTAAATATGTATTATTCTATATATTATAGACAGAAATATAAGAAAATATGGATATTTCTTCTTGTCAAATGTGCAAATACTAGGGACCAAGAAAATCTTTCAAGCTCACTTAATTAAAAGTATATCTTTCAAACCTGAGCTCAAATCCTAACATATCTTCTAGTATGTCTTTTACCATCCTAGTAATTCACATTAATATGTACAAATAACTTCCCCATTTTGGATGTGATCAGCATTGCTGATAACAGTTCTGAACCATAAGTACAATTGAGAGAGTCAATAAAGCCCTATTAACTTACTTTCATTGTTCTTGTTGCTGGGTGTATCCCTTGTATGACTAAAATCATATTTGATTAGGAATTAATTCTCAGAGACTGTTAGTACCTCTTTATGAACAATACTTCAGCAAAAAAAACCCCACAACTTTTGCAAGAAATGCATTGATTTGCAATGGAGGGAAATGAGCTCCAGTTCAGCTACACTTGTGCAAGCTGCCCTGGGCTGTCTACAGCTCCACGTCTTTGTGTGCAGGTTCAGGCCACTGTTGACCTCAAATGACTTCAAATGAGCCTGTCTGCAAAAAAAGTTAGTGTTCCACCACAAGTCCTCTAAGTAGCAGATAGTCCTGCTTTGGCTGCAGGACAAGCTGTCTTGTGCCTGTGGAATACATGATGTATTGGTTTGTATATATAGGTGTCAGAGCCCTCTCTTGAAAGAAGATAGCTCCTATACACGGCCTCATAGACCTGGTAGAGCTGTTCCTTCCTCTTCTTGTTCAGTTTTTGTTCCCAAGCAAGCAGGTTTGTGCATTAATTTTCATTTTAGAGAAGCATATGCATGCCTTATAATTTGCCATTTTTTATCAGAATTGTACTAATTATGGCAGAATGATCAGAAATAAAAGATTCAACTTCATTTCCCATTCACATGGTCTCTTATGGTCCTATTAAACAAAAGCTAACAGGCAACAGGGAAGCAACTCCAACTAAGCGGTTCACTAGAAACAAGAAAGTTCTATGCAGCCTACTGCAGATCACCATCATGTTTTTGAAGTAAAAAATGTGACACTGCTTTGAATTCTTATCACAGTCTTGAGACTCAAAATGTAAAAGAACTTAAATATATTCATGTACACGTCATGATGTGGCTTGCTTTCCTTGCCACTATACTCTTTTGGACTGGCACATGTGTGCCCAGCCCAACCACATGTTCCTGTATGACTAATGAACACACTGCTTCCTGATCATTCCGAAGGGCTGGGAGCTACCATGCCTCCCTGTCAGTAAGCTTTGGTAAAAACTAAAGCCAGATGTTTTGAGGCACAAATGGTTTATAGTTTACTGGGTGATCAGTGAGCTCTAAGTGCACTCCTGATAGTCCTGACTCTTCTTCTCACCTATCATGATACTGCCAAAGCCAGAAATAAGCTATGCTGTTGTGCAGCAGGCAGTAGTATGTAAATGATATTTCACCCCTTGCTTCCTTTGCAGCCCTGCATGGCACTCCCAAGTTCAAACATTTCAGTAGTTCCACGACTTGACTTTCAGGTCCTTACCCCTCAGATAAAGCACTGGGGCAACATTTGTCACACTACCAGTTCAGTTTTGTAAAGGGAAAAATGAAAAGGAATGAAAAGCACTAGCGGCTGATGGAATCTTTCTAAGTCTTCTGAATTAATCACCCATGTCAATGCTAGCTAGCTTTTTTCTCTTACTTTTAAAACAAATGATGTAGCTTGGAATCACTAAAACCAGAAGTCACACAGTATGGCAACGTTGTATAGTAAGAATATTCCCAAACGTATGGAAAAAACCAAAATACTAACAGATAAAAACTGCTGAAGTGTAGCTATACAAAGAACTTGCTAGTGCCAAGGAGAATTAAATCCAGTGAAGGTGTTACATCACTGTTATTTTATCTGTTTAAGGGGCACTTCCATCTCCGCTAAAACCCAGTTTTGTGCTATTAAGCCCAGGAGGTGCAATGATCCTCCTGAGCACTGCAGCTTCTAAATCAAACTTGCCATGAGCTCAGAGAGAGGTCTTCTGATGCTGCAATGTAAAACTCAGCCATACACACAGCTCCTCTCAAATGTGGTGTCAGAGGCCCCATCTGTTACCTCTTTCTACTACTCCAAATCAAGACACAGCTCCCTTAGGTTCGCTAGGCCTATGCTGTATTTAAACAACTTCAGGAACAATTCAGTCCTAAAGTCTTGTCTAGCCTAGCTGCCATCCATAATGGAAGATGCAACTCCACATCACGGACAGTTTTCCCTTCAGACTGGAGACTGATGAAGACAGGATGAAGCCCCTGTGAAACCATAGGAGAGACCCACGTGGCTGAAAACAGCTCTTCCCCATGAAAGCAACTCCTGAGTTGAAGAGCCAATATCGTATCCCAGAAAATCGTACCCTACACATGTGTATAGCACTCAATCATTTTGAGTTTCTTTTGCTTAGAAGACCATCACTGTGATGCTTAGTTCTAACAGTCACACTCCTTGTCCTAGGTCTACAATCAACCAAGGGAGTCCAATTTGGCTGTGTTGGGGTTTTAGTTCTCCTCCTGTTTTTCTCTTAAAGGAATTTTCCCCTTACATGTTGCCAGGGGGGCAAATTACTGGGTGCTTAAGGAAAACAAAGGACCTGGCCATAGCGGGAGGGGTGCATCTCTTTCACCTGGGTTTGTGGGCAGTCAGTTCCTGGCGTTTGGACAGAGAGAGAGGCTGCTTCTTCGGCTGCCTTCCTTCTACCAGAGAAACCCCAGGATCCCAAACCCGCCTTCCCTGCCCCGCTGGGAGCCGGGCCATGGCCAGCCTGCCCCCACTGTTGCTTTGAGCCTTCGCTGCTCTGCAGCCCCGCCGTGCCCTGCCCGCCAAGATCTCCGGGGGGTTCCCACCGCAGCTCCGCAGTTTGGATACATCTCATCTGCCACCCGGGATTTGTGCTCGTCCCTGCTGTTCCAGCCTGCTGTTCCCGAGGGTCCGGCCGGACACTGGGATCGGCTGCCCAGCGGTTTGTGAAGCCTTTGTTCCATCCCTTCCCGGGATCCCAGGCTGCCAGTGCCGCGCGCTCCCCGAGCTCGCTCCGGAGCGCCCCCTGCAGCCGCGGGGGAACCATCGCACCTGCCCTGCTCACCGGGAGCCGCCAGCGCCCCTGCCGGCTGCGAGCGGAACTGCACCCGAGGGGAAAGGGCCCGACAGCCGAGAAGGCTGGCACTGGCTTTGTGATTGTTTGCTGTTACTGCCAGAGTTATTGCTGTTTGTTTGACTGGTTATATACATAATAGTAAAGAACTGTTATTCCTATTTCCCACATCCTTGCCTAAAGCCCCTTGATTTCAAAATTATAGTAACTCGGAGGGAAGGGGGGTTGCATCTGCCATTCCAAGGGAGGCTCCTACCTTCCTTAGCAGACACCTATCTTTCAAACCAAGACAGACAGGATTAAAAAATTGTTGACTTTTTAGGTTGTGGAATCTCTGGAAATATTCAAAACCTGTTTGGATGCAATCCGGCGTAACCTACTCTGGGTGAATCTGCTTTGGCAGGGGGCTGGACTACATGGTCTCCAGAGGTCCCTTCCAACCCCAACCACTCTGCGATTCTGAAGGTATTTATATCCCAATACCTGAGTCAGAGGCCAAGAATTCCCACAAAACATCTGTAGCAACCACCCACTGCAGCTTTAGTGGTTGTAACTAGGTAGGTGGGCAATCATGCTGACACAGAAACATCTGACCTCAGAGGGTAGATTTTCCTACCAAAAACCCTTCTTATGCCAAAGACATAAGACGGAAAAAGATAAAACCCCCAAATTCATTAGCTTATCTAGCAGCTTCTTGTACAATCAATGTTCCAGATGTTCTAAAATATCAACTGTTACTACTATAAAAAAGCTTTAGTAAAGAGATTACTATGATAACTTATTCTACTTCAAGTCTCTGGGCTATTTACTGGCCTTTTCTTTAATGACAGATGAAGTACCTTGTAAAAGAGGAGAGGCTTTTCTTGAAAAGGTATAACCATAAAGGCATTAAAGTATCAGACCTCTTGATCGGCCTAGGTTGAAAACACAAGCTCAAGAGCTGCAAAAAACTTACTTTGAGGTCTCTGTTGTTTGGAAACATCCTGCTGTCAAAGCTATGCAGTGCAAATTGCATATGTGGCTTTGTGGGCAGATCTCAGCTGTTTATTTTTACACACTGCTAAATATGAACGCCCATGCATTAGTAAATCTACTTGCAAATGCATTTCGGAAACACTCGTAATTTGTTTTCCCGCTCTATATCTCCACATCGAAAGAACTTCCAGACATAAATACCCATCAGTAAAAAATTACTGTGATAGATTGAATTTGAAATTAGAAAGTGCTTAAATAATTCACATTTTGTAGAAAGTGACAGCAAACAAATTGCACTGCCTGCAACCTTAGGAGTAAATGTGGTTTATTTCATACACAGTCACCCACTTGCAGGAGACTGTTTGCACACCTCAGCAACTGCCTAGGCATTTGACGTAGACTTTGCTTCAGATAAGGGGAAAGACACAAATCACACTGCCTCAAGAATGAATTTACACTTCACTCTCCTGTTGGCTTCAGTGACAGTGTCATGTACAGAACAATAGTGGACCAGACACGGATATTCATTTTCCATTCATGAGCAACCAGAATGAAGTTTCAGTCATTTTGGATTTAAGCCAGTAGAAAATAACCCCTTCAGTGGTTCACCCAGTGAATCCTCAAAGACCTCCTGTCTTGTAGATCAATGGTACTAAGCCAAATTGTATGATTAAAACTTGCCTGTTTACCTTAAATAGCAGTTCATGAGAATGATGATGATTGTCGGGGGGGGGGGGGGGGGCGTACAATGGGATAGCTCTGGGACCATGAGCAAGTAGATACACCAAAGCACTAGAGAAGAAGCAGATTGTTCCCTGAATGACCAGGGAAGTCTCAGCTGAGGTATGAGGACAGAAGTCCAAGCCACAGAAACTCACTCTCCTCACTCAAAAGAAGCAATTAAAATAAAAAGCCCCACTTCTGTCATAGAAGCCCAGTTCCAGCACAGAGCCAGCCCGTGACAAAAGCACTGCAATACCCCATGTAATTAATACCTCAGCCAGCCAGTGAGCACACTCCACTATGGTGAGAGTAAGCAGCACAGTAACCTCACCTGTCCCACAGCAGGCATTGCCAGTAAGAGGCAGTTGTGAAAACCAGTGACTGTCTACATGGATTCTGCCCAGCAATTTATATAATTGTCTGCTGAGCAGATGAAATGATTTTGCTTGGCTTCTCTGAGTCACGGTGCCAATCCCTACCATCTTCTGGAGCTCACTTGGCTAATTATTATATACTGATCCTATAATCAAACCTATGAGGGAAAAAAGGGCCTGTCCTCAGGATCAAGGAAGACCAAGGCTGTCATGTAAGGGTGGGGCAAATCTAAGAGTGCTTATTATAGGAAGTGCTGGCAATGATGCCTCAATATTAAGGTCATCTTACGTTATGTCTACATAGCTAACATGACAATGATTACTTACATCTTTCTTTCATACTCTCTTATTCTTAGAGTAAGAAAGACTCTTCTAAGATGATAAATGTCCAAACTTGCAACAGTCACATTTTCACTTACTCCCCACCACACATGGGTGAGATGCTGAGAGGCTTAAAAGGATCTATGTGGCTAGCTCTTAAACATGCATTACCTCTCTCCAACAGAAATCTACAGAGATGGCAGGGAAATAAGGTCTTCAGAAACTGGGAGCAGGCCAACAAGGTTTTCTGGAAGTTTAAAGAAAGAGTAATTTTTCTTGTGAATTAACAAACTAATCTCCCGGCTCTGTATACTCTGTGGCCACGACTTATCTATCTCTACCTTTAGTATTTTCCTTCTGAAAAAAGGGCGTGGTCAAACTGTTTTTCCTCAGGACTGTAAGACACACTGCAGTCCCTTAAAACATGGCATGCATATCAGGAGTAAGAACCTTTACAGGGGTAACACCCTGTATAATTCCTACCTAGGTACAGCCTCTTAAAGTACTGGCTTCCATAGGCTGAAGGCCAGAACCTCCAAAGGAAGGCTCAACAACCTGCACCTGTGGGCGCATGGCCAAGTTTCTGGCAAGAAAGTTCTGGACCGTAAGTGTAACACACTCCAAGAAAAGTGTTAGAGAAGCATTGCCAGTAACACCAAAAGGCGTCCTGTGATGGCTAGCAGGAAAGGTTTTGTTGAGGTGACAGCTTTAGCAAGGCCCAGGGTCTGTAGAGGCCCAGAAAGGGTGACTGTGGTTACGGGATGGATTGTGGTGGTGCTGGATCTATGCTGGAACCAAAGCTGGTGATCCAGCCCCAGGCGAGCGGAGCGCGGCTATCTGGACCCAAGACAGCAGCCGTTCTCGCTGTGCCCTCCGCCCGCGCCACCGCCGGTAGCGAACGCCGGGGGACTCGGGAGAGCTGCAGGAGCAGTGTCCCCACGGCCGGGGACTGGCTCCCGGATGGGCTGGGCAGGGCAGGGCAGGGCAGGGCAGGGCCCGGAGCCCCGAGGCCGCCGCTCCCTCCCGGCCGCCCCCGCCACTGCCGGCCCCGGCGGCGGCCGCCTGCACGCACGCGCGCGGGGGGCACCGCGGAGCACGCGCGACATCCGGGCGCCCCGCCCCCTCCGCCGCCGGGGGGGAAAAGGGCCCCGCCGGCGCGCGCGCGCTCCCGGGCCTCGGCCCCGCCCCGCGGCCGCCCCGCCCCGCCCCGCGCGCGCTCGCTGGCCCTGTCTCCGGCACGCGCGCGCGCGGCCGGCGGGGGCGCGGCCGCAGCGGGGCCGCGCCGGGAGCCCCGCGGGCGGCGAGGCCGGGCCGGGAGAGGCGGAGCGAAGCGAAGAGAAGAGAAGCGAAGCGGACCGTGCACGGCGGCGGCGGCGGCCGGAGCCCGGCGGGGGGAAGGGGCGAGGTGCAGCGCAGGCTCCCGCGCCTGCTTGCCTGCCTGCGGAGCGACGGAGACGGGTGAGCCGCCGCTGCTGTCCGCGACTGGCGGGGAGAGCCGGGCCCTGGGGCCGCGCCCGCTGCCCGGCAGCCGGGCGGTAAACAAATGGCGGCCCGGCGGGGGCCCGAGCGCCCGGGGGCGTCTCCCCGCCGCCACCCCTGACAGGTGGCGGCTGGAAGAGGCTACGGGGAGCTCGGTGTGCGGCTCCGGCGGCGTCGCCTCCACCTCGCCCGTGCCCCGCGGGGCCCGCAGCGCCGGGTGTGTGCTGGCCGTGCCGGGCCATGTAGGATGGCTGCTGCCGCCCCGCCCCCGCGCCGGCCCACGGGTGGTGGCGGACTGAGCTCTGCCGCGGCCGCTTCCTCTGACCCCGCCGTGCTGCCAGCGCTGTCGGGGTGTCGCGATAGCACGTGGGAAGGGCATAGGGCCGGCGTCTGCCTGGTGCTGTGGAGACCGCAGTCGAAGAGTCGCCTTTCTGCGTGAAAGGAGGGGGAAGAGAGCAAATAATCCAGAGGTATTGCTGCAATCCTTCTCTAATCCCCCGTGTTTGTGTTATTTCGAGTAGATGTGCTCAGACTATGTAAGAGGTGGTGTTTTGTCTCGCAGTTCCTTTTTTTAATGGCTGTTTTTTGACGTGCGGTGGAGCCTTTGTTTCTCTCCTTTATGAAGGTAAAGAGGATTGTGTGGTTGTACTCCTGTAACCCCACGGGTCGGCAATCAGAAGCATACAGGGAGATGACAGCAGCTTGTTCAACGGCTCGCGTATTGGAACAGTTGCGTGGCCTCACTTCCAAAAGTTCTAGCGTCGCTGTTGTTCGCAGTAGGTCTTCAGATTCTTAAGGGAAATAACCTGTGGGCTGGTGAGGTGGCTTTCTTTTGTTCTGTAAAGCTCTACTCGGATTTGGCTGAGGAGCTTTTCATAATCCTTGTTTCCCTTTTGCTGATTATGTTGTTAATATGCCAGATAAGTGTTAGCATACTAGTCCAAACCCAGTATCCCAGAAGTAACAGCCTCACCTTGCTTGTGCTAGCACTTAAGGCAAGATGTTACTTCTGCTTTCTCTAGAATTGGTGTGGAATACTTGATGGTTAAGTCCTTCACCTGGACACCTGCTGCCTTCTGCTGCACGTTGATGTGATACACCTTAACTTGTGCTGTGATTTGGGGGATTAAGGTTCATGCATCCCGTTTGATGAGGATGTTAGGTATTTATGACCTTCCCCTCTGCACCCCTCTCCCAGAAGTATTAGAAAAATATTAGAAGAACTTTGTTGGTAAGCAAGTTGAGTACCTGCAATACTGAAAAATGCACTGGCAGCTTTACTCTGTCTTCCACTCTGTATGCATGTAAATATCTGTGTGTAATCTCTCCATAGTGGTCAAGTTTCATCGAGAGAAGAAATAGATTAGTGAGGGTGAGTTGGGATTGTATTGCAAGCTGAGACTTTTTTGGGGTCTCTTGTCTCATTTTTTTCCAAAGTTAGAAGATGTTAGAGAACGGGAGAATCCCAGCAGAATGGGCAAAAGTTAGGCAAAAGCAGTGTTTTTACTCCGCTGCCTGAACATTCTTTCTTTTGCACTAAATTCTGCATTTACTCAATTAACTTCTCAAATTTGGGTTATCTTTCCCTTGCCTCCTACTTTGATGTTAGAAGTCTAATGGGCAAGATAAGTGCTGCGTTTAACAAGCAGTATCTGGCTGGAAACTTTCTGGACAAGATTTCTGCATGGTTTTGGACAGCCAGGTTTTCAGGTCATAAAGAGTGTCTACAACAGAGGGTGTAGTCTACAACTTTGTGAAGAAGAAAGCATATGTTTATTAGTCGTTAGATGAGTTCCTGTAGCTGTTGCAGATTTCACCTGTGTAAGAAACCCCTGTTTTGCATTCAGTCCAATTGCACTAAAAGTAACAAAATTTTCCTCATATCGATAGACCTGTTTCTTTGGTGGGCTCTGTCTAAAAGGATGCAAATGCTGTTTGCCTCTGGCAATGAGATCCAGTGGTATAGAGATGGGAGCAGGGAATCATATATAGTCATCATTGTACTGGTGACAATTTCCCTTCAGTTTCCTTATCTGCATAATAAGAATAAAAATAATGTATCTGTTGGTGAGATGGTTAGATTGTATAAGGGGTGGTAAGTATTCCTGAACAGACCACAAATAAACAAATATTTACATTATTGATGGTTGCAGAGAAATCTGTGTAAGCTGTCTGAAATGTCCGGACACTGTCTAGTCTCAATATTGAATGAAGGCAGAAGACTGAAAAGTTTTGTCATATAAACTGTTCTGAAACAGGCCAAGAGAGTTGAAATGGCAGGGGAGCTCTAGATTCTGACTTACTTTGCAAGCTACTGTTTTTAATAGTTTCTGATGTGACACTTGGTGTATTGTTACAACTTTATAGTAATCTGTTAATGCTGTTTGAAGCTTCAGTACCCTGCAAACGGCTGCAGTCGGTAGAACATCCAGTTGAGTAGATTGTGCTGTTTCTTACCAAATGTCCAACATTGATCTAAGCTCTTAATGTGAAATCGTGATTAAAAAAAAGGTAGGTCTAAACTTAAGGCTTGAGAATGAGAGGCATAGTGAGGTAAGTTTCTGAGTGGTGTAGTTACAGCTGTTCATGTAAAACTTTAGGTAGTGTTTCAGACTGATTGTGATACCTGGTTCAGACTTGGCTACAGAGGTGCTGGAAGGTGGGTGGTATTTTGTTGAAATTCAGGCTTTTATTTGTCTATTTAGAAACATCTCTAGTACAAACTGTAGTTTTCCAAAAGTCCTGTTTGACAGAGAAATTTGTTGGTGTGATAGATTCATTGCAAATAGGATCTTTATAGAAGTGTGCTTTATTGGCAAAGCTTTAATGCTCTTACAAAACCTTGTTTTGGCTGAGTCACTATTGTCACCAGATAAGGAATGTGTTTGGATGGGATCGTTTGGCTGGAGTCTTTGGGTAAAAAGAAATAGCATCAAGCCTGTTGACATTTGGAAAAGGCAGTCTAAATGATATTAGAGATAACAAATCGATGAATCATCGTATGTCCTAAAACCCTGCACAAACTTGTAGTGAAGATGTTCTTGTATTCCAGTTCTTCATTCATGTTAGAAACATATTGAAATAGCTGGTATAACATGCTCACTATGAGATGTATTCCCAGCTTTCTGTCATCAACTATTTGAGATAGGTGAGGTTTTGTTTAGACAATAGTTTTATTTAAAACTGTCTGTTTTTTTTACTGTTTATTTTTTTTGTCTCTGTTTTGTTGGTTTTAAAACCAAGCAGCTTGGAAGGGGGAAAAGCCTAACTGTTGCTGCAAAAAGTGCCTTTCATTTGATAAGAAAGGGAAATACCTGAAAATAGAATAAAGTTGTTAAAACTGTCTGTCTTATAATATTGTTTTACTTCAAATCTTTCAAAATAATTTGGGACAAACTCCCATCATTTCTACTTCAGTTTAATCTGATAAGGTATTTGTGTGGGGACGTCTGTTAATTTTTTTTGGGTGCTGTCTGTTTTGGTGTGTATTAGGCCATTGTCTACTAACAAGAGTGTATTTTTAACAGAAAAAATAACTTGATATGTACAGAATACATGAGATTGCACTTCGGTGTAGGATGTTGGAGAGAAGTGGCTTTCATAGTCTATTTACTTTAAAGTTGTTTTCTCATTTTGCTATGGGACCTGGTTAAACTTGTGTAGTAAGACCTGAAACAGTATATTAATGAGATGTTTGGCCTGATTTCTGTAAGTATGCAGAGGTCAGGAATTCTTCGGCAGCAGCATGTATGAATTAAAATATTACGTAAGAAGGGTTTATTTTTGGTTTCTTTTGGGTGGTGAAAACTACCTACTGTAATACAGAATGCATTATTTTTTCCAGTAGTTCTGTTTCTGGTTTCTGAGGAATTTTTTCTGCTTTTCTGCAAGATTTGTGAGTTGGTACTGGGATAAGAATGTCATTGTTCCTTTGGGCATATCACCTCAGTTTCACCTCTCTTAAGTTTTAGTGATAATCCTTGGGCATGAAAGAACAGAAAAGCATCTTGTAACAGTAAAAAGCTTTATAATAGTAAGTAACTGCTTGGTAAGTTCCCATGTATGAAGACTGATGATGGACACATTTTAACTAGACTAAAATGCAGTTTGTAAAAGAATCAAACTTTATTTATTTTTTCTAGTTCTCCATCTGTTGCAATCTTTCATTCGAGTTTGGTTTTTTTTTTTGTGAAGTGGTCAGAGCAGTGGATTAAGTGCAGTAGGTCAGAATAATAACTTTTAATAATCTCTTACAGCCTTAAATATAATTAGGTTACCATCCAGTGTGACTAACAGCTAGCAATATGCTAAAATGACAGAACTTAGGTTGTGCTTGGGAAGTCTTATTAAAAACTTTTTTATATTCCCATAAAAGCTACCAAAAAAATCAATGTTTGTAGCCCCAGATAGTGTAAGAACATGGCCTTTTCAGGGGGTTGTACATATGGAAAGCAATGTCTACACCTGAAATGAAACCTTACTTCTGATCTCATTTCTTGCAGAATCTGCAGCATTCGAGGAGTCACACTGTGTTCAAGTTCAGAAGTGCTTTACACATGAAATCTACTGGCTCTCTAGCTGATTCTGCCCTGTCACCATCTCAACAGGTAGAGTGCTTTTGTGCCTGAGCCATGCAGCAAGTGTAGCTGTTCCTTGTGCGGTTGTCCTGTGTCAGTGTGTGGCCAAGGGCACATTGAGGTCTTTGGGTTTCTTCTCTGGGGAATGTGTCAAGGAAGCAAGAATGCATGGCAGATCTGTCACAAAAGTACTCTAAAGAAAAGCCTAGTAGTTTTGCTTTTGATTTTTAACATTCCTTTAACTGACTTTAACAGGGATAGGAGAAAGTGTTCTGTCATTTCATCAGAGCTTCTATTCTAAAATAGAACAAAGCCAGACATGTAGGGCATCAGCGGAAGGTCCTCTTCAGTCAAAGCAGTGTTTTGCTTTGGGTCATTTTCCCCTTGAATTCTATTCTTTTTATTGGCTGCAATGATTTGGGAGGAAGTAATCTCCTTGTATTCTCTGAAAGGTAGGAAGATGGTTTGCCACTAAAAAGAAAGGATATTTGGGGCCGGGGAAGACATGGAAAAGTCTTCTTTATAAGGTCGGCATAAAAATGGTTGCACTTCCCTGTAATTCCAGTGCTCATTATTTTTGCTGTAGTTAGAGATTTCTTTTCTTTGGTCTGTTTGTTTGTTTTTTGTTTTTTTTTTTTGTGAGGTGGATAGGTAATTTTGATTTGTGCTTAAAAAAGCAGCTATATATTCCTTTGATGCTAGACCACTGATAAAACTATAATCTTTCCGGAAGTATGTGTCCCCCGGAGGTTTTTATTCTTGCAGCAAAAAGCCATGTTTTGAGTGTAACCTTTTTCTGCCACTTTTGTGTAGTACATAATAATAGCTGTAGACTATGATGATAATGGTTGAAGTTGCATCCTAGTTATATAGTCATTTGGGCTTTAGTAATTGGAGCTCTTCTCATGATTTCAGTGATTAACAATAAATTAATGTAGACTCGTTCTAGTATGTGTAGTATGTGCAGTCACTACCAGCCAAGGAAGATGCTTTCATCTTTGTTGTGGATAAATTTATGTTTGACAATGCAGTGAACACTCATCCAACTGTTTTGAATATAGTTTTAGTTTTCCTGGTCTGCCTTGTTGTAACAGAAATCAGGGTTGTCCTGATGAACTTAGGGGTGGGGGGCAGTAATTAGTATCTTCTAAGGTTGAGAATTTAAGTTTGGCATCTGAAAGAGAAGCTCCTGACAGAAACCTGCATAAAAGATGGAAGATTTAGAAATACAGCTGTCATTTCTACAGTGTCCAAAACAAAAGGGAATTTTTTTGTATGGTTTGCATGTATTTGCTTGTGGCTGGATTTGGATGCTCCTGGGAGTTTAAACCTGTAGTACAGCTTGTGTGTCTCTAGTCTTCTACATCCTTGAAGCAGTAATTTAAGAACCTGTTGGCTTATTCAGTTGAATTTGATAGAAAAATCTCAAAAGTAGTTGAGCTTTATAGGTTTGGTGAATAAAAGGTGGCTGAATAATGGAGGCCTCCAATAGCAGTAATGGTTGCTGTGATTTCCTGTCTTATTGGCCCCAAAGAATTCCTATAGGAGAGAGTGAGCAAGCAGGCTTTGGGTTTGATAATACTAAGTATAGTGTTTTTGTGGTATAGAAGAAGGTGAGAGCTTGCACTTGCAGCAGAAACATTGTGTGAGTCTGAAACTCTTATTATGCTATTTTAATGTTCATGTTACAACAGCAACTGGAAATCATGTGGCTGTAGCAGCTGGAATTTTAATCCTTTTAATTATGACAGATTTTCAAGGCATGTTCTGGCTGATTTGGTCAGCTGACTGTATAGTTATGTACAATAACATCAAGTGATTGCACAAATTCTGAGAGCAGTGGTCACCTCAGTGGAACGGGATGTATTTTTAGGTTTCTCTGCTAGTAACAGTCAAGTGTGTGTACTTAGGCACCCTGAACTGAAGGAACTGAAGCTGGTTGCTGACACTACACTATTAGAAAAGGACAGCTGTTCGTTCCTGCTGTAGTCATTGATCTGACACTGTCTTCTGACCATATTGTGACAAGGAACACAGTGGGATATAAACACTGTAAATATTATTGGTACATGCTTTAATGACAGGTATTTTTCTTTAGGTCAGCAATGACATTCTTTGTTAGCCTTTTCAATTTGCTGTATTAGAGGAAATGAAAGGACTTTGTTACCTCTAGCGAAAATGTTCTTTATCTCCCCTTTACCCAACAGGTTTTTATCCTTACAAGGAAATATTTGGGAAGAGGGTAGTTCTTGTTCTCAGTATAGTACTGATGATATACTGGTTATGGTTCTTTAATGGGAAATTATTAATATGTGAATGCTCTTAATCTCTGAATGAAAGAGGTGCTAAGTTCTGCAGTTTACAAAGTTAGCTTACCAAATAGAGTGAGTCATGGCCATTTGCTGATTAATCAGTGTGCTAATTCTTGAGGTCTTATCCATTTATTTCACCAGTTTGATAGGGGCATTTGTTTTTTTTCCTTTGGAAATAATTGGCAATTTAAGAATGGAATTATATCAGAAACCTTAAGTAGTTCAAGCAGTCTAGGAACTCATGACTGCCCAAAACAGCTGTTGAGTTTGAAGCTCAAGTATTAAAATTAAAAATGCATAAAAGGACATTTAATATATTTAAAGAGACTTTGTAGTAACCTATAAATAAAATGTGACATTCTGACTAAATTGAAGTTTTGCAGCAGGTGCTGAGGAGTTAAGGCTTGTAAGCAGAACGCAGAATTTTAGTGAATGTTCTGCTGAAGGTCTACGGATGTCTGAAGATATTTCAAATTATATATTTAGATAATGAGACAAAGGATTTGAATTTTAAGATAAATGGCAGCTAATATCAGGCTTCTTGGTGACCAGTTTCTTATTTATAGAAACTGAGAGCATAAGTTACTTCAGCTATTTAATTGATTTTGTGCATAACTGTTTCTTGATGAAAACAACCTGAAGCATCTGTTACAGAGCAAATTAGCATCTAGCTATTGATAAGACTTGGGGTTTTAGTGTCAGCTTTGTCTTTCATACACTGTCTGTTGGTGATATTTGATGTTTTCACCAGATTTGGTTTCCTTCTTACTTTGAAATGTCATTTGCTTATATGAAATAATAAAATTTTGAATATTATGTGTGAAAGGAGTTCAGGAACCTGAGAAAAGCCAGTATCATTGTGCAACTCAGGTTTCACAATCTGACTTTTAAAGACCAAGATAGTGTGCTGGGGAGGAGGATGTTTTACCGTCTTAATAGAATGTTCTGTGTAAGCTCATGCTATTTAAAGATAGTATTTAATGATGGTTGACTAACTTAGGCTATGTCTACAGAAATGGTGCAGGCAAACACGAGCTCAGTTTGACTGTGTTCTGAGCTGCTGCATGTGAGCCAGCTTTGGCCTAGAAGCAGTAGAATAGTGCTGGCTTAGCAGCGTGTGCTATTTTTCCAACATAATTGACATATGTCCCCTTTCTGGGTTAAGTGAAGGTGGCTTGTCTGCCTTGCTCAAAATCAGTAAAATTTTGGCCCAAACTGCTGTCATGAGACACACCTTGACATGATTGACAGTGTTGATGTGAAATTGCCACTGAAGTCCAAGTGTCACAATTGATAAGGAATGGGCTGCAGCCAGTCATGAGGGTCTGGAATGGATGTGTGCCTCCACCTGCTCTACGTGCCCGGGTTGTGCCCAGCACGGAGCCACGCGGTGGCAGCGCAAAGGGCAGCCCAGGCCTGCCCTTGCTGCTGTGGAGGAATACACCCGCTCCTGTGGGCATCCTCTGAGTCTTGACAGCACTACCCCCCAGGCTGCTGTCACACTGTACCCAGCTTTTTCACCCCGTGGGTAGAGGGCATTGGCAGCTCATGACACGAGTGCCCTCTTTTCACCTGGGATCCTGTCAAGTGGATAGTGAAGCTGCGTGATAGTGTGAGAGCATCCATAACCCCCACAGTGAGGCAGAGGTCATTTCGGTTACCCTCACAGGTAGGTGTGACCTGTGCAGCTGAGCCCAGTTAGCAACACACTGTCCCATCTTAAGAGAGTCATAGGTACTCCTGCCCCTAATGCACCCACGTGCTGCTCTCCAAGTGGCTCACTTCCGGCCAGCTTGAAGTGAGCAGGCCATTGTTTTATGGGAGCAACAGGACTCTGTTTAGATAGATGAAGCAGGGGCTGGGCTCTGTAAAGGCCCTGGCATTATAAACGAGCAATTGTCTTTTTCAGTGCTATTTCCATTTTGTCTTATGCACTTTAAAATACACACATAACCTGAGAGCTTCCTTTTGATCTCTGCTCACCTGTTGACTTGAGGAGAAGTATTTTGGTTTCAGTAGTGATGGCAATTTCTGAGATTTTCTTTGGCCTAGCAACAGGCTGCGGTATTTGGCAAGAATTACTCAGAGAGGGCTTTGCTGGAAGAACCAAAAATATTTTCAGAGAAGTCAAATAATTTTTTCATTCTTTAGTGAACATGTTTCATCTCTTTGTAGTAGATTCCATCTGACTTAATTTGCAAGTTGAAAACAGGTTGTGTGCCAGAGAGGTTTGCAAGAATGTTGAGTAAGTCAGTCACTGAGTCCAGTGACTGATACTCAAAACTTACTATTACTCAGTATTACTTACTGTAACTCAGTATATAAATGCTAAGGTATGGTGGGGGAAATTCAGCTGTGTTTTGCCTGCTAAGTGTAGCACATATGTTTTTTAGTTAAAAGTGTTCAGGAGAGTGGGTGGCTAAAATATTTAAGTTATCCAAATTATGACGGATGGGGGATGAGCACTGATTGCTACTTAAAGTTGGCATGAATTTCAAAGCATTATAAAAGAATACAAGTGAGTGAAGTGTCACACAGATTTCTATTTAAATGCTTTAAATTATTTAAAGTGGAGTGTCTAAAAGGCACTTTTGTTTCCTTTTACCTTCAGTTTGAAGAGAAGAAATGATACTAAGCAGTTTTGTTTTTATAGTTTAGAGTAATTTTAATTTAAGAAGGTTTAATGCATGAAAACTGAAGTGTTTAGTCTAAAGACAATGTGTGAGAGCACTTATTGGCAGAATAAGGAACCATTTTTATTAATCTTAAATTCCTTGAGCATTTTATTTCTCAAGAAAATGCCTAGAGGGTGAGGAGTAAGGAAAAGATGGAACTGAGCAACATATGTTTGAAACAGTATTTTTGAGATTTTGCTCTGTGCAAGTCATTCTGTGATACCTCTGAACTTCAATCCCTACTGGTATCACTTCCGAGAAGGAGTTTGTAAGAGCATAGGGGAGAGCTTGGTAACTTGTGTGGGCCTGCACTCCAGCTAGAGAGCAGTTCCAGACTTTCTCAAAGTATGATACAAAGACACAAAGTTTACTCTTGTTTTTATCTTTTTTTTTTTCTTTTTTATTTATTTTTCCATGCCACAACAAAGAATTGAATTTTTTGTTGGTATCAATGTGTTATTATAGATTGCACCATGGATGTATATGTATTTTGATTTTTATTGCTGTTTGGCCTTGTTATGTAGAGTTGTTGATGTCCTTACACTTTGAATTGCTGGTATTGTGATCAGGGCGGCCAGAGGATGCATTAAAAAATTACCTTTTGTGGGTTGAACTGGACATATAGATAGGACCATGTTGGCAACTTAAGATTTATGTAAATGGTTTGAGTGAAATAAAAGGACTTATTTAATGTGTAGTGTAATTATGTAGTATAATTGCTATCCTTGTACAACAACAACTGTAGAAAATGGAGGGGCTAAAGGCTATAGATGAAGAAAAAGAGTGAAGAGCTGTTGTAAAGGCCTGCAGTCTGTCAGAAGCACACAGTGGGGAGAGAATGGCACATGACAGGGAATTGAGATACTCACTGAAGGCTGCAGATTGCCTTAAGCAGAACTGCAAGAAGAGGGTGCCAGCAGCTTAGGTGGTAGCAGGTAGCCTGGGAAACAGGTTGCCTCTGTTTAATTTAGAGAATTGGACGGACATGAGGATGAATCTGGATTCCTTCATTTTGTCTCTGTACTCTGTGCAATTGTATCATTTATGATTTTAGGTAGTAGACTATATAGTCAAAGGTAATGCTTTGTTTTTCATGGAATGATCTATTTGCAGTGGGCAGGGAAAAAGGGCTATTCCAGAGTGAAGGATTATACAACATTTTTACTTAAGTTGCATGTATTAGACCTGGTAAATAAACGTGTAGACTGTGTTCTGAACTCTGATACAAATGTGTGTTTTTAATTTTCAGATGAACTTTTAAGCACCATTTCTTTGAAATAAGGTGTTACATACTTGTTTTCTTAGAATGTCAACTGACCAAGGATGCAAAACTGCAAATAGTAGCTAGTAAATATTAACAATATTGAGTTAATATTCATTCTATGCTGTTGTCTCCTTTCTCTTTGCTCAGAATTGGATTTACAATCATGGAGGAACATCAGCAACACTTACACTGTGTGAACTGTGTCAGCCGTCGTTGTATGACCAGACCAGAGCCGGGCATTTCCTGTGATTTGATTGGCTGCCCCTTGGTTTGTGGAGCAGTTTTTCACTCATGTAAAGCTGAGGAACATCGCATGCTATGTCCACTTGAAAGAGTGCCTTGTTTGAATAGTGGCTTTGGATGTCCCTTCATAGTAGCCCGAAATAAAATTGCTGATCATCTAGAAGTTTGTCCTGCAAGTGTGGTATGTTGTACCATGGAGTGGAATAGATGGCCAGTCAGTTATGCTGACCGAAAATCTTATGAAAACCTGAGTAAAGATGTTGATGAAGTGGAGCAGCTAGATATGGCTTTAGCTCTTCAAGACCAGCGCATGTTATTAGAATCACTTAAAGTAGCAACTATGATGTCAAAAGCAGGTGATCAAATACCAGAATCTAGAGAGCAAACATCTGTCAAATCAAGTGCCCCTGATACAGTGCATACCAATGGCTTGATGCCTGTAGATGAAGAGTCCTATGGTGCACTTTATCAAGCTACTGTAGAAACAACGAGGAGTTTAGCTGCTGCTTTGGATATCCTGAACACTGCTACAAGGGACATTGGTATGTTAAGTTCAAACCTCTGCATTTCACCACATGAAATGAAAGAAGATCCCAGGATTAAAGAACAAGCTTCTAGTGGCATTATTCAGGATAAAAAGTCTGACTCTGAAAATCCAGATGAAGATAATGTCGGAGCAGTTGGGGGAATTAACTTTGATAGCCTGAGTCAAAATTCACAAATGGAGCAAAATGGTTCTAGTGGTATTTGTTGTGATGTAGTGCAAAACCATGACTTAAATCTAAACCTCAGTAACTCCTCACTTTTGTGTAATGGCTTTCATGTAGACAATGAATGTTCAAAGGTGTTGGACCACAGTGAAGATCTTGGTGTATCTAATTCAAAACCGTCCAGTGTAGCAAATGGTGAATGTACTGCATCTCATGATGATGAAGCATTACAGTCATGCAGCTCCTTCCCTGTAACAGCACAAGTTGAAGTAATATCAGCTGATCACTTAGTTAATGGCAATGTTAATCATGTACTACTTCCCCATAATGCTCATGAAGAAGAAATGTTAGAGAGACAAGTGGAGCAAGAAAGATTGAGAAACATAGATGCTTTTTTACGGCATCAATCGTACAGATTCCTTGTTAACCACTATTGGTCAACACCAAAAGAAGACAAAGCTGTTGATACATCAGATTTGGAGATAACAGAAGATCCTATGGGTCTTCAGGGAATTGATCTAATCACTGCAGCTCTGTTGTTTTGCCTAGGAGACTCTCCTGGAGGCAGGGGGATATCAGAAAGTCGCGCTGTCGATGTGTATCACGTTGACTTTGGGACCCAAACATTTTCTCTCCCATCTGCTATATTGGCCACAAATACAATGGTGGGGGAAATAGCTTCAGCTTCTGCATGTGATCATGCCAACCCACAGCTCTCAAATCCGAGTCCATTCCAGACTCTTGGATTGGATTTGGTATTGGAATATGTGGCTAGATACCAAACAAAACAGCGTTCAATGTTTACATTTGTTTGTGGACAGTTGTTTAGAAGGAATGAATTTTCATCGCATTTTAAGAATGTGCATGGAGACATTCATGCTGGCCTTAATGGCTGGATGGAGCAGAGGTGTCCTTTGGCATATTATGGGTGTACGTATTCTCAACGAAGGTTTTGCCCTTCAACACAAGGGGCAAAAATTATTCATGACCGCCACTTAAGGTCATTTGGAGTTCAGCCTTGTATATCCACAGTATTAGTAGAACCAGCAAAAAGCTGCTTAATTGGACTACACAATGATCATCTGAGTAGTCTACCTTTTGAGGTGCTGCAGCACATTGCTAGCTTTCTAGATGGCTTTAGTTTGTGTCAGCTTTCAAGAGTGTCACGTTTAATGAGAGATGTATGTGGAAGCTTGCTTCAAGCACGTGGAATGGTGATACTGCTTTGGGAGAAGAGAAAGTACCCAGAAGGAAGTTCGTGGCAGGTAAAAGAGAAGGTAAGTTTGGGGTTTTTTTTATCTTGAAGGTGAAAGGGAAAGTATTACATTGGTCCTGTTTCTGCTTTTTCTCTTAATATTATATCTGTTACCACTGGATTTTGGTATAATAACCCTTCAAGAAAGAGATTGTTGTATAGAAAAAGTGAAAATTGCTGCAGGTTGTCTCAGTCTTTTCCATACTTGGAGAAGTAGAAGTAGAGTCTGTCCAGTTTTTGCTAAAATTGTAAATTTACTTCTGTTTTTTCCAATATTTTAAAATGTTAAAAGATTACTTCATGATTTGCTTTAAGATCAATATTCCATAGAAGTGGGAAAGCTGCCTGCAAAGTTTGCTTTTCTTGTCTGTGTAGTGTTTACAGCAATTTTTTTTTTTCAAACCTGTTGATATCCTATCTATTGCCTTGGTACTGAGTGCCTTAAATACTGAAATAATTTAAAACCTTTGGATGACCTTTGTGTAATACAGTTTTTACCATTTTCCCCACCCAAAATTGCAGAGTATTTGCAACACTCATTTGGAATTGCAGAAGTTGATAAGAAATAAATTGTTGTGGTTGGTCTTACAATACCTTGTCATTTAATTTCTGATTGTATCTATTTTGTAGACACAAAAAACACTGCCTGTGTTTCTTCCCAGTGTTCAGAGAGTTTCTTGGAGCCTGAATCAGCCTGGGACTGAGAATGCTAAATTCTGTATGGTGTATTTTTGTCATGTTGATTTTTAGTGTGATTTATAGACAACATTACCTGAAAGTTTTATAGTACAAGGATGTAATTTCTTGCTCTGACTTCAGGTACCTCAAAACATTGTGAACCTAAGTGCAGCTTATTTTCTAGGTTTGGCGCTTCAGTACAGCATTCTGTACTGTAAATGAGTGGAAGTTTGCTGACATCGTGAGCATGGCTGACCACTTGAAGAAGTGTAGCTACAATGCTGTGGAGAGAAGAGAGGAGGCTGTTCCGCTGCCATGTATGTGTGTGACGCGAGAGCTCACGAAGGAGGGACGTTCACTGCGCTCTGTTTTGAAACCAGTACTTTAAGTATTGCAGCCACTCCAATTGCACATACACTCAAGCACCTGATATAACCTCGGTAATATTATGAGACACTTTATTAATGTACTAAAGATACTTTCTAGCTAAATCTACTCTGTCACTGTGTATATAAGGTTTGAAGTGACATTTATTTTTTATAGTACTGTTTAGCTGGAAAGTAATGAAAGTTGCCTTAATGTTTGAAAAATTCGGAACTTGCTGGACAGGGTAGTTTTATCTAACTTATATAATTTAAGAACAAAATCCTAAGGTGTGTTTTCTGATTCACTGGTGCCCATGTTGCTGTTGACTGATAACATTTCAAAAATGGTCTCTAAATGGTATCTGCATTTGGATAGGAAACACTGAATTGTAGTGAGAGAAAAGTCCTATCCAAATTCTGTACCTTCTGTATCTGGTCTATTTTTTTTTTTTTTTTTTTAACAGATTATAATCCAAATATTTGAAAGATAAGGATGAATTCAAAACTTTATAATAGATGTCTCAAACACAGCTTTTAAGCACATCTTTTCTCATGAAATCAGTGTTCTACTGCTCTTCCTAGTTAACAAGTGATCTAGGATCAGCTTTTTTAAAATAAAGGTTTTTTAGGAATGATCTAAGTGAACTCAGATTTACAGCAGCTTAATTTTTAGTACAACTTTGTTTTGACATGTCAACAATTGCTATTTTTCTTCTGAACTCTGGGAGCAAAACTTTTAGAGCTAAAACCATGGAATACTAGTTTTTACTCTCGCACCTACAATGATATCAATGTCAAATGTTCAGAAAATTTTTCCTTGTCCTGCAGTTGGCTGAGGGTTAAATTGCTTGAGAAGTTAGAAATTCAATGTGATGAACAGTTATGAATTTACAACGCAGCTAATGAAAGGGCTTTACTTGTTCTATGGTATTGTGAGATGTATTGTCTCCTTTTCTGTTAATTCGTCTCTAAAAATGCTGCTTTTTTAAGGAGCATTTTAAATTACTGGTATGTATAGCAAATGTATCATCTTCATAAGATGAGACATGATTTGTTAATTGCATAAGGCATATCAGAAATCTTATGTTAAACCACATTTGTTAAACCAATAACTTCAATTTGCTTCCAGTCTTCCATAAAAAAAGATCCTACAAAGCATTTGTGAACAGAGAATACATGCTATGAAAAATGGCCTGGTATAGCAAAACTGTAATAACTTGAACTGACTTTCCAACTTGTTTGTATTCCTGTCGGTGTCTCTAGCCTGTTGCACTTAGCAACTGTGCCACAAAGCTAAAACAGAAACAGACCAGAGCTTGGAACAAGTAAATACAGTACGTATTTCCATTATAGGGAAAAAAAAAGAGATTAGTAAGGAGGAGATGTTTACAAAAATGGCTAAATTTATTACTTGTAATTTCTGTACCGGACACTTGTTTATGGCTAGTCTGGCTGCACTTCACAACTTTGGTATCTGTGCATTTCCCATTCTGGATTCAGTCCAGCTAAACATTCACTGCCTTTTTGCTATTCAGAGTGCTACAGGTGCCCAGAAAAAAAAAATCTAGTTCTTCAGTGCCATGAGTTGAAATTATAAGAGCTCAAATAGAAGCTTTGCCTGGATCTTCAAACTGTGTGTTCTCGTTCCACAACTTCTCTTCTTTCTTGTTTGAAGAGAAGAAAGGAGTAAACCTTCTACAGAAGTTAGCAACATTTGCAGTAATTCTTAGCTGTTACCACAGTTATCTGGAAGGGAGAATCTAGATTCAAGTACAGATCTGACTATACCAACTGGGTTTTAGGTAGGAATCTTACACCCGCAGCCCAGTTCTTTGAATGCACTGAAGTGCTCATTACCCACAAATTCTTCGGTACAAGGCAGGAGAGAGACTTTCAGTTCTTGTCTTTTAGCTCTAATGGCTCCTTGCTGCTGCTCTCCAATGTTTAAAAGTACTTGTGTGACTGGAAGGATCCTGAATGTTGAGGAGATAATGCTTGCATTTATGGCTAAATCTACTTTAAAACATCCTGTCTTGGGTTACTGGTATTTTTTAGTGAGCAGTGTGGTGGTTTTGGTACTCTACATTCTTTGTAACTCCCCAGAACCCTGATGAGTACAGTAGGCAGGCACGTGTCTTGGTGCTTACGGAAAAGAGGATGTTCAGTTAGAGGAACGGGTGTTAGAACTTTGCTTGTAGCACAGTGCAGAACTGCATCTAAAGTATCATCAATTGTCGATCTATTAAAATGAACTTTTTAAGACTCTTCTTAAAAAATAACACTATTTCTCAATACATGCACTTTTATTTTCAAATGTAGATACAGGCTTTTTTGTTAAATTAGTTTATTTTTTATGAGAATCCAGAGCTATTAAAATATCAATGTTGTAAACAACATCTCTGCCTTGTAAACTGCTCCAAATGCAGGAATACAGTATACTTAGGATAAAACTTTTTTTTTTACACTGCTATGCAGTTTGTAAAACATCTGTGGTGTATAGTCAGTCTATCAAAATGTGACTTGTTCAGATTTGCCCTTGAATTTTAAAAATGTCCTATCCCTTTCCTGGTACATGTTCCATACAGCATATATAGACAGCTGTTGCAGTCTTTCTTTTACTTGATACCACATTGCTTTGTTTAAAATATTATGTTTTCAATCATTATGCAATATTTTTTTCAATGTCTGTTGAAATTCTAATAAAACTTTTGGAGTTTCTCTTTTAGTATGACTGTATTTTCTTTAAAGAAAATATCCCCTGCCTTCTGGTGTTCAAGCATGGTGCTCAGTGTCTGCTTATAGGATTCCAGTAAGTACTCAAAAAATAAAGTTACATACAGGAAACTATCTACAAACATTCAAACATTGGATAATTTGGAAGTGATTAATATTTATACACATTCATTTCAGTATGAAGATTGGTCAGTCATTTTTAGATTATCTACCCATTTCTATTGCTTTGGTCTATTATGCAGCATAGACTCCCTTCCACAATTAAAGATTTGAGTACATAACATTGAAGACATATATTGTAGCTTGTAGGTTTGTTCTCACTGATTTTTCTGAATAATAAATTGGAAAGATTATCTGATCAATATGATATGCTGCTGGTTTGCAAAGAACATTTTCAATGTTGTTTCGTGAGTAAAGTTTTCTGTAGAAAGTTGTTGGTTAGAATAGTACAGAAACAAAAATGTAGGGTGTTTAGATAATGGTTGTGTTTCAGCTTGCTTATGGAATGGCAAAACATAAAACATCATTAAAATAGAAGACTGCTCAGAAATTGACATTTTTCCCTGGCATTTGCTAATACTGGCATGCTAATAGTCTTTACAAATAAAAATGGTACCCATACTACACTAAGTTCAGCCTTAAAAACTTGTGACTATTTCACTTTTTAGACAGACCACATTTTGGTTTTCTCCCTCCATAACTGGATTAGATATTCTGCTGTGTAAGGAAATATTTTTCTTTCACTTTACCTTCCTTGATGCTTAAAGTATTCTAGAGGATTTGCCTGTACGGTTTAGGTTGTTTTTTTGAGATTACTAGTGCTGAAACTATCTTCCTGACTCTTCTGCATGTAATTTTCTAAAATGAGATGTACGTTCAGTGGAGAGTTCAATACCTGCTGTAATATCAGATTTAAATTCCTTTAGTCAGAATATCTGTTCAGGCAGCTTTGATCATCTTCAGATGAGCAGAAGGTAGCAGTTGTTTACAGCACTGAGGAAAAAAGTAGTACTCAGATAGGATTTATAAAAAGTTATGGCATGTAAAGCAGAGTTTGAAGAATGGGAGTCTCATACTGTGACCTTTTGGCATGTGAATATTGAAGCAGTAATCTAAACTGGAGAGAGAAACTGAATGAAGAGATAGAATAACTCAGGCATCAAGTCCCAGCATATAGAGACTTTTCTTAGACACTGTGTGAGAATACTGGGAGTTTGACTTGTGCATGCTGCAGCTGTGTTTCAGTGGCGATTTATCAGTTTTTCCATAATAGGAGAACAACTCCTGCTGCTACTTGTGCTTTAATGGGCTTTAGTTGTAAACTGTCTCCAAGCACTGCTTGCATTCTTGAATCAAATATTAGTTGCATGCAGTCCTCTCTACTGAATGCAAGGTATGTATTTGATGTAGATTCTACATGACGGTGGTATCAGAGGCAGTATTTGGTAAGAATAATAGAAAAATAAGGTTCTTCAAGAGGATTCATCTGCTTGGTTTTTATCAGTATTTGCCAGAAAAAGAGACGAAAAATGTGTTAGGGAATGCAAGGAGCAAGACTGATAGCATTCAGTGTAGCTCACTAATAACTTAGTAGTCAAGAAAACATTATTAATCATCATTAGATGCAGTATGATGAGAGAAGTCCACACCTCTGCCATTTTGACAAGCTAAATTCTGTGACACATGTAGTAGTAGGTATACTTTACAGCGTCAGGTAGTAAAAAAAAAAATGTATACAGAATAAATATATATGATTTTAACTGCAAAATATAAGAAAGCTAGAATTTCATTGGGTATGAATTCACATAGGGCTAGATTTGTACAATGAATCAGGAAAATGTAATTTCTGCCTTAAGGATGTTTCAGTGTTCTGGTGCTTAGTTTCGTCTTAGACTCAGCTGACATTTTTATATTTAACTAAATCATAAAATGAATGAGCTGCAGGCAAACAGTAGTAGGAAAAGATGAAATGACCTTACAAGATTGTTTCAGTTTCATAGTATCATAATGTAGTATTGAACTGAGAATTTTAAGAGACATTAACAAACGAAACAGAAGAAATAGATTGATACATGCTTTTCATTTGACATTTTCCGTTTTTTCCCCCTAACGGATGTTTTCAAGTATGTAACAGTAGAGCTACCTTCAAGTTTATTGCGATTTAAATGGAGGCAATTCTGCTAGTAAAATGAAAGTTGGGTTGCATTAGTATTCATAGCACAGGGGTAGGCTGCAGGACAAAACTAATCTGATTATGTGACTGGTTAGCAAATGAACAATCAACGACCTGGTGTGACCCTATGTTGGACTTTGTTCAGAAGTGTTAATGTTTGATTGTTATGTGTTGTGTAATCTTCTGAATATTGTATTCTCTTTAGTATTGTAATTATATAGTTGTGTTCCACATGTGATTCCGGAGGCCTTTGCAGCAAACAGGAAATAATGTGCTGCTTAAAGAGATTTGAACCTTGGTTAAGGTAAAATATCAGTGCTATGAACTGTGACAGCTGTTGATGAGCATCAGCTGTTCCAAGTTTCACGTCATTGTGTATTTGAAGAGGAAGGGATGACTGGATGCCTTGTTGCCTAAGCAAGGTGGCTATACTTACAAACAAGAAGATTTTTATATGATATGGCACTGGGCATGTGTTTTTTAATATGCAGATGGGTAGGATGTACTTGAATTAACAATGTAGTAAGACTACTGAGTAGATGGGATTGCATGCAACAAAAATTGCTTCCATACTTTGTGATAAAACAAAATCTGTTTTGGGTTCTGTCCAAGTGACCTGCATCTTTGGCATCAGTTAAATGGAATTACAACTGGTAATCATATTTTTCAGCTGATGCCATTTTGGATACACACAGAAGCCTTTATATTAAAGGTTAGAACCAAACCAACCAAGAAAAAAAACCCACCCCAACAACTGGAAAAATTCTCAGCAATGTATTTTCAGTGTATAAACAGCATTGATTAATGTTTGTTAGGAGAGCCTGGGAAGTAAATAGAACACTCAGTTTCTATATTTTGTTCAAATGAAATCTCCTGAATGTAGACAAGGAAGTGCATCTTTTTAATGAAAAACAAAGCCAAAACAAAACACATTTACAAAAGCTGTATGATTGGCAATATAACTTTTCTACTGCCCTTCTAATCTTCAAGTAAAACTTAAATGATACCAGCTTTGCTAATTTTACCATCCAGATTTTTGTATTCTCTTTGACTAGTTGAAGTATGTAAATAGCTGGGGAAAAAAGAAATCTCTAGGCTTTTATAGGTGTTTATTGGGCTGAGACAGTTTAAAGTACAATATTGTACCCCTGATCTTTGTCATGATTGTAGGGGGTCTTTGCCAAGATGGTGGTTATTGTGTACATCAGATGCAATGAGATCATCTTTTCAACCCTATATTGAAGATCAAGGGGAAGCATGGTTCTTGTATGATCCTCAATACCATCTTGAAGCTCTTGTTTTCTGTATTTTGTATTGAATTGTACAAAAATGTATTTTTGTATTGAATCTACAGGAGGTTCACCTCATGTCACTGTTTTATGTTTTGCACTTCATGTTTTATTTCAAGTGTTGTCCAGGTTTCATAGGAGAAATAGCTTTTATACTTAGCAGGGAAGTTAACACGAAAAAATCCGGAACACTTAAAACTCTTATGTGTAAGTAATTTGGAACGTGTGCCAGGTTAGGCATCACAAACTAAATTAACAAAGGTCTTCCTCTTGAGGGTATAAAGCATGAGCAGGACTCTGCTGGGTTTAGGATTGGCAAGGATTTGGTAGCAGGGGGCTAGGAAGGAGGAAGCTCTGTGAGAAAAGACCGAACATGCTGGTCACAATTGGGTCTAGATGGTTCTGCAGTGGCCCCACTGCTAGCCAATGCCATCAGTGAAGCTGGTGATGCCTCTGTGAAAACATTTAATAGAATGTGAAAAACACCAAGTAGCAGCTGTGAGAGAAGAGTGACAAAAATGTGAGAGAAACAGCCCTGCTGTTCACAAAGGGTCAGGGGGAGGAGGTCCCTGATGTGGGAACAGAGATTCCTTTGCAACCTGTGGAGAAGACCCTGGTAACTTGGGTCATTCCTCTAGCCCATGGAGGACTGCAGAGGAGCAGCTATCAGCTCTGCAGGCAGTGAAGGACTCCATGTGGGGTGCAGGTGGACCTACCTTGAGGGAAGCTGTGGTCTGTGGAAAGCCCCCACAGGAGCAGGCTTCTGGCAGGAGATTCTGCCCATGGAAGGGAGTCCATGCAGGAGCAGGTTTTGTGGCTACTACATTTCTACTACATTAACTAGTCCCAGAATAACACACAGAAACCTGTATGAATTAGTTACCTTCTGCAGAGGTGTGGTAAATAAGGTTGGTCAGAACATCCAAAGATGAAATAAAATGTAAGTAAGAAATCATTGAAATAGGTGGAGAATATGGAATCATTTATGTTTTTGACGGTTAAGATAAATTGTATGTTGTCTTTAATTTTGCTCTGACCACGGGTATGCTCTCAGCAAAAGTGGGTTTAAAAACTACTGCTCTAAAGATAGGGCACAGCCTGCCTTTGGAATATTCTATTTGAACTTAAAGCCACTCTTGGTTGACAGAAATTGAGCAACTTACTGTTAACTATGGTACTTAGTGAGAACAACACACAAAGTGAATGAGTATTCCCTGGCAGCTGTGGTGACCTAGCAGAGCTCAGGGAAAAGTTAACAAGTGGCCAACTGATGCATGCTATGCAACTTCAGATCTTGAGCAAAGTACCTTATGGTTGCATGAAGATCGTATGAGCATGTTTTTCTTCCATATTTTGACCAGGTTAGAGTGACTACTTGTACCCATAGAGGTAAACTTTTAGAGTTGTGCTCAAGCTGAAACTATCATGAGGATCATTATCTGGGGACTTGCCCATGGTAAGGGTAACCGGCCCCCAGACACATGTGACCCCACAGCTTGTAATTGCAATTGTTCTCATGAACTTAACCATAATGCAACTTGTGTAAGGAAAAAAGAAAAATCACTATTTATTGCTATATGGATCATATAGATGTAGTCACATTTAAGTGAAGTGAGATGCTAAAGCTATATGACTACAGTAATTCTTTGAAATCCATGTAGAGTTAATTTTATGCTTAGTTAAATCAACGTATCAAATGAGTTGGTTTCTATCTCCTTGAATTCATGCAGGTAGTAATGTTTGAACAAAGATGTGCTACAGCAAAGCAAATATTAATAAATACAGAATAATAAATGTAAAATCACTCATTCTCTAGTGGTATGGACATAAACCTTAACAGAACTTAGGAAAGACTACCAGTAACTTGTGAAAAGTGATACCAGATGGATTTACTATGTAAATAACAACTTTTCACAGGTTTTTGAGTGTTTTTGGTCTCAGTAGAACAATCTGAAGTTTGTTAGCTTATATGTTATACATATTCATGGCATAGATGTTTGTACATATTCATGTTCTGTCATATATCAACACTTACTAAATTTACATAAAGAGGTGTTTGTGGGGAAATGAGGGGATTCATTTGACTTCCATGCAATTTTCAGGCTGTTCTAATCCAGGTCACATGGGTTGCTGCTTCTAATACGTCTCAGTTCTAAACCAAAGTACTAACTCTCCAGGTCTGAAATAAGCCATTCTAGGTAATAATGTGCCATTCATCCATCACTCTAGTCCACTGCCATGAAACAATTGAGTAGCTTTCCCTTTTATAGGTCTCTAGTCAATGACATGTCACTAAAGAAAAAGCTGTTATATTTGCAAGCATTTCTGAATGGCAGAGAATTGCAATTTTCAAAAAAAAACCCCAAATCAGTAGCTAAAGTTTAATAGTCCCCTTTACATTGAGCTGATTGATTGTGAGCTTTCATGAAATCCACAGAGCTTTGCAGAAAACATGGCTGAGGGTAGCAGTAGAAAAAGAATCGGTCTCTCTTGGTGTCTGTGTAGTTCAGAGAGAGAACAGCTTCTTTGCAATATTACCTTTTTTCCTAATTTCTATTATTTTCTTGGCATTGTTCCAAAAATAATAATATCTCACTGGCTGTTCCCACTGAGCCTTTTAATCTGCAGTCATATTGGCATAAATTATATGTAAAAGGCCATTTTGCATAGCTTTATAAACAGCAATTTTATTTTCATAAAATAAAAAGTTAAAACTTGCACCTATGTTAAATACCCATGGCTTAAAATAGATGGTCTGAAAGCACAGAAAATGAAATCATGTATTTCCAGAGGTACATAATTCTTTATGTGGTGATAAAATCAAAGGAGGATATGGATTTATCTGTTACCTCCCATAAAATCTTAGCTTTCAACTTCCAAAAAATAATGGTTTTGCTAAAGTCACTTTGAATCTTTCTACTAGCAAATGAAGGCACTGACAGTGCTTTTTATCTCATGCTTTTTAAATATGAAGAAAGAAAAACCTACCTTCTGCGGTTTAGTTTTTAACAATGTTAGAGAACCTCATTTGAGTAAGGTTGGTTTAACTTTCCCTACAAAGACATGGAGACCAGAATGATATGAATACTGGTTTGTCTCTCTCCGTAAAAATATTAAAAGGAAAAGCATTAAAAGGTAGATATAATTGAGTTGTTACAGCACAATATGCCACCTTGGCTCAGTTTTTGGAGGCAAATAATGATGGGCTCAGCTCTTGCAGTGTTAGATCTAAAAAAGTCTAAGTCTTATGCTTGTTTGGCATAAGATCTTTCTGGAATCAAATACCGATGTTGCTGTGCTGCAGATGGTTGTTTTATACAGATGTGGATAGGTCTGTGATTGCCACATCTTCTGCAGTGCTTGGCTTTAACCATGCTGTAGCATGGATTGTTCCACTGGTCACACGTGGAAACAGGCTTGGTTTTTTTTTATTGACGCTAATAACTTGCCAGACTCTCTACTTCCAGCCCACAGGAGGATGGTTGATAGAGACAAACAAGTATCTGCAGTGACTAAGGGAGCATGGAGATCAACATGCAAATATTAAATGTGCTTTTTGTGTGCATAATCACTCTTTAGAAATAGAGTTGAAGGAAACCCTGTCAATTATTTTAGCTTATTATTTTATATTGATAGAATTTATGTAGTTTGAAAGCAATGTGTGTACAGCTGAAAGCGAGGTAATTCAGAAAGCAAAGGTGATAAGACAAGTGCTCTGTTGTACTTGGAACCCAGAGTCAATACCTCAAGTAATAAACTCTTGTTCCTGGTGAGGAGGAACTGTGCAATAACACAACAGTTACATTCATTAGGCCAGGAGTGATACTCTCAGAATTTCTGATTATGGAAGCAACAGATTGAGTTATCACACCACAGTCTTTGCAAAATGCTGAAGGATAGTTTATTTTATGTGTCACTTAATGCAGTTCAGGGTAGTGAGCACTAACAATATCAGTATCATTGATCACTAAGGTAAAAAAGGTTATTTTATTTGCATATTCATACTTAGAGTCAAAATGAAAATGCAGAGTTGAATTGTTGCTTTCATTTAGAATGTGGCTGCTTCCAAAGGAAATCTAATAGTGGCACATCAAGTGCTTCACTGTGCTGCCCCTGTCAATCCAGACTGCCAGTCTAACAGCTTTATCCTCTTTGCCTTTTCTTTCTTAGAAACATTTTATCCACTGGGATAGCTGTATTTGGTAAAAAATTAAAATTACTCATAAACGTGTGCAGTGTAAAAAACCTGTTCTTTAAGTTCTTGGGAACTTGGAACATGATATTCTAGTACATGCTACAAAGAATTGTTAGTTGGCTGACAGGAGCTCAAAACTGCTTGAAGTTTGCATGGAACTAGTTCCAACAATTCCTGTATCAATATATTTTTAAAAACTCCATTTTATTGTTCTATGGGCAGGAACCTAAAAAGCGAGAGATCAGATCAGGATTTATTCTACAAGTTTCACAGACAAGGGTTTTGCTATCAAGCAAAAACTAATTCTGATAAGAAAATAATTCCACTTACCTGGAATTTGAAGTCATGAGGGTAATACTTGAGAATTATGCAAATTTGGCCAAATTAATGCCTGTTATTAATATATGAATTTGTTAACTTTTCTATTTAGATTTATCTCAGAACAGGAAAGGTATTCGGCAACAATATTTTATATAGCACTAAGCCTTAAAGATCTTGGCTTGAGAATTTGTGCTTATGGAAGAGTGCAGATTACTTAATGTAAAGAAGTAAACCAAGAAGGAATCTCTAAGAATTAGATCACAGTGCTATTTTTCAGCAGACTTAAAACTACTTTAGAGGGAGCAGATGTAAAAAGTTTCAGACAGCTTGTATAATTATAGTTTCATTCAGTAAGGAATAAAAAGTAAACAGTGAGAAAGATTCATTTGAAACTTCAAGTGTTCTCATAGCTGTTCAAGACAATGTATGTGTAATTCAAGGGTAGCTCTACATGGAGAATATTTGAAGTGTGTGCTGTACTTAGAGGCTGTTGTAATATTGTTCATTAACATGACTTGAAATGGTTTTGGGCTGATCTTCAAAATCCATTATTCCTTCAAAACAGATGAAGAAAAAACCAAGTGGTCGACTGCTGACTTAGGGGCCAGGAACAGCTCCTGAGTAGCCAGCTGTGGTTTCTGTGGCATTACCTTGAGGAATGGCTGTGCTAATGGGGAGGCATCTGTGTGAGAACTTGAGCTCAAGTGGAAACAGGTTACTATGGTACACAACAACATACACACACCAAATTAAGTAGCAGGAGTCCCCTGTCTATGATCTAGTCTGCAAAGTATGTCATACACATCTGGTTCTTGGCTGCAAGCTGTTGCCATGGCCTGTGGAAGGTTGCCAAGTTGCAGGCTGTTTACACTCTCATTCTAGACTGCAATTCCTATTTCCAAGGGTTTCTTTATATCTGGATGAAAGTAGTGTTTGTTTCTTAGCAAGGATTATTTGTGTGCCAGGTACATGAATTTAGGGAAGCTTGCCAAATCAGCCAAAATAAAGTTTCTTTAAAATAAAAGAGATGTGCGTTGGAAAATTTGGTAAATACATGAAACCAAGAATATAAGCAGCAGCAATGTGTTGTATTGATACAGTGATACAGCAACAGATTCATATATGGAAAGAAGATAAGAGAGTAGATACTCTGTATGCTGTTATATACTTGAGCATTAAATCTCTGTTTTATTAGATTTGGCTGGTGATATAACCTCTTCTTATTTTTCATATGTGGTGGGACTACTGGGTAGGGAGCAAGGTGGTTTCTGAATTACATTTTTTTTTATTTCTGCTGCCACTTTTCCTAGACCTTAAAAATAATGTGTTGCTCTAAAGGTAACTTCTGGATTTATTTTTTGATCCAACTGCAGTCAGTCACCAGTAAGTTTGATTTCTTGCACTATGAGGAGCATAAAATAACCACTGAGAATTGTATTCTTAAATGAATAATTGTTTCTACATTTCATTTTTTTCTGTTCCCTTTTCTGATATAGGGCCATGGCTTGAAGGATAATATCCTTCAGTTTGTGCCTAATTTTTTAAAAAACAGTAAAGGTTTTTCTTTACTGTTCCAAGCAGCTTTTGTTCCAAGTCCATTTAATCATTATACGATAAAACAGTTCTAAGTTACCTAAAATCTAGTCAGACTTTTCAGCAAGACTACAATTTTTTTCTAGGCTGTGTATTAAATTCCAGTCAGCTTTGGAGCTAGAAACCTATTGCTTAAGCACATATTGAGGAGAAAGTTTTCTTGTCAAACTTCCTTTCCCATGGTTGCTTCTCTGACCTTTTACTCAATATCTAATGCTGTGTGTGACTTCCTGAAATTTTGTTGGTCATGCATAAAACAATTGCAATTAAAAAGTTTGCATAATGAAAAGTAAACAATTAAATTTTTCTTAAAATGGTCCCAGGAGTATAATACACAGGAACTTTCTATCAATCAGTAATTTGCTGGGGATCCCAAGAACACTGCAACCCTGCACAGGTACAGAGGGTGCATTAGACTGGAGCACAGTTATTAGGATCTGTGAGCATCTGCTTTTGAAAGTGGAAGTATTATTTAAGCGTCCACAGAGAAAAGGCAGGCACATTGTTCTACTTAAAAATTAATCTGTCATATTTCATGTAAGTTTTGGGTCAGACTGCATTCTCCTAACTAATGAAATGAAGTTTTGCTATTCCATACAGTCAAGTATTTGTTTTTACACCGTCTTGTTTCTAAACAGCCAAAACACTTCTTTTTTCCCTGATGTAGATGTTTTAATTAGAAGCTTGATAAAACATTGGTGGTAAAAGGCTGGTTTCAGAAATGAAGCTTATAATAAGTTGATATTTATGATGAGTATTATAATGAGTAATGATTTACTGCTACATACTGTTTTTCACTCCAGAAGCTCAAGGTGCTTTGATCTCCAAGTAAGCACTTGGCCTTTCTCATCCCTTTGTGTGCGGCAGAAGAGCCAGGTTCCTGCTGGGGCTACCAGAACTCTGGGTTTGCTTGGGACATAGCATCCCAGTGCAAATGCACCACAGATGGCCTGGAGCATCCCTCCAAAAACTGTGTGGCTCACTCTGAGCAGGAAAGGAGCCATGTGCTGGACTAGTCTGCGATATTGGTTGATTTCTGGGTATTGATAAGGCTGATAGGACATCCTGAAAGGGCCCTGTGCTGAAATATGTTGGGACTTTTTCCAGCTCCCAAGGTGTACGAGGCTGGGCAGGATGCAGAGATGGCTTTATTGGATGTTGAAAAAAGAAACCTACCAGATGAGTTATTCCTGTATGTATTTCTGTAATGTTTACTGTAATGTTATTGCATATTTATACTGCCTAGTTACTTCTAAAAATAACATACTTTTTTTAAAACATGCTGCATAAACCCCCATGCAGAAAGTGGAAACCATCTCCTGTAGTGTCCTACCTATTGTTGCAGTATAATTTTCCAGCACAATTCCTAAAATGGTCAGTCCTGACAGAACTTGTGGAGCTTAGTCTGCACAAAAGGCTACTCCTAGCAATAAGCAGCTAAAATGGTTCATGCAGTTATCACTGCTCTCACATAGCTCAACTTAAAACTAAAAATTATGAATAGCAGTGCTTATCTGGTAACAAGTTCTTTAATTCTCAGTCTTCTTTCAGTCTTCAGACTATAAAAGTATTTCTTAGCTGCTGTATTGTCAAATTAGAACTAATGGTGAGAGCATTAGTTCATAGTTCTATCATAATTGTTATGAGAGGGACAGTTAGAATTCAATTAGAAGGTCTGGGTCCATAGATTGATTACTTTAGATTAATCAACATAATTAACTTTAACTTAAACTAGTGGTCTTAAATGATTTGCACTAGAATAGGGTTTCTTTTATATTTATCTCAATCTCTTTGAAGAAATACTGGCTGTCTAAATTTTTCAGCAATGAACATTTTACCCAAATCACTAATATATCTAAATCAGCTTATCACATAATATAAATGTTTGCCTCTTTACAAGCAAGACTGCATACCATGTGCTGCCTTTCTCTTTTCTATAATTAGCAGAAACATTTGGAAATTGCAGTAACACTTTCTCTGTATCTTTACAAGAAAGAAAATGACCTAAAAAGGGAAGAAAGGCAAGTCTAGGAAGGAGCACAGCTAATCTAAACATCACCCACAACTTGCAATCAGGGACACCCCCTCCCTTCTCCAACCAGATCCTTTCTGTATTTGTGTTTTGTTTTTGTTATTCAAACTCTCTCTCTTCACTACAGATTTCCCTACTTGGAAATATTATCATTTGAGATCACTGTACAGCAAAAACAGATAAAGCTGTTCCAAGCTGCAAACTGGGCCATGGGGTAAAAGTTTGGAATCAGTAAAGAACACGTACACTGCAGACACAGGCTACCTCAACATGGAACTATTAAGTTCATCTGTCATTTTAGTAGTGTTCACGTTGATCAGGTAACTGTGTGCTGTCTCTATACCTAGTAGACACTTTTCAAATAAGAAAATTGTGAAGAAAAATATTACTTTCCACTTGGAAAGCTAATTTTGAACTGCTGTATATTGTCAAACTTCTCAACTACTGTCTTCACTAAAATTTCAGCCAGCAATACTTTACTCAAGTTTTTTGTCTGTAACCAATGGTTCAAAACTCCTAGGTTCACAAAAATATCATGACAATTTTATGCCTGGAAGAGACACTATAAGAAATTAAAGGGACTTCTGCAGAAAGTTAGAACTGTGATTCTGCAAAAGTTTAGTGCACAGCAAGTGAAAATGCCTTTAATGTGTTTTACATGTCTGCAAATAAAGTCACAGCTCCAATTTCTGGACATTCAAACTTTTCCCTAGAATCTTTTCAGATACAGCCATTAGGCAGAAACTGAAGGCATAACTCTGGGTTGATGTTAAGCTGGTACACAGCCTCGGTGAGTCCTCCTGTGAGATCCCCATCACCTGCACAATTTTTGGGTAATAAACCAGCTAATTAGCTGGAAATTACATAAGGCTACTATGTATTGGCACAATTTAGGCGAAATCCACGAAGCAATTGATTCTTGCAGAGACTGTGATTCTCTAGAGTCTGTTCTTGCACACTAATGTGAAAAAATAAGCTTTTCTTTTTCATACAATTCCCCCTTTGCCAGTTAGAAACAGCTTTAGCAAATGCCTGGGATGGTAGCAGCAACAATAAACTGAAGGCTTTAAAATAAACTTGGCTCTAAGCCTCACTGTCTTGCTAGTTCACTGATTTGAGGTCAATCAAGGCTTCCAGTCAGCAAGAGGCTGCTGTAAGTTAAGTATACTGAGAGATCCTAAACAGCTGTGAGAGACACAAATGCACAACATTTATTATTACAATTCAGACAGACCACTAAGATGGTAGTTTGTTCCCATAGGAATCAACAACTGACAACAGTTTTTGTGACAGTTAAAAGCAACTTGATTATTAGGGTTTTGGCCCCTTTATGCCACAGCTTTTTGATGGGAACCGTAAGGCTTGCCAAGTTGGAATGAGGACTTACGATAGTGGGGAACAAAAAAGGAAATAGTCATGTTTAATTCATGGTTGTAAAAGATGACTGGATTATAGGGAAAGCTTTTAGGTTTCAGAATAGTGTTGAGGACTGCAGGGGAAGAGCACTGGCCAGGCAGTACTAGGATAACAGGTCATTTTGGCAAAGGAAACTATTGTTAATTCCTTAAGAGGCTTAGGGTGACACTTAAAGCTAAATTTAGGGTTATGGCAATGGCTCAACTGTGGAAGTACTTCATCAACTCCTTCAATCCCAAATATTACCAGTAAATGTAACTCCTCCCTACCTCCCCTGCCTTTACTCCAGCTGAACTTCCAGTTTAGAAGATGACAAATCACAGACTATGCAAATCTAACAGGGCAAAAACATACATTTGCCTTTGCTTCTTAACCTTAAACACAAACCTTACAGCACCTTTAGCTTCTCAGTCTCAGATCTAATACTAATGAATTTTATCCTGTCTACAGCCCTCACTCAGCCTGCAATTTCACCAATATAAACTGCTCTTCTATTCCCACTGTCCCCAGCCATGGGATGTCCCACGCCAATCTACATTTCTAGTTTTTTTCTCAGTCTTGCAGGATCCATCAGCAGATCCAGTTTTTCAGCCCTTCCTGTTGTTCTCTCAACCTAATCCTAATCTGCACTAGGGTTTTTGAGGAAACCACAGGAAATCAAGATGGCAACTTTCTGTCATCTTTAACCTTAATCTAACACACAATATTGACTGCCACAAAATGGATTAAGGCAGATCCCGGAGAAGAAATTGACTGAATTTTTTTTAAAGATAGCACTTGACACATCAAAGTCTATGCAACAATTTTTTATTGTTCCACAAGGCTTACAGCTCTAATATGAGGACTCAACAGTTACAGGCATAAAGCATGTAAGATGAAAGTTGCTGGTCTGTCTTTACACTGAGGTTTAGACAACAGCCGGGAACTAAACTGTCAATCAGATGTACTATTGGATCCTGCAGTTTCTTAGCTGAGACTGTGACTGGAATGAACAGAAGCATATGGTTTTATGTAGACACAATATGCTGGGGTGGTTTTAGCACTCCTGTCATGCTTGAGCTTTAGGATAAAACCCCAAACTTGTTACATTCTGTCTTGTCCATGCTGCTAAGATGGTGTATGGTAAAGAGATAGATATTTGAAAGACAATTATGAGACAGAGTATGGGCAGCTCAACTGTAAGGCTGAGCAAAAACAGAGATTAAAATGTAATGCACTGTTCCACAATGGCAGCAGTGCTACAGTGAAGACGGCTGCTAGCAGAAATGGAGGACAGCAAGAATTCCATTAGCTTTGGTTACGTCTGGAAAAGTGGTGGCATATCACTTGCACAAGTTCAATGAGTATCAGCGAAAATCAGCTAAAGCACTCTTAAAAATAAATTTGGCAGCATATACACTTCAGTGTCGTCACCCTTGAACACAGGAAACAAACAGCCATCTTTTGAGGCAGGATTTCTTTTGACTCACTGAAAGGCCTTCATCCTGTTCCCAGAACTTGACCTAAATAAAGTTACCACTCCTCTGTTTCTGTCCTTAAAAGCTTCTGAAATGCGTGTATTCAAGCAGGGACCACCCTATAATGGTTGGATTGCATCCTCTTCCTCAGTCAGTCTTTGTAAGTCCTGAATATTGCTACACGTAGGAGTTGCCAAATTTTCCCCTTCTGCTTGTAAACAGAATGCGTGCAGTGAGCTCCAGATTTTTTTAAAAAGCTTTCTAACCTCCCTCAGAATTTCACATTTCTGCTCTCACCACGACTGGCTGGCTGTCAGCAGGAAAGATACAAACATCATGAACACTAAAGCATTATTTGCAGCCAGTCCTTGTTTGTAGGTGCACGTATGGCAATTTTTAATGATGTGTTTGCTGCGCTAAATTAAGCCTGGGCTCTTCAACGTAATTGCAGTGGCTTCCTTTAATGCAGCAATAATCCTTGTTAAAGTCAGCATACGTGATGCGTAGCCTTTGGCAACCAGGAGAGCCAGTGTTTAGCTGCAGGGAGGATTTTCCATCCCAGTCCGCACTTTAGGAGGCAATCGGGGGTCGGTGTTGTCTGAACTCCCAGCCGGTACTTTCGGAGGGGGAGTTCCCTCGGCTACGTGCGTGCGGCAGCCAAGGGCCCGACACAACCGCACCGGGAACAAGCCCGCCCTAAGGCGCCGCTGCCCGCACTCCGCCGAGCCAAGGGGCACGGGCGGTGTCCGGCCCCCGGCCCCGGCGGAAGGGCGGGCCCTGGCGGCCTCCCAGCGGCGGCCCCGTTCCCAGCCGCCCTGTAGCAGTACCAGAACTCTTCATTAAACCACATTCTCTCTGCGGCAGTAAAATGCTGTTCCGCTTCGGCGTGGTGCTGCCCGCCCGGGTGACGGAGGGCGGCGCGGAGCTGCTGGTGGCCGGGTCGCGGCCGGAGCTGGGCGAGTGGGACCCGCGGCGCGCCGTGCCCATGAGGCGGGCGCGGCCGAGCGCCCCGCTGCCCGCCCAGGAGCCCGCGCTGTGGCTGGCGGAGGTGGCGGTGCCGGACGAGGACGCCGCCAGCCCCTTCTGGTACAAGTTCCTGCGGCGGGAGGGCGGCCACTTCCTCTGGGAAGGTAACGGAGGTTGGAACCCCCTCTCCGCCCCTCCCGCCCGCGTCGCTGCCCGGCCGCGAGAAGGTGCCCGCCCGCCGGCCCTGCCGGGAGGGGCGGAGCGGCGCTGCGAGCGCTTCTCCTTGAGGGATGGCTTTGGCTGCAGCCCGGCAGCTCCGCCTGGCTCCTGCCGGGGCCGGGAGGGTGTCCCGGTCGGCCGAGCCGTGCCTGAGCCGGGTGCTGCCGATGCTCCGGCACAGCGGCGGCCTGAGCTGTGCTTGCAGGTGGAGCCGCTCAGGCTGTCGTGGCGTGACGTGAGTTCTTGCAAACAAAAACATTTTTTAACCGCGTGATGGAGGCGGGTGAATGCAGAAGGAAGCTACCCTTCTAGGTTGGTAAAAGTTATTTGAAACGGTTTCATTATTTTTTCCCCCCTTATTTTAGGCATCCATTGTCATCATGTTTTGGTTTTTTTCTTCCCCCAGAAGTACAGAATTCAGGATCTTATGCACTATGGTGTGGGTTGTTATTTTATGTCACTAGGTGAAATGTCATGATGGCATTTTCAGGCTGGTAAATTTTACTATTGTGATTTCGTAAAGAAAAACCCAGGGAGAAATTCAGTTACAGCTTTTCCAATCTTCTTGTTCTTTCAGTAGTACTTCCACCGTGTTTTTCTCTTGCTATGTGTTGTCAAGCGTTGAATAACTCTAGTCAGTTTCCATGTGCTGTTCTAGTATGTTTAAGTATCTTAAATACAAGACAATTGTCTGCTGAGTCAAATAAAGCTCTAAATATACCTCTTGTTACTGAGGAATGGATCTGACCTAATGAAAGGAAGAAGATCACTAGGTAATTTGTGAGGGGGTTTTTTTAACTCAGCTTTACAATCCATGTACCAAAATAACCCATTGTAGAGCAGTTACTCTTCACCCATTTTAAGAATACATACCACACTTCTGAGCTGCCTTTCTGTCATGTAAACTAAAACATGCATGTTGTCATAACTGTTGCATTTTTTTGTTCTTCTTTATGCTAATAAAAGACTACGTGTTAATGCTACATTCACAGACGTTTACATCATGAAGGACTAAGTATGTCATGCAGTAGTAATTGTTTTATTTAGCAGCTAAAAAAAATAGTATATTCTGACTGTTTTAACCATGTTTTTCTTTTCCAGAATTGCAGGAAAAGTGAATTTATGGGATAAAAATCTTTACATCTGTTCAAGAAAGGAGAATTGGGTCTCTTTTGAAGGTGCCAAGTTGTATATAATAAGACAATGATAGTGGTATATAAAGCTGTCCTCACCACACAGAATATAGAAATAATAATAGAAGTTATTAGAATTCTAGAGAAATAATAGAGAATAACTACAGAGAATCAGCAATTGTAAGGCTGATGGTTACTGTCTGGTTTGGAAGTAGTGGTAGGTCAAATTATTGTCTGTTCCAGGGAGCACATTTAGGAAATGCAGACAGAGTAATAAACATACTGTGTTTTGGCAGATTTGCAGTTTTAGGATTAACCTGTGTGGCATTTTGTTCTTGTCATTGTGAATGCTCAGGGTTTTGAGCTCATTGCTTAGCTGGAATGATAGATATCAAATGGGCATATCATCCAAATGCAGAAGAGTTTTGTAATTAGTCACTCATATCATCAATTTTTTCCTAAATTGATATTTACAGGAAAGAACAAATTTTCTTAAACCTTGAACATTTATTGTTCTTCATGTATTACAAGAAGGGAGCCTGTTTGAACCATGAACCCTGATTTAACTGCTTTGTTAAACCATTGTTGGATACACTGAAGTAGACAAGGTACAAGTACCATGGTGACTATAACGACAATCAAAACATACATGCCCAATTTCAAAAGCTCTCTCCATAATGGAGCGAGGCTCAACCAATCAAACAGATCATCCAACCATGATGCCCTTTCAACTCTGAATTTGATGAAACCTTCTTCTAATTGTTTTTCAACCAGAAATGCAGCGTTTGTGGTCCTCTGGAGGGCCCTTTGCAGAAAGGAGAACAGACGTGGCACAAGGAAGAAAATGAGAAGGATAACAATTATAATTACACCTCCCATTTTTATGAGATCTTTGATCCATTTAGTAATTTGCTAGTTACCAGACAGATCATCAAACCAACCGGACTCATCTTCTCTTAATTTTGAAAAACCTATTTGCAGTTCTTTGATATCAGCAAAGACTGACTCAGAGTGCTCAGAAAGATTCATGCAACACATTCAAAAAAAAAAGCATGTGTGAAGATCGAACTCACGAACTTCAGATTATGAGACTGAGGTGAAATGGCACCAAGATGTCGCATTTTTGTACAATGCATGATTTGGAGTGACATCTGTGATTTTGTTTTTATTCTGACTCAGGAGAATCAAATATTATGTAAAAATCCATTTTTACTGAGCCAAGGATTTCCAATTCTTGAGGTTCATAGGGTGTCTCAGGGAGAAATTTAGTCCAAACACCCCATTCCTCTGTGGGATTCATGAGGAATCCTGAAAGATCTGAAGAGACATTTTTTGGTATTGGCCAATTGTCTACCAGTAAACCAACCAAGCAGATTGAGGATGGCTTTTCTGGACTTGAGTAAGTCAAACAAATGGTATCCAGGCCTGAGGCATTGGCTAAGGTCACTCAAACACTGGTTTTTGATTGACTCATGGGCAGGATCGCGTTACTTAAGGCAAACAATGAAGTAATAAGGCACAAGTACGATATCTGATTTAGTTTCATACTTCTCTTTGGTTTCTTTTCTCAGTCTCGTTCTGGGACAAGCCAAGCGTAAGGCACAAAAGTTATTTCTTTTGCATTCAATTCTGCAAATTTGGACCTCTTTAAATTCTCTCTAAAGTTCTCTCCAATTACTATGGAGACGAGGACTATTTCCTTCCTCGTGACCCAATATAATTAAAATTTCAGTGGCCTTACACTTCTTATGTAATTCTCAATCATAACACGATCCACACCACGCACTTGTCAACAAGGCTTTACGATACCAACATTATTATACTGGCACAAAACCCAAGGTTCACAGCTTCTGCATGTGGTATAAAAGATGTTTATCATCAGCTGTGGTCTTTCTGCAGTTCGTGTCTGCGTGCTTGCTTCTTTGCTTCTGGGGGTGTCTGGGTGTTCCTGTGCTTTGTAGGGCTTCACATTTTTTGAAGGAATCCACTTTGGACCAGCACCTGTAGAGATACAAGTGTACCCTTTGCCCCAGGTTATTAGTGGGAATGGGCCTTCAATTTTCCTGATCTCTGGATTTCTGATCAAAACTAAAGGGTTTTCCTTTAACTTTGCTTGTGTGGTGTTGGAAAAACGTCTGATTATTGGCAGATTTGGTTCTGCAAAAGAGCTGTTCAAAACATTTAAAACATACAGCGCTTTATTCAAGCGCATTTGAGGCATAGCCTCTACCTTCCCCCTCTTTTTGTTTATCCAAAAGGGATTTTAAGGTGTGGTGTGTTCTTTCAATGATTGCTTGCCCTGTAGGAGAATGAGGAATACTGAAGGAGTGATGCACACCCCAATTAATTAAGAATTTATGTGGCTCTTTTGCTATGTAAGATGGACCATTGTCTGTTTTTGTTTCTTGAGGCACACCTAATGATGCAAATGCTTGCAGAAAATGCTGACGTGCATGTTTCGCTGTTTCTCCTGTGTGCAAGGAGGCAAAAAGCACATTGGAAAAATGTATCCACTGCCAGATGAATATTTTTATATTTTCCAAAAAATGGCTGTTTGGTGATAACTGTTTGACACTGTCATGAGCCTCTTGAGCCTCAGGAGTAAGAATCCTGGGAGACATGATGTCCCAGTCTCCTCTTAGCAAGTGAAAAACTGGAGCAAGTTCATCATTGGTGATCCCCAAAATTGCTCTGATTCAATTGATTTCTCCCAAGAGCTGCTGTAGATCCTGCAGGTTGTTGGCACAGGTTCTAAGTTGTATCTTCTGTGGCTTGATGTTGTGTCGTTGTATCTCATTGATGTTGTTGTGTCTTCTTGGGCTTGTCTGCCCAGTTGGTAAAGCTAGGTGTATCTTCTGAAGAATTACTTGGATTGTTGTTTGAAAATACTCCTAAATGAGGAGAATATGTGACTAATTCTCTGTTTGTACTGTGTAGATTGTTTGTATTTTGTAGATTTATGCCTTGTAAAGATGCTTTTCCTTTTGGCTTCAAAGCTGCTTTCATGCTTTCTTCCCTTGTGCAGAAATCTGGTTGTCTTTGTGTCTGTTTATCATATATATTTGAGGGTGCAACAGTAGAAGCAGCTACAGGTGGCATCGCAGCTGGAGGATGAAAAGCTTGTTGGCTACAAGATGGCCCAGGCAGAAGTACGTAGGCATTGTTTATGGACGTGACCTGGGGTGGCACCATTTTGTACGGCGGAAGTAAGCTGGATGCGCCATTTTGCGAAAGGAAAAATCCCATGCTCACCGCCGCGGTGGGGGGATTCTATAGGATTTTGCATAAAAGCAGGCAACCGGGGGGGACCACGCACCGCAGTGACGGGTAAAGTATCACATTATTCTTCTCTCTCACTTGTCTGGGGCAGCTTTTGTTGTTTTGACTGCTCCAGTCACGGGTCGGCCCGTGCCACAGTTTGTGAATTGACCAGGGACGAACCCGGGCTTCCCTGCACTCCCTCAGATGTTATCTGCTTTGCTTTTGCCGTATCTTCTGCGCTGGTAATTGTGTTTAGCATTTCGGGCAGCTCGCAATCCGTTACAAACTCCTTCTGTTCTGGAGTTTTAGCTGCCGCCACGTGAGGAGGAGGCGGGGCTCCTTCCAGAGGCTCCGCGTGAGCCGTGTCACTGTGAGAAGCTGCTGGCATCTCGCTGCGCTGTTCTGTCTGATTTTTGCTTGCCATAACTTCGTATACAACTCTGCAAATGGGAAGAAGCCTTGCAGCGCGACTATTTCCAAGAGAGGTTGTATTATATTGTCTTAGATGTACAGAGTCCTGGAGATACTGAGATCTCTTAATTGTTCTTTCAGGAGAGCTGTAGGGTGTTCTTTTACCATAGATTCTAACTTACTAAGTATGTCTCTCTGCGATATTGACATAACATTTCCCATTATGAATTAAGATTAACCCTGAAGCATATAAATCATACCTGACTTTGATGTCAGAAGTCTTCCTCAGTGCCTGTGTTCTGGGTCTGTTCAGCAGTCCAGTTCTGGTTCCTTTCACCAGAAAGGGTGAAAAGGGTTTTTGAGCTCCTTTTTCCCCAGGGAATATTCTTCTTCCTTTTCCTCTTCCAGCTCTAAGCTGCTTTTTCTTCTTTTCTCTCGTTTTCTTCAGGGAGTCCAAACTCTGAGTCCTCACACACGGGCACCAATTGTTAATTTTCCCCGTTTCTTTTCTTTTCTTCTTTGCCTCTGTTTCACGAGTTCTTTTGCTCAGAGTTCGGATTGAAACGCAGAAGACAGGGAGTTGTTCTTTGGACTTAGATGTTTATTATTTTCTTATTATGGTACAACTGCACGGGATGTGCTTCTTAGTTAACAAGGTGGAAAATGGCCCCGAGTTCTAACTTCCAAGGCCATTTAAAGTCCATACTATCCAATTATGGAATGCCAACTAATTTATTTTTACTTATAACCCAGTAACTATTCATTTATGATCCACACTGTGGGTTTTTTTAACCAATACCAAACTTCCCAGATTTGTGGAGAGGAAGGAGGAAAGAAGAACAAACCCACACCCAAAATCCTCCATCTTGTTACACATATATGTATCGCTATATCCCATAAACCTAAATTTGCTAAACCCAGGGTTTCAACAGGAGCCTAAGGATATTTTCGTATCCAATAATTGAGCAATCTTGCAGTTCTTTTTTATCTAATTTGTTTTAACGTTTTTTGGGTTTTGTTTTTTGTAACTCTTGATCAATGAAAGTTTTGGCTGTCATCTGTTTATTCTTATAAAAATCACAATTTGAAAAGACAACTTCCTTTTTTAAGAACTTTTTTTTTGTGCTAAACAAATGGTGTGCATTGTCTCTTTAGTATCCTGCGTGTTTAGAATTAAAATGTGCTTTGGGAAACATTTAGCACTTGCAGAACATCTGCAATTTTGAAGATGTGGTTATGAGAGATAGAGGAAAGTGCAGAATGATACTTGCTCTAAGTTTATGAGTTGAGGCATTCATCTGTAACCAGAGAAATTCTACTCCAGTTATGGATGTCAGATCTTTACGTATACTGGATGTTGAAATCATGTGTTGTATTTAAGAAAATTACTTCAATTTTTTTATTAAGGCATGTATGTGTGTGAGAATTCTACTGGCAGTGCATATTGTTTTTATAATAGTACAGTACTTACCGTATCATATATTTTGAGTACAAATTGCAGCCATTCCAGTGCTGTGGGGAGACTGAAAGATAAAGTGAGGGTAATTATTTCTGTGGGCTGGAAGGGTCAAAGTCACAGGCCAGTGTTCTGTGGCTCTTGGTAGGAAGCTTTCAGGCTAGGCTTGGCCTGTGCAAGATTCGCTGGGTTGTTGCTTGTGCCTGGAGAGAACAAGTTCCCCTCCCTAGCAGGAGGAGGTGGGAGAGGACACTCCCCTGTGCTCCTGAAGGATCAGATACTTACCTCTGCTGTCCCAGGGAGATGTTGCTGGACTGCACCCAGGACTTGTCACTTAAAGCCTTTGAGCATTTCTGGCTCAGATCATGTGAGCTGTGTGGAGTACTTGTTTACCTGCTGTGAAAGCTGAAGCCTGCTATCCAGGAGGGTTTGTGATATGCTGTGGTATCTGTAGAAGCAGGTTGGTTATGTTGAGGTTTAGAATTTGGGAGCAGGTTTAGAAAAAAAACCCCTAAATTCATGTATATACCTTTTTTCCCCTGACTGTACCTGTGTCTGTCTGTGTACTTTGTTTTTGATGGTGATTCTTCAAAACTGGACACAATGTCTCTCAGCTTGGAAACTAAAAGTATTTTGTGCCAACTGTCAAAATTAAATAAATGCAAGATGAAACTTATACTTGAATTTGGTTTTGTGAGTTTATGATGGAACACTCATCTGTGCCTTTATCCCCTTACTTTCATCTAAGTAAACTGTAGGTACTAATCAAGAAACATGCTCTGTAAAAGGACAGATAATTTACTAGGGTTATGCCCCAAACTGTATTTTGAAATGATGGAATACTATCTGCTGACACTTTATATTTTTGAGAAGGAGAAAAATAAATTATATAAAACCCATATACTTGTATTGTAAAATGCTGATTCATTGTTGCCCAGAGAAGTTCTGGATTCCCCTTCCTTGAAGTGTTGAACACCAGTTTAGATGGGGCCCTGAGCAACCTGGTTTAGTGAAAAGTGTCCCTGCATGGGGAGGAAGTGGGGGGCTTGGAACTGGGTGATCTTTAAGGCCCCTTCCAACCCAAACCATTCTGTGATTCTGTGAGTTTCATGTAGGTGTTAGTTTGGTGTAGATGGAGCTTGCTTGAAGCTTGACAGATACAGTATGGCCAATGAAAGCTCAAAAGCAGGATCAGCCTGTATTCTAGTAATTTGTTCAGGTGAGCAGAGCCTTAATCCTTCCAAAAAAACCCCATCTCTGGTTTTGGGAAGGAGGAGGAGAGAAAAGGATGTGTCTTGTTGGCAAGACAAAACAAGCAGTACAATACAGTTCAGTTTAGAAACAGTTATGTTATTCAGCCTGTGGTATGTTGGCCTTCCAACATTTCCAGCTCCTGTGAGCTTGTTCATATAAACCTGAGGATCAGTACATTTATCAAGTAATAAAGATTTACATATTGTTGTAATAACAGTCAGTGAAAATATCAGAAGTAAATTCTGGTAATAGGTTTCAAGGGTTGAGCACCCGATTGGTTGAAAACATCAGTGGTAGTTAAACACATTAAAATTTCATTTTTAAAGTGTGTTGAAACTTCAAGCAATCTGACTTCTTGGCTTCAGCTCTTTGAAAAAAACAGGTATAATTTCTTAATTTAATGGAGGAGATTCTTGCAAGGCTGTATGAGAAGGTAAGGCCTCGTTGCTGTTTGCAATGGAGATACTGTAACAGAACGAAAAATACTTGGTGCTAAGCCTTAGCAGGATACACAGATATTCTCTTGAGGCCATTCTAAGAAGTACAGTTGGATACAGTGCTAATTTCTGTAACTGAGATCCATTTTTTTTTCTTTTTCTTTCTCCAAAGCTAATCTACAGATCCCCAAAACAGGTAACAGTTCCATTATTAAAAACAAACAACCAAAACCAAACAAAAAAATCCGGCAAACTCTGAAGAGTTACATTTCTTCATCTCTCTTTTAATGCAGGTATTTCATGTAGTGCTGTTCCCACTGGGTGGTGCCATATTCCCTGTGTATAGCCAGTGGCTGCCTAGTGTCTTGCAGCTGCTTGCAAGTTTCATGAGTACTTAAGTGTAATCTGTTCTGGTTTTGAAAGTAATCCAGTTTTACTTATTTTGCCTATCCCAGTCTTGTTCTGAAGTAGGTGGTAACTAGAAATTAACATAAAGCACAGTTGGGTGTTGATAGTTGAATAATTGTGCATCATAGACATTTTGTTCCTGCAAAGCTGTTACTTTCTGGACAGTGCTAGATACCTTAACACCTTTCAGATGCGATGAAATTTAATGAGTAGAAGTGGGTTACTTTGAATTCTACAACCCAATACCTCTTTAAGGAGCTGAAAGAAATTGGTTACGAAATGCAGTAGCTCCTGGTGTTTTGTTCTTCAGCCCCCCTTAAGACATATGCATAGCATGCATTTTGGTGCAATTAAGTGGTAGCAAGTTTCTCATTACTTTCTATCTGCTTATCAGCATTAGTCAGCTTATACTGAGCAGACAACCAGACATCAATAAAACAATGCAGAGTTGCCTATGTGAAACTGCAAAATTAGAAGAATAAAAATAAATACATATACTTGCATTCCTCTGGATTTGGCAGGTATGTATCTTTTCATACCCAGAGAGATAATCAGAGGCCAGTTCTGATTGCTGTGAGAGTCTAATTAAAGCCCTTGTGGTTATAATGGCAAATTTACAATAAATGCATTGCTTATGCAAATCCTGTATTTACCATTTTTCCTGTCCCTCACTTCCAAGTGATGGTAGCGTGCAATAGAGCTCAACAACATATTTTCAATGGCAGGAAACACAGAGAAGTGGTAAGGAATTGGGATGATACTTTGGTTAAGGTATTGCCATGGTTGCTGTTTTGATGTGGATTGTTTCCTGCCTGTTCTTCTTCTGGTATGATAAAAAGTAGCAATCAGTAGTAGACAGTACAGTAGAGAGTGTCAAAGCAAATGGGTATTATTATTAAAGACAGTATTAGATTATAATTTTGTTGCTATCAGCCATTATTCTCTCATCTGTATTTCCTTTAGTCTTATTTCTACCATCTGTCAGAAAAGAAACTGTCTTTTACATCAGATAGATTTCCTTTTAGTTGCTTTTCTCTGACTTCATCTTTAAACCAGGCATTTGGTTAAAATCTCTTAGTACAGTAGAAGTTCCCACTGAGAAACACCTGTGCCTGAGCAGACCTAGAGAGAGAAATAAAACATGTTTTTGAAAGTTGCCTTTGAAAAATCAAATTTTCTTATATCTGATTAAAAAAAAGAAAAAGAAAAAAAGCCTTGGTGATTAACAGCTTTGAGTGCTGAGAATGGCTTTCTTGTAAACCATTTAGTTCTAATTCTGGCATAATTTCAAAATATAGTTCCATAAAATAATTTCTTAGGCTATAAGAATAGACTAAAAATTCTCAAATTCAGCCTGAATTTTAATTGAATTAAAACTTATTTCCATGGTTCTGTGTATCAGCTCTACCAAAAGGGAAGTTGAAACAGTCTGCTTTAAGTCTGGTAAAATATAAACATGTGGTATATGATGCAAGTGGTTTTCTGCTTTTTGGGTATCTCTTTCGGGCTTGCAAATGCAAGGAAACATTTCTGAAAATCAAACCAGTTATGAAGGAGTTACTGAACTAGGTGTGGCAAATTAACAGTTTTGTCTTATATTAATGCTAGGTGTTTAAGTAATCCAGTAAATTGATCTACCATTTACAGAATCTTAAGGGGAAGATGATTTACTGACTGTAGAAAAAAACAGCATTAAAAATCAAAGTATGCTTTTCTTAGGCATGCAGGTAAGGTTTCGTACATAGCATACAGAATTAGAGCTATTTGTCAGAGCTGTGAAAACAAAGGGCTGCTACTGAAGGCTTTGCTGAGACTTGAGGAAGGTGGGACTCTTGAGCCTGTGGCAGGCTCAAACTCTCCAAAACTTGACCTCGCGCAGTTCCAGTGAGGGGAATCCAGCCTCCCCTACTTCTGTTTTTTAAGGATCAATAGCAATTCAGCCTTGGCAAGATTGAGACAGATGCTATTTCAAAACATCAGAGATTGAATTTTTTTCACTTTTGTGACAGGATGTAGTGTGAAGGGTAAGTAGATTTGAATATTGCGAGTGTACTGAAGGAAGTTCAGTTAGAGTTGATGTGTGGTAACAATGCTGTGCAGTGGTACATTCAGATAACTGAGAACTGTATCCAAAATAGGATTTGAGACTTTTCTTCATTGTAATGTTGGTATAAAAGGTAAGGAAGCTGGCAAAAACTTAAACCTTTTAAATGCTTTATTTTGGAGATTATTTTTGGTATGTTTTCTTTACTTCCTGTTCTATTTTTTTTTTTAAGAAGTCTTTTATTCCATGCTCTGTTTCTCTGCCCCCAGAGTGCTTATTATAATTAAACTCTTCCAGGGGAATTTCTAAGCATGAACTTAAGGTACTCATTTACCTTGTTAAAGGACCTCATTTGATACAGCAAATGGAATTACTTAAAATATTTAGACATAGTTAAAATTTTGAATTGACACTTTGTTATAGGTTAGCAAGCATAGTCCCAGAAGTGATGTTCTTGCAAAGGGGTGCTTACAGCTTCCTCTATGACCTGACAGAACCTATCAGCTGGCCAGTTTGAATATGGACAAGTCTTTAAGCCACTTAAAGTTGTGACCACCTCTGTGATCCACACTTAAGAATAGACAAACTCCCCCCCAAGCTCTCTCTCGTTTCCGGCGCTGGGACAGGTGGCTGCGGGCCCCGTGTGGGGGCCAGCGGGCCCGGCCAGGCCCTGCTTGGGCCAGGCCGGGCCGGGCCACGGCCCTCCTGGAGCCGATGGGTCCTGTTCCAGCCGCGGAACCCTCCCCACAGCTCTGCTGTGGGCAGACGGCCGGCTTGGCACCCCCCCACCTCCAGTGCTGCCAAGATTCAGCCAAAAGCTGCACCGCTGTCCAGCAGAGATCATGTGACCAACAGCAATAAGCTTCATTCCAGCTGCAAGGCCGAGGTGAGATTAACCCTTTTAGTGCTATGAAGAGCTGAAAACCTGAGGGAAGAGAAAGAGGAGATGCTTAAAGCTGAAATTCTGTTGTGAAGCTATGATATATCAGAGTATCCTGTTGTAATTTCATGAAGATATGGGGGGTGGAGTGTTCAACTCGTAAGCAAAAGCACCTGCACTGAGATAGGCAGATGCTGACGCAGCTGTAATTTCATGAGAAGTTTGAACAGGGAGAGATGGAAGCGATGAGGACTTTTGCTCCAAATGGGAAAGGAGAAAACCTCAGTTCCTAGAGATGCTCCCAGAAATAGTCCTAAAGATGAAGATGAGGAAGACCCTTTGCTCCCAGGGAAGGAGAAGGGCCTCTGTTCTTAGAGATGAAATGCTCCCAGAGATGGATGAGGAGAACTTTTGTTTCTGAACGGCTCAACCTTAAAATTGTACCCCAAAAAACTTCAAGAGTGGACCCTCAAAAGTAGTTGTGGGAAAAGCTGCAAGTTGGGGAAGGAACTCACATGCGAGCAGAGACTCCTCTTCCTAAATGGACTGAACAAAGTTATTTGGAAGTGGGCGGCTGTCTCGTTGTGATAATGTTTTCATAGCATGGGCAAGAGAGACTCCTCTTCCTAAATGGACTGAACAAGGTTATTATGGAAGTGGTAAACAGACTGAACATCTCAAGGGTTGTCTTTTTATATTGTCACTTGGAGAAGGGAGAAAGGTGGGGGGAGGAGAAGAGTTCTGAAGGTGTGGTATGACTTTTTTTTCTTTCAGGTCTGTTAATAAACTTCTTTATATTCTTTCAAGATTGGTGCCTGCTTTGCATTTCTCCTAATTCTTATCTCACAGAAGGTAAACAGTAATGAGTATTTTGGACCAAACTACTACACTAAATTGGTGTCTCCGCCCGGTTACAAACCCAACCCGCTACACACTTAAAATGTGTTTGTTCATGCAAAATTTATGACAAAGATTATAGGAGTTAGTCTTTGCTCTAACTGATTTGTGAGTAGGCAATCTGAAAATTGCCTGGCTGCTTGTGGTTTGGGTTGGTTAGTTGCTGTTGAAGCTAATGTGTGTGTGTCTAAGGTTATCTCAGTAGCCCTGTGGTTTTTAAAGAGGTAGCAGTGAACTGAGAAATGCCCTTACCTTACTGGGGTTTGGAGGCTTGGAAGTTGCATATCAGTGTTTTAAGGTCAGGCTAAGGCACGGATGAGATACCCAGCACCTTTATGGCTGCTCTTGTGCCCTGGAGTTCCTGCATACGTCTCCTTACGCAACACAGAACAGAAAAAACTAAAACTTAGAGCAAGGTGTGCAGCAACCTCGTAGCTGAAAGAGCAGTGTCTGAGCAGAGCCTTTGCTGCAAAGAGCTCTGCAGAGACAGTGGGAGAGGCAGTCTTATTTTTTTCATTTATTCATGTGGTTCACCCTTAATGGTGATAAGAAATTTCATTGATCCAGATTTTGTTTATTGTGTTTTAAGATCAAGCTGGTAATTTCTCCACTGTGACTCTTTTGTGCAATCTGTGTGCAGTCCTCTGCTGTGTCAAGATGTGTCTGTGCTGTTGGCAGACTGTTGGATTATACTTCTTTCACCCCTGCAGTACAGCTGTAAAAAAATAGTAACTGCAGATTTTTCTTTGTGTTTTGTTGTTGTGCCTCACTAGATTGAATTTCAGAACATCCTCTTCTAGTCTCTGCTTACCTTCTTCCAGTCTAGATCTTTGCATGTCTTGTATTACTTACTGTATCTTCATCTAGTTTTCACAGAATTGATCAGGCTGGAAGGGACCACAGTGGGTCATCTGATCCAACCTTCCTGCTCAGGGAGGATCAAAACAAAGCTTTCCTTTGCTTCATTCTGGTCTCCTTCTTTTGCCAGTGCCATTTATCAGTTATGTGGAGATCTTTGGTTTTATTCTTTTGTTTAGTTATTTGTACAGCCGCTTCATACACTACTTTGATCATCCTTCATATGCATTAAACAAGGAGCCATAAACTGCAGTCATGCAGATTTTGAAAGAGCCCTCTGTGAGGCTTGAGCTGTCAGTGGGGCTGGTTGGTTGCTTTGCTCTCCAGCAATTCCCTACATCAGTGGTTTCCGCCACACAATCATCTGCAGTACAGAGCAACAAAGGCAAAAGCAATGAAAAACTTCATAGCTTATTGCCTAGAAACTTATCTTAATCTCTTTCTCTTTCAGATAAATGTTTTTGCAGTGAAGAATCACAGCAAAAAAGGGTTTTGAATAAAAAAAAAATAGGGACCTAAATAAATGAAAAAAAGTGCTATCCTAGAAGTTAAACTAGGACCTGTATATTCTAATAAACTCTTCCAAAATTATTTTCTTTTTCAATTAGGAAAGCCAACATGATCAATTAATGGGAAGATTAGTACTATTCAAATACGTAACTTATCCTTTTTTATGACTGAATTTTAGATGTTTTCAGATGATTGTGTATTTGCTTCCCAACAATATGTTTTGCCACTTGGAATATGAATAAAAACAAGATGAAAAAAACTACTGATACAGAAATGGGTTTAGTTGTAAAACTATGTATTTGCTGTTGTGTGAGCCCTTTTTCAAAGGACATTTGTGTTTGTTTTCTGCAAAGATGAGCAGGTGAATGGAAAACATTTGATGTTCTTGGCTTTACTATAGTCTCTAGGAACAGAAAAGTTGAAATGCTTTATAAATTGCATTGTTGTCTAACGGTATCCAAAATATTATGGAGTTTCTGTGACAAACTGTGCTAGCAGAAGCATGATGTGAACTGATACAACAACTTTTTCTTTTTTTGAAACTTTTTAAATGCATCTTGTGAAGCAAACTTTGGTGAGAAGCACTTATGTAATCACGTGGATATTACCTGGATAGTGAAACCTGATCTTTTTTGGTAATTGCAGATTTTCATAACTCCCTTAAGAAGTGTAGTGAATTCAGCTTTCTGAACACAGTGCACTTTGATCATACCATCCCCTAAATTAGTATTTCTTGAAGATGGTAGCACTCCTTCCTGTATGAAACTATATCACATGTGAATATATGTATATGTGTTGAAAATATGTTGATATACATTCTGTTGCACAGATGTCTTATTTCAGTAGGAAAGTTATTTAATTCATAGATCAGTATATAACATAAGGAGTAGTAAAGAGCTAGGCAATTCTCATGAAATATGATTCGAATGCAAACTGTTACTGTTTACCTGATTATTAAAGGCAAATCAGAACCATACCTTTGAGATTCAGGCTTGACTGTAGGCCACAGCGGGAAAGTTGAGGCTGTTCGGTGCAGAAAAATAAACGGTGATAAGTATTGATTACAGAAGAAAGCATTTCAGAATGAGATTTGACCAAACCTGTTTGAGGGAACAAATAAAACAAATTGTTCTTCGCAACTTACTCTTGGCCCCATTTCCATATGTGATTGTAGGCTATTTAAGGGAATTAATGATGGTGAAGGTGGTAAGGTTACAAGGCAAAGAGGTTGCGGCTTTTTAAGAATGCAGAGAGAAGGAAGAAGGTCATAGAAAAGGAAGGAAGGCAAAAAAGAGACAAGAATTAAAGCTGGAGGAGGAGGATGAACTGCAAAACTGGCAGATGGCAGAAGTGCGTGCATCTCAAGCAGCAGCAGTTGGAAATGGGGCAGTAGAAAGCACATGGTGGGTACCTGAGTACAAGGAAACACGAGGCTGGGAGTAGTAAAAAAGCCAGAGATCCTGAGACCATGGTTCAAAACTGCCAGGGTGAAGTGAGGGCTGGCGACTCTGGGGACTGCAGGGACACCCCACGGGACTGGCAGTCAGGAACAGACAGCCTGGGGGCATGAGGGCAGCCCAAGCCCTGAGCATTGGGTGGGGACAGGCTGAGGCTGGGACAGGACATGGGCCCCTGGGCATGTGGGGGTTAGGGTCAGAGACAGCCTTATGATGGCAGGACATGGCCACGGTGATGTGCGTTGCTACAGACAGTTGCTGGAGGGTAGAATGGGGAAGGCAAGATATGGTGTTTGTGGTTGTATTTTGCTGAATGCATGAAGTCAGTTAAATGTCATGAACATCCATAGATTTTGTTGTGCTGTTGTATGTGTTGATTTATGCTGTTGTCTTCTCATATTATTTAAAAGTGGTAAGAATATATAAACAATTGGAAATGTGAAATAAAAATATAGTGATAAGATTTGTAGCTTCTGAAACTATGTACTGATCTTGCTTACCTTATTTATAATCAAAATAGTCAAAAACTATATGATGCATAATTGTTCAGCAGTGTGAAAGAGAAGATAGTTTTCTGCCTAGTATTTTTATTTTGGTAAATAGTAATATTTCACAATTACGATAAAATGGGCTGCATGTCATTTGGAAATAAGGAGATGGTTTGGGCTTTCCTCTTAAATGTTATTCTTACTCTATAATCATTGCATTAATATATCTCCCAAAATGCTCTTGTTCTAGCAAATTTCCGTAACTGTGGTGCTTGAAAACTGGTCATGCATTTACGTGCAATGTGAAATTGAAGATACTCCTTTGGGCATGATTTTGCTCAGAAATGTTTTAACATCATTAATAATGTATAAGTGTAACAGGCTTAAGCAAGCCATAGACTAGGTCACTTCTGATCTGCACAATAATAATTCCTACATGGCAATTAGTATTACAATAAGTATGTAAAAATGGTGGTGAGGGGTGAATATACGTGTACTGTATTTTTGGAAGCTAGATAACCTTTTGATTGATGACATGACCCATGTCAAATTCAAGTTGCTTACTCTGGCAGGGTATTACAAACCAGTTTTCAGACTAAAGCTCACACTACTGCTCTAAGAGAAGAAGAGGAGGTAATGAATATTAGTGGAAAATCATAAGAAAAAGAGTCTTAAACTAGGCCGTTTAAGGTAGTTGTGATCGTTTACCATTGCAATTGTGATCGTCTCTCTGTGGGTCACCTTGAGCAACTTCTACTGTGTATGAACAGACTCTTGAAGTGTGACATGCATTTGAAGACAACAAAGTGAGTGTTTATTGGTCAGCAAACATTAAAGACAGGTAGGGTTTAATGAACTCTTTGGCTAGATATCCCTATGTGTCTGGTCTGCAACAGGAATCTGAAGAGTCTTTGCTGGCCAGGCAGCTGTGAATTGTCAAGAATGAGACTAGTCTTGATGTTAATTAAAAATTAACAACTGTTTTATCAGAAGAATAATTTTGAAAAAATTAATTAAAGCTAAAATAATTCAGTCTGGGAAAATCCACTAGTAAGGAAACCCAAGTAAAAATCCCAAAACCCGGGTCCACAGTGATTAGAGACCTTTAGGCCTAACTGGTACAAGGCCCCAGTGCAGGAAGCCTGCAACGCTGGGTTAACTTTGGCTAGTCCAAAGTTAGATAATTAAAATGGTCTCTCTGGGAGATAGAGGCCTGAGTCACCAGCGTTCGGCTTCACCCACAGCTAATCTGAGGCAAAAAGAGAGCTCCTGTGCTGTGCACTGAGTTTTATGGTGTCCATGCTCTGCCCAGGTCTGCCCACAATCCAGCCCCCATGGTCTGGAGCGATTGGTGGAGTCTTGAAGTGAGGTCATCTGATCCTGCCAATGGCTGGCTGTCGTCTGGGGTAAAGTTTAGGGATGATGTCACTTGCTTGAAAGGCGGGAAAATGTCCTCGTTGAAATTCATGTTGCCGTGGAGCTGAGTTGCCGGTTAATGGACAGGAGACTAAAAATAGCTTTTGACAGTTAAAAGTCTGCTCTTGGAGCTGGGCCTGGAAAATTGTAGATCTTAAGGAAATTAACAAAAGCATTAAACTGCACTACAAACACTTCAAAAAAACCCCAACTTTTAAAACAGAACAATCAACAAGCATTTTAAGGAACTTTTAAAACTGAACTATAAACACTTTAAGGAACTTTTAAAACATACTAATTAACTTGAATAACTTGGGTATGTGCAGGAAACAATACATTTGTAAGGTTAAAGCTTAAGGAACGGATTAAACTTATTTTATTAATTATTATAAATATTTTATTAACAGGGATTTTTAACTAGGAACTGTGTGATTAAGTGATTCTGAGAATTAACTCAATAACTTTAACAGTTTGATGGGCATTTTAAGTATGTAAAGACTAATTTGGCAATTGAAACAATATGCAAAATGTAAAACTAGGACATTTAACATCTTATCATGCAAAATCAGGGCACTTAACATGCAAAGGCCAATTTGGTGGATTTCATATATAACAAATGAAATGGAAGAGGGCCACCCTTCTTTGCTCCTTTAAAAAAGTCTGCATTGTTTCTAGGTTGCTGTCTGCCACCTGCTTTGGGCATTGATGCCTTTCCACATTGTTGTTTTCTTCTTGAATCCTTAAGCTGGTAGCAAATCCTGTGTCACCAGTCCTAACTCTCTTTGTGGTTTTACCTTTCTGATCATGCATTGCTGTCCTCTGAACTTTCTCTGAGGTCTTTCCCATATCTTGGCAACTTCCTTAGAAGTCAGCCTGAACCAAGGTGAGGCTGCCGTGGCATGTCTGAGCCACAGGAAGATTGACCCCCTAGAGAGAGGTCACAGAGCCAGAACGTTAAACATTGAGGTCACATACTATGAGACATCAAATGAGGAACTTAAATGACATTAATTATTCCTTAAATTTTAAGTGATTCAGGAGTCTTTAATATTGGGGGGGGGGGGGCTAAGATAAATAACTAAATTAAAAAACATTTCTAATAATGATATGCAAAATTTTATTTTAATGCTGAACATTTGCTTTGTGGCAGTGCTTCTGTTGCCACTATTTCAGTTGTTAATAATGTGTTACGAGAAATGCAGTTTGAAGAGGCAGGAAACACTACTCCAGGCCTTGGAGGCTCAGTTCAAATCTCCCAGCAATTTTTTTTAAAGACTATCCAGATACACAGCCTGCAATTGTCCTTTCTTCTGTTCTAGGTAGTGGGCCCCATCATGATCGAAGTTGTGTTTACAACCACAGTGACATAGTAGATGGAGTTTACTGCCTCCCGATAGCACACTGGATTGAAGTCTCTGGACATACTGATGAGATGAAGCACACAACCGATTTCTATTTTAATATTGCAGGACATCAAGCTATCCATTACTCCAGGTAAAAGAAATGTGCAGAGCTTGGCTGGTGTCAAATGTTACAAACAGAAAATCTAAACTGGCATGTCAGAAAACTGCATTTGAAGTAGTCAATGCTTGTTTGTGTGTAACAGTAAACTTTAACAAAGATTCAGCACCTCTTTGCAATTAGATGTCAGTTTAGCAGATCCTAAGTTCAAGGATACCTGTACCCTGTAGAGGTGTGTTATGTTGCATCATATCTGAAAAAGTTTTGTGGCAGTTTATGGACAGTCATTTTCAAATGCTTGTGTATATACACAAGTAAAATTGCAAATATGTTATGTGTTTGGTTTGGGATGATTTTACTGAAGAATGTGTCCTGGGAAACAAAAAGAATATATTCCAGCACCAGAACTTAAGGGTGATATGTTGTCGCTCATGTGTGGCAGCAACTGCGATTAGTGACAGCCGCTGTAGATGACTTCTGCTTCTGGACATGTATTTAACAAAATACTAAAACTTAGACAAGTCTTAAAATGTTAGTATTCCGTAGTGTTCACTTGAGTCCACTGTCCCACCAGTGAATCATCCTGGCTTGAACTAGGAGACAGTAAAGATCAAGGAGAGCACCCACCCTTTAGGGCTACAGATGTAGTGCAGGCTGTGTTTAGAGCAGCAGCCTGAGCACTGGTGGTTAACAAAGTGGCACTGAGGAATGTGGGATCCTTTGTAGCTTTTTTCCCCTTCTGCAGTCAATGGATACAGCCACAGGTTTGTAGATTGATAATAGTTGTGTGAATGCTGACAGTCCCGATATGCCACATGCATTACAGAGCAGTTGGTTATCCCAAAGGGATATGTATTTTTTTAAGAAATCACACCACCTTGTACTTTCATTAGGCCTTAGCATTGCTTTGTGTCAATTTCTCCAGACCACTGTATCAGCTACCCCAACCTCACCATCTTGTCTCTTCTTTGTACTCTTTGTCCCCACCCTCTCACAGGGTGAGGGAAGGAGAATTCTCTCTTCACTAGACTTGCAGCGTGTGAGGGAAAGATTTCTTCCCCTTGATATATTTTGGAATAGCATGGACTCATAAACACGGGCAGGCATATGTAGGTATTTGTGGGACCTTTTCCCTGAGACCCCCTTAAGTAATATACTGTGCCTGATAGACTGTAGTGTTATGTGGATCTTAAACATCTGTTTCCAACATCCTATCAAAGATCGTGTTTATTCCAAAGCACAGATTTGTCAATCCCAAATAATCTTTGCTTGGCAGAGAAATTTTTTGAGAAAGAACAGCTGTCAGAAAGTGAATATCTAAGTACCAAAGGCTAACTTATCTTCCTTTCCAGAGGCAGCAGTGATCCATTTAATACTGCCTTATCTGCATGCCTATGTGTTTCAAAGATTAGGTAAAAAGCTGCAGATTCTGCTAGAGAATATTTGAAGAAAATTTTCTGAGCTGTGTAGTCTTTTGCAGATGAGGATCTTCTCCTTCATTCCATTCTCATACACATGTACCTTCATTGAAAGGCAACCTTGTATTTACATCTCAATAATTCTTATCTCATTTCTTTGAGCTATATTAAGTAAGCATACTCTGTAACAGTCCTGTCACATAATTACTTCTAATACTTTGAAGATATGCAGCCTTAAATGTTTTCTTAATTATTAACAGTTGGGGGCAGATTCATCATTCTGCTGGTTATAATAAAGCAGCCCAAAAATACTAGCTATTTTAGATTCTTTTTTTGTTGTTGTTGGCAGAGCAGCTGAAGTGAGCTGATGGAAATGCCTTTATTTTGCTATGGATTTATTGATTCAGAGGAGTACTACGAATATTAATCGAATAAAAAATAAAAAAACCCCATACGTATATACCCCCAATCCTCCCCAAAGCAAAAAAAAAAAAAAAAAAAAAAAAAAAGAAACAAACCAAAAAAACCAACCAAACCCAAAAATCTCAACCAAAAAAAACCCAAACAAGAAAACCCCAAACAGAAGCAAAAAGCCAGTCTCTCTGCCTGTACAGTTAAATCTCAGCATATGATCAGATCATGGTTTTCCAGCTATGATTACATTTTTCCATGCTGTAATGAAGGCAGCAGTGCTGCGGGGAGCGTAATGACCACAAATTCTGAGTCCTGTCACCACTTGTAGGATCTTTGCAGAGTGGTGGAGGCTGGAAAGAAGTGATTTATCAATGAAAACTTTTGATGTGAGCCTCTCTTCTGTTGCTCCACTTAATAGGGTTGCCATGTGTGAATGAATGAGAAAGGAAGGTTCTCCTCTGTCAAAGGGGCTTCCCACATGAGCCCTGGGACTGATTTTACTTGTCCTCTGTTGAATCACAATTAGAAACAGTTCCTCTGAGCTTTGCTGCCATCTTGCTTCTTCATAAAACATGAGCTTCTGCTTTAAATGGGCTGCTGCAGGATGAAAATGGCCTGCTTCTGGCTGGGGCTAAAACCAATTTTGCATTATGCTGAGGCTGATGACAATGCTCTGAGGAAGCAGATTTTTCTTATTTGATAGAGATGTATCACTCATAAGTCAGTGAACTTACATTTAAACTTATATTTAGAGAACTCATTTTGTGTCGGTCATTCAGGTAGGAGAGTATATAATGCGGTTTTTAAGCACAGCAGAATTTGGACTAATTTCTTGTAAATGTGAAATGGAGCTTTCCTACAGCTAGAATCATGAGTGATACCTCTGTGGCATTAATATTCACTTGGTTTCAACATGTAATAACACCTGTAACCAAAATCTGACTCAGAAAAAAAAATAACAGTCAGTTTCTCTTTTGTATTAGATATTACTGCAATAAGATGGCTTCAAATTGCAGGAGAGTTCACTTAGGATGCAGTAATTTTCTAAAGTAAATTAGAGTTATTGTAATCTCCTCTGGGAGAAGATGACTTCAGAAAATTTGTGAATCTGGGCCATATTATCTCTGTTTCAGTTCCGTCTGTGAAAGGTGGAAGTTCCTAATTTGTGGATGTAGTATACCTTATTATTTATATAAAAACATCTGCATTTCTCAGAAGAAAGGCATTACATAAGAGCAAGAGAGGGAGAGACACCTGAAATTACAAAATCCTTAAATAATATATTGAAGACAGTGATGCTTGATGGCAGAATTAGGTGATATGGAAATGAATATGTCTGATAGGAAAAGCCATCTAGTTAGTTTCCTATTTTCAGATTGATTTTAGGTGTGTGCTTTGTGTGAATCATATTTCTCAAATCTGACAAAGGAAAGTAATTTTTACATGCTTTGCATATAAAATGCAGATAAACTGGGATCTGTAAGTGAATTCCTTAGACAACAATGATAGCTAATCTGTAACTGAGGTATTGTATGGCTGCTAAACATTTTGGAGGAAAATACACAATTAGCAATCCACAATCAGGGGAATCACTACATGAGAGTAGGCATGGGTTCTGACGACAATTTTTTGAGGTACAGGTTTCTTTAGTAGCTTTTTTGCGTTATATATATATATGTAGGCCATCAAATACTAATATTTCACGTTCATGTTTATGGAGTGATTGGGAAGTTGACAAACATGTTGCTCTCATCAGTGTTTATGTCCCTAATTTTTTTCTCTAAGACTTAAGGTAACGGTGAAAGAACATTGTGTCCCATGCTTGGAAATACTATTTTTGTTTCTCAATGATCGCAAATGAAACACAATTTATGATGTAGTATTTACAAATGCTTTGTGGCTTGTTGGTAAGAAAGTTTCCTTCAACACTGCCAGTAATATTGGTTATAACCTAAGTTAGGTGTTAAGTGGGAATGATCAGGAGAGTCACATAAAATGTGTGTTCCTGCTTTGTACTAAATGTTCATGAAGACAGGTGAGTGAATGAAGAATAATCCAAAATGGACAAAATGGAGATGCTTCTTGTTTACCTTTTGGAGGCAGTAGAGCAGTATTTTGCTGATGGAGCACAGAATTTCTTCCTATGGAAAAAATGAGCATTTACTTGATTGATATGCATTTTTAATTGGGGTGGAAAACAAGAACCTGGTTGAGTATATTTGGTTCAGTATGAAATTAGAATTACCTTTGAAAAAAGTACAAGAGAGAGCATCTTTTTTTTTTTTTAGTCTTTAATTTCTCTGACTGGTTGTGATTCATTCACAAAATAAAATACCTTTCTGTTTTAAATATAATTCTGAACTAATTTTTTTATTACTGAATTATAAAAGAGGCTTTAAAGAGTAAGCTGTCACAAAAACCCCCTAGAGTGCAGTGACCTATGCTACTGTAATAGAAAGCTGCACTGATATTTTGTGCCTACATTATCAATTAAGAGGTGATGATATCTACAGAGATTACCATAGTTAACATTAAAAGCTGAGCTAGCTGTCCCCTGTGCCTAAAGAATGCTTGTGATATTAGAGAAAAGAATAAGAAATAATGAGCTCTGGAACAAAATTCATTGATTGTCTTCTAGTGAAATAGTCCTAATCGAAAGGACTTAACATCAATAAGAGTTCAGCCTTTGATTTCAGTACTTGAGGCTCTAACTGTAAAATTATCTGGTCGTTTTATACATTAAGTAATGAAAATATTCTAAGGCACATTTTTGATATGTTTATCCCATAAACTAGGATATCTGACTACTCCTTTGAATATTGTTTTATTGTACTGAGCTATAGTCTGAAACTAATCTAAATTAGAACCATTGTTTACTTACCAGTGAGAATCACCTTTTATAGAATGATTTAAAGGTTAATTCTACTTTTTGTCCTTTGTGAATCTTAATTTTTTTTCTATATCACCCCTCACTGGAGCTGTGAAATGCTTTTACTAGCCACTGTTGTGAAGAAAATGGGTTTCAAATCAGTGTAAGAAGTGACATTTAGGCAATTTTTTATTTAAGTTCTTGAAAATTAAGAGGGAGTGTGAGGAAATAGGAGCAAGAGTGAGAAGAAAAATTATGAGGCTAGAATTCAATCAGTTTTTAGTCCTTATTTGTTTTCATTTATTTGATTTGAGTGATCTCTATATTGGGTAACAAATGCATTTTTCTTCCACATTTGTTGTCCATCCAAACCAAAAGCTTCTCCTTTTGTCAACTCCCCACACTGTGCCCTACATAACAAAGGCTAAAACCAGGAAAAATGATTCTATTTTTCCAAGTTTTGTGATCTTGCATGGGCAGGATGGCACCCAGCTGGGATAGCCCAAGCCACGCTATTGATGAGTTAACTACAAATCCCAGTCTTGTGAAATGTGAACTGAAATAGAGTTAGGATATGCCAGCAGTGCAGTCACATGCCGTGAAGTTGAATACTGTGGATGAACTAGATGGCAGGAACTCGTTTTTCCATTATTTTGTTTTTCTGAGTATTAGCAAATAGCTTTTGCCAGCACAGCTCTGGCTCTCTTGCTGTGACCTACGGCCTGAGCACCCAAAAGGAACTTGACATGGAAGCTCCTGGATGTCACTCATTTCTAATGGCATTACTTGTAAGTGCCATAGTAGCAAGCAAAATCTACCTTCAGAAAGGGTGATTTTGCCAGAAGAAAAAAGTCAAAGAGCTTCTAGATTGAAGATTTTTGCATGACTGTCATCAGTGTTTGAATTCCCAGTATTACTTCTACCTACGGTGACTGGTCTGTTAAACCTGATGAATGGCTATTAGCCAGCAGGCTGCCAGGTTTGTTGCCTCCTGCAGTGGCTGAGGGACACAAATTATTGGCTAGACTTTGGGATGAAGTTGAAGTAATGTCTCATGAATGGTACATTACCTGTGTGAATAAGCTACAGGGGATCTTAGCATGGTGTCTGGTTAGTCTTGTGCGTTTTTTCCTGGAGGTTTTTTTCTGTATTTTTCTTTACCATTCTGCCATTCATATATGGTTTTTGCAATGGGTGTTTGATTGAGAATTTTTTACTTAGAAGGATGATTGTTCAGGAATGAGTATTTTATTAATAAAATGGCAGCAAGCAGAAACTGGCTGTTGGTGAGAGGACGAGGCCTTTAGTCAATTGGCTGGTAATGGATGATATTTACTTAAAACCACTGTTACTCTATAAAACCGATCTTTTCATAGGTGTGCCTCTGCACAAAATGATTTCCTTACTTCTAAAGAAAAACTTATAGTTCTGTGTCATTCTGGGAGAAAAAAACAGAAAGAAGATTGGGAACCCTCCATGGAAAAACCTGGAGGAGTAAACGTAGTTCTGTTTTTCTCTGTGGGATATAACAGAAAAATGTTGATAGTCCAGTAAGTATGAATTTGATGTGGGGATCACTGTTAGGGAGCAGAAACTATTGTTGCTTCTAATTTCTCTGTGTGTTTTACTGTGTCTCCCTGCTGCTTGTCCATATTTCTTCTGGAGGTTTTCAGCCCTTTTTCCTGCCTCTTTACTCTTTAACAGTCAGGCTGTCAGCGAGGAAGTAAAGTTCTGTCTCCATTGGAAAGCAATTTGCTGGTGTTGCTGGCTGTGAATGAAATTGACTGAGATTGTGAAATCCTGGGCAATTTAGCTCACAGCTGGGATGACGAGGAAGGGGTAGCATCACTCTCTCACTGAAGATGATGTTCCAGTTGTCTTGCAGATATTTATTTCCTCCCAGCTTTTACATGCATTTATTAGGTGCCGGGTAATTGCTGGCATTTCTTAATACAGTTTATCTAAAGATAGCAGAACTCTTTTTGAAAAGCAGAGACTGTGTATTCATCCTTATTGCTATTTAGTTTACCCAGGAGGGAGTGAATTCAGATTTCTAGTTGTTGTTGGAAAAACTTCATTAATGCAACTCCGTAAGTTACACCTGGTGAACCTGTTTAACCAGGGACGTGTGTTTGCAGAGTAAACCCACTCTGCCTGCCCTTCTTGTGATTTTTTTGCAGGCACAGCTCCTAGGGCAGGTTGGCCCAATCGGCCTGAGGCTGACTCTTCAAAAAAAGAAGTCTCAGAACAAGAGGGTTTTTAGTCCCCAAATGTGAAAAGTGACACCATCAGATGTTTTATTACCACCAGCTGGTTTGGTGTTTGCTTACTTGTTCAGTGTATACTATATTTCTGAAAGAGGTGACCTGAAAGTCAAAAAAATATGAAATAAACAACTGCATAGTTACTTCAAATGAAATGGGAAAAACATTAGAGATACTTCATTTGAAACAGTAGCAAGCTGAAGCTATTAAGTTATGAATTCTACCTCCATCTTCAATAATTTTTGTAAATGCTGAGAGATATAAATGCTAGTTTTCATGCTTAAATGCTCTACATATTTACAAGATAATTTAAAAAATGCACCTGCATATGAAAATATGGAGAGTCCTACTTAAAGGATAAAAAATTATTTATTAGAAAGGAAACTGGAATATAGCTCTAGTTCTTTGAAGTGTGTCTCAGAAACATAAGTATTTTATTTCCCAAGAGTAAATAGAGATTATCAAATTGTTGCTGTATTTTCCCATACATAATTTTCTCTCTGTAAGAAAAAAAAAAACAAAGAAATGAACTGCATTTGTCTTCCCAGGGAACATATTAAGAGGCTGAACTGAAAATCTCTTGTTCCCTCCTTTAATGCTTGTACTTTGGGAAATTTAATTTCAGGGAGTCAGGTACATAATTCCTGCTGTTGTTCAGAAGTTTAATGTGTGTCCTTCCATGAACTGTGATAAAAATTGAGTCAAATGTCATAGACATTGCCAAGCTTTAAGAAATGTGGATTTCTTCTTTATTGGTTCAGTAGACAGCAGGCTTTATAAGTTTAAATGAAATGTCTTTTTTCTTTGATGTGAAAACCTAGTAATAGAATATATGATTTTAAGCATCAAGAAGAGGATAAAGAGGAAATATGCATTTCAGTTTTAATACAGACACAAGAAAATGTAGAATATATATAAAATAAATAATGAAATAGGTGCTTATTTTGTCCCTTTCTTCCCTTTCCTTCCCTCCTCTCCCCTCCCATCTATCAGCTGTGGGTTAGCAGCAAGACTCTCCATGACTCCGTCATTTATTCCAGGGGCTGGATGCCGGGCAGTAGTACATGTGGGTGGGTGTTGGTGGGCTTCTAGAGCCTTTTCTTTTTTAATTATTATTTTTTAGTTTAACTAACTTCTCCAGGACTGCCGTTTAAAAACTCTCCAGAACGGTTATATCCAGTGCCTTTATTTTCTCATGGTGATGATCTGATAAGGAGGATATGCAGCTTCCCTAATAAAATAATTTCTCTAATGTTCCTTCTTTCTGTGGTCCAGCTGCCAGCCATGTGCAGACCAGTCCTAAAGAGTGTTAAATATTGCTTTCACTGCAGAAGAATTTCTCAGCTTCCTTGTAATAATGAGTTGCTTCAATCTGGTGAGATAAAAAGAGGAAAAAGCTTCTCAAATATATCTGTAGTCTTGGTAATAAGGCTGTCCAGTATGTTTAACAAATTTACAAAGTCAAGCTTCAGCTGATAATGTAAACTCATTTAAACAAACTTTAGTAACTGTAGATCACTTTAATATATTTGTTCAAATGCTTGGAATTTTGATTTCCAAGCAGATGTGATGATACTGCTAGGAAAAGAAAGAAATCGGAAAGAAAAAAAAAGACATTTTTAAAAAAACAGAGAACCCCTGGTAATTCTTGTCAATCTTTGAGCTCCAATAAAAACTGCAGCACTGATTGTTCATAAATTTAACTCTCATGATTTTTTCCCCTTTTGTCATCCAAGACTTTTTCAAGAGATTCCACTATACTTTGTAGTTTTGAATTAAAAAGACATACATAGGTTCTTCTGGGACCTCTCAGTAGCTCCATTACCATCCCAGCCTCAACCTTTGTTGTTGGCTACTCATCCACCATGGTTATTAATCTTATGTTTAGAATCTAGTAACCAGGTACGTTAGCTAAAATGAAGTTTTCTGACAGTTTTGTTATGGTAGCACTATACAGCTGTCGTTCCTTTGATTTGACTTTGCTGTGAGAACACCTTATTTTAAATATTTATGTAGCTGACTGTGGTGAGGCATTAATTCCATTTTTCTCCATATTTTTAAGATGTTGTCCCCCAGCCTGTGCTTCTCTAGTATGTATCTGTCCCTCTTTAAAATTCAAATAAATGAACTGTTATGGTTTTAGAAATCCTGGATAAATTGGAATGAACATGGATACAGAGCTCATCAAGGCTGTTTTCAGATGGTACCACAAGGGATGAATGTGCATCTTCCTCTGACTGTTGGAGTTCTGAGAGATTCCATTAGTTTGTACATGTGCTTATGGTGCCCTGTGGATCCCAAGGCCACCTAGCAATAATCTGTGCTTTGCAATTATGTAATTTTCATGAATACATACTTGTTTCTGAAGCTTTGAAATGTATTTCCATTGGATCTGAAATGCTACATTTTCAAAAGTGGATTTATTTTTTACTGTTTTTGCAGTCTAGGTTCCTAAGCAGCTGGTAATAGGTAAACTCTGAAAGAAGACAAAATATATTTTTGCCAGTGATTCCCGAATCTTCTCGGTCACTAACTTAGAGTTCATTTGTAGCAGTTTAAGTGAATTTTGTTGAGATGCTTTAACTTACAGGTTCCAGCAGTGGCATCATTCCCATTGCTAAGCATTAATGTTAGAAATTCTCATTCCTAATGCCAAGAGATTCATGGCTTATTGCAATCTGGCTGAGTTTAGCAGCCTGTTGTTCTTGTGTTTCCGGGTATTTGTTCTAATTCAAAACAAACGGGAATGTTGGCAGTCTAACAGAGACATATGTAGGAAGTAACCATTGGCAACCGCGGTTGCATGAGACAAGATTCTATAATTGGAGCATTTAGGCATTAATACTCACGAGCCAATGGAGGAGTCCTTTCCAGGTTGTTCAGTACAAGCCTTGGAACCTGATTCTCTTCTCAGGCTGTATTTTTGTAATTGGCATACTGTCTGCTTTCAGAGAATGTTTATAAAATGAAGGTACAAGAGGAGTCATTTCTTACAACGGCAAACCTTGCTTTCTGCTGTATACAGTGTGCTCCTTAGGCATCAGGTGAAACTTTGTGTGTGAGTTTGGAAATAAATTCTGGCTAAGTCCTATAAGTCTGGATCTGGACACCGTGTCCCACAAGGCATTGATGTGCTTGTGAATAATTTCTTTCTTATCTTCACAGTAGAAATATGTAGAGAAATATGACATAAAATATTTCACTTTGAATACAGGGAGGATAAAATTTAATCTTCCACATTTTAGTTTTGGCTATGTACATAAAGTCTTGTGTGACCATGTTATTTTAGATCATATCTAGAGTAGAGACAAAATAGATTATAAAAATTTATAAGAGATAAATTAATTGGCTTTAAGCTTCTTAATGGAATGAAGTGAAAAAGAGGGGAGAAGAGTTTATGTTGTGCGTCTTTTCATTGTATAGATTTGAATGTACTGCAAGGTTGATAACAGCAATTCCACTGAACTTACTGGAGTATGTGAGCTTAGTTTAGAGACAAAATTAGATAAATTTGATCCATTATTTTGTCTGGAGAACAAACATGCAATGAATGAGTGCATTTTCCATGGGATGTATAGCTTTTATGCCACTGGAGTTGAAGCAAGATAAATTGGCTTGAAAGGAGCTCTGTGCTACCATAGTTTGACTACTTCTGGTGCCTGGGATAGACAGCATAGTTTAATGAAGACTAAGAAAGAGTATCTATTAATATTTGTAAAAGACATTCGGGAATTGGTACAAAGGGAGAAGAAGAAATATTGAAATTGAACCTGTTTTAAGATCAAATGGATATTAATTGCTTCTCAATGAATTTGGAGTGTAAATTAGAACAAGGTTTCTGTCATCAAAGGAATGATGTCTGAATTCCAGCATGACCTTTCAAATAGGGCAGGAAGGACAAGGAACCTAAATTATTTCAAGATGGAGCTTGATAAATGGATATAGGTAGTGATTCCAGAAATTGAAATTAAAGTTTATGATTATAGTATCATAGATCATAGGCTCAAAGAGACCTCAGAAAGTATTCAGTCCATTTCCTTGCCCCAACTTAATCTCAATTACATTTGAATCATTTCAGGTTTATCCAGCCTGATCTAAAATATGATCTCATCTTAGTGATGAGGCTCTATAGGCCTGTTATTCTTCCATTCAATTACCTCACTATTCCAACCATGAAAAAGCTTTACTAACCTCAATTTAAGTCTTCCTAGTGCAATTTAAGTTAATTTCTTCTTGTTCTCTTCACAGAAGACTTGGAGAACAAATTAGTATCCTGCCTCTCTATAGCCCTTTCATATATGCTTGGAAACTCCTTTTTTCCCAGAATCGCAGAGTGGTTGACTTTGGAATATTTCAGTTTGTTCATTCTGATATTAGGCCTTGGATCTTTCACTCTTTTCTCTGAAAACTTGTCTTCTAGAACTCTGATTATTCTGGCACTCTCTGCTGGGCTTTCCAGGTGTTTCTCTTCCTTTGTTCTATTTCTCCTGATGATGGTCCAGTATTGGTAAGTACTGAATACAATAGAAGGATTATTTTGTGACTTTCAAGCATAGTGCTACGGCTTAGCCAAGTATTATTGTCATTTTTGCAGTGTGGAATGTGGTTTACTTCCCAGTTGTCTAGGTGTTTTCATCAAGTAAGTTCCCTGCTGTGGCAGGGTATAGGATGTTAGGAATGTGCTCAATCTCTGCATCTGTCCTTGTGAAATGTTTTTTGTGAGTTTCTTCTAATAAAGCTCTTACGCTCCTTCTAAGGGAATGTTTGGGATTGCTATGGAAGGGGAAAATGGGCCATAAAGAGAAAATTTTGTGGATCTGTCTAGACTGAACTATTATGTGACTGACTAATTCTTCTCACGTGGATCTTTTTATCCTGTATCCCTGGTAAATTCAAAGCTGTGCTGTGCTTAGGCATTAGGATGGTTGCTCAGTGCCTCATAACCTGAAGAGTGTTCCATGGCGCCTGCTGAAAGAGCAGTTTGGTGGATAAAGTGAGGACGATCAAGCCCTTTTGTACCATCAAGCTGCTGCTATGGAAGTCTTTTCCTGAGACAGCAGAACCTGAGGGCAGTGTACCACTGGAACTACTTTGTAGCTGAATGTCTGGGTAATACTGTATTTCAGTTACAGGTTTGATACTATACCTGCTTTACTTGTAGCACATTGTCAGCTTGAGGTCAAACCTTAATGGCTTATTTGCTTATGGCAATCAGCAAACGAGGTAGTTTTATGCCACAGAGTTGTGAACATGGACTAAATAAGATACTATTAAGCATAAGACTTAGAATTCAGGGGCTTGAGAAACTTTGCATATTGCTCAGCTGACAAAGTGTTGTTCTAAAGTGATAAAAGCAGGTGTTTCTTTTTACATTCCAAGTCTGCTCCCATGTGAGAGGCTAGATAAGTAGTTCAAATTACATCTAAGAAGAAAATTTGCCAGACTTGAATTGCTTTTCATCAGAGTGCCAAATAAGAAGAAGTAAAAAACCACCTTGAAACTACATTGTAGTCTGCTTAATTCTCCTTGTTTAAAGCCCTGAGGTAGAATTCTTAACTTCAAAATAAACAGCACTCTTTCAGTGGTAAAGCAGAACAAATTCATAAGCAATGGCTTGTGCTCCTTCTACGTTTGACATTTAGGTAAGAGCAATTTTTTGTTCAAGAGTATAAATAGTTTCTACAAGGCCTGCAGCTGTGTTGTTTCAGTAGGATATAGTTTTATCATTAATCAGTGCTTTTCTTTGATGGCTTCTGCTAAGGTTATGGCCATTTACTCCATCTTTCTTGAAAAGAGTGATCTTATTAAGCCCGATTATTCTATCTTGGAGTTAGACCATGGCATCACCAAACCTTGCTCTCCTGCTCTGGCTACTACTGCTTGACTCTGTGCCGGGAAATCGAGTGCATCCAACTGTTCCCAGTCAGTCCTGCTTAAGTCAGGTCTCTTATCATGAAGGGTCCATCAGTTTGTCTTCTGCAAGGAGACTTTATCAGTAAGTCAATAGGAGAAGGGATTAAGACCACAGCCATTACCCTTGTGCTCTATGCAATATGCAATGAAATGTCAGTGTCATACCCCTCAATTCTACCTTATTATTTCATTGGTAAGGGGGCATTTTGCTGAGAGATTCTTCTGTCATTTGTTTAAGCAGACTATAGTGAAACCAGAATTCTTGTACGAGACCAAACCAGGGACTCCTCTGTTTTGATATCTGCCTATGTTGTCTGTATTTTGGAAGAAGACACAAGACTAAAAAAATTATTTTAAAATGTTGCCATTTATCTCATATCTTGGTAGTTGCTTTATAGGTGAAACAATATGGAATTTGATATTCTTTACCTCTTTTATGTAGATAAAGCCAGTTGATTTGCCCATTCCATAAATTTTATCTTTAAGCAGGGGTCCAATTCCCTCTTAAGAACATTAAATTCTTCGTCTGCTCTAATATGAAAGTATTTTCACAAGAAATATCTGGAATCTTCTGTGTTTTGAATGTTTTCATTTTTCTGTATCTTTCTTGTTACAATAAAATATTAGTAGAAAGTTCAAAGTTTGAGTGCATAGAATAGGATCAGTGATTTTTAGACCATTACTATAAATTTTCTGTTACTTTCAGTTCACTTCTTGGTACAGGCTCAAATTACCACTTTGACCTCTTTATAAAGCAATGTTTTCACCAAGTATCACTACAAGCAGGTACTGTTTCCCTTTCTATTTGTATATAGTTATCTTAAAACACAGTGATGTGCATGTGAGATGATTTATTCCAAGACATATTGCTGAGGTGCATTCATTAGCTGTGAATCTCATCTGCTCCTTTGCTGCATTTAATTTGACACCACTGGCAATTGAAACTAATAATTCTGGTTTGGACAAACTTTTGTCTCTCCTTGAGTAGGTTCATCTGTTTGGAAAGATCTTAACTTGAAAGAAGAATTCCATGTTGAATGTAGGTCAGCAATGACATGCTGTAGAAGGACTGCCAGGGAACTATAAAGAGGGATAAAGCCTTTGAAGCACAAGAAGTAAGTAATCTTTGGTTCTTCTCAGAAATGTACTCTTTTCAGTACTGGGCATAACATATTCAAAAAGAGAGGGAGTCCAAAGGCAAACAAGAATGATCAGAGGCTTTGAATATGTGACAAGTGTGTGTGTATGTGTGAAGAATGCAAAGCTGTGTTGGATGGTGTTAGTAACTTAGAGATAAGTAAAAGGATTCTACAGAATGGAAGGAAATAATCTGTTCTTTGTGTCCATTGTGGAGACAAGAAGGTGTCTCTATGACCTGGGACTGCACTATTCATATTGGACAATAGAAATTTTTTTCTGAGGTGAGGATAGTAATCAGTGTGTTTTCTACATATCAAAGAATATTTGAACATGCTCAGATCTTCTACTGGAGAACAGAATTTGGTCATTTGAAAATCCTTCTCAGTTTGTGAATGCATTTCAGGGCATTAGACAACACTCTAAGTAATGTTTCTAGATTGCTCTGACGAAAGTACAGGAACCTCATCTGATTTCTAGCAAGTGCTCACTGTCACAGGTTCAGAGAAAAGAACAAGGAAGGCCTGGAAGAGAGGTTTCTAATTTGGTACTTGTCTCGGTCTTTGAGACAAAACTTCAGGAGGAAACACTCCGGAATGAGTGTTCCTCCCCTTCTTCTCCATCAATGAGACAAATGGGTCACAAGGAGTGAAAGTGGGAAAAAGAAACCAAACTGTTTATTAACACACGAAAAAAACGGGGTAGAACAGGATTAAAAAACCCCTCAAAATACAACAAATTCCCGAAGAGGGAACAGACACACGGGCTCAGACCAGCTGGGGCCACCCCACAGGCTCCCCGGACCAGCGAGGAGGGAAGGGAGGCAGCGAGGCAAGGGGAAGGAAAAGGAAAAAAGAACAAGGAAAAAAGCCAAGAGAACCTTTTCCCAGCTAGCTGGAACCCAAAGGAAACCAAAAAGCAGCACAGCGCTCCCGGCGCGCTCCCTCCCGAGCCCTGCCCGGAGCCTGAAGCCCTTGGGCTGAACCGTTCAACGCCCCCTCGGGCCCTGGCTCCGGCCCCGCCCCCGGGTCCATCCTAAAGGCACAGCGTCCTTGGGCAATGAGCGGTGGGTAAGGAATAAAGCGGCTTCATTACGTCACCCCAGGACAGTACGTCAGGGAAGGCACACATAGACCTCAGAATAAGCTGCTATATGTTGTTAGAAGGATGCCGCTAGCAAAAGAAGGAGTACATGCAGGATGATACTTCTGGGTCATCATAATCCAGTGGTATCACCATTTAAAGTGATGTGCCTTGTCTCAAGGCAGAGAATACAGAAAAGATGAAAGAACATCTCAGCTATAGCTGGTAGGATTTCCTATATTCTCATTTTTGCCCAAAGCAATACTTCTGGAAATCTCTTTTTTTTTTGTGTCAAATGAGACAGGGAACAGACATCTGATCTTTGAACTAGTTTAAATTTGGCTGAAAGTTGAAAGTTTCTATGAGGCTTTTGGTTCAGACAGATCACAATTTTCCATTAAAAATCCACCTTATAAAAAAATTCTGAATGAGTTCCTACTTCAGTGCCATCAGGGGAGGAAATAGGAATGCAGTGTAATTTGAAACAGTCTCTAGTAGTTCAAGTGCTGCAAAAATCATCTGTAACTGAGTTGTACTTCAGGCCTATATTCCCTCTGGGTTGCTAGCTTGTAGTGGCACCAGGGTAAGAGCACTACATTGGTACAAAAAACCACTCTGTATGCCCAGAAGCAACACAAAATGCTGGGGGTAAATTGACTGAATTATATATGTTGCTCTTCTGGGAATGCAGAATAAGTTTTGCTGCAAGTTCCATGTAGCTGTGATTGCATGCTATACCTTAAGGAAATAAGAGTCTTGAGGGAGGACAGAGTCAGTTTAATCATTATTTTGTTTGTTGTTTCAGCTAAATTGCTCTGTTTTGTTATATATTAGGACTCATCCCCCTGTCATCAGATGCTTAACGGGATCTAAGAAAGTCTGGTGTAGACAAGTGAAATGCAAGCTTTAACACAGGCTACACCTTGACCTGGCACTGAGGGATGAATCAATCCATCACTTTTCATTTAAAATAATAGACTGGACCTTGGTCAAAAATATTAGTGGTACAAACAAATGGCATCATTGATAGATCACTCTGTTGCCAATAACCAATGACAAATACCCTACTATTTTTCCTTAGCTTGGCAAAGTCCTCTCTTTTGATTAAAGCTGGAAACTAGCAGGATAGAAGGACATCTAAAATACTGTACCTGATAGATACTCTGATGAAATGTGTCCCTAAAGTGCCGAATCCTATCCTTTTCCATAAGAACTGTGACTCTTTAGAGGGTTGATTGACTTTAAGGTAGATTCTAAGATGCCTCCTCCTAGCACACTGATGATTGCTCAGATCTGGAAGCAGTACCTGAGTCATCCCAGCTTACAGCTCAGCATTTTAAGGAAATTTGAATTTAGCATCTGTCTCAAAGCATTATTAACAAAAGCAAGACAGGAGCTGCTGAAGAAGCAGAGTAGACACTGGTGTCATTGAGGAAGAGCTGACTGCCTGATGCAGTAACCTGGTGTCTTCCCCTAGGTCAGGTCACCCTCCCTGGGAATCAGATCCCTACAATTACAGTTGCTGGGCTGGTTTTGTACTGTACTAGGATTGAAAGGTACAGTGTGTCATGCTTTGTGAACCAGCCTGAAAATTAGTCTGCACCATTAGAAAAAAAGTTTTACAATGCTAATTTTTCATTGCCTCAGACTCATCTTCTCCTTAGGGATGGGAAGACGATTTGCATACGCATTGATTAAATGGAATGCGTTTATTATTTTGGATGCATTCACACTGAATTGTTATATTTTAATCCCGGCTGTGCAGGGTTCTGGGGGGAAGCCAGCAAATAGAATATATGTCTAGATCATTAAAAATAATTTAAGTGTGCTGGAAAAGAAGTGTACAAGTGATTGCAGGTGTTCTGTATTTATTCTGTGGTAATGATAAATAATGGTTGGTTTTCTCAGTTTATAAGTCAAAAGGCAGGTTTTAAATATGTCAGCCTTCAGTCTGGGCTCTGTAAAGTAAATTGAGTAACATTTGTCTAACATTTAGTCCTTGTTGCCACAAACTCAAGCTTCTCACATTAATTCATCCGTTTGACCCCTGGAAGTCCCCTTAATGTATCCATATTACTAGTGGAGAACTGAAACGTAGGCCAGGCTGAAAGTAGTTGACAGAAAGTACCTATAAAGAAAGGGGTTGCAGACAATCAGCACGTCTTAATCTCAGAGTATTGCTGAATATTGTTGATGTTCAAATCACTCTAGGTGGTTTCTTCATTTATAAACTGTCTCTGACTGAATTGACCATGTCTTCTGGAGCCAGACATATTTTACTATCCTTAATGCAGAGAATTAAGATGTACAATGACAAAGTGCCATTTTTATATTAAAGCAGAATTCCAAGTAGAATTTTGCTAAAACACCATCCTGTTTTGATATTTGGGGAACATCAAAGGGGTTAATGGCTGAAAAGATTAAAGGTCTATTGATCACTAATAATTTCTAATGTTTTTTGAACTTAGGGATCATATAATCTGCTGCTGGAATACAGCCACATGTGAGCTGGAAAGCAGTGGCTATCAGAGAGCTCAGAGCACTATAACATGACAGTTTAGAGGGGAAGGTAAAAGAGTTCTCTTTCCCATGTCAAATAGTCTTGTGGCTTAAGTCTAACTACCTACTGAAGTACAGTGGCAACTTAAGAAAGGCCACATTGGAAAGGAAATCTAAGTTATATTATTAAGAAAAGAGATGTAAAAATGAATTTACCACATTCCTGCTTGGTTCAATGTGTATGTTTTCCTGGTCCTCAGCATAATGAAACCCTCAGTAGGGCTATCAAAAAAATCAATATATAAAATATAGCTGCTAAACTCTCCATTAGTCTCTGTACTTGCACATGTACAAACCCCTTTTATTCCTTCCTTCTGATGTCAGAAAAAGGTGAGGTATGAATTAGATAAATAGAAATATAGGTACTATGCAGTAGGATTATCCTAGAACTATTACATAAATTGGCTGATAGGACAGCTCTGAGTACTGTTTTCTGTGTGATAAAAGGGTGGTTAAGCCTTGTCCAGCAAGACCATTAATTACAGTTATTTGCAAGTGGGTAGATAAGGGGCTTGGAGACCAAGGTCAAGGCTACATCTTGATCCTCTCAAAGGTTAAACTTTAGGACCTGATCATAAAATTAGTTCACAAGAGTTGCTGCCTGTCCTAAATACATTTTTTAGGTCATTCTCTGAATGCTTCCACTAGTTTGGGTAATTACAGGGAAAGACAGTGGTAAAAACTTGGTAAACTCTTCAGATTGTTCAGTAAATGCAATTAGTGTTGTGCAATATAGGGGGTCTTGTCATGTACAAGACGTGTTAGGCTACAAGAATGAAATAAACAAATGGTCTGTATCGCAGGGGCTTGCAGATAATAGCACAGCTGTGATGTCTTCCCATTAAAAAATCATTGGGGGAAAAAGTTATAAAGCATTGGTTTATCAGTAAGCAAGAGTACTACCCAGAATTTTATTTCTCTCAGGAATGCTTTAGTCATTGTTAATTCGATCAAATCCTAGAAAACACACTTTTTTTCTCACATCAAGGTAATTCAGTGCATTAGATGTTTCACAGAGTATCAAGTGAATTACATATGTATGAGTCTTCAGGAAAGCGTTTGAAGGAAGGGTACTAATGTTCTTGTTCTTGAAATAATATCCTCTTAATTTGACAAGGTATTAGTGAAATTGCCATTTTTCTTTCCTAGGAATGGAGTTTTGTGGGCATTGCTCATCTCCAGCCATTTGTCAGCATCTGCTAGGGCACTCTAACTCACATTTGCCACCTTGAAATGCTCTAATCATTGTGGCAGATTCCTGTGGTAGAATCCTGACAGCGGTCACTCGTTCAGGTTGGGATGGGGGTTGCTGTGGGGCTGGCACGTGGGAAGGGAGCCAGTGAAGCAGTTGTTGCAGTGGACCTTCACGCATCCCTCAGATCAGTGAGAATGCTCGAGCTGGTTGTGTCGCATTTTGGGCAATTCTTGAACATGTATGTGAAACAACAACTAAGTCAAATCTTTTCAAGTGGTCTCACTTGGAAGATGGTTGAAATGGTTATTTGCTGTGTAATATATTTGTTTAAATTGGTCTCAGTTACCATATATTGAGATGAAGGGTGTTGTCCCACTGGAACAGGGGTTGTTAAGGCCGAAGACTGTGTCTTTGTGGCTGGTGTGCAACTCACCATGGATGCAGCTGACAAACGGGAAACAATAATAATTAATGCTTCCTGGATCTGAATTTTTCTTTTTGATAATATTTCAGTACTAATATAGCAGGATTTAATAATTACAGTCAATTACAGGTCTTAATTAAATGCCAGTAAGCACTTACTACTGTGATAGTGAAATGGAAATGGCTACCTGGTGATTTAGGAGTGGTTTATAGGCTCCTGAAAAAACATAAAACTTTCCTTATTTGTTACTGAGGTTAAAATTGGGAAAGATCGTAAGACAGGCATGGCAGACATTTTATTTTTGAGGATCTTGCTTTTGCTATAGATTTGCATTTAATAGTGTTTGCTAAATTTGCAGTTAATAGTGTTACAGATTTGTTGCTGTTAATGTTTGCAAAGTTGTTAAATGTTACATGCAGGGATATTTTGTGTAGTTTGTGGATTGCACCTTCAAAATGGAAGTTTATGGAAGCAAAAAAAAAAGAAAGTAGATCACTAATAATTTGACCATCTAGATAATCCATTGTGGATACCACCAATTTAATTGCATGTGCATATTAAAACTCCTCATTTGAAAACAATCTTCTTAATATCCAGTTTATAATGTCAAAATCTGTTGAAGTATACAATAGTTTCATGATAATTAGCAATGGGAAAACCATAGAAGTCTTGAAGTTTGATTTAGATAAGCAACCTTATTTCTGGTACTTAGGCATCCTACATAAACCTCTTGTTTTCCTGAAAAATTTCTGACCCTTCAAGCCTTGAGGATAGCTAGACATATATTGTAATTCTGTATTTGATTCCCACTAGACTCCAAGAGATCAGAGGAAAATTAGAAGAAAATTACTCATTAATTTTTAAGTTTCATCACAGAAGGATAGATCAAATTGCTTTTTTTTTTCCCTACTTCCCTCATTACGGTGGTAGCTAAAGAGTTGGAAGAGTTCTTTATGTTTGACCTATTACTAAAGTAATTCAGATCTTGATCATGTGAATTCTTTCTTTTTTTTTTTTTTTTTTTTGGTCTGTGTGCAAATTGCATGGATCTTCAGGGTTTTCTTTTTTAATCTATGATATTAGTAAGCTTCTACTGCAAGCTTAGTGATGAATGATGCCTTGGAGACCTGTGCTATCACTATGCTCTGAATTTTTTTCTCAGTTCATCTGGCTCTTTGTGGTAGGCTAGGAACTTGATCCACAGCATCAGACATCACCAACTCAACTGTAACAAAATAAGAACCTGTAATGAAACCAGAAGTTTCTTACTGCCTGACATGAAAAGGCTGTGCTTAGCAGTGTTTGTGTGATGATGTCGAGCAGGTTTGGAACTGGAACACCGATGTACTTGGCAGTTTCCTTGTTAAGATACTGTAATCAATCCCACTGCAGTGTTTTCTCCATGCTAGGATTCTGCCAAACATCTGGCTGGGAAGTTGCCCTCGGCAGCTGGAGCATGTGACCATCAAGCTGAAGCATGAGCTGGGTGTTACAGCTGTGATGAACTTCCAGACTGAATCTGACATTGTTCAAAATTCCTGGGGCTGCAACCGCTACCCAGAACCCATGAGCCCCGAAATCCTAATGAAACTGTATAAGGAAGAAGGCCTTGCCTATGTCTGGCTGCCAACTGCAGACATGAGTACTGAAGGTAATGCTCATGTCACTCTTGCAGTAAATTATAGCAAACACTTGGAGTTACTAATCTGTCACTTTCATGACAGTTTGGGGGGGGGGGGGGGGGGGTTTCTGTGTACATTTTGCATTAAAATATAGCCAGCATACAAGGCATGATTTCTTTGTGTGCTGTCTTTAACAAATTATTCATATTTTCTTGTAGGCAGAGAGGCCATCTGAATTACTTTGTGTCTGGCAGTATTATGTGTGTCTGAGTTTAAAGCCATCTGACGTCAGTAACTGCTTGCCTGTTTTTGCTTTCAGCTTGAATTCAGCCTATATAAATATGCTGTGTAGGTGGAAGACTGCAAGTTTGCACAGCAGGGCAGTTTGCCACCCTAGCAAATTAAAAATGGAGCAACAGTGTTGTGTGTCTGCTGTTCCCTTCCCAACAAATACTTCAACTGTAGTATCCCAGTCTGATGAAACTCCATAGAGACATTTATATAATAATTTGCAATTAATTTAAAATACTCATAGCACCTGATCCGTAACATCAATTACTAGTACTTTTAAGTCCTTGGTTGGAATGCTCAGTTCAAAGTCTTGTTTCCAACCAGAAGGTTAGAAAGTGAGTGTGTTTTCAAGAGAGCAGCCTGCCAGCAGAAGAGAGTGCTTTCAACTCAGTTAAATACTGCTGCCCCAAATAGAGATCTGTCATATCAGCAATAGGACATCAGGGAAGACAGGAGACCTTAAAACAGGGATTTGAAAGGGTTTAATGTCAGTCCTCATATGTGCCATGAGGAGAATTTGGGCTCTGCTGTTTGCAGCTGTGGTTCCCAGGATAGCAGGAAGAAAAGTGTCAGAAAATACAGTATATTCATCCCTTTGGGAGTGAGAAAGGCTATTCTGTGTTGTTTAACTGTATTCTTAGTATACAATGAAATCATAGCAATTTTAAATTGTACAGTAAAATGTTCTTCTGCTCTCCCTCCCTCACTTTATGGCCTTCATTACAATGTTTTGGAAATCAGCAGTATGTAGGTACCTTCACAGAACTCTGGTATTAAAAAAAACCATATCATTTTTGGCCTGCTAACTTTAACGCTATGTAAGTTGTGCTGTTCTCTATAATGTGCTGCCTTGTCTCAGTTCCTTTGAAAATGAATATGCCACACACACCAGATGTTAATCAGAATGTATATTTAGAGAAGCCTAGGGGCATTTTACAGTTTTGTGTGATCTACGTTGCAAGAAAAAACCAAGATAGCCTAGAAGGTCATTTGAAAAAAGAAAGAAAAAAGTCATATATGTCAGGTTTGCCATTACATTTCACAGTTCATCAGGCTGTGCAGAATCTCAGCCATGAACTGACTTTGTCCAGTGCAAATGAACGTGTCTTGTTTTTAATCTTAGGAAGAATACAGATGTTGCCACAAGCTGTCTGCCTCCTGCACGGGCTACTGGAGAATGGACACACTGTCTATGTCCATTGCAATGCTGGTGTTGGCAGGTCTACAGCTGCTGTCAGTGGCTGGCTGAAGTACGTGATGGGATGGAGCCTGCGGAAAGTGCAGTACTTTTTGGTTTCCCGGAGACCAGCTGTCTACATAGACGAGGAAGCTCTGAATCGTGCTGAAGATGATTTCTACCAGAAATTTGGGCATCTTCGTTCCTCATACCAAATACAAGAGTAGAAAATCAGAAGAGGAAAAGGAAGGTGAAGAAGAGGAATCCTTACATTTGAACCCCAAGAAATTTCTGTGACTCAGGCACCCACCTCACCTCTTCAGATTATGAGCTTCTTGTAAAACTGATGAGAATTTTGTTTAAAAAGTGCCTTTGAGTGGTTTTTATTTGCTTTCTTTAAGCTGATATGATTCATGTTTTCAAGCCTTTTGGTGCAATTATGAGACCTAGAAACTCTGCAAAGTGAAACAAGATTTTGTTTTAACTATTTGCCTATAGGAACTGAGGTTTTAGGGTAGACACTAAACAAGATGTGAGGTGAAATAGAGTGGGCAATATTTCAGTGACAAGAAAAAAATACAAAGATTGACTGGATTAAGGTTCAGGTTAGGATGGAGTAGATCATCATCAAAGCTGCTCAGTTATTTTAGGCAGATACTAGATTGTTGCAGTGTTTTGTAGTAATTCTGTAGACAAGTGGTGTTAATGAGAAAGACCAGAAGGAAACCAGTTCTTCAACTCAATGTTTAAAAACAAAAAGCTAATGTCTAATGCAGTGAACTAAAATTTGCTCTTCTAGTTAATGTTAGATATTATGAGTTCCAGCTATATCCTTCTGTGACATCGGGGTTATGCTGGGATGTGGCACAGAGAGAGGAAACAGCTCCAGCTGTGGCAGTCTTGCTCTGTTGTGGGGAAGGACCACTGTTTATTACATGATCCTAGGCTGTGAGTTCTTGGAGTTGAAGCTACATTTTGCTCCTCTGGTCCATGCAGTGCTGTACAGGGGGCTCCCTTAGGTGCCAAGTCAGTCTGAGCAGTAACCACTGGGGCAAGACAGGACCTATAGGAATTGTGTGATAAGTGTCTGTGCATGACTGGCATCACAGCCTCTGGGCTGCTGACCTAGATCAGTGTCTTCAGTACAGCAAAAGCCTCTCCTTGTGCAAGCAGTGGGTGTATGTTAGGTTTAGCTGGTTGAAGCTAATGCTGGGCTGTGAAGTGAATGCTGGGCTGAATGAAGTGAATACCTTCCTCTATAGGAACAAAGAGCAACTCTGCAGAGGATAGTTTCTCAGGAGCTCAGCCTCAGTGTTAGCTTTGCAGATGATCCCTAATGTTTTCCATTGCTGCTTGGTCCCTTAGCTAAACTAAGCAGTGGCACCAACAGCTTCCAGTCCCACTCAGATAAAACCAATTTGCTGTAGGTTGAGTTCAAGAGAGAAGAGAGGATTAAGGATGCATAAACATTAAGAAACCTAATTTCTATAGGTTTATTCTTCAGTGAAATCTCTTTTTTTCCAGCCAATTTGTTTCTCTAAAGAAGCAGTCAGTGACAGATATATATCAATATATCAATATATATTGATTTTCTGAATACTTAATGGAGAAACTATTACATATGAACTGTTTACAGAGAATGTCCAAAATAATAAGTTTTATTTATCCTATACTTCAATCTTGAAAAGGAGAAATGTTTATTTAAGTTATTCTATGTGTGGTTTTGATCATGACTTTGTTTCTGATTTTTTGAAATAACACTGCCTGTTTAGAAAGTGGATGAGAAAAGTTCTCTGTTAAATAAAGACAAAATGACAATTCCAACAGCCCATTTTGTCATATGTCTTTGTCTCCCAATTTCACAAATAGCAGAAGGGGTCATGACTGATATTTCTATGCAGAAGTGGAACCAGCCACTGTAATGGTAACAGCCCGTGTCTTGTCTGCTGTGCTGTGTCAGTTTGACAGAAAAAAAACAGCACAGCAAAGGCGTGTGGATCATATGGCACCTCTGGTACCTTCAAAGACAAAAACAGGTGTTTCTTCTCCTAGCCCAGTGCAAAGAGCAGAGGCAGTGTGTGAGGGCTCCTCTCTGGCTGTTGGGCTCATGTGCAAGTGTGCAGAGCTACAGCTGCCTGCCCAGGAGTTACCTCATTTTGACTGAGTTTAAAGTAAAATTGGCGAGCTTTTGCTACCATGTTCTTCTCAAAATCAAGTGCTGAGAGAAGGAGAATGGCATAAGAAGTAGAGAGTACAACTTGCTTAAGTTTTACATTTCTGTTGAGATCTGTTTGAAACCCCAAGCTTAAAATGTGTTTCCAAGCATCACTGACAGCCTTTCCGTCAGATGCAACTTGTAATAAATGTTGGGGCAAATAGCTATAGATTTGATTCTTGTTCCACAGGTAGCTCTATACATGTATGTGTTTTAGGGCTCTCAGGATTGAGCAGTGCATAACATGACACAAACAAGTAAGTATATGGCTAAGTAAGTACAGCCACTCTGTACCGGCTACTTCCTAATTATATTTTTATTGGCAATGGAAGCAAACTGATGTTTCATTTGTAGGGCAGGAATTCATACGGTACAGGAGTCACAGATTCAAGGGTGCCCTAGCAGGCTGTTAATTCATTGTTTACTGTCATTTCAGCAAGGGGTTGTTGATTCTTGCCACTTCAGTTTGCTTCTCTGCTGAACTGCTTGGGAGCACATATCACAGAGATTGCATTAGCTCCTGCATGGCATGAAAGCAACTTGCCAACATCACGTTAACAAAGAATGCAAAGAGATCCTGGGGGATCTTAGGGGCTTGCAATCCCCTTGAGCCTATTTGTAGCATCCGTTTTTTTCCTCATTGCTACCTTCCTGCCTTCATCATTGAAGGACACTCTGTCAAGCAACATTCATTCAAAGCCTTCTCTGTGGAGTGCAACTAGGAAATCAAATGCTGAAGGGATCATTGCAAGAGACTACAGCAACAGAAAAATCAACTATATAAAAATACCCAATTTCTTCAAATGTATAATTACATATTAAATCTGCATCTAGAAATTATGTATTAGATTTCAAATTTGTAATGTGTTCTTAGGCTGATTGGATCATTAGCTCTTTCCACAGACTAGCCTCTTGATGTAATTTGGATGAAAGGATCAAGACAGGCTCTTGTTTATGTACTTGTAGATTTCCTTGCTACTTTAGTCCTAAAGCACTACAAAATTTAGAGAAGAACAGCTCCTACAAAAAGAATTAGACATAGATAGACAGTAATGGTTATTACTGTCTATAACAGGGGCCCAAGAAGCCAAACTGATACACAGACAATAAAGGGAACCAGGTAGAAATATTTTGATATCACAGAAGAGCATCAGTTGGGGAAAACGGTTGTGATGCTGTGAGCATCAGTATTCTCTGCCCTGTTACAGCCATGTTTTTACCTCCATTAAATTAAAGTAGAATTTGCTGCTTGAAATGGGAACATCTGTAACTCCAGGTAGTTAGAGTATCTGAGTGTCATTTTAAGGCCAAACAAGAGTATATATTCTTTCCTAGGGCTGTGCACATGAAGGAGCTAAGCAATTCTCTTACAAGTGATTTTGGAACAAGCACAGCCCCTTGAGGGATAGGTCAGGCTTTGAGTGGTATAGTTTTGTGAGTATTTTTTTCCTTTGGACATCAGAAAAGTACTAGAGACAATCTTCTGCAGGACATTTTAGATTGGTGATGCAACCTGATGAAAGGGGACTGGGTATGGCTGGTGTGACTATTGACTGCCTTCCTTTCTCCCTACTCCTTACTTGCTATTTTACACTTTGAACTTTGGTCCCTTTGCTTATGTTGTAACTTTATGATCTTCCCTCTCTGTACAGCATCAAGCACAATTAAGCTCTGGCTGCAGGTTTGATACCAGGATGTTCTCCATGGTTGAAAAGTCTCAAACCTGGCAGCTGAGATCTATGTGCTGCACAAAATCATGTGCAAAACAGTCTCTCTGCTCTGGAATGAAATTAAAATTTGAGACTGCCAGTCAAGCTCACTTGGGCAGTGGTAAAGAAAAAAGGCTGTAGATTGTGCAGGAGCAGGTAATAAAATCCATATTTAAAACAAGAATGCAAAAAGTCAGACTTATTCCATTACCTATCATGATGGACTTTTTGAGCTCTAATATATAAAACCCACTGAATTTACTGGTCTATAACTGAGGGAGGAAAAAAAAGATTTGAAGTAGCCAAAGACATTTGCTGTAACTGTATTACCCTGTTTCTCCTTTTATTCATCACAATTAAATTGCAGTGAGATGTTTCAAACCAATGATGAAGTTACAGAAAAAATTATTCTTTTGAAAAATACACTATGCAGCAGAAAACAATCAGAAAATACTTACAAGCATAATAACTATTGGAAAAGCATATATTTGGCAAGGAAGAGTTACCTTCTAGAAGGATAACGAACATCAGGCTGCTGTTACCTAAAATGGAATCGGATTAATGCAGCAAAGGATAGCTGAATGTCTCCAACTCTGTTTACATTCTCAGTGGTAAATCACCTCTGCAGATCTTTCTTAAAGAATATTCTGCTGGGAAAAAAATTGTGGTTTATTTTCCTCATGAATATAACATGAAGGGAAAGGAGCTGCTCTGATGGAGCAGACTGGAATGGTAGAAGTGGAAAGGAATTAATAATTTTTATGGTTTTTAGCAACAAGAGTGACATCACCACCAGCAAGACCAAACCACATGACTTCATAATTGGTATCCTTCCTAAATTATTAGAGGAAAGCAGTATTTTCAAGGGCAATGACATTATCATATATTAGCATAATTGCATGATTTTGATACAAGCAGCCAAAATACATATTGTTGGCACTTCAGTTATGCTAACAGTGAACCTATGGGGTGTTCATTCTTAATTATACATATTTTCCTCTTGTTCTTCCTTTCACCTCAAGGTCTTTCATTACAGTCCTAAATGGTTTACTTTTTAATTTTGCAGCTAAAAATTTCCATATTTGTAAGGATGACTAATGAGTATTTTATTAAACCCTTTTTACATACTGAGACTTGTCTTACGAAGTAAGAACTGTTATACCCTGTAAAATAAAGATGGCAACTAACTTAACCCAACATCATTCAATCTTTTTGAGCTTAAATGTGTTGTCTTATTTGGGAGATTGAATTTATAAAGATTGCAGGATAATGTCTGTGATTTGATAATTACTTCAATGCTGATGTTGTTATATTTACATCAAGGAAAATAGAAGGCCTGTTTATTCATGAGCTGGTAAAATATTAAATGGTATCTCATTCTTGATTTAGATAATGTGGGGAAAAACCATAAAACAGCTGCCAAGAAGAAATTTCTAATGCTGGACAGGTTTCTGTGGCCTTCACTTAATGTCATTATAACAAAATTTATTTTGTGGTAATGCAGTTTCAGCAGGGAAATAATTAATGGTCAGGCCATCATCCAAGAGTAACAGCCATGGTTAAGTTGGGCAGCCAGCCCAAAGTCACTGCAACAAATCAAATGCTGAAAATTAATCCAATCTTCAAAAATTCAATAAAATTCATAAACACAGAAGTTAAGAATGAAAGACTGTATTTAGGCTTAAAATGCAGTTTGCAGTATTTAGCTAATATTTAGCAATATTAGCTATATTTAAAAAAAAAAAAGTGAAAGGGTAAGCTTTCAAGAACACAGACCAGTTGGATTCATGGAGTGTACTCAAGTTGGTGAGGCTTCATGAGCACAGAAATTGTTGCTGGTGCCCTGTGGTTTGGCAGTCACATAAATCCTTTGCATAGAGATGTGTGGTTTGGAAATAGGATCGATAAGACTGTGCTTTAGAAGAGCTAATGGGAAGGGCACCACTTAAAATATGCTTAAATTATAGCTCCAGAGGGAAGTCTAAACAAAAACATGTCTTGATGAAGTCTTTCTCTTCACATGTGTCTTGCTGAAACAGGCAAGCCTCTTAGAGGTCTCCTGACCTGCAACACTTGTGCTTATAGCCAGAGAGCCAGAATGGGAAATCCTTACGTAGTAGCAGTAGCCCTGACACCAGCTACACTCTGCAGGTGAAATGGATTGTTTAATCTCTCTGCTTGAGTTGTTCTGTTTCTTAACATGACACAAAGGATATTCAACCTCAGTCCCCTACCAGTAACTAAATGGGGGAACTGCTGTTCCCAGTGCCTCCACTCGCAGTGGCTGTGGGGGTGCCTGTGAGCGCTTGATCAGACAGTATTTTAGGTTCTTTGGAGCTCCATCTCAATATGGTCTAAATGACCACCTTAAATTTCACTGGAGTTACTTGTCCATGACCCTTATGTACTTTCCTGCCACATGTGGGAGTACTGCAGTTTGATGGCACTCACAGGCAGCTCACAGTCTAGCAATAAGAACCAGGACTCTGACCATGCCTTCTTCCCACCTGAGATACCTTACTCACCTGGAACAAGGATGCATGAACAGATACTGTCATCTTTAGCCAGACTCAGTGTAACTTTTTTGGTGCCTTATGGCACTTTCCATCTAAGTGTCCTCTTCAAAGAATAGTGTAAGCAATCATGATAGGGTATTCTGAACACCACTGAAAATCTCATTTGTGGGGTGGTTTTAGTTAGTTAGTTAGTTTGTTTTTTTAATTAATCTTAATTTAGACATACAGCTGTGGACAACTGAAGCAGGAAATGCTGTTCTTAATTTTTGAAGTCTTCCACTCTTCCTGTATGGTAAAATAAATGCATTATTTTTCAGCAATTTTCATGCAAAGGACTGCAAAATGTTTTGTAAGGCAATAACTAGATATACTAGGCCAGCAGAGGAAGATGGAGAAACAGGAGTAGGAAAATATGTGAACTGAGGAAATGAGCAGTCTACTGAGATAAGGCAGAGGAAGCGGCCAGGTGGCCTTCCCTCCTGAGCTCTCATGTCACCTGAGAAGAAGCAGAGGAGAAAGTGAGGCTGGCAGCACAGGCTGAGGATGGGGAGGGGAGCCAGTCCGGGGAGAGCTGTGTGAAGCAAGAGTGGCTGGGAAGCAGCCGCACTCCTGGGCAGAGGCTCAGGGCTGGGGTGCGCGCAGAGCCCATTCCCTGGGGACAGCAGAGCCGCAGCCACAGTCACAGCGTCCCATCTTCACTGGGGTTTCAGTGCACTCGGAATTACCTCATTCAGCAGCAGTGAGGCACAAATGCATCTCAGCACCCAGCAATCACCATAAGCGCACAACACCCTTGGGAACAGCAAAGCTTGGCAAGCTATTTAACAAAATTTGCCAAGATCATTATTTTTGAGAGGAAAAAATCTGATTAGGTCTCTCTTGATTGCTGGGAACATGACTTGAGTACACTTTAGAAAATGCTGAGCTCTGCCATTTGTGTATTTCTGCTTATGGAGCTAAAATCAATAACTTAATTTTAGCTATAAACACGGTTTTATTTTGCTTTCCTGAGTAGCTGTAATTTCAAGGTATCTTTCAGTGACACTCTGATTTAAAAAGAAAAAAAACAACCCCCCAAAGAATTGTATCAGAAATTGATGTACATGGTATCAATAGGGTAATTTCTGTGCTTTTAGGTCTGGTTTATTGAGGTGTTACTAAACTCAAAATGTGCATTTATCTTCTTTTTACTCAACAGTATATATTTTATACTTATAACTGTCTTATATTCCTGACTAAAATATATTCTTTAATAGCACAGATAATGTAAAACTATATTTGAAACTGTTGTTTTTGTATTGCTTTGAAGATTCAAGGTTCACTGTGTTAAAATTTTTGTTAAAACCCCCACACCTGTGAAACAAACATTGATGAGAAATGCAGTAGCTACGAGAATCTTCTGTTATCCTGCTGTTACCTGCTTTTCATTTGGCAAGGCAGGAGAGAAAATGATTTGGAAAAACTTGTTAAAGTCAAAGAGAAAACATATCTGTGCACATCGTTGTACCTTTCCTCCCTTTTTTTAGCAGTGGACTTGGGCACATGATCGGCTGATTCTCCTCCTGTGCTCTGAAAGGCTCTGCTCAGGTCACATCCTTTAGCTACAAACTGATCTAACAAAATACACACAGTTTGTGGAAATTTAAGTGCCAGAATAATCACAGGGATTTCAAGTTGAAAACTTTACACATGGTGCCCAAGTGCTTTGTTGCATTCTCCACCATGATATTTGATGAAACAAGTTAAAAATTAGTTCATTGCTGCAACTAAAATGCCCCCAGCAAATGCCATGAGTTGTGAGGCTAAGGACATGCTCTTGTTACGTGGCTCTGTGACTCAAACAAGCTGTGTAAGGTGGCAGAGTGAAATCACTTCATTTTCCAGGATATTGGGTGGTAATAAGTGTTGGAACTTCTTCAAGCAAACAGTGTCTGACAATATCTGTTGTGCACACCAGCAGAGTTCTCTGAGCATCTGTGTTCATGTGCCACATGCCTCCCTGCAAAATAAATAAAATGAAGCGCAAGCCTACCCAAGATCAGGGTTTTCAAGGCTGCAAATTAAAAGAATGGAGGTGTACATGTCAGATACATAATGGCTGGAAATGCAACTGAGCTCTGCAGTGTCTTGGTGAGAGTCTGCATTTTTCAGCAATATTTCTGTTGTGTTATGCATGAGCATAATTTTCTCTAGTGTGTACCCATTTACTCCTGTACTCTTCTGCTTACTTTCTCCCCCTGCTACTCCTCCCATTTGAAACATATATACTATGATAATACTACAGAAATCTTGAGGAAAATTCTTTGACTTGTGGAATTTTTTTCTCCATGGGCTTTTGTACTCTATCTTGGTAACTATTCATTCCAGACTTTCCAAAAAACAAAGCAATACTATACCTACTTCGGTGCCACAGCTGCTTCTTTTCACCTATGTTTCTTCATAGTTCTGTAATTCAGTGGAGAGAAACAAAAACTATGTGAGGATTCTGCATGGCTCTGAATCACCCACAAGAGATGTGCAGAAATCATAGCAAATAGATAGAAATCTTCCTACTGAAGAATCCGGATCCTACAGCTGAACAGGATTTTTCCGTAAGTCCTTCTAAAGTGAGGCTAATAAAGCTGTTCTCCCGCAGGCCATGGCTGCACAGAGCAGTGGTGTGAGGTCACACTGAGGGTTACCCCAGCCCAACACCCCACTAGGATGGTGGGTGAAAGCAGAAGCCAAGGGCAGGGGGAGACCAGGGCAAACATCAAAGGCACTGTGCTGCCCCCAGGCTCTGAGCATTTGTAGCTCAAGAGTTTTCCAGAGCTGATGTAATTTCTCTGTTTAGTAATCTAGAATACATCTCTATTTAAGTCCTTGTGCTGTCTTCAGTGTGCAGAAGCTTCAAGTATTCACAGCGGCCTCTGGCAAGGAGCTCCATGAGTCTGCTACATGCTGGAGGAATAACCACATTATTTTGTTTGTTTTGCAGTGCATTTCATATCCCCAAGTTTTCATACCAGAAGAGACAGAGTGTAATTAATCTGTTCTCCACCTTCTCCATCTGAGAACATGTGCTCTGTTAAGCACACACATAACAGAATATTACGCCCTTGATGAACTCCACTGGGAATTAACAAAACCTTAGACCAAACCTGAACACTATCTCACCTGCAAATGCTTTGCTGAGCTTGAGGACTCCAACAGCATTGCTGTGGAGCTCTGCTAAACCAATCTTTTTCTGTTTTAAAGCAGAACTCCCTGCTCCGAGCCTTCATTTAGGTGCAGAGATTTAAAATGTCCCTTCTAAACCTCTGCTTTCCTTGAGACAAACTTTTTCCCCCTATCCCTATTTGTTATGTGCTGCCTCAAAAACCTTCTGGCTTATTATGTTATTAAACAAAGTGTGTATGCCATTCCCACATAACTTTCATTCTTTTAACTCTTCCTTACCGTTGATTTCCATTTTTTCACTGCCTGTGGTCAGAGGCCACCAGCACAAAGAAGGAAAAGAGCACCTACACTTATCTGACCATCTCGCAGAGCCTGAAGAAGTAGAACTCCTATGAGCATCAAGTGCTGTTTCTAGGTACTTAAACAACAAAGTGGATGCAATCATCACATTAGCATTGCTTGTGTGGCTCTGCTGGGTTCCTGTACTAATGTAATTCTGGTAATTTATTTTATTTGTAAAAATTCTGATGCATAAATGCACAGATAAAAGACCTAGAAGTAATGGAGGATAACTTAAAGGAATAAAGGTTCTCATGTTTATGGCTAATGCCTTATAAAGTCCTTGTTCCCATCCCTTTCCCCAAAGCTTTATTTCTGCATGACCTGCAGTTGTAATAGCCCAGCCACAGAGCAGACAGCAAGAAGTTTCATAATCAATTTTTTAAATTACCAGCGAAAAACTTCATCAAACCACAGAGGTTTTAGGGCTTTTAGGGACCAGCTGAAGCTATATTGTTTGGTGTCCCTAGCCCCTATAAGCCATCTGCATATTGACAGAGGAGTCACCTGGAGATACTGAATAGAAAATCAGAGGTCAGAGGCAAATTTGGTACCTGTCCCTAGCTGGGGAGAACTTCTGATAAACACTTCAACCTGCCCAGGATATGAGGCCTAGCATCATCCCTGGAGGAGACACCTCTTGTTATGAAGTTGCTGAGTCCTGCTTGTTTATCAGGGTGGTGGGACATGGATGATAGCTGTAGTGCTCATTGCAATTATTCAGGGCTTGAAATACTGGCCTAGAAAATTCCACCCACAATGTTTCACAACTGTGTCTCCCAGGATGTGGCCCTAGATGCTGAGCTGTATAGCATGTGAAAGAAATTTATGTTAAAGAGCCTTAACAAGCCAAAAACATCCTGGAGAGCAGAAAGGACACTATCAGGCTCCTTGTCAACCATGAGCCTCCTGGTCTCCAGATCTCACCATCAGCATCTCTGTTATGCTTTCCCTCTCTGGCCAATGAAACTTGTATTCTGTTCTGCACTCTGGCACAGTTCTGGCATGATGCTGGGGGGAATTGGGTGACTTGATCCCACCATGCTGCAGCCTGGCCTAGAACATATTGGTAAAGGAATTTGCAGATTTTATGCTCACCTCAAAAGCCAGCATTCTTAGAAGGAAGCTATTATGCCAAAAATACCAACATAATCTCTGGTGTTTCAGAGGAAATGAGATAAGTGGTAGCACAGGTTCACATCGGCATCAAGATACCCACAACCAGTAAGTGATATTTGTGCTCTGAGATTCACTAAGGGATCTGCAATGTTGTAAATCCCAGCAGTGGTAGCTGATGTATACAAGGTCTGCAAGTGCTGTACACTGGCACCACCATCACCCCAGAACCTAAGGGAGTTTTTTTGATCTCAACTTCTTCTGAGCCTATCATCCACTGTAAGTGGCAAAAAAGTATGTATGTGCAATCTCTATTTTATTCAACAACTTCCAACATTTTCTAGTGAAAAAAAGAAGAGGAAAATTTGGGTCCTGCCTCATCAAATGAGAAATGTTAAATTTCTTCTTATCCTTAGCCCATATAAAATACCCGTATACTGCCAGCAAAAGCTGTATTCAGAATGGAGAAATACTTTAGGTTTATAATGTAAAGAATTTGATTTTCCTGTTGTCTTTTTCTTCTTCTCCCCAAATGACCAAAACATTTAAATAATAATTTAAAGGAAAAAGCTATCTCTCAAGTTGGAGAGCAGTCATAGAAAACACCAGTTTACTGGTGGTTTCCTAGCAAGGATAGCTATATGGGGGAAAAAGAAAGGGAAAGAGAAAGGAAAGCTGCCTTTGCAGCCATTCCAACAGTGTTCACCTGCCACTCTGAAACAGCTTGTCGCACTGTGGGGGAATTCTGAACTAGGCTGAATTCCCTCAGGAAAAATATTTGTGAAAAATAGGACATACAAAATCATGACCTGAAAGTGGGTGTCAAGGTGAGGAATGACTTTTTGGTTGCTGTGGGAGTTCAGTGCAATCTGGGAGAGCTCTGCTGTGCACAGACAGGTCGTGCCCTACTGCAGAGAAGTGCCCATGTGCCAGAGGATCAGGTTTGAGGGCAGCCTCACAGCAGAGACCGGCCCCTCTACCTCAGAGCTAGGGACAATTTTAAGCACCTTGGGCCCCGGCTGGCAAGTGCCCATCACAGTGGTGGTGTAGACACTGGAAGTCCAGACTCCTGGCCTGGGGCACCTCTGCCCCTCAGAGAGAATGGAAGGGAGAAAAGCAGAGCAAAGCCATGGTAGGGTCCCCTGTCTCAGGGCAGCATGGCTTGTGGGGATTAGCCTTCGGCAGAGTTTGTGGAAATGTCAGCCTTGCAGCTGGGCACAAAAACAGACTCATGCTTAAAAAAGCCACACAATAGCCTCCTTATATGAGCACGGTTTTGAGAGTCGTCACAAAATGTGTTTGGGACATTGTGCTGAAATCCTGCTCATCCTCCTGGCAGCGTGTTTCAGAGGGCAGCGGAGAGCCCACGCCTCCTGCCTGCCCATCACACTGCCCTACTGCCTGTCTGGGCCGGCAGGCAGAGCAAAACACAAAGATAAGCTGCTATTTAATAGTATAAAAACAGGACAGCTGGAGAAACCAGGTTGGAAAGGAAATGAGAGACCTGGGAAATGAGGCAAAATACACCAGGAGAAGAAACTATGAGAGATCACCCAGGTGAGTGTGTGTGTGGTTTAGTTACTCTGTCAAAATGTTCCCTCATTGCCAAGAAAGTGGGAGGAAAAAAGGTTTTGTATTTACAGATCCTGATGTTTGTAGGATCCTAATAAAAAAATCTGTCCTCCACATACTCCTCAAAATCTCCTGTCTACACATGGGCTCGAACAAAGATTGCTGTTTCTTGAGTTTTATTTTGTTCTGTGGCTTGCTGACTAAAAAAACACACATGAAATATGTATGGAATTATAGGAATACACAGAAGATCCTTTAATACTACCTTCTGTGGGGATTTATTTGCCTTTGCTGTGGGCCTGTCCTTCTATCCTGTATCCTAATGCTTTTGCACTTGGTAAAGAGCAGGCATTTATCCTGCACCTAGCCATATTGTAACTGCAAATTTTCTTCAACTACATTTTCTTCTACTTCCCCACAAGATACTCCAAAGGAAAAATGCATTCTCTTATGCTAGTATTTAACATTATAATGTCTATAAGTTAGTGTGAAATGGAGGAAGGACAAACCTCCCCTACAGTTTATCTCATATATCCCATAATTTCTGTGATTAACCCTCTAACGGGGACATCTTGACAATAGACCTCGGGGAGCTCTGATAACGCTTTGCAGGGAAAACATTTCGCTGTGGAAGATGCCAGCTCCTGAGAGACCCACCTAGAAGTGCCTTTGTCTTGATCTCACTTGACAGTGCAGCAGACCGTGCCAGTGCTACATGTCCTCAGGGCACCTCGTGGTGTGAGAGCAGGCTTCCTCCGTCCTTGCTCATCCTCTCTCCCGGGAGATTTCAGGTCACTGGCCTCAGAAATGCAGGATTTATTTCCATTGTTTCTTTTACTTCTCTTTTACTGGGTAAAAACATGTACCTTAGAAGCACAATTTTTTTTTAAACGATTTTGGGCAAGTTCAATTTTTTCAGCTCTCTGTCTACAGAGCAGACAGTGCTATGAACTCCTCTTGCTGCTGGGTCTGGAGGCATGGCTGTAAAGCAGGTGGAAATTTTGAGAATGCAAATGCTGAGTATGTCTGAGGTGCTTATGGAAAAATCCAAGCGAGCCCCTCATACTCTGAAATATTCTGTTTCAGTCGGTATTTGCCACGCTTGAATTGGTCATTCCTTGGCATACTGCCCTTTAGCTGTATCATTTCATGGTCAGTTCATAGAAAAATGTCAAGCTGGCTGACTGGAAATCTTTGCTGTAATATATACACAAAGGGCAGATCAGTAAACTGACAGGGGAGTAGATGCACAATTCATTGCTTCTAGCTGGGCCAGAACTGGTGAGGTGAATTACTTCCACTGGGTTTGGGAAATTCATACCCTGCCACAGGTGACTGCTTTGCTCAGGATCAGAAAGATTAACACATGAAAACACACTGATATCCTGCTTTCTGGTTAAGGTTAAAAGTTTCATTGATCTCACGGGACTTGGCACTGCTTCAGATGTGCAACATCTGACCTATAAGAAATAGGGACACATGCATGTGAAATAGGTACAGTGTGAAAAACAAGAAGTAAAGAATAAAGCTAAAACCAGCGCTTTGCCAAAAGTGTTATGGCTTTAAATCTTGATCTGCACATCAGCACCTTCTTTCGTTACTGACTGATGTGCGGAACTGGGAGTTCCAGAACAGTGTTCATACTCTTTTCTGAAAGTGTCTTCCAAATTAACTTGACTCCATCTCTATCTTCCCTCTCTCCTTCCCTTCTCAAGTGTTCCCTTGCTATGCATTAATTGAATTTTTAAGTCACTTCAGTTTCTATTGGTCCTTGAGGAAAAAAATGCAGCACCCATAGATGGGTTTGAACATCCTGTTTTGTAGGGCTTCATTTTTTAGGGATGTGAGTGACAGTTTTAAAGTTTTTCTTGTGGGGCTGTTGAAGGGGTTTTTTCCTACCTTCATGAGAATATTCCTCTTTTCATGTTTTTAAAATGGAATTTTCATTTTCATTTCTATTGCTTGAGGAAAATGAAATGGAGCACCAGGGAAGGTGACTTTCCTCATTCAGATTAGATTGGTCTGGTTTCTCATTTAAAAAAAAAAAAAAAAGATAAAAAAGGATAAAAAAGATGAAGCATTTGACAGTGCAGCCATATCAATCTTAGCTGATCTTAATTTTTGGGGAATGAGGGTTTCTGAATTAGTCTTTCATCAGGCTGTCAAGACATTATTTTCTCTTATAAACTATAGGTCCTGTTTGCATTTTTGTGGCATCCTCAATCCCGATGGACTGACAGCACTTCACATTCTATCCATCTGCTCTGTCTTCACCCTCTGTTGAGGTACAGCTGCCACAGTCTCTGGAGCACAAATTGGATATGCGTTTAATTGTGTATAACAACACTGTCCCATAGTGAAGGACAGAAGCAAAGCAGAATCCAGCAGAAACAGCGGGGAACCTTCACATAAAAGTGTAGCTAAAAATGAATATTCAACTTAAATAATTTTATGACAATAAATTTCACTTCATCTCATCCCTTACCTGGTTCAAACCTGCTTATATTACAGGTATCGTGTGGAAGGTATCTGATCTGCTTGTCATACCCTAGACCTAGTATTTTGATCAAAACCCACAAATTTCTTCTGAATTTGTTTAGGTAGTACATGCTTTCTGACTCTCAGAGGTGCTCAATGTCTTTGCAAAAAATCAGTGGCTATTGATGGAGCCCTGTTCACGTACTCATCCTGCTGAAACACAGGCTCCCTGGACAGCCCAGGTCAGGAATGTTGAATGAATTCCTGCTCCAGAAAAGTTTGATCATAACAGCAGTACCCTGTTAATGCACAATGAACAAAATGTCGGAACATTGGTCAGGATCATTACAGCCTGTTCTAGCTACTAAGGCAGTTCAGCACCTGAGGTAAGCACAGGCCTTCAGGGTTTACAGCTGCTATAAACAGTGGCTCTTCTAATGGCAGAATAGCAACAGTGCTCTGGGACTTCAATTCAGCAACTGGATGGTCAGTGATATAATTTTGTGTGGCTTCCACATTGTCATCTGCAAGAAAACAGGACAGCCAGCACAGCAGCCCAGAGCATCACTTCAGTGTCCCTACTTTTGTTGGGAAGAGGCTATTTTGGTGGTGAACGGAAGAAAGCAGAGTAGCAGAGTGCTGGCAAGCATGGGCAGGGGTCCTTGGTGAACAACCACAGAGGAAATAACTTGTTACATGGAAAGTTTTTGGCCCCAGTTAGCTGAAACTGTAGAGAATAACATTTAGCTGGTAAAAAAAGAGTTCTAAGATGGAAATTTGTTGAAGTCAGTGAAATGCTCTTTAAGGCAGATGAAAGTAGTGAGGTCATTCTTGTAGACAGCTTTTTGAGAGTCCTGATTTCACCAAAGTTACTCTGATTTAATGATATGCTGCTTCTCTATGCTAAGGTCATGTGTGTGGCAGTGCATGCTCTAGAGTTATCTTTAGCATGTGCCATTTTTCTAATCTTACCTGAACATCATTTATAGGTGAACCAGTCTGCCAAGGAGATTTGGTATTCATGGTAGCAATCCCCCTCCCTACCTTCCAGTCATCTCAAAGGACTCATTTGGGCATGTCTATCACATCCAATTATGTAGGAACCCTGATAATTAATTAATATTACCTTCTAATGGTTATGCAATTAATTTCATTTGGAAGAATATAAAAAAATGAGTAAATAGCCTCAAAGTGTTGAGTCCTATTTGGCAAGATAATACAGCTCATCCTGCCCAATTACAATGATAAGGTTTTAAACTAATTGAGCTCACACTGTGCCTCTCCATTACCTGACATTCAGCAGCACACAGAGAAGATTAAAGGGATTCAGGGGATGGTGTGTTTATAAAACCACGAATAGTCACACCTGATTCTCATTTAAGCATAAATACATTATAATTCACAACTGAACAATACTTTATATGGAGATTGCCATTGAAATGAGCGTATTTTAAGTTTGGGGCTTTTGCTGGCATTTCAGGTTAAAAATAGTGACCTGGGATGCTCAGGACCTCATTACACAATGGCAGGTGCATATCCTGCAATCAGTTGCTCACCACGGAACCATAGGAGCAGAGAGCTTCCCAGACTGTATTAAATAATTTGTTCATCTAACTTGACATTTTGCCTTCTGGACTGATATTCTTGAGGAAGGTGGAAGGCTCCCATAATGCCCATTACCTATCCAATTATGCTGTGTGGTGTACAGGGAGGAAACATCCTTCCAGAGCCCTGTAGGCAATTAGCATACACCCAGAAGTGTGATATTCAGTTATCCTCATTATTTCAGCATGCCAAGCAGCAAGAGGTGGTTAATGATTGCACAAAATTTTCTAGCCTTTTAGGAAAATATACTCAAAGTTACCAGAACCTTACATTGCATATCAGCAAGACCCATATGAGGCCCACTAAGAGCAGGAAAACTGCTGGAAGGCCAGTGATAGATTATTCACTTGCATGGCAAAATTTGTCTTTCTAAGCCTCTTATTCATACCCACAGAATTAGTCCCGGGGGACATTTTACAGGATGAAAATTTTCACCCAGAAGCAAATCAATTACTCTCCCCAGCTGAAGCTCAAGGCTTTTTGTTCACTGTACAGAACTGGCTATTTTTCAGAGAAAGTTTTGGGCTGCTGAGCTCTGATTCTATTGCATCACTTTGGACTCAAAAGTTGATGATGACCATATCCATGGTACGCTGACATCTTCTGCCACTCACAGCAAAACAAGTTATCTTTCAACCACTTTCACTTATCTTTCAGTTTCAAACTGAGTTATCTTTCAACCATTAATTCTAAAAACTTTGCAGTAGAGTTTGCACTTGAATGGGTATTCCCATTGTCATGGAAAAATGGGGTCAAGGATGCCAAGGTCTATGTAAATTGTACAGGAAGACAGTTTAAATCCATTCCCATACCATAGCAGACCATGCAAGAAAAGGAGTGGTAAATAATAACTGCTATGAGAAATTATACATTTGATACCTATCTTTACCAGAAAGGTCTGGGCTGGTAACTTTATGTCCTTCAAAGAAAACACAAAGGAGATGATGATGAAATGCATCTGCATTTTTTATTGTACCAAACAAGTGCTGAACTTTGTCAAACTGGTGTTACAAGTGGGCTGCAGGTGAAATTTCCCAAGACCTTCAGTCTCTGAAGGACATATACTCTGATTAAGATATATTGAATCATTACTTATCCAGTAAGAGGAAGTTAAGTTCTTCGTGCTAAAAATTCCAGCAAAAAGCACTGTCTTCAAGCTTACAGAAATTGTCTTCCTTTTAAGTGAAAAACTGTCTGCTAAAACCAAGGGTGGGGTGATGGGTGCCTCTCACAGCTTCAGACCATCATCCAAGTTCACAGGGTGTCAGGATGCCAGTTAAAATGCAGACTCATACCTTTCACCAGTACTGATTGGATCAAATTAATATTCTGTAAATACTTATCTATCCACTGATGTCCATGGCACTGCCTCAGTAAATACCAGGACTGATTCTGACCTGTTTCACACTTAACTAAGAAATAATTTAACTCCAAAGCCTTTATAGAAATAAAGACTATTTGACTAAATGGACTTTTAGAATGGACTAGTTAGGAAATGTGAATTTTAGTCTCTGAAGTGGTTGATGGTGTTTTGGGCATAGTCTTGGGATTCACAAAGAGGACATTGAGATTTATATTCCCCAATAACAGACCTATTGTTCATGTCAGATAAAAGCCAGCTGCCCCCTCATGGGTCACAGTGAGCACATAGAAACCAAATATTGCTTTGCCAAGCTTACTTGATTATTGCAAAATTCATTTCCCTAATATCTCTGTTTCCTGTAGCAGATGATAGGAAAAAGTGAGACTAATCAGCTAAAATGTTTTCTTCTCCACACGAGGATTAAAATTTCATGGTGTGCTTTCAATTCAAATATTCTTGAATACATACAACTGCAGCTTATTGAATAAGATGAGTGTAAACTAGAAAAATGTATGGGTTTATGTCTCTCATTAATCAGAAGAATAAATTGCATTAAGATGTTGATGTTTTCCTAGAACAGAAAACAAATGATTCTGTGAATGACAAAAAGGAAGTAACACCGAACTGCTGCAAGTTATGTAGCAGCTGCCGCCAAGAGCCACAAACATCAGAGTTAAATGAATAATCACCAACAGAGCAGAACAGCCATCAGACATAATGATAGAAAACGTCCTTTCACACTCACAGACATCAAGTTTTCTGTGCAATTAAGAGTTGGCAGAAGTAAACAATTGGCTTTAAAACAAGACAAAGAACTATGAAAAGAACCTGGCTTTTGCTTTAAGTGAGTGGACTGTGAATGAATTCAGTTGCTCTGCTTGGAAAAGGGAGCAATTGAAAGCATATGCTTTTGCACCCTTCAAAAAATTCAGTGTAAGGAAAAAATCAAACTGTTTAATAAATCAAACAAGAACGACCCCAAACATTCATCTACATTTCTTTTGAAGCAGAGCTAGTAACACCTCTCAAGAGCATCTTTAGATTTGTGTCCCTCTTGAAAGGGGTGCAGAGAAATGGGAGCCAGGGGCTGTATCACTAGCTGATGAACAGCAAGAGCAGGATAAAGGGGGATCACGAAGTGTCTTCTTCCATGGGATCTATTTTGTTCTGGTGGAGTGCTATTGATTTCTTGAGCATCACTCACACAAGTGAGACGAGATTCATTTTGTGTCCTGTGTGGCTCAAAATCCTTTAAGCACTATTTGACTTAGTATTTTATTGCAAGCTACCTCTGTTTCATGAAGGAAGTTGCGAAAGAAGGTGGAGGATGTTATTTGTGTGGCACCTAGTAGGAGATAGTGACTGAAGAAAGGATAATGTAGAAAGAGAGGGAGTGTGCTGGAAACAGAGAACAATTGATCTTCTCAGTGCGTGGTAATTTCCTTGTGAATGCTTTTCTTTCTGTGTGGGTTTGTGAATTTGAGATATAAAACTTGGAATTTGTCAGGTTTCATTTTTGTTCTTGTTCTAAATTTCTGTTAAATTCTAATTTACACATCCTAATTCCTTCCAACACCAAGTGGATAAGCAATATTTCATTGATTACCATCTTTAAATGACTCCAGCCATTCATGCTGAGAATCTTAGGCAAATAAAAACCATATATCTCACCACTGAGCAAGAGGGTGCAGGACTGCATTTTTCTGTACTCTTGATTGTTTTATTTTTATTATTAGCAAAGAAGATAGACAATTGAAGTCCTTTCCATAGAAATGAGAATACCTGGAATTTTAGAACAGAAGAAAAGAAATTAAATAGTACCTTTCAGAAACATTTTCGGATTTTGGTCATTCCAAGTGAAAGGATGGTACTGTCAGTCTTCTAACCTTTAATGAAAACTTTCAGGCATCTTGAAATTTCAGAGTTAAAATTTATCAGCATAAATCTCCTGAAATACTATGGGAAATGTAATTTTATTACAATTCTTTACCACTGCTTTTTAGCTTTATTTTAATAGCAAGGTGAAGAGCAATTTATTGCCTAAGCAAAAATTACTCTTCTAGGTTGGTTGGTTTGGCTACTAGTGTTCACTAAAGGAAGTTCTAACATGAGTGCTTGGCTATTAGCACATTAAGGTATTGCTGTGTGGAAAAGCATTTCAACACTTGAACGTTTCATTGAACCGAAACCACGGTTTAAAATGGTGTTAACATAGGTAAGTACATAGTGCTGGAGCAGATAGGAACACTAAGCAAGAAGGAAACTTTTCAGGGGTGCGAAAAGATTAGATTATATTCTTTGCACCAGAAAATAAGGAAAGGGAAAAAAAGAAAACAGAACACAAAATAAAATCCTGTCCCCTTACCTCAAGAGGGGATCAACCTGATCAGTGCAAGATCAGACCCAAATATTCTCATGGATCTGGGCATCCAGTCGCAGGGACAACAACCATCTTCCACCCTCCTCTGGTGCCAGAGACCTATATGAATCCTGGTGAAAGTTAAATAGACAAAATAAAAAATAAAATAAAATTCTCTCATTAGTTTCAGGTTCAGTTAAGTTTTTCAAAACATAGGCTCTTAATTCATCACTCCTTCTCCATCAGGCTGCCCCAAGGTCTTTCCCAGTGAAGGCTTGGATTAATCAGGTATCACGAATAACTGGCCTGTCTTTGTTAAGTTTGAACTAGGAAAAAGAAAAACACAAAAGAACAAGGCTAAGAAAGACAGAATAAAACCCTTAAATTCAATAGAAATAAGATGGAAGAGAGGGGAAGATGGTGAATCTATTTGAAAAACTACCTGAATATTAATAGTTTGGACATCCTTGCAGATTGCTTTGTGGGTGCATTGAGGGATGATGTCGGGACCCCTGAGAAAGAAAACTAATTGTCCAAGCTCCCTGTTCTCAGTACTTGTCCTACAAATGATCACCCTGACTCTTGCCAGTGCAATGACAAAGAAGGACATGGTCCTTTGTCACTCCCAGCTCACCAGAGTGACAGCTATGTCCATCATCCAGGTATCAAGAAAATGCTTTGGGTGCTTCAAACACAATTTGAAATTCAAATATTTTCTCTTGCTACTTCTGTGCTAATTTAGGGCCCCAAATAAATACCTGGAGTTCACTTTCACTGTTGAATTCTCTATGGATTGCCTAAACCAGGCAGAAACATTTTTCTCCAGCTTTGCCAGAAAATGGCTTTTATCAGCAAGTTTATGGGAAGCATTTGCGGGTTGAGCTTGATTTTCTGTAGCTTTTATCATTTTAATTCAGCAAGACATTTAAAACTCTAGCAAATTTTTATAGCATTTGCATGCCCCAACTATAGAGACTTAGGTAGTGTAAACACTCGACCAACCTGCTGGTTTGGACCCCTCCTGTGAAATGTGAGTGTTCTTATTCTCACAGTATATTTAGCAGTATGAAAACTCTACACAAAATAAACTTCTTGTAGGCTCTGAGCTTGGTTCTCTTACTGGAAAAAAAGTAGCATAATTTCTCTGCTACATATATAACACTTTCCTTGTTAAATTAAAATGTGTATATATTCAAAACCATATTTCCTGTATCTTTACATCTAATTTTTTTACTGCTAGTGGATGATGTAATTCCTTACTCTATGCAATAATTCTCTTAGTTGCAACCACCTTGCAACTACTTTAAGATTTTATCTATTCATTTGTTCAAACCAACACCATAATTTGTGCTGCATCACTAAACTACACTCACTAGAACCATAGGTGCCAGGGCACAGGGCTCCTGGAGATAAATGGTTCCTCTACTCTCTGAAAACAGGGAAATCTGAGAAGACTGAAATCAAGGAGGATCTTCCTACTGTTATTTGCTATTTTGTCAGTGATATCTGGCATTTTAAAAACAAACAAACAACAACAAAAATACAACACAAAAAAACATCTTTAAAAATGTCTTGGAACAGATCCTTCCTGATTGCTGAGGCAGATACTTTTCCCCAGCAAGATCCCAAAAGAGAACAAACTTTGCACAAATAGTTTTTAAAGATTTAGACCACTTAAATTTTAATCTTGTGCAAGGCACCTTCTAGAATTAAGAGCAATTTGCCTGTCTCAGGGCTACCTCTGGGTGTCCCAGGAAAGAAAGCAAAAATTCTGGGGCCACAAGCAAGGCTTGTATTCTTTAAAAATGAAAGCTAAGACTTCTCATTTTCCTGTGTGTTCTCACTTTCCCATGTGCTTATTCTTTTTCTTTTCTAAATCTCAGCCTCAGGTTTTCAGAGCTGTAGCAGCACCTTGGCTCATCTATGTTATCTGGTTCTCTCTCTCTTTCAGGCTTTTATCATCCAGAAATCAATCAATAGAAAAGTAGTTTGGTATTTGAAGCTAAAGTTGTTATTCATATCAATGGCTCAGAGACACTTACTGATGAGATGTTGGTGCAACAGATTTAAAAAATTTAGCTACTGGCTTTTAACTTCAGAGGAACTCAGCAGCAGGGGATCTGGTGGTGGTTTTTTTTTGTCTTGCTTTTGTGCATGTCAAAGTTTATGAAAAAAAGATCTCTTTAGCATTAATACACTCAGCAACTATGAGGGCAGTCAATTTGTCTCTCACTAGTTGCTGTTTCACCACCATCAAGAACTCATGTCTAGTCCAAGCGCCATCAAGTGTCAGCAGCATCAGTTTCCTGTGCTAAAGCCATCTTCCCTCATCATATCTCTAATTTCTGCAGGATTTAAATGTGCACTTGTCTCTGTTGACAAGATGGACTATGCTGACACCCTGGGAACCAGTCTGTGCAAAGGGTGACTGTTCCTGTCCTAGTTACAGGAGTAGGGTGCCAGTGTAGCACTATGTGAGTGTTACCAAACTGTGTATTCTACTCCCCTCTACATCATTTCTGATGAACTGTAAATTATGGGTCGTTTGCAGGAGCTGCCCAGGGCACACCCAACACCTCAGGCTACAAGCTGGGTGTTAAATGAGATAAGAAAAAGAGGCAAACCCTGAAAGACAGGCTAATGTTTCTTTTTCTTTACAAATAACTCCCCTGTGATAACTCCCCTCCGGGGGAGCACCACCACAGTTACACCCAGCCTGAGGGGTCATCTCTGCTAATGGGCCGTGGTGGAGTCAAATGGCACCAGCAGAACAAGCAGCTGACCGTCAAGGACTCCCAAAATATCCCATGACGATATGTTACATCATCCATTGTGAAACTCCCGGCCCTGAATCTAAGCATAAGTATAAACCTTTGGCTTGGGGACTGGGGATGCCACCATTTGATAGATACAGAGGAGGACCAGAACTTCCCCAGGACTGTGACCATGGCTCTGATCAACAGGTGCCAGGTTGTACTCTGATGCTGTGGGTTAAAATCAGTATTCTCTGTGTCATTGTGTTTGCTGCAATCTCTTTAGTAAATTGTAACTCCAACCTGAAATCTCTCTTGGGGTGGTTGAGTGGGGTTCATTTCTCTGACCAGTTTACTTTTAGACCAGCCCAGTTCTCTCTGAGCAGTCCTAGGCTGATACTTTTAGATGTTTTCTGACAGCCGCGGTGTGATGGTTCCTTTGAAGATCAGTTTCCCCGATACATATGCAACATTCTCCTGAATCCTGGGCTTTGACCCCATTTTCCAAAGAAAAGGTCTTAATATTTTTCTTCTGTTGTTTCCTTCACCCCACACAAGTGCTGTGCTAAAGGCAGAAATGTTGTTTTCCTCACGGACTTCTTGGGTTGCTCATCTTATTATTTGAATGCATCATACATTTAATGTCATGACAACCAGGTAAAATGGACTGCTGTTGTCATGCTTGATTTACAACCAGGATACTGAAGCAAAAGGTAGTTGAAGTGACCAGAATAACTGATGATCATTAAAGCCTGAGTGACGAGGGGCCTAGGGAGGCACCTGAAAGCTAGTTTTCAAGGGTCTTTAGCTCTCCCATGCTTTCTGCCCCTCCTGCTGCTGTGCCACCCAGCAGCATCACCTTCTGCTGTCATCTTTCATCTCTTGCTTTGCTCTCTGTCTGCTGCTAAAATCTCTCTTCTAAATTTAGTCTGGTCACAAAAGTGCATGTTGATAATCTAATGTAGATTAAAGCATTCCTTAGCCCAACTAATCACACTGACTTCAGTAAGAGTAATAGCGTTGAGCTTCATATATTAATAAACAGGGGAAAACAAATGATGGAGTTGGAAATATGTTTTGTATTTCATCTTGGCTGTGAAACAAATATGCATTTTTTGGTAGTCAATTCATATTATATGGACTACTAAAACAAGTGTATCAGATGACAAGACCTGCACGCAGGCTCATATTTGTGGGCAGTAAATCAGGCAGGGAGTGAAGTACTGTGTGTTGCAGTTTCAAGGGAACAATGAGCATGCAGCCTCAGAGCTCGCTGTTGGATTAAAACCACAAGTTATGGGAAAATAAACATTTCTTGGTCCCAGAATTCATCTTTTTGTCTCATTACTTATTTGCAGTTTGTGTAAGCAGAGCTGGGCAGACAATAAGGGAATAATGAACAGCACTGAGTTGCAAAGAGGAACCTTCCAAAGCTGGGCTGTGCTACTCTGTGGATATGACACCTCAAGAGCAGCAAAACTTTGGCATCTTGCTTGACCAGCTATATCAAATGAAGGCCTGGATGCAAACTCTGCAAGAGAGGTTTGCAAGAGCTGCAAGGGGGTCATCCTTGCCTTGTTTGCCCTTTCACTGCTGGAGCTGGGATAGTGCACTAAGTGAACTCTGCATTTTATGCTGTGTTTAGAGGGAGAGTCAATGTCTACTTTTTAGTCCAACGTAAACTCAAAAGGCACTTCAATCTTTTGATAGTTACATTAAAAATATTAAAGCAATTTTTTCCATATCTCTTAGTTAATAGCCAGAGTTTTTTAAACTTTAATTTACTAAAGCTATTTGATTCCCATGCTACAGCCTCTACTTCTGACAAGAAGTGTGAAAAGGCACTGCCAAGGTAGGGGCAGAACTGTATGCCACAATGTCCTGAATCATCAAAAGGGAAGTTTTCCCCCTCAGTCTTGGATGATTGAATTAAAATTTAATAGGAAGTATCTGTCGCATGGAGGCATTTTTCATAAACAACTTTGGTTAATGACCACAGTAATCAAGGCAAACTTCTATATTGAATATTGATCTATTCTGATATTGTCCAGTACAGAAAAGGAAAATGTTTCCTTCTAAGCTGTTTGGTAACAGTCACTTGGGTATCTCAGCACCAGGTGAAAATACTTTGGTGATGTTGCTTTCCCATCAGGCATGCCTACAGAAAACGTGGTTTGGCTGCATTTTGAGAATTCTTATCAGGCATCCTAACACTTTCTTTCCACACTTGGAACTCCAAAAAGACCTGCTGTTTTTATTTTTTACCGCCTATGTAAAGAGCACTGTATGTAATCAATGGGATTACATACAACACACACATACAGCCTGGGAATTTACACTCCCGTAAAACATAGTGATTCTCCTTTTTAAAAAACAAATATAGGTAGGTAAACAGCTCAACATTCAATTCAGAAAAGAGAATCTACTCCTTTTGAGAAAGACAAAGTGACTGGCAAGAGGAAATGAGAAGAGAGACATGAGCAGGATAAGAGAAGTTATTTTATCAAGGCCTGAAGGTAACATAAAGCAGGGTTGCTGTCGAGCTTTAGAGTGTTTAGTAGTTTATAACGAAACTGCATCCCTGATTATTTCCAGGTGACTCACCTCCCTTAACTTCCTTGGGATGTATTTGACTCCCACATGGAAGCCTTGATGTTGTCTCTTTAAGTTCAGCATCTTTCTTCTGTATGCCAAGCAGGATAGCTTTCGTTTCCCTTTGCAGGCCAAGATTATCTGTCCATCCAAAGTCAACAGCAGCCTCTGGCATGCAGTACTGCATCATTAACAGGGTTATTAAACTGTCTGCAGAGCTGACAGCAAGATGGTCTCATCTCTTGATACTGTTTAAATCTATAGAAATATTTCTCACTCCAGGAATTAACCATTTGACTATACTTTCAAGAAAGGGGAATGCTAGGCCAGATTTTTGGTGGAAACTGCTTTAGGCAAGATGTGGATGAACTTGGCATCTTTATAATCTCAGATGCTTTCAGATAAGCTTTGATCTTGGCACTCCGTCATGAAATTCATTTTCCCGGGAGACTTCACAGAAATGCAGAATTAGACTGCTATCTGCTTTTCTAAGATCACATGGATGATGAGCATCAAACTTTAAAACATGTTATCTTTACAGCCCTAATTAAGAAAAAACACCTAGGTTAATTGCTTACTTCCAGATATGTTAACTGCTGCATCTATTTATATGTGGAAGGTGATGATAGCATCAGGAAGGTCTAGAAGTAAAAGAAAAATTATAAAGGAAATTAATACCAAAAGTATTTGTATTCCTCTCATTCCCCCAGGAAGAAAGCTTAGATTGCAAATGTAGGTACTAGATAAACTGACACAACTGTTTGTCATTTAAATGTGCTATTCTCGTATTTCTAAAACCCCCAGATATTAATACAAAGTCACCTCAACATCTGTTAAAAGTAATGACAAAGGTGTAATAAATATTTTGGACAGTATAGCTAAGTATGTTTTTTAAACAGCGCACCACTTATTTAAAAGTCCTGTGCCACCACAAAAACACTTCATGTCCAGAGTTGCACAAGCTTAGAGTGGAATAAATGACAACAACAGTGAACATCACTAAGGCTGCTGAAGAAGCCCATGCATGAAAGCCCATATATACAAAGTAGGGGTCACATTTTAGTGGTAAAACAAGAGGATCAGGAAGAAAAAAGCTTGCATAGAGACACCCATGAGAAAGTACTATGATTTCATTAAAATGAGACATAAGTCTGTGTCTTTTTCCTTTTAATCGTACAATTTTTAGTTCAGTCATTTAGTGACTTGTTCAATCTGTTCTCAGTTATTAGAGGATCTCTGTCTAAAGATGTTTTAACGTCCCAAGGGCTTGCCTTAAATATGTACTTAATACTTAATAAAGTTGTATCAGAATATCTGCAATCCTTCATTTCCATGCTTAACGTGTACAAAGCATCACTTAAGTAAAAGGAAGCAAAGGGCTGAAGGATGATAATGAGTCCATTTGCTGCTGTTCCATTCTGAATTGCACATATACTGTCAGCATTATGCTTGCTCACTCTGGGTTGTGCCATAAAGCCATTTCAAAAAGCTTGGAAAGAGCATGTTTTTGCTGTAAACATCAGGACAGGAAGCTGCTAACTGCAGAAGGGTAAGAGTTTTTTTTAAAACAGGGATGCAGAAACTAACATTTCTCGGTATGTGCTCTAAACAAACAGCAGTTGCTCATGTAGAGATATTGACAAACTGTGGTCCTACAGAAGGAAAACAATGTTGGTGTGCCTGATGTACTGTATTTTGGTGCTTTCCATCATGATTCTCTTCAAGATGTAAAGCAACACCTTCTTATTGTTTTGTCCACATTGTTTCCCAGTTAATCCACAGACATCTGCAAAATCACAGCTGACGTGCAAACGGAGACATCCTTTAGTTTAAGGATAGTGCACACCAAAACCAGGAGTGGGGAGACCAATCTGCTTGAATGTATCCCAGGTCAGCAGGTGAAGAAATCTTTGGACCAGTTAAAAGATATCACTTAGAAAGCCATTGGCAGAGCAGGTCAGAGCACACGAATTATTTAGTGAGCTTTCATCCCTTGAAGCTTTTCTGTGCCTTCTGTTTAAACAAGAGGTAACTTTTCAGGACATGACTGAGAGAAATTTGTACTTTTTCTACTTTTCTGCTAAATAAGACTTCATGTTGCTGCCTTAAGTGTTGTAGTTTTCCAACAACAGAACAAGCACTTTGGGAAAATGGATCCATTATTTCTTTGCTCATGGAAGAATCTGAAAAATGTCCAGATCTGCTCTGCTAACTGGAATAAGGAGAGTGGACCTAGTGAAGACATTTAAAAATTAAAATCCTGCTCATGGTGTGCTGTACCAGTTTGGCACTAGTGTAGCATAGCCTTCCCAGGTTAACTCTGGTTCCATGATAATCACCTCAGGCTCTTTTTCTGCAAATGTTTCTGTGGGTTTTACCCCATCCAGAGATTTTTTGTGAGTTTCTCCCATCCACAGTTTTATCCTCTTAGCTAAATTTCTTCCAAATCAGAATCACTACTTGCCATAGTCTTTACTGCATGACTGTGCCAAAATTCATAGTGCCACATCTGTGGTCAGGGCATTTGAAATCCTTTCCAGAGGAGATCTAATCCCAGCAGCCAGCCCTGCGCTGACTCTTGCTGGTCTCCTTCCCCAGGCCCTCACTCCCACCCCAGCTCCCAGTGCAGCCAGTATGGCCTGCGCAAGGCCCTCTTTTGTACGTCTCTGCTGGGGTGGGCATCTGGGATAGAGAGGGAGCAACACTGGGGCGCAGAGCTGCAGGAGGTGGGAGGGTGCACTGCTCCTGGCATGGGCCCACATCTAGAGGCAGCTGTGCTTGGCAGAACTGTGGGTAGCGCTGGCTGTGGGCACCCCGAGGCTCCCGGCATCGCTGTGAGTGTGTGTGTGCAGCACACAGGTCTGCTCGGAGAAAGCTCAGTCCCGTAGCTCCACATGCCTCATTCGGCAACAGCAACGTTTGATTTTCTAGAGAAAGTTTTAGAAAGTGGGTAAGTGTGAATAGGGTATTGTGAGGACAAATCTGCAGGAGAAGCTTGCAGCATGCGGCCCTCTCCAGCAGCGCACTGCATTCCTCTGTGGCCTCTGTGGTCATCCACGCCCTGAGGAGACGAGGCTAATGCAGATCCACGTGGGCATGGTGTCTCCTACCCTCATTTTACAGCAATATAGAAATCCCTTGGAAAGGGCAACTGATGGCAGACTGAAGGTCATGGCTAACCATCCTCCACTTTTTTCCCACCTGTATGTTGTGTACCTTTACTGGCCCATGACATGTTTTGGGGGAACATGGTTCAATGTAAAAATGAAAGACTGCTCCTTGTCTTGCTGCCTGCTCTCTTCATTCACACCTTCCTCCATGCCACAGCTTCACACTGTTGAAAAGGTTGAGGAGAGCAGTGGGTTTCAAGAAGGTGGTGTTATCTCTTCACTGTGGAGATGTTAAGCACTCTTAGTATCTTTCCTGAATGTAACCTTCCGGTATTTTGAAAGAGAGTGCCACTATATTTGAATAATCTCTTTACATAAACCAGTATTATCTCAGAAAGCATGCCTTCTTGCAGCTATGAAATAATTTTTTATGTTTCTAATTCTGACAAGAAACCCTAAACAGAATATTTTTATATTAAGGCAAGCTTGTAAATTTTAAAAGGAAATAAGGCTTGAATTTGGAATATAATTGCCTAATGCCCTCTCTAAATCTCATAAATTGACACAATTAGGGGCTCTAGGAGGGCAGTGATAGTGAGTAGATGACAGTGTTTTAAAATTCATTGTGAATTCAGCTGAACTGTACACAGAGGCATATCCACCATTTCTGCATGCATATGTGTCATCTGCGTTTCAGAACAACAAAGGATCAAGGTGCTGCCCAACTTCAATAACAAAGTAAAGGTCTGATGACATTTCCTACAGGCTTGGATTTAGCCTTTGTGTTCTGCCCAGGCTCCCCATCAGCTACTCCAGCCTGATCTACAATTTCAACCATTTTCCTCAGCCCCTCGGGTGTTTGATATAGTGAGACTGCTCTCAGTACTGCGGTGCCTTCCAATGCCAGCCTCAAGATCAGGGTGCTTGCTGGCTGGGGAGAGTGTGGGGGTATGCCAAGGGTCAGAAGGGTACCTCTAACTCAATTTCTTGTAAATTTTCACCAAAAAACCCCTCCTGTCTGTGACAATAGCCATGGTACACTTAGTGAGAAGGACAGGCTGCAGAGGATGTCCAGGGCACATCAAGATCCCAACTGTCTTCTGATGAATAGTGGCATAAATAGGAATAACTCCCTGTGGAAATCAGTGGGGTCGATTTAGCCTTTTGTTGACAAGAGGAGAATGATTCTCTTACCCAAGGTGTTGCTGGTAATACAGGCATCTGTTTTATAGCCTGGCTTCTGGCACAGGTCTGTGAGCACTCTAGAGCTATTGATTGGAAAAGAGAGTTTTGTGCCTTTGGCCTCACTTGCTATTGCTTTGTGATTTTGTTTCCACATTTGTTTTGCAGACAGCTAAATCCTTTCCTCCCAGTGTCAGTGAGCCCTAGACAAACACTGTAGTATTGGGACACCACAAAGAATATGTTTTGACAGTTTAATCAAAGGGGGTAGCGATGAGCTCTGGGCTGCTGCCATGGTCCTAAGCTATTTCTCTTTTTTTTTTTTTTTTTACCTGATACTTCTTTGTTGAACAGCTTGTTTGCTTTCAGACTTCCCAACAGCTGCCACCAGTCATGGCTGACCCTGCTGTCCCAATGGCTATAGGTGTTGCTTGACTGGGCCAGTGAGAAGCTCCACTGAGTAAAGGAACCTGGAGAGTCTTAGTGGTTCCACAGTGTCTCACACAGAAGAATAAAATAAACTCAAATGAGCATGCCTTCAATCCTGTCTTTGTGCCAAACGGAGAGATGTTTTCACTTTCATTTTCTGTTTATCCAACTAAAAATAGAGATGATGGGAAAATGAATTTTTTTACTCTGAAGGAAATTCCAGTATTTTGGGGTTTGGTTTTTACCTTTAAAGGTGAAATAGAAACTTTTATTACAAAGGTGATATGAAATTAAATGAACTGAACAATTTTGGAGCAATGAGTGCTTCTGGTTGTGCTATCATAGTGTGACATCAGATATATAGTTTAGGCAGTATGTCCAGAGACCATGGGGACATCAAGTAGCTAACAACAGCAGCCACAAAGCACAGAACAGCTGAAAAAACCCACAGAAATTAATGCTGAAGCCATACAGACAAGTCATTTAATTTGGGTCTTCTGGTAGAGGAAGAATAAAATTTACTGGTTTTATTTCTAATTTAAATAGTAAATCAAACCCAGAATTTTCTTAAGGAAGTTTTCAACTCAGTGGAAGCCAGGTGTCATTGGAAAAGCAATTGGCTTGAATCTTTTTTCCTCTTCAGTTAAGAAGCATGTTACCCTTTCCTTTGTCATGCTCCAGGAGAACAGTCTTGCCCACGCTTCAGCCCACCCTCAAGAGGTAAACAAACGCTGTGCCAGGACTCAGCTCCCAGAACACATAGTCAGGGACTTCTTTATCTTTATCAGAAAGATCTTAGTCTTTGTTTTTTTCCTGATTCCTTGGACACAGCCTTGGTACTTTATAAATCTTGGACACCACCCAGCTCTCGGAAATACAGCCAAGAGAGCTCTTGTTGAATGCATGCACTGAAGTTTTTTCTAAGAAAGGAGGCAGAATTTACTGGCTCCTTCAGAATACAGGGGTTTTTTAAACCTTTTGAGTGTACTGTAGTATTTCTTCAGCTTTCTTTCAGTGTCTGTCTAAGCGATGTACACTTGTGAACACGATGTGAATTGTTAGAGGATGCTTCAGACCCAGGGTTACTCACTGGAGGGGAGTTGCACAGACCCAAGTGATGTTTCCTCTTTGCACTCTCTCATGAGGTCACTTGCAGCCAACCTGGAGAAGCAGCAGGCAAGGATACACACTTTGGCAGCAGTCCTTGTGGGTTTGTTTGGTTGTAGCACATTATCCCCAGGGGTCAGTAAGATTGTGATCTGAAGTTTATTTGATTTCTTTTCTTGGTTTCTAAAGCAGGGCCAGCAAGGCAGTTTTAAGCAGGAGACAGGCAGTGTACTGTTCCTCCTTGTCCTTTCTGTGCTCAGGGAGGGAGCACACATCTGAAGTGAGAAGAATGACTGCAAATTACTTTTACACATCTAATTTTTGGCCTGTCAGGGGCTGCATTGCAGTCAGAATAGCCTGAAGGTTGCTTTTCCTGGGCCACTTTTCTGTACTCGAAGAGTAGGTGTCTGACAGATGTTGTCTTTGTTTGGTGTCATGGTTCTTTCTGCTCACTTTGTGTAACTTAAGGCCTCCACAGAGCATTATTGGGTCTCACAGGGCTGTGACAGAGCCCCTTAGAAACCTGGAAGGCATCCTTCCCTGGAGATGTGGAAATTAGACAGGAATGTCTGAGAGACACTTTGTGCCCTTGAGCAGCCAGCACACCTCTGCTGAGCAAGCTCAACCTTTCTGCTTGTGCTACAAGGCTGCAGAGAGGCAACTTAGCCTCACTGGACCATTGGATAGTTCAGATTGGAAGAGGCATCAGAAGGGCTTACGTGCTTAAAGCAGGGTCAGCCAAGGTCAGACCAGGATGCTCAGGCCTCTATTCAGGCATATTGACAGAGAGACTCTTGCACATAACTCTTCTCCAGGCACTTCTGTTTTGGGGGTTTGTGATTTTTTTTTTCCTGAAAGCAGTAATATTTTCAGGAAACTGGGATATAAAAAGCAACAGAAAAATAGTGAAAAGCCCTGAATTTTTTTCTTATTCTTTACATGTTTGCCTGTGTATGCTCTGTTATATTTCTGCAACCTTTACCAAGGTGTACTGCTCTTTATGTAGAAGATTTCCTTTACAAAACAGCCAGATATCTCTATTTTAAGCATCTTCCTCATTCCCCTTCTGGCGATGACAACATTTTTTAGTTTACATGATAGATGTTTCATGTGGGCTGGAAGCAGATAAAGAGACAAATCCTGATAAAGGCTGCAGTTCATCTGATAGTTTCAATACAGTTTAGATGCTCCATATCTCTTTTGATTGCCATTCATTTTAGATTTGAGTACCACAGTCTATTTGAGATATGGAAATTTCTGTAGGGAACTAGAGCACACCCAGGAACTTGCTGTGAGGGAAATAGCTTCAGAGATGAGGTAGCGGGATGTTCCTAGAAGAGTTAACCCTATTTCTTTCCACTGACCTTCACACAAACAGGATGAGTGCAGCAGTGACAGATTTGAGAAGCATCATCATTCAGAAGAATATGAGAATATCAGCACAGGAGAAGGATGGTGGATGGGGCAGAAAAATAAAATTTGAATACAGGACATTAAAAGCATCCTTTAGGACAAGAAAGTCTCCATTATAAACTTTCACTGTAACCTGATCAGGGAGAAGCGATTAAGGTAGACTTGAATGTACTGTCAATGACAGGTGTCTCACCACTTGTCACGTATAAGAGAGACAGAGATAGCAGAGATACCCCTAGAATTCTTTGGGAAAAGTATTTCCCAGTTCAAGAAGTTTAAATATCACTGGACAATGTCCTGACAAGCCCTCCTCTGAAAGAGAGCAGTCAAGAGTTTTGTCATCAGTTCAAGAAAGATGAACTGAACCCAGAAGATGTTTAAAAATTCTGGCCAGCTAGACAGAGAACAAGATACTCTGTAGGAGAATAGAAAATGATTAATGAAATGGAGAAAAAAAGGCTGATTGTGGTGATGCCTTGAGAGGCCACCTAAAAACAGAGACTAGATAAGAATAAGGGTATAAAGGTAGGTATTTATTTGAAGGGCCTTCAAAGGTATACCCTGGGGAGCCAGAGGCTACTGCCAAGATGGAACCCAAGATGGACAACATCTTCATACTTTTATAAGTTTGGTTCATTTGCATATCAGGGTTGATTCTCCAATTAAAGCTTCAGTTAATGATGTAGTTTTCCCAAGCTCATCCCCCCTCTTAACATTTTGGGCCTACGACAGTCTGAGTGTCCTTGGAGAGCAGGCCTGGAGAGCCTTTATTATGTCTACCTAGCATGAGAGAGCAGAAGTTAACAGGCTACAAGAAACATCAGAGTTACACACTAGGCAGCACAGGATTTGAAAAATATGAAAGTTAAAACCTAAGGCATCAGTGGTGTGTGCTTTTATGGTATAAATGCAAATAGAGAATGCGTACTTCACATGATCCAATGCTTTAGCTTCCTGTGCTCTCCTTGTTTCTGGATTTTTCATGAGTTAGATGGACTTGAGCAGAGCCAGGAGCAGGAAGAAGACCAGTGGGAGACACTCATGTTTAGTAGGTAGTCCCTACTGAGATTAGGGTATTGGCAAGATGCTTTGTGCTTATCTCCATGCCTGTGTTCTCCTTTCCGTCCAAAGGTGTTGTAAAGCCTTATTATTGAAGTCAAAGAATGATAATTGTTTGGATCCTTTTTGGAGTTTTCTCATCTTACGTCCCACTTCCCTTCTTCTTGTAAGTAGATTCAATTTAGAAAGTACCAGATTTGTGGATTTGGAGTATTTCCTAAAAACAGCTCAGAAGTACACCTACATTGTGTATAAGACCTTCTTTCTGGTGTGGAGACTACTCCCACTTCTTCACCTCCTACACTCATTTGTGACCCTCCTCAAGTTTTCTGTCTTCTCCAGGGAACTGAGATTAATTATCATATTGCCATTCCCAATGTATATATTGCCTTTGCTATCTGTGCATCCCTGGTTATTGAACATCTGCGTAAATTGTTCCTTTATTTTTGGGGGCATACCTAACTGATCTTTAATGTACAGGTTACCAAATCATCAGGACTAGCAGGCAATTTTATTTTCCTTGTTTCCTTCTGCTGTAGATTTCCAAATGACATTTTTTGTTTATTTTTCATCGCTTGCAGGATCCAGCTCAGGTTATTTTTTTTCAGTTACTGTTTTTTATCCATGTATGTCTTACCCTGCGAAATTTCGCTTTACTTACATAACTGTCTTTTTGTCTTTCTAGGTCATGTAAGCTTTTCACTTATATCCTTTAAAAAAGTAATATAATCTATTTTAAAATATCCTATTAAAGGTAGATATTTATTTACATAAGTGTGGAATCCATTTTTATAAGTTTTATTTCTGGCTGAGGTTAAAGATTTCCGTTACTTTCAGCCCTTCAGACAGCAATAAATTCCTTTCTCCTTCCACTGTCAAACTGCTGTATCATCTCAGTCCACCAGATTTTGTAATCTGTTTTTAGCTTGTCTAAATTTGCTTTTCTGAAATCCAAATCTTTAGCTGAAGACCTACTCCTATTTATTCTTTGGTTTTAAATATAAACAGAATAAATTTGTGATCATTCTGCAGTTACTTTCTATTATTCTGTCCATTAGCCATCTCTCTTTTAATGCCCTTTACACTTGCTGAAATCCCAGTGTTACATCTCATTGACAGCTTGTAACTGTGATGAAGAAGAAATGTGCTGGGTAATATATCCATGAATACCTTGTACTGGTATTGATAGTGCTCATTTTTTAGCCAGTATTTAGGAAATTCAGCCTTCCCATAATGCCAGAAGAGTTTGTAGTATTTCTCTCTGAAATGGAATCAGACCTCTCTGTCACAGTCATGCCAGTCTGAAAATGCAACCTCTCCACTTGCCTGAAAATTCATCCAAAACCCATCAAGCATCTGGCCTTGATTGTTGAAGCACCATAACCCCAGAAATTCCTGTCCCACTTCCAGTGACCTTACCTACATGTCACCCAGCAGTACCAAATGTTGTACAACCTGACCCCTTCTGTTATTAAAACTATGAAATTCTTCTTCCTCAAAAACCTGTGGAGAGAGGGAGACATTAAAGCTTTACAGAGGGTCTTTTGTGAGATTGGGTCCAGGCAGAGCCCATGGCTGAACCATGACTGTGGTGGTCAGTGGTGGAGGATTGCCATGGACGTGTGTCACCACACAATAAAGTCAGGTACATTGCTTGTGCCCTGCTTGGTGTTTCTTCCCCATGGGTATTTGATTGTGGAACTGGAGACTGTATTGTCAGCTTAAGGTAGAGCAGAAGAGCAAACCACGGATTGTTCAACAAATGCTGTTCAGTTGATTGGATCAGTGTTTAGAAAATATAACTATAAAAAAAGGGCTCAGAAAAAGATTACTTCAAAGTCAGATGCATCTGGATTTAAGACAATTCTAGCTGGGTATTTTTTAGGATTGTACACAGTTGTAAGGACTTAAGGAATTTTGAGAAACCCATTAAGCATAAAATTCAGAGTTATTGTGGGGATTTTTAAGGTAACAAGTTAAGATTCCTTAAATTACAAAGCCTGGTCAAGTGTCTTTAGGCTTATGAAGACTGCCTGATTTTTCTATGCAAAAAATAGATTTTTAAACAGACTTCATGAATTTTAAGGTAGGAGACCTCTCATAAGCTGCAAAACTTCAGAGCGGAATGATGAAAACCCAGTAAAACTCTAGTGTTGTGGCCCCAGGGAGAATTTTCTTCAATGAAAATGCTTTAAAAAAGTATCAGATAAGAAAACCCAAACCCAAGATATCATTTTACAGTTTCCAAGGTGTTCTCAAAAATGTGCCATCCTAATGGTGGAAAAAGATTAGAACCCCGCTGTGGCCAGGAGGATGAGACAGCCGTGCTCTTTGAAGGCAGCCACGTGGTGGTGAACATAATCTGTCACAGGCATTTTGCAGCATATAGCCTGTGATCATTAAACCTTAAAATTACATTCTTTGGATGGTCTAATTCTTGTCTACCTCTGCTGTAATCACTTTTCTCAGAGCTGTAATTTCTTTCTTTCCCTTGTAATTTTTACTATGAGAATGTATTTGCCAGTAAGAAACTGTGTCTGAGATTATAGTCTGTTGCAAAGCAACTGTCAAGTAGAAGTATTGTTGTTAAAAAATACAGTAACTTGAGATATAGTCCCACTAGAGGCAGAGAGGAAATACAGATTCACTGCCTGAAAATCTTTGTCATCTGGATCTTATTGTGGCCAGCTGATGCTAGCTCCCCTGTTCACAAATTCTGGTCGAGCACAGCCTCCTCCATTGTGTCAGAGCCTTTCTCAAGAGCACTCTGATATCTCAGGTAAAACCTCCACCTCTCCTAATCTCTTACATCTCACAAGCACCTGCAAGGGCTTTGGTGTCAAGAAAAGCTGGAGAAGTCACTGTGTTGTAACTTTTCTTGCTTTGAGTTTTACGTGCTGTGAAGATGATGTGAAGTGCCATTTGACACCTTTAAGGTTAGATTTCAAATAGCCAGTGAAGGACAAATTGAGAGCTGAAAGTAATTACTTAGAGTAGTTCACATCTTCTCTTCTGGACACCTGCTTGAAGCCCCTAGTGATGACTTCAAATGGGTTAGTCCTTTTCCAGAGACCAGTGAGCTGCTAGAGAGCTGGATTTTTTCAAATGAGAAAACAAGTCAGTTCTGCAATGAAAGACAGGGGAAATGGAGGGAAGAGATTAATTAAAACCCATAGTGTAAATTGCTGCAATAGCAGAGAAAGGACTCCTCTCTCATCAGCATTTTCCACTTGGCTTATAGCATTAAAAAAAAAGTTATAGCTTTCATTAAGTTGTAGAATGGTTTAATGTGTCACTTGTTGTTTACATAATGGGTACCTAGTTTGCTTCAGCATTAACACTGTAAATTGAATACTCATGTAGGCTAATCTCAAGCTTTGCCTGAGCCTACACAGGTGTCTTCTTCCCCTTGGCCATCACAGTCATAGAACCAGTAGAGCACCACTGACCAGAGCAGCAATGAGTGGTGGCGTGGACAGGATGCTTGTGTCCAAGCTAGTGGCTTGTTCTGTCCTTTCTGCATGACATCTATGTTCACTGGAGAAGAAACTTGCGAGGGGACTTTGTAGCAATATAAGAAGATCTGGGATAAAGTTCCTGTGATTTAGCTGTGGATCTACTGCTCCCATGCCTTCTCATTTTGAATCTTCTGATTTTTGTGGGGAGTAATTTTACATCCCAACATAAGTTTTACCTTGTATTTTTAAATATTTTAAATTTAGACAAGTATCATCCCAGATGATGATTCCATAGTAGAAAAATGGGAATGTGTAAGAGAATTCCCAATTGAAGCTGCTTAGCACAGGAAGGCTGTAGTGACATCTTGCCCAAGATACTTCCAGATTGAGAGTTGGGATGTTTGTGGTTCAGGAGCAGAGAATGAGTGAAGGGTTTCAAAGGTATTAAGTGAATTTATGGAAAGAGCCAAACATAAAATAGCCTGAAGCTTGCACTTCCCCAAAGAAAAAAAGAGGCCAAAAATTCTTCCTTTAGCTTACTGCAGTCTAGACTTTCTGTGAAGCTTATGTCATACTTTTGTTGCCACACTAAATCTGTGTTTCCAATAATGTCTGAAGAAGATTAATAATCAAGAAATTAGAGCAGTTATTGAATTTAATCAAATAGAAATGTTTCTATAAATGCTTTTTTTCTCATTTTGATAACTGAAGACATGATGTGTAAACTCAGAAGAAAGAGGCTGACCAAAGATTTTCTGCCCCCAGGCTGCGCACATGTAAAATACACCAGAACAATGTAGCACATTTTTATGGGCAGTGTGGAACACCTTCTCTTTCTAGTACATGAGACATACTAAATAACCATGTGAAGGAAAAATTACTGAGGTCATTATGAGAATTAGTGGCAAATGGTTTTATCTCTGATAAAATGAAGATGCTGATCTTAGCCAGGCAAATGTAAATCCACTGGCGTACACAGCTGGAATCAACATCAATGTTGAACCTGGAATTTTCAGTCTTTCTCAGCAGCATAGTAATTGGAAGGGGTTTTTTTAAGTTTGGAAAATGTTTTAAAATTGTCGAAATCAGTCTAGTCTAGGCTTGAAACTACATGGGATTTTCACAAGTATCAAGTGATCTGGAAGTGTAACTGTAACAGCCAGCAGAGCACATGCTCCTAATCACCTCAACAATTTCGAAGGTCTCAGACTGGTGCTCTCACAAGGGCTTATGACATTGTTCACACAGCATTTAGTGTGAAACAGGAACAATACTTGGTGGAATGCACTTAATCTTATTTTGGCTGCACAAAATAAAGCACATAAAATAGGTTAGTTGTTTATACTCACAACATTAGTGTAAAGTGACTAATAGAAAGGCAAGAAAAAGCAATAAAGCAGCACATGACTTTGTTTTCAAATGAAGTTACTTACATCTTTTTTTCTTATTTCTCCACATGCAGAACTAGGAAACCATGGAGAGTTCTGTTCATCAGGATAAAATGGCACATCATAACTGGATCTATTTAATATTCATTGTTCATTTTGCACTAGGAGAGGAGAGAAACAAGCTCATTCTGCATTGTGCTCAGTAAAATCAACTGGACTGTCAGAGAGCTCTGCCTGGGTGTTTTCAAAGCCTTTCTATGGAGTATGGGCAGGCTATTCCAACGACACTGAGAATGCATAGTAACTGGGGGAAAAAAAAAAGAAGCAAGGGTGTGATTTTGATCATGGACCTTGACAATATGCTGCTGAAAGACATCTTAGAGTCAGCACTGATAAAAATTGTCTGTCATGTGAGTGATGTGCAGTAAGACAGTCCCTGGTGAGTCGTAGAGGTCAAGAATTAACATCTAGCCTATTGTTTCTTTTTTTAGAGAAAATAGCTGACATTTTGTCTTCTGATTGCTGGGGAGAGAGACAAGAGTGTCACAGTTTGTGCAAATGACTCAATTTCCAATTTTAGGAACATAATATTTGTTACTTTCTTTAGCTGCTTTTTTCACTTTAGCTAAAATGAAATGTGTTAAGATACTTTTGTCTGTGAGTTTATGAAGTCAATGAATCCTTCGAAATGAGTGGGAGCCTAAGGTTGTAGCATCAGTGCTATATCATACTGCCTTTAAGAAAAAAGCACTGACACTTAACCCTCTTATAAGAAATGATTCTGTGCTGTTGCAAAGATGTAAAACTCACAGCTGAGGTGTGCACCTTCAAAGAAAAAGAGTTGTTATTATCTTTACCTAATCAGGGTTGTTCTATAGACTGAGACACAAAAAAAGTAGGCTCTTGTCAATGCTGTCTGCATATTCCCTCACAATACATCCCTTCAAAACCACTGAACTTGTCACCAGCTGCCAATTTTCATCAAGAAAAGCCTCGCATAAAGTTCACTGAGAACATTTCTGAGCTGTGCTCACAGAACTGGCTTTGTGTTCCTCAGTGTCTAGATGGATCAAACCCTGCTTTGCAGTGCCTGTTGTGCTTCCGCATTGCTTCAAGGCTTGTGCCTTGGAGGGAGGGAGGTGGAGTGCTTTGATGCATAGCTTGTTTTGGCAGATGAAAACAGGGAAGGCGGTTTGATTTCCTGTGATCCACTCTCCTGGTAGCCTCTGATCTGTCCTTGCAGTTCCAAAGTTTGTTGGGATTTGTTGACGTGTCCAGGGCGACAAATGTAGAACAGGGATACTGTGGACCATTGTAAGCTGAACTCTTTTGTGCACTTCCCTGGAATGGTGAAGAGCTGGTCTTATGTTCTTAATGCCTCACTTTGAACAAGTTGAAAATACACTATTGCCTTACACTTGCTATTTTAATAACCATTTTTTCACTCACTATCTGTAGGATAGGAGGTAGTCAAGTTATGCTGTTATAGCCCTGGTTTTTACTGCCACATGGGAACATAAAGGATGTATCACTGAAAACAACGACTGTTTTTTTCTTGACACAAAAAATTGCTAGTTTTCAAGTTTTAGGTTGCTTGCTAACGACCTGGAAATTCTGAAAAAGTTGCATGAAAATAGTTTACTTGTACAAAACTATAATTTAAACCAGCTCTGTTATTGATGTAGAAGTCTGCTTTGTGAATGCTGCAGGCTAAGGGGATGACCAATTGTATTTGAGGGTGGCTGGATACAGTAAGGGAAGATGGAGAGTTTCATGTATGGCAAGCCACATCTGCAGTGTGGGACTTGGTTTCAGAAGGTAGGGAAGGGTATGGAACAACAATTCTGGGAAAAAATAGAACAAGGTTTCAAGATGTTTTACAGTTCAAACTGTTATTCAAATCTGTTCTTTTTTATCTATCTATCTATCTATCTATCTATTTTTAGTATATTTTACAACTATAATAGCTTTTCATTATGAGGTTGAAAACCTCATAAACCAGTCCTTGGCTTCAGCTGTGAAGAGCTGAGGTCACTCTTCTTTCCTTCATCTTGAAACAGAACAAATGTGAGAGAAAGGAAAGGACTGTTGTTGGGCTCCCTTCCCCCCTGCCGTGTAGCCCTGGGAGAGTGGCCTCGGGGGGGAGACACAGGGTTTTCCTGCCACTGCTCAGCCTTGTTCCCCATTGGTTGGTTTGTGTTCCCCTGCACGGACAAGGACCCTCGGGTCCCGTGATTGCTGCAGTTCCTCGGCAGAGCCCCGGCCATGCGGCTGGAGAAATAAACATCTCTCTGAAACATCTATCAAGAATTGGTCAATATATATTTCTTTTCCACGGGCCTTCTTGTTTGATACGCGTGTTACAGTATCCGCACTGTAACAAATGGCGGTGAATTGCGAGCAGAATGATCCCCGATCCCTAAGCGACTGATTTGTAAGTAAACTCTGGAAACTTTGGATTTCTCTTCTTGTTTTTGTTTTGCTATTCCATATCTAAACTAGGGAGGAACTGTGGAAAGACTCTTGGCTCTCAGAGCCGCATATGGACATTTATCTTAAACTTGAAAAGATTCTTGAATAACGATTTGTAAATTTTAGCTTAATTCAAGCTCAAAAGGAACTGAAACATTTCCTTTCATGGTTGTTTAAGAACTTTTTCTATGTCTCTTGGGATTTAATTCTTTCCAAAGACTTTTGGAATACCGTTTGGACACAGTTTTTTTGAGTCAAAATATATGCTGACGGAAGAATATTTTCGTGAATATTATTTAATTACCGAGACTGTTGAGCAATGTCAGCTGTGTCTTGGTGAAGGGAAGCCTGGCTCAGGGACCATGCGGCCCAGGCCACGTGGACTGACCCCTCTCCGAGCAGCAGCGAGGCAGTTCCCGCGCATGGGCGGAGCCATGCGAGCCATGGTGTCGGCAGCAGAGCGAGGCGTGGCAGGAGCGGTGCGACCCAGCGGTGCCCGTCTGGCCCCGCGCAGCGCAAGGTGGAGCGAGCCCCGTGAACGCCCGACCGAGAGGGGCGGCGCGCGGGCAGCGGCTGGCGGTGATGGCGGTGGAGTGCAGCTGCACCTAGCTGAGATGCGTGCTGGAGCAGGGCACGGGGGGGCCGCCGCTCGGGGGCTGGGCCAAGACATGGGCACGGCCCCAGGCAGTGGCAGCGCAGCTGAGAGCAGAGGCAGCGGAGCGTGGGCAGCTGAGCAGCACGGCCCAGCCTGGCCCGCGCGGCCCCAAATGCGACCCCAGGAAGAGCGCGCAGGCACAAGCAGCCCCAACAATTCCAACACGGGAGCGAGCGAAAGTGAAAGAGAAAGCAAAAAGGCAGCAAGACAGAAAACAGCAGCCACTCAGAAAAAGGAAAAGATCACCCTAGCTAAGGTTTTAGAAATAGTAAAATGGTATAATGTTAAACAAAATCATGGTTTTATAACGAGATGTGACAACCAGCAAGACATATTTGTTCATAGAACTGCTATTAAAAAGAATAACCCTGAAAAATTCATCCCAGGCTTGGGAGATGGAGCGGTGGTGGAATTCAAAATTATACAAGGTAGAAAAGGGTTACAAGCATCGCAGGTCACTGGGCCTGATGGTGTTCCTGTAAAAGGCAGTATATATGCAAAAAATTGTAGTCATGTTAGAGAATATCTCCATTATAAGCCCCCCTAGAGTCTCCCTTTCCTAATCCCACTTTCCCCTTTTACCCTATACCCAATATGAACCCTTTCCTAAGTTTACCCCATCCCCAGTTTATTCCTAATATGTTTTTCACCCCATGGCTTCCCTATACAATTCCCTTTCCCTACAACTCCTCTCCAATGCTGAGGGGGGGATGAAAAGGGGGAGGGAAGAAATTAAACCCTCTCCTGCCTCAGTTTCCCCACAAAGCATGCTCAGAGAGTTCTGTCTCCCTTCTGTCAGCCTAAAGATGTTCCGGAGAATCTGTCTGGACATTTAAAGACTCAGGAGGGTGGCTTGTTTTGTTTTGAAGCTGTTCTTGTTATGTTTATCCAGTTGTTTTCAATGTTAAGTTCTAAATCTCTTTTTGTTAAAAATAAACAGGTGATATGTCGGGGTCCCTTCCCCCCTGCCATGTAGTCCTGGGAGAGGGGCCCTGGGGGGGGACACGGGGTTTCCCTGCCCCTGCTCAGCCTCGTTCCCCATTGGTTGGTTTGTGTTCCCTGCGCGGGCAAGGACCCTCGGGTCCTGTGATTCAGAGTTCCTCGGCAGAGCCCCGGCCATGCGGCTGGAGAAATAAACATCTCTGAAACATCTACCAAGAATTGGTCCATATATATTTCTTTTCCACAGGCCTTGTTGTCTGATACGCGTGTTACAGTATCCGCACTGTAACAGACTGTGATCTTTCTTCTCTTGCAAAGAGACAAAATCTGGCAAGAGCCAAGAAATAGTAACAAAGATTAAATTAACTGTTCCACTCTTACTGCAACTTTCTTTCCTTCACTCAATTCACCAATTTTAAAATAAATATTAAAATAGAATGCATTCTGTAAAAACAGCCATGGATATTTTTTTTTGGTTCAGAACAGACCATTTTCATCATCAAGTCTGACCTTCTGGAAATCACAAGCCATGAAATTTCACTTATGAATTCCACTGTCCAATGGTCTGTCAGAGAAGATAAATCTTGGGTAGAGTTTATTCTGTGTTGACTGGCCAATCTCTCCTGCTCCAACACAAAAATTTCAAAAGACTTTCACCTTGGCCTGCCACTTAAGTCAATGCTGATATAACTAGATCAGTCTGTCTAAAGGAATTATTTTCTTTCATTCTGAAGCACAGGATGACACTTTGCTTTTATTCATTTACAGGCTGAACTAAATGCCACTCACATCCTTGTTTCAGTATACCATGTTGCTCGAGGAGCTTGGAGACTGAATTCCCACGATACCACCACCCACCCCTGTAGCTTCCCAGAGTCATTTCCTCTGACATGCACCAAGCTGACACATGAGCCAAAGGTACCAGTCAAGAGCTGATCTTTGTAGAGATATTGATAAGAGGTGTTAAGATCACTTTCCCCTAGCATAAAGGATGCCCTGCCAACTCTAAGAAATTAATTGACTAAAGACTCAGGATGTTCAATATATCACGCAGAAAATTTGCTCCTCTGTCCTTTCAGGAACTTAAATATTGCTGCAGTTTGCTTTTGTATGGGTTACCACTCTACTTCAAGACAGCAAGCAAAGTGGCTGACAACACATTGCAAATCTGCGGGAGGATCCCTTGAAGGCAAGAGGATATTCACAGAATAATGAATATTCCATTTTAAGCAGCCCATGGGTGCCTGCCAGACTTCAGTGACTCCTGTTCACCTATAATTCAGCAGGATGTCTTTGGTACTACAATGACATTCAGTGTTTACTTTATCCTTGCTCCATAATAGAAAAGTAGCACTTAAGAAATACATTGAGAGCTCCTGAATCAGATGAGTGCTTAGATTTTGCTGACTGTTAAATATAGTCAGTTTTCTTAAATTTTAAAATGTCAAAATATAAAAGCTGTGAATGTAAAACAGATTTTCTTTCAAGCATGATCTTAACTCCAAGTTTACTATTTTTGGAGAGTTGTAGCTAGAGGAGGACCCAGCAGGACTGGTGGGTTCTGGGTGAGGACTTACCCACTTGCCTCAGTCAATTCTGTAGCTGGTCCACCCCACCAACCACTGGCACTGAGGAAGTGCAGTCAAATCTTTCAGTCAGCATTCTTTATGCTGACTTGATTTCCCATCAGATGAACAGAAAAGGATCATCTAAAATCCTTTGTTAGAAAGGAGGATTTAATGCTTTGTCTTAACAAAATGCTACAGACTCTGCGGTGTGGTTAGACCGACCAAGGGGGTCTTCCTTGTTTCTCAATTCAGTGGGACTGGATTGCCTGTGATCCCTCGTTTTGCTGATGCAGGTTGCTTACTTTGTCCATGACATGTTCAGCCTGGGGGACAGAAATGCAGCTTAAATCCCAGGGAATATTGACAGATTATTTTTTTTACTTTTCTCAGTGACGAGGGCACTATTTTCCAGGAACATCCTGCACCTAATCAATTCTTTGCCATCCACTACTACTCCGGCACCAGCTTGGTCTCTCTGGTATTCTGCCTACAACATGTGGTTTAATCTCCTCAAAAGATCTGAGTGCCTGAAAATCTTTAGTTTTTCTAAAGCCTTTGGATTTAATATAAGATACCATCATGAAATTTAATGGCCTATGATATTTCAGAAGCCTGACTGGATGATCTCATGATTCCTTCTGGCTTTAAACACTGAACCTCTTGGATCCTCACTTTCCCAATGACTGCCTCATATAAAATACAATTTAGAATAAAAATAACCTGATCATTCATCATATATATATTCTTCATGGGAGAAAATTATTTCACTGCAGCAAAATCACAGAAAAAGGAGTTTTATTGGGGCATCTGTGGGTTCAGTGGAGTGTTCCTTAACCCAAAGCCTCATCTTGTATGGAGAATTGGAGCCATTTCTCTGTGCTGAATCAGGACTTCAGGCCTGTATTACCAGTGATGTGTGGAATGTCCTTATCAATAAAAAAAAAAAGAGAAGAGCTCATTTGCTCAAGAAGAAAAACAAAACAATTTCCCTGCCAAAAAGATTTGTTCAAAGATTGAATGATGTGAAAGTCTCTGGGAGAACAGTGAGGAGCCAATGAAACCTAAATAATTACAACAAAAATAAAAATGTTCATTTAAAAATTATTAAAAAAGACAGCTGAACTAGGACTCAGAACATCTGGGCTCAGAACAGTGTATCAGGCAAAGGAGCCTGAAGTGAGATGTTAGTAGACTTTGGCTGTTTAGATCCAAATTTGTGACCAAGCTTGTCTAAAACTGTCCCCACCACGGCAGCAGCTCTACACTGGGGACAGCAGGGTGCTGGGCTGGCTTCTGCCAAATCCCCTGTGCAACCAGGACCATGGCACAAGGCACAGGTCATGGAGCATGGGACATGGGACTCCTGTCAGCATGCAGCTCAGGGGGTGGCTGAAAACCTGTCCCTGGATTGGACCAGCTCCTGCAGAAAACACAGCTGGTGCCTTGTTTCCATCCCTGCTCCTCATGCAGCTTAGCCATCAAAGGGAGGACTCAGACAACAATTCTTCCACCCTCCAGCACATCTGCTTTTCCACCCTGTGATGGGGTGCTGTAAGAGATGGTCCGAAGATCCCTCATCTGCCTCACAATCATCGCCGAGGACAGAGACTGAACACAGCAGTCCTGGCCTGGCTGAGGTGGGATGTCTGCCAAGAGTTGCCTACGGGTGTACCCACTGGGAGCTGGTACGCATTCCTGAGGAAATTAGTGCAGGTCACAATGGACTGCGCCGTTCTTGCTGCCCAGGCGGGAAGGACTGCGCTGAAGCGAAAAGGAATGACCTGTCCCGTACGACCTGTCCTGTACACCTGTCCTGTACGTCTGTCCTGTACCTGTTTCCCAAAGCAATGGGCCCCATAACAATGGCTGTAGATTTCCCCCACCTCTTGGCCAGTTGCCCCTCGCTTCTGAAAAGGACTATAAAGGGACTTTCTGAAATAACTAAGCCTGAGATCTCCCCATGGAAAGAAGACGAATCTATTGGCAGAAGACCACGAGGACTTTGTCTCATCCGTTGGTAGCTATTGCCCCCCTTTTTCTTCCTCTCTACTCTTACTTTGTTTTTCTTTATCTCTCTCTCTCTCTCTCCTCTATTGCATTACCGTGTTGTGGGCACTTAATAAAGGTGCACTGTTTTGATTAAAACTGAAATCTCTTGTGTCCTTTTACACTCTGAGATCGATAAACAAACCATCACGACCCCCGCTTGTATTAGCAGATCGTGACAGGTGCCTTATAGATTTCAATCTTAAACCTGAATTGGAGCCAAGAGTCCAGAAAATGCCCATACCACTGCAAGCAGCATGCTGTCTGTGCTGGCATACTGTGGGAAGCAGAGCCCCTGTGGAAAGTGCTTGGAAGAGAGATGGACTCTCAGTGTGGGCATCTCCCCACAAGTCCATTTTGAAAAGGTTATATAGAGAAAAACTTAGATTATTGAGAGAAAAGGACTGTAGCCCCGCTGATTTACTGCCTTTTGTTTCACAGTTTAAGACACTGCCTGAGAGATTGGTTTCCTCCCCCTGCCCAGAATGAAACCAGCAGGAATTAAGAAGTGGTGCTTTTTCAGGTACAAATCATTGTTTCCCTCCCTGCTCCCTTTGCTTTGACAAACAGCTGTATGTGGCACGGGTACCTGCAATCAGTTCTGTGTCCTCTCAAAGTAGATTCTTGCATGAAGTTTAGTCCCCAAATTCCTGACACAGTTACTTTTTGAGAAGGACTTTGAATTGTTTCTGAACAGTCTCCAGTGTAGTCTCCATCTGTGACTGAGTTCATTAAACAAATTATTGAGCTTGCTCACCAATGTCATTAGGAACTTCGTACTGCGATGAATTTGAAGGATGATTTTGTTTTGATTTGTTGACTACTGAGTCACTTATAACTGGCAACAAAACATATAAAATAATTTTTTATTCTTCTCTTATATCTTTTTTACATGCTTGGTTACTGTGTACAAAGCTACTGGTGTTACTAAATGACCCAAAATGCAGTAAGATTTAATTGTTAGGAGGGCAGTCATACATAGACATACCAAAAATTACTGCCCTTGTTTTTCTGGTACATCTGTGGTAAGTAGTAAACAATAACAGCAAGAGTAAGTAAGTAAGAATGAGAATAGGAATAATAAGAATAACAACAATAAAAATAACAATAACAATAGTAATAAAACTCCCCTTACCTAGAATGTGGTGAATAATGTCACCAGTCGTATTACCTATGGTCCCTCTTGACTATGAGTTGACATAAATGACCTGAGTAAAATTATAACAATATGAAAAGTAAAGATATTCCCATTATTTTTCCTTGTCTATTTTGTAATAGACACAACTTGCCACACAACTGTTTGCTACTGCTTTCCAGCATCTGCTGATGGTAGTTGTATCTTTTGATTGACTAGGATGCTGAGTTTAACTGGTTATTTAATTTGGTGGTACTTATTCTAATTTTCCACAAATTTTCTTTAACCTTTGCATGAACTTTTCTTCTCCCCTCTGCCATCTGGGAAAGAGCAGAAAATCAGCTCTGAGTAAAAGTAATTCTTATACTTTTGTTTCCTTATATTGGGATTTGTGTCTCATCTTCTTGCAAGAGATTATATAACATATTTTGCCTGCCATCATCTTCATGGTAGTATGATGCTTGATAAAGAACATTTGTAGTGTAGGTGTGCACATTACTTCACAGTTTAAATACCATCCTGCTCATTTTCCTGCTGTGCCATGACATTCAGAGGATGATTTTTTTCCCTTTTCATAGTGTGTTACTGCATTTTATCAGTTATGGTGATTAAAATATGTTTTTCTGGAAAAGAGAGTGAATTGCTCAGCTGAAGAATTCGGAGAGGGGTATACAGCATTTGGATATTCTTGGATCATAGCACTGATGCAGCTCAGCTTGCGCACTGAGTTGGTGCCAAAGTGACTTCCATGGACTTCCTTGTGCAGTGTGAGCCCAGTCCTTCCATTTCTGAGCTTTGCTCAATTCAAATTCACAGTATACATAGTTTGCTGATTTGCCTGAAAATAAAGTCTGTCATATCAGCTGGCATATCATTTTGCTAGATCTGTTAGAAAATTGGGAACGGGGTGATAGCCAGAGCATGGAGGTATGGTGGCAGCCCCTTTCCCCTGCAGCCACTGCACGTGCCAGGACCAAGCTGTTCAGCACTGCAGGAGTAATGGAAACAAGCATTTGGGTAAGAGCACTTCTTCCTTCTTGAAAATCTGGTACTCTGACAGGGTGAAAATAGCTTGATACTGGTATCATGCATATCTGGAAAACCACCTTAGGATAGCATAATTTTCTACCAAAGAGATTGCACCACTCAGTCCCTTCCCTCTGGGATTGGCAAATAATTTGTGCCATCATTCAGTGAACTACCTGTGGGACTGAAGTGGCTGAAAAATTACCTGAGAAATCGCTTGCTCCTGACTATGTTAGTTTTCTGAACAGCTTCACAGCTTGAGTGCAAATTGCTGCAAGGAGTGAGTAGTGTGGTCATGAGAAGAGCTGCTGGGAATGGGAAGTGAGCTGGATGCCAAAAAAAGAAGGACTTTGAAGCCAGTCCATGTGGTAAGTGGAATTTGGGGATCCTTGGTATAGAAAAGCAGCTATTCAAAAGAGAGAAAGACAAGGGGCGTGAGAGTTCTTAGCCTTAGCACACCTATGAGCTTAAGTTTCAGCCAGGCCATGAGGCTTGTTCAGAGCACAGAAATTTAAGAACATACACGAAATTCTGTATAGGAACAATGTTTGAAGTGTTCTTTCTTAACTCTATTTCAATAGTAGTTTAAAGTGAAAAAGAAAAATAAATGTAGAAAAATACAATTTTCTGTATTTCCTCAGAGAATATATAAAGTCTTTAGAGAAAATTGACACAATTTTCTCTGGTTTGTTTTTGGTTGGTTGGTTGGTTTTTTTAGCTCAAGCAGGCCAAAAAACTTCCAGGATGTCTTCCTGCTGATAAGCTGAGCATAATTCACAAAATATTCTTCTAATTATTTATGACCTCTCAGAATGCAAGAACACGCCAAACATTATTTCCATCATTTTTTCACATTAAGAGGCAGTTAGAGACCAGGGAACTACCTCTACAATTAGGACCCAGAATTTTCAACTCACTGCATGACAAGGACTGCCTACAATGATTATTTCAGTGGAACAAGAGAAAAACCATTTTATCCAATCCTACCTATTCCATTAAAAATCTGTGCCTCAGCTTTAATCCACTCAGGTCAGTTTTCCTCATCTTTTTAAAAATTCTGTCCTCCACAGTGTATGAAATGGATATTCTTCTTATATAAAAAGTAATTATGGCAGTTTTCCAAACGATCACAATACCACCGTGCCCTCAATTCCCAAGGGCCATTCCAAGAATTTCTTTTAATTCAGAAATAGATTACAAATGTGACATAATCTTTTTGACAGAAATTGAGTATGTAAATTTGTCTGGGGAACCTCAGTCCTCCAGCAGCTCCATCTCTGAGCCCCGGTGCCCAAATGTCCCACCAGGTGAGGAAAATTGGTCATTTAGGTCATTCTAAGCAAAATGGGCCCAGCTATGCAGCTGGTATAAACTGACTCGGCAGTCACAGGAGTGATGCTGATTTTTGCCAGCTAAGGAGACTATTATATTCATTTTGCTTGTCTGTGAAGACCTTTTCTGAAATAACATGTGCTGATTGTCTCTCCCAGGTAGAAACATGCCAGGAATTGTAAATTACCCATGCATAATACATTTGAGGTAACACCTGGGTTTATTGCCTCTTGGTAAGTTATTAAGCTTTTATTGAAGCATATTTTTTATAAGCATCAGTATTATCCACATGCTTTGTACCTAATGTGTTTCGCTTCTTTAGCACATCTCAGTTAAGGGTTCTAAAACAGGCTACAAACAATAATGAGTTGAGCTTTGCAGCTCTCCAGTGAGGAAGGCAAGCAGCATCATTGCAGGTCTGCAGGTCAGGATACTGAGGAATGGAGAGGCTTTCTAAAGACAGCACAATAAAATTCAGATGATGGTTCCTGTCCTTCTGTCAGCACCTCAAGACATTTCCCCTTTTCTCCCCAGCAGTGCAATAGGAAAGGAATGCGGCTTGCCTGTGGTTGCTGGCTGCATCCTCAAGGGCAGCAGCATGCCAGATGCACCCAGGACTGGACACCCTGCTTGGTGCCCCCCTACCCTGGGCAGAGTTGGCCCCTCTGACCTCACAATTCTGCCAGTGCCCACAGTCTCTACTTTTCCTTTTATGATGAACTCTGTGATTCCTTGTCTGTGGTCCCAAGCATGCTCTTGCCAAGGTCCTCATCACGGTGCATCTTTCCAGCTCCTGGCTCTTGGCTTCAGCCCTTCCTGCTCCGATCCTGCTGTTCTCCCCCTAACAACAGCACTTGGGGGCTCCCTCACACCCTGGCATGTACCCTTGCACACAAAATAATTGCAGCTGTAGTACAGAACTAAAGCCAATCACCCACAAGTGGGAGATGTTTTCAAAGCTCTTTTTCAAGACACATTACCTCTGAGGACAGCTCTGCTGGGACCTCCAAGCTAGCATACCTTAAGCATGAGGGCTTAGTGTTGCTGGAAATCTTTGTCCTTTATCACATACTCTGCTCATGGGAACTCATTAGGAGTCAAGCAAGAGAGGAACTATGCCACCAAAGAGCAGAGGGACAATGCTGTGAGGCACTGATTTGGCCCCTGCCTGCCACGTCCTTACTGGGGTCCTGGAGCTGCTGCTGGTGCAGCTGCCACTCAGGCACACATTTGAAAGGATTTAGATATTTATACTAATTCTTCCCTGGATCCCTGAGAGTTGCTTTTTTTAAGAGATTAAGATGAGTTTCAGTGTGTATCACCATTATAACAATAAGTAATACATTTTTTTACTTCTGAAGCTTTTAATTTCATGAATGCAATGATCTGTAGAAGCCTTTAAAATTTTTCTATCAACTCTTATGCAGTCACTTTCATTTTTTCTCTATGGCCAGTATTTCCCTCTAGTGGAGCTGCTGCATTCAGTGCCCTGCTGGGTTCCTCAATCCTCGAGATTGAGAACTGTCACTTCTCATCACCTCTCATCTATTACTGGGTTCCCTGCTGGCTCTGTGGCTCACGTGCATGAGCACACAGATGCAGGGATGGCTTCAGTAATATTAAGCTGACAGCAAGGATTTGAGAAGGGTCCTTGCTTAGAGTTCCACAGAAAGAAGTTTATTGCTATAACTTGTGAAGGGTTCTAGAGACAAATGACCCCCAGCATGTGACAGCTGGAGCTTAAGTACAGGGGTGTGGCTAACACCAGGAGCCAACTGGGGAAGCAGAGCTGGGGTACATTACCATAACTGAAAAAGGCATCCTGGGAGAGGTTCCTTTCCCTCATCATAACTGCTAAGTCTTTGGCACCAGAGGCTGTCTTACCAAGAACTCTCTCTGTCTCTTGTGCCGCAGGTCAATCAGCCACCGCACTGATCAGCTACTCAGTAAGAGATTCATCCTTTTTCAGGCTGGATGTAATCTTCTCAATCTTTATCAAGATTAAAAAATATAAGAGATAAAGGAACACAAACCAATCCTTCTCTCCTGAAACACAAAGTGCATATATGTAGATATTTCTAAACTTTTCTTCCCCTTCTAGAAATCCCACCACATTTGTGCATTCCATGTTCACCCACTCATCCCTGATGCACTCCAAATTTCCATACCAGAGTTTAGTGGCCCATTTATCTATGTAATATTCCTGGATTAACTGTTTGTACAAGTCCATGTAACAGGGACAGAGAAAGCACTGTTTGGATTCCCAAACCCAAGTTTTGGTTCTGTGGGATGGGATAGTGAGTGGTCAGGGTCTTGTTTGACTTATTTTCATGGTAGTCTCAACCAGGGCTAGTTGTGCAGATGCTTGTTCTACTTAGACACAAAAACCCGTTTTTGTTTTCCTTTTCTTTTTTTTCCTTTTCTTTTTTAATTTTCCTCTTTTCCCCTTTTCCTACAATTTCTTTTTCTCTTTTTCTTTCAACTGCCATATTACATGACAGCAGTGCAGAGACGGGACATTCAGAAATTTAGTAATGATGTTAGCTCATTAGAAGCTTCCAGGGTTATATTGGGAAAATTTTGCCAGTCCGTGACAACTTTCATGTCACCCCAGGACCAAAGAATTTTTGCACTAAAAGGGGCAGGACAGATCAGTTCTGTCTGTACACACAATTTTTTAATAGACTAAATATTTTGTTCACCTGATACAATGAACTCGGACAGATAAGAAAGAGGATGAATTAATCCAATGGGAAAAAGTTTTATGAAGAAAGCAACAGCCATGTTAAAGTTGTGGAAAAGAAAAGAAAAAGAATGAATTTGAAACACAGTAGTGCACTGGAAATGAAGCTTGTTAAAAAGAGAGAGAGAGAGAGAATTAATTTTTTTAAAAGTGTCTCTGTGGAACAGAATGATACTTTCCTTGGGTTGATACTGCCTAATAGTATGTTTCACAGTGTACAGTGTGCCAGTTCTTCTGTGCCTCTTGTCCTTTGCCCCCACATATCCATGGTGACTTGAAACTGGTAGAATTTAAAAGAAAGTGCTTTGAGTAATTAACTGATTTTTCAGAAGCCTAAGTGTCTGTGCCAGAACAATGAAAGAGAAATCAAATTACTTCTTCATACAGCTTGGGAAAAAATGGAAAGCATCCAAAATAACTGAGGCTGCATATGGGCTGATATTAAAGTTCAGGATGTCCCTGAGCTGTTTGCCCATCTATCAATGAAAGCACATCTTCCTCTAGTGGCCTGCTTCAGATTTCAAACATGCATGGAATGAAGCCTACAGAGAACTATGGAGAATTTATTTATTTATTTATTTATTTATGTTTTCATATTTTTAATATTTATATATTTATATAAAATATATTTATATATTGTAAAACCTTTATGTTTCCGTGCTCTGTATAAGAATTATTCTACAGGTGATCCATAGCTATAGCGTTAAAATAAAAAGAAGTTAGAGTTCCATCCTTGATGTGTTGAGATGTAGCCGGAGGACTCTCCTTCACAACTGTGGTGTAGCAAGCACAAAATGTTTGATTACCAGTCAGTCTTGGGGATTTAATCCCTTTTCATGGATTGAAACATGTAGGGACCCAAGTGTTTAGGTGATAACTTCCAGATCCAGACAGCAGCAAGTCTGCCTTATCTGTCTAACTATGGCATACTACTCATAATAAAGCTTCTGTGAGCTGTTTGTCAGAGACTGGAATTGCAGGGAATGCTTTCTGCTAATCTTTTAGAAGGTTTACTTTCCCAAAGCAGCTTGTGAGGGCAACAAGCATAGGTATTTAATGATGACACAAGTTGCAGCTGCCAGTTCTGTACTTCCTGGTGGGCCTGTGAGCTAATCCATGGGAATACAACAGATCCCAACTTTAACTTTCATCAAAAAACCGTAACCATTTATAGTTATGTATTGCATTAGTTCCTTGTCTTTATCTTTGCTTCCTCTCTGCTGAGGCACCCTCTTTACAAAGTCAATAAAATGTTGATATATTCAGTGGTGATATATTTAGGAGCCTTAGAGAGGATGGCAAAAATGCCATTCCCAAACCAATACATGATTCTCTCCTCTGGATTTCAGACAGTATGGATTATCCAGTCCTGTCCCTCACAACTACCAATGAGTCAGTAGCTGCTTAATCCAGCTAAGTCTACAGAATATTGCATCCTTACTCTCAGGAATTCAGCCAGACAGTACTTTTTGCACTCTGTTATAAACCTCAATTCAGCCATGAAAAGATTCTGTGTCATAAGAAAGGAGCAGGATAGTTCAAGTGTGAGTTGACAATGTCTAGCTCATTTTGGCAGCAAGTAAATTTTTTAAGTGGAAATGTTCAAAGTGATTCTAAAAAATTGATGGCTCCACCTGCAACTGAAAAGGCTTTCCTACCTTGTCACCAGTACCTGCCATTCTGAGATACAAAGGTGTACTTGGTCCACTTTAGATTTTAATCTATTGCTACCTTAATAGGAGTTCAGGAGGTAGCTTCTGACAAGTGATTTGCTCTGAATATGATTTTCTTTAATTTTTTTTTCCCTTTGAGAAAATATTAAAAGCCATTTCCTTGATGTAGGTTGCAACTTCAGTTCTGCTGGTTTGACAGATTTATAGATTTTACTTCCTTGACTTATTTGTTAACTCTGTGTTTTATCTTTCATTCAGTCTGGATTTATCAAAGTATCTGCAACTTCTCTGGAAGCATTCACTGTTTAAAACTTTCATAACTTTTCTTGCCTCCCCTGGTTTAATGTCACCTGGTTGCTGGTGTGTGGGTGTTTGGGATTTTGAGGGTAGCGCTTGCCACATGCTGAATGCTTGCTTAATGGGAATTTTGGGGGAAATAATCAGAGCTAAAGGAAGAATTAAAATGTAAGTAAGAGAGAAACAAATTAGGGAAGGACAAAGGAGGTTGAAAAAATACAAAATAATTTATTTTTCTTGTGTAGACATGCATTTTGTAATAGATAAACAGCTGACATGGACAAGAAGCATAAAGGCCTTTCTTGGAGTGGATGTTTGAGGGCCATGAGAAATACTGGTAAATGCACTATGAGGACACTGGTGCCAGAGGAATTTCGCTCAGCCAGTGCCTCCCAGGCACTGCTCTGTGCTGATGTGTGATGGTTTCTCACCACAGTGGCCCCTGGGAGCATTGTGACAGAAGCCATTTCTGCAGACATTCCTGGAGATTTGCCTAGCGTTCGCAGCTTACCAGAGACTTTGGCAAAGGAAGACGCAGTCAGCATCTAGGTCTTTGTTCTCTTACAGAATCCTTCTCCAGACTATTTCTATGAATCTCTTAGATGAGGTTCTGGTTTTTGTAAGGGACAATTGATGGATTTCTTTCCATATTGGATATATTTTTGTCAATAGCTGATGTTTACTACAAGCTAGGCACTAAGAAACATATCCTGCTGAGACTATCGGGCCCAGCTCTGAAGAGTTTTTTTTCATCTCTTTCAGACTATGAGAAATTTATAGCAATAGCTTCTTGGAGAGAACAGTGAAATTTTCTAAAAGTATTTTGTTATCTACAATTTCCCCCAACCAGCTGGGATATTTAAAAGCCACTAGTCTCTTGCTGGGTTTCACCTACCTCTCCAGGTCCTCTGCTCCATGTCCCCTGCTCAACCCCTCCACCTCTCCAGCCTGTAACCTGGGAGTCTTTGGTAAAGACTTTGCAGCTGATTTGTGTCTTGAAAGTTGCAGCTACAAACATCTTCTGAGCCTGACAGCAGATGAGTGCAGGAGCCAGAAGCAGATAAATCACACCTCCTAGATGCTAACTTTCCTTTGTGCTCTGAGATTTTTTTAACTTCCTGCGTAAGCATATGAAGGCAGAGGTATTGCCAGCTATAAAGGACTGAAGTGGCTTTCGTCTTCAAAGCTTTACCGCTACTTGTCATTAGTTATGTTAATTCAAAAGGAGAAAAAAAAGGAGACCTTTAGACTGATGAGAATACATTGACAGTCAAAACCTTTCCTGGAATATTAATAAAGGATTATAAGAAATTCCTCTCCAAACAGCAAACAGATCCTGTTTTCCCTGCAATAAGCCAAAAGACACTCCATCCATAATGATCCAAAAATCTTTGTGAAAAGATTTAAAATATTTAAATATTTAAAATATGAAGTACTAAATAGAAAAAAAATCAAACCTAATGTGAGCTTTCTTGATAACGGATTTTGTTGATAGTTATTAAAATGAAAGTCCAAGGAGGTGTTGCAAATCCCATCCATACAAAGGCCCTTGCAGCACAGAAGACTTAAGGAAACAAAACCCTTTCTGTCTGGGTGTTGCTGGATGCACTCTGCAGAATCAGACTCTGCACAACCTTTGTTATGGTTATTACAGGCATTTCATCACCTCCCTAAGTGCACTCAATAAAGAAAGAAGCACAGACTGCTCTGGAAGGTCTTCATCCTGAAGAGACTGAGGTTTTGAAGGGGAAAGGAGACCAGGCAAAGTCTCCATGTAGACACAATGATTTATATGTTTAAGTCCAGTTTTTAAACTCTCTCTTTTTTTTCCTCTCCTATCAATAATTTTTTAATGTGTCCGTATTTAAGTGCAAGTCCTTTGTTTGGGCGAGAGACCTATCTTCTATCCTCCATGGAAAATTATGCTACTCCTCAGCAGACACCAGAACTGAATGGTTCAATGTTATATTTAAATCAGCCCACACGCTGATTGACAAAGTCAGTTTCAGAATAGATACTATAAGTTTAGCCCAGAAAGTCTAAGGAATCTTGTGGTTTTGTCACAACACTATGATAGAAAATGGTAGCAGAAATGTTACTCGTGCTTTTTGTCCGACACTATGTGATTTCAAAGAACCTCATTATGGAAATATGTATTCAGCATCAAGACTTGTATGAAAAAAGAAAAACTGTTAACACGTTTTAATAAGAAGCAATCAATTATAGTATTAGAGTTCCCAAGGAAAGGCACACTATACAATGCTTATTTTTTTCTTGTACAAAAAGACTGAGTAGAGAATAATGTACTACTGAGCAGTAATTAGAATGATAAATGTCTGCAGACTTGTTCTGTCACCTTATTCTGACTAACACTGATTGAAAGTTGGCTTCCAATGACAGCTGTAATATTTTAAGCATAGGTAGTAACTATGTGTATTGAGTACACAAGCTTACTAAGACACCTTTGCTTTGAAATCACCTAATATCCTAAAAGCAATGAGAAATTTTTAAACTGAGCAGGTGTTTGCTACAGAAGAAGGCAGTCTGAAGTATATCAAAAGAGATCAAATCCTCAGAAAATTTATCTAAAGTGCAAGGTGTAGAGTCTCTGCAAAATCTTTCCACTGTAACAGCGGCAACATTGGCTTCTCCTTAGGAAGGAAACACTTTGCAGTCCAGAGCAGAAAATGTGAGAGCTGTGATGAGTAAGGCACTGAATCGAACAGACCTGTGATTCATGATACTTAAGACAAGTCCAAAGTCTTTTATTTATCTCCCATGAAATGGAGACAACTGGTGGTGTGCAGGTGATTGAGAAGTGACATATATCACCCTAGAAAAATCCCATTTATTTTCTCACCTAGAGGAACGGAAAAAGAGTAAAGCTGTGTAGAGGCTTTACAGGGATTTAGGACTTTAAAATGAAGGTGACTTTAATGAACAAGCATTATGTCTGCACATTCATGTACTTATATGCAAATATTTGCAATACAATGGTTTATATGGCATAAGAATACTAATTTTCAGTCATAATTGCTTAGATTGTGATATCTCTGACACAGAGGTCTTCCTCAAACTGTCATTTTTCTACTTTTTTTTGCCAACAGCCCATCTCATTGGTGTGCTGTGTGTGGAAGGAGGCCAACAATAAACTTTGATAAGACACCTGAATATATAGAATTGCTGGAAAGGCTCACAATTTAATTCCAATTTGTATGTGCTGATGCAAGTGAGGAATGTTTCTCATGTTGAAACCTTGCCTACAGCTTGAATGAGTATGGAAAGCCCTAACCAACCTAAGAGGGGATTAAAAGCATTACTGGGCATAGTTTTCTGTCAACACGGAACAAGTGCTTGAACAACAAAGTGAGTTCATATATTCCCCCAACTTTTACTGACCCCAAGGGTGATGTGCAGTCTCACCCTGCTTGCCCTGTAGCAGAGGACACTATAAGAAGCTCCAAGAGGCAATTTAATTCTAACTGGGGACTGTCCTCTTTTTATAAAGAGCAATAAATCAGCAGTAATGTAACCAATGAATTCACATAGTGAATCCACATATACGAATTTGCATTAATGTGGGATAATGTCAGTGAAAAGCTACACAGGCACTAGGTCACTTAAGGTTATGTATACCCTTGGGGCTACCCAATTTTATGTATTTCTATTGGATCTGAGACGGTCTCTGGGGTTTCTTTGGATAACAGTTTCAACCAATTCCATCCTATAAACCATTTTACATGAAACTCTGAGCTAGGCTTGACATTCTTGTTTATGTACTAGCGAATACAACAGATGAGCTTAATGCATAATGAAGGAGTGTCTGAATCCTCCAGTTAGAGCTAGAAAATGACTTACTTAATCTTAGTTTCTCATGCATTTAGAGTCTAGGCATTTGTCACATGAGGGGAGGATAGTTTGTACTACAGTGGCTGTCATTTGAAAATTATTTAAGGTTGGGAATAATATAAGGTAATAAGTCTGACAAAGTTCCCTGCCAAAGATTTTGGTTTATCTCATTCTCACTACCCACCTGCAGTTTATTTCACGTTTTCCTGAGTTTCCTCACATTCCAGTTTTTCCCTGTCAGTGTCCTATATCTCCTGACTCCTCTTGGCTACGGGAATGATACCAGCAATGGGAGTAAAAATCGTTGAGCAGAATAAATATTTCACTATGAGCACTTGGATCAACATCCAGATAAAAGCTGTGGTGGATGTTCCTTGGTGTGGTTTTTTTTAACAGTCTGGGACAGATGGTTGCTTAGTTGTCCAAATGCCAATTTTCATCCTACCCTGCATGATTCCAAAATAGTCTTTCCTCAGAAAGTCTTTCTGAGCACTGCCTTCCAAACCTTTCTGACTGGGCTTTACAGTAATTGAAAAGCAGCGTACAGCTTAGCTGATAGCCAAAACTGCAGGTGATGCTTCCAAAGCCCTCATCCCTCATTTGCAGAGTCAGGGATCTGTATTTACATAAGGACAGCTTTGCAACTTCACCTTTCCCTTTTCTAATCAACCCCTGCTTGCATTGTACTTTGCATGGGGATTCATTACCTGTTTTATTGATAAATTTTGATAAGCTTCTTATGTTGATTAGAAACAAAAGGTGATGGTAGTCTAGGGAATCTTTAAAGTGGCAAAGTGTTTGCTTTGTGAATCTCTGCTTTGAAAGTCATGTAGGCAATACTTGGGCTTAGCAAATGCAGAAGATATAAAACCTTAATTGCTCCTTCCAACACTTTAGAAAATAACTTCTCTTACTATTGTGCAGTTTGCAAGAAATTATATTCTTGGTATAAGTGGGAAACACTTTAAAAGAGTATTTGCCTTTACTTATTTTCAGGTTCAGAATGTTGCTCAGGTGCATTCACAAAAAATAATTAGAATCTACATTAAAGGAAATATTTTAAGCTCTTTTTGTCCAGCCCCTGCTCAAAGTAGGGCCAACTTAAATGTCAGAGCAGGTTGCACAGAGATATTCCCAGCTGAAATTTGAAAACCTCTAAGAATAGAGATAACCCAGATTCTCTGGGCAATCTGTTCTTGCATTGAACCACCTTCATGGTGAATTTTTTCCTCATATCCAGTTTCCTTGCAACTTGTGACTGTTACCTCTTCTCTTCATTGTGCACTTCTGGGAAGAGTCTGAATTTTCATATTCTCCCTTTGGGGAGGGGAGGATAGCAATTAAATCTCCCTTTGTCTTCTCTTCTCTGGAGTAAGAAAACCCAGCTGTTCCTGTCGTTGATCCGACATCATGTGCTCCAATCTCTACTCCCTCTTTGTCATCCTCACAACATTTATGACAAGTGATACAGTAAATAAGTAATGCAAGACAAATTATTTTTGCATTCCAGTTGGAGTAAGATAAAGAGGTAATAGTTTTTGCAGTGGTGTTGTGCAAGTTTGAATAGAAAATAACACAGATAACATAATTGGGTGTGAAAATACAAGGAGGAAGCAGGGGTGTCCCACTGTGTCCCACTAGCCTTTAAGTCCTGATCCCCTGCACTATCCCTGAGAAGACATAAACATAATATGGCACTGTGATCCATTGCACCTTGCATTTTTGCATACCCTAAACATAGCTGGAGAGCAACGGAGGAAGCAGAGCATTGACTCTAGCCGATGCTCTGTGAGACATATGGCAAGATGAACGCAGGGGGATCCAGTCCCTCAAAAAGGCACCATCCAGTCCCGCAGGAGGCTGCAGGCTGGGATGTCCTAAAACTAGTGGAAATCACTTACTGGACTTACCTGAGCTGCACAAGTTGCTTACGGTTTCCAGAAATGGTGCCTTATTTAAATCACCAGGCCTGATTCATCACTTTGTTATAGAGGTTTAATGGGGTGGCAAATCACATTCATCATTCTCAAAACCTTAGAAGCATTGGTAGAACTTCTCTCAATTCATAAACTTTAATATATATTTTGGGATAAAAATTTACTTTTAAATTTAAGAAGAAAATAACACCCAGTAATCATAATTAGGGGGAAATAGCAAAATATTAATTTTCTGGAAACATTTTATACCAAGAAAAGGAAAATTCGTAACATCACTGATTTATATTTTTGGCTTGAGATTCATATAGCCTGACATTTTTTGCCATGTTTAGATATGAATGCAATGAAAAACATTATTTCAAGACTTTAAGTCCTGTAATATTTTATTTCTGTAGGGCTTTTTTCCTGACTGCTTGTTATAATGCTCAAAATCCCATCCCCCCTTTTTTTATCCAGATCCTGTTAATTTTCCTCTTCCTTACTTTCTTCATCCATTTTACTTTATCCAGCTTGCAAGTAGAAAGGGGAGAGAGGAGCTGGAAAAGGTATAAGGGGCAAGGAGAAAAACAGTACCTCCACTTTAATTCTCTATTCAGGTATAAAAATATGCTGCAAACATTTTCAATTTTGGTATGGAAAACATTTCAACCAGCTCTAGAAGTTTAGGTGAAAATTGCCTAAGGTAATTCTGTCATGAACAGAAGACGGATATCCTTGTCTTCCTTAGGTGTGATGTTTGGCAAGTAAAAAGAAAAATTGTGGCAGATAAAAGTGACATGTCCTTTCCCAATTCTTGCTGTCATTTATTAGCTGGAAGAGAACTGCTTGATGTTTTTTCTTTTTTCTCTTCTTATCTTTCTCCCTTATTTTAAAGGAATAAAAACAATTGGACTGGAAACCCTCTCACAATCTCATAAATGCTTCTGCATGATACTGCGCATTTTCTTCTCCATTCTGTCAGTTGTTATAGTATATTTTATACAGGAAAGCTTTGAGAAATGTAAACCATGATTGCAGTATATGTCCTCTTGTTCTTGAAAGGCACTGTATTTAAGCAAGACTCATACCATGATTCCTATTTCTAATCCTGTCAATATCTCATTTTATGACCTTGGACAAAACTTCTCTCTGCCCTTCAGGCTACTCATCTGTTATACAGGAACAGAAATCTGAGGTACTTTAGGGCATTATGAAGTTTAATCAATATCTGTAGATTCTTCTGAGATGCTCAAAGGAAATTTGTCATCAAAATGGACAGTTCATACCAGTGTACATATACCCTATTAACCAAAACCTTCTGGAAGGCTTATCCTGAGGCAGGGAGTAGAGATCATAAGCTATGTGTTTGTTTATCTTATTGCCTTCTTCCTACTACCAGCTGCATGCACGAGTAGAGGCAATCACTGCCCAATTTTTCCCATTCATTTGTTTTTTGTAAGCAAATGCAAACAGTGAAAAAAGGATACTCTGACACTGACCCTCGGGGCACCACTGGGCTGCCCACTTTGCCAAAGCTGGGGTTTTCTGGTTGGTTGCTGAGCTGCCATCAACCCAGTGTAGTGATTTGTCTTCTCTCTCACTGGTTTTATGCAAGACAGCAGTATGAGAAAACAGAAACTTCAAACTAGGATGCCGTCACTGTGGATGGGATCCCACTGGGAGTGCAAGGTAAAGGAGAGGTGAAGAAGCAGGAGAAATTCATCCAGCTGAAGGATTTTTTATGCTGTGAGTGCATTATCAGCCATAATGAACCAGTCGCTACCTGGGCCAGTGGGGTTGCCAACGACAGGCATTTTTTCAGCTTTTTTAAGATGAGCATCTGTTGGTACTGCTATTGAACATGCATTAAAAATACATATTTATTTATTTAATGATAAACCTCATATGATGATACTGTTACTCAAAAAAAAGGCATATTCAGGGCCACACAGCTGACATCTGTGTTTATAGTTCTCTGTTTCTTGCAATCATGGGCATTAAATTTATCAATATCTTAACACTGGGTCAGAAGAAAGCAGGTATTTGGATGGGAAATTGTTATATAACAGTTTAGCTTGAAGGGCATTTTCCAGATGTGAAATGCTCATAATTCACCATAATTAACTGGGAAGTCTATGATTTTCTTGAATTTTTCACAGGTTTGCATCATGTGCAGAAGATAGACATTTCCTAGCTCAAGGCTTTCATAGACTCCTCTAATTAGGTCAATGTGAAAAAATAGCTTACTAAAACTTGCCTTGAGGTATATAGAATATGTATATATTGATCAACAGGTATTCATCTCCTGGCAGAAGTTTGTAGTTAAATGATAAGTGATATGCTAGGTGCCAAATATAGATACTTTTCTTTTTCGATTGTAAATGCTCCAAAATAGACCCAACTAAACTAAAAGTGCAAAACCCACAAACTGTTGCCACCTACTGTTGTTTTCCTTCAGGAAACATTATTGGAGTATAGTTTACAGCACGTCAGCATTTGCTAAAAAAGGTAGCTTTTCTGCTACAGGTGAATTTTCAGTCCTCTTTCCTGAAGTATCTGCCTGCAAACAGGAGTGCACAGCCAGAGATAACTGCTGAGCTTTCCACAAGGGGTTGTCCAGATCATGACTGCACTGTTGTACAGCCTGCTTCCTCTGAAATCCTTATTTCACATCGGCAGGCTGCAAAAACCTCTTCCAGTTATTCACACTATCAGCCTCCATTCTCCTCCAGTCATAGAAGCTGCACTTATCCCTGTTTTATAATGACATGCTCATACAGGGTTGTGAATTGTTTTCTTTGGGATTAACACTCTCGTGCCAGTCTCCCAGGCTGTCAGGCACTTCCTGGGATTAATACTGTCTGACCTTCTTCAGCATCAAGTGCACTTGCTTCATCCTTTGCCTTGTTGCCACTTGTCCCTTCAGTTGTTGATAGGGTTGATACAAGTTAGACATCCAAGCAAGATTACAGAGGGAAATCCTTCCCAGAAAAAGGAGCTGCAAGAGGTGCAAAATCTCCTGAAACACTGATATAGGCTACCCCTTACAGGCAAAGATTGTCATTTAAATTAAAAAGAGCAAATTAAATAATAATGAAGTTTTAGTTTCGACAGCCAAGTTAAAAACTGAGAAGACCTGGTATGTGGCAGCCTGGTGTTTCATTTTCCTCTGCCTTTTTAAAAATATGGTTGACAGAATATTTCAGATCTAAAGTATTTTATTGCAATAATGGAAGTATTTATGCAATCTACTCCCATGCTGCTCCATCTCTTTCAGCCATCCCTCCTCCAGGCTGAGATGCAAGTTGAAATGTGGATCTTTGTTCAAATAAATAATGTCAATAGAATAACGTACACAGCTGTTAACTGAGTGGTGATTTCAGCTGGTAGTCTGATGATTGCTCACCACTAACTTCTTTCAGTAGTTCAGGTGATATTTGGTTGGCTTAATAAAGTTCTTCACATAGGTATTTTAATTATCCAACACTCCTGAAGTCAGGAAAATTTAAATGGGGATATGATGAAGAGATAAAGCAAAAACATATAAATGGAGGACCTGGGGTTTTATCTGAAGAAAACATCAATTGCTGTGCACAAAGTCTTTAATCTTAAAGATTACAAGTCAGTTCAAGCCCTTACTTCATTTTTACTCACAGCATAATTATTGCTCATTTCTTGAAGGGAACAATTACTTCCTCCCCTTTCTTTCTGAGAGTCATGTTACAGTGACCTGTGTACGACACATATTTCCTTCATCTCTGCATCCTCTGCAGAAGCACAGTGAGTGGAAAGGGGACAAGAAAATCCAAAAGAGGGAGTCTTCTGGCAGAGGGACATGCAAATGAGCAAGAAGAAAGGCAATGAATGGGGAAAGAGAAGAAAGAAGAGTAGATGAAAGTGGTGAATAGACTAAATAGCCAGACTTGTGGTACCTGGCAAGTTGCTAACAAGAGGACAGTGTAGCCTTTTATACACAGGATCTTTGATATGGGATTTGAAAAAGCTGAAGCTCCTGCCCCAGTACCTCTCCAAAGGATTGTTATTTTTCTCAACCTATTATGGATGCTTTTAAGCTGCTGCCCACAATGCCAAGCACTTCATCTCACTGGACCCCATGGCCATCTGCACTGAAGACACTCCCTCATCATGTCTTTTCCTAACATCTGAAGTCTGTTTACATGATAGTGGAATTTGGGATAATAGGTGCATAGCCACGGTCAAATGCTGTCAAGTGCACTCCATAAAAATGGGAAGGGTCTTGGAGTCACTAGTGCCACAGAAGGAGGTGTTTAGGGTGGGATCTGGGGATGATGGGGACATTTTCTTCAGAATTGCACTCCAGGCCTGAAACAAAGCACTAAACAATATAGTAACAGTTGAATTCAGGTTTGTAGAAGAAAGAGATTATTACAAGCAGTGGACTTTACTGAAGAGCAAGGAACAATGGAGTCTCTCAGACTTACGAATTGTACAGGCCACATTCCATTTTACATATATTCTGCTTTTTCCCCTTTTCTTACATATGGCATGATATTCTGATTTATGTCATGGGACTTAAAGGCCTTAGCTAGCTACAGAAGCTCAATTCACTTATCTGAATCCTAATTAATTATTTGTATATTATGACAACGAGTTTCAGAGCTTAAGAATTGTATTTAAAAGCAAGGCAACATGTTTTTTTGCACTGTGTCTCATTGCCAGCTTTCCAATTTCATAAGCCTTTGTTTCTGATTTATGAGCTTTAATGGAGATTTCCAGAAGAACTTCTCTATGTTGCTACTGATTTTGAACATTTCATCCATTATGTTCCATAAGACAATACTGAAGGGAAGTTTGAAATGCTTACTATTTATAATGGATTCGCTATGAACTAGGTTCTCATTTGAATAAATGGATCATGCCATATTTTCATTGATCTTTTTAATGAAATAGCATTTAGGACATTTTTTTTAATACCTCCACTGCATGGAAAGCTTTATTCTCCAAAAGTCTCTGCTCATAATTCCTACTGAACCTTTCTTGAGGCTGGATGACAAGTACAAGGCACAGTACTGAAGGTATAAATGACCCTTTGAAATTACTTACTTTGTTTTCAGTCTCATTCTTATTTATTACTGAGCTGATCTTTGCTCTCCTAGAAAAGGAAGATAGAGTTCCTTAAATCACGCCTATTGCAGTAGTGGAACTTTGCAGTAAAAGCCATTGGACTGCCAGAATTTTCTAGGTAACAGAGTATGGTAGCACAAATTCTGTCTGCTCAATGCTTCAACTTTTGCAGACAGGCCGACTTTAAAACTTTTTGACAGTCAAATGTTACATTATAAATTGAAATATGTGTGTGCATTTCTAAAGGTTAGTGACCAGCCATGTACTTGAAATGATGAGATTATGGCATAGTTTCCCTTTCAAGGTATTAAGGCTTTTAAGGTTTATTTTTCCTACCATTTCAAAGTCATTCAGAAGTATCCATCTAATACAGTCCTAGAAAAATTACTCTCCTTCCTTTTTTTCTTTTGAGTTCAAAAGAGTCAATTTCCTTAGGTCTCTGGAAAGACAGAGGAAGATGGCATCCTACGTATGAAATCAAAATGGGTAGGGTACTATTTCTCGTAGAAGGTTTTAGTTCTGCTGGAATTTTGATTGTTTAGGAGAGGTATTTGTAACCTTTACTCTTCTTTCCATTAGAATTCATCTAACCTTCTTTCTACACATGCAGTGATAAACAGCAGACTTTTGAATCACACCAGTTACCTATTAGCCTTGTAATCAGGGAGAGGCTGTCACAGCAATTGCAGCAGCCCGCTACTGGAGCCCATCAGAGGAAAAGGCCCTTGTGCTCAGGTCACAGTCTGGAGAGCTGCCAGTGAATACCCATGTGCCTGACATGTGAATCAAATTACCCTCCTACAAGTGGTGTCCAGAGAAAAACTTGTCTCATTAATTATACATGGCAATTGAGATCCAGCAACATCTGATGAGGGTCTGTATTTCAAGCCTTGGTTTTCTGATACTGTCAGCAGCAGATCAACAATCTAATTAAAATGGCCTTCAAAGCAGATCTGAAATACATGAAATGGTTCCCATTAATGTCATGTTTAATTAAGTGGTTCAGTGTTGAAGATGTTCATTACTGTCCTTTGCTAGATTTTGAACTTCTGGGCAAGTTTTAGAAATGATATTTACATCTCAAGAAATATAAACCCACTGTTTACATATTTGATATCTCTTCTGTCTTTTCACTCCCAGTTTTATTGCATCTGGGTTGCCAGCTACCCCTTGGTTACTTCTTCAGGACACTCTGAGAAACTTAGAAGGGGTGGGGGAATTGCAAAACAAGGGGAATGGTACCAGCTTTTTTTGCTGTTTGTTCTCTCTGTCCTTCACAGCAGGTTTTTTGTCTAATCGTATAATTGAGTTCAGTTTAGTGATAAGACCTGAGGGAATGGCCTGAAGTTGTGTCAGGGGAGATTTAGGTTGGCTATTAGAATAAGATTCTTCACCCAGAGGGTGTCTGGGGACTGGAACAAACTGCCCAGGGCAGTGGTCACAGCAGTGAGCTTGACAGAGCTCAAGAAGCATTTGGAAAACACTCTCAGGCACATGGTGTGACTCTTGGGGATGCTGCTGCACAGGGCTGGGGGTTGGACTCCATGATCCTGATGGGTCCCTTCCAACTCAGCATATTCTGTAATTCTGTGATTCATTGACACGATGGATTGGCTGGCCCTTGCATTGACCATCAGTGTTCTTTCTGACTGGTGTGCACTAGAACTCACTGGATACTGTGAGTAAGGAAGACTGAGTTGCAATCTTTGATAAAAATAGCCTGATAGAAGTCAGATGAGTTGTGAACGTCGCAACTTCGAGCACTGTAGGATTAGTTTGCTGTTCTTTCTTGTGGGATAGTCAGGAATGTAAAAGGCATCTGTCACTAAAACCCCCCCACACCCAGAAGAAGAAAAAAAAAGGTATTCTGAGAGGGTATGTTTACCTCTTTTTTATCTTTTACAGATGGCTGTGTTTTTATTTTAAAGCAGATTAGTGCAATAGAATGGAGGAAAAAATAAACCTAGTTATGAAAAAATTTATCCAAACCACAGTTGTGTAATCAGTGTATATATGTTGCCTTACTCTAAAATAGCATCTTCTAAGGAACATGTGGAAACTTTACATTATTGATCTTAGTGTGACAAGAAATTACACTTTTTTGTCTAATAAAACTGTGACAAAATTAGAAAAACACCTCTGCTGAACACTTTAAGACACTATGAAAGCTTCAAAATTCAGAAGAATGGAAATATTTGGCATCTTTGGTTATCCAGGAAAGATGTCAAATAACATAGCAGAATTGCAGCCAAGGAGAAATTGGTGACTTTCCCAGAAACAGTTTTTCATTACCCATGAAAACTAAATTTTTTCTTTCGGATATCTAAGTCTAGTCACCACTTAAGGAACAATATTAATTAGGATAACACCAGAAATACTTAAATAATTTGGAGGCATTTCAATTTTGGAGAGAAGCAACAAAATCATTCTTTTATAGTGGCACAATAAGGAACTTTTACATAAGCACACACCAAGAAGTCAGTTACTAGAAGGAATAAAGATCAAGTGTTTGAAGATTATAAACACCATATTTCAGGAAGAATGATTCAAACTGTGCCCATCTAAAAGAAATGGGATGAAATTCAGCAAGACTCAGATGAATGAATGTTAGCAAGGAATATTTTACACTTTAGGATATTAGAATGTCAGAATCCATTACTCTGGAAAAATCACCTGGAGCAAATCTCATCTCATTATCTAAAAGAGGACTGGGGAAAAATCATGACTTTTTAGAACTACATATGTATCTCTGAAAAGGAGTAAGTCTTTAATTTTGAGCAAGTCAAAATTTTTTGCCATGAGTAGGATTATATGGCATTAGTAGTTTACTGAGCCTGTTTACAAAGAGAAACAGAGATGTGCTTAACTCAAACGAATTATTTCCCTGTAATATGCTAGCAGAGCAAGTCAGCCTTGTAATAACTGTAGTCACAGAACATTGAGCTTAGATGTGAACAACCATTGGACATTTTGGCTGTATCTATACCAGTAATTGAAAAAGGAAGACTCCTAGAGGCTGTAATTCAGTCATCCATACTATAATATTGTTACACTGGTACCTGATACACTTTTGGACCAAAGCCCTAGCATTGTCACTTTTTTGGGTTTTTAAGGGGGCAGAAAATATAGTTCCTACAACCCTGAAATTTTCCTTGTGAATGTATCATTTCAGCTGAACCATTCACAAGTATTTTGCTAGCAAAGCAAAAAATTGTTGCTTTCTGATTGGATTGAACTATATTCTTGGCAGCTCTCGGGAACTTTCTGTCAAAATTCAACAGTCAAATTAAAGGAGAAATCAAAGGTGATTTTTCTACTTTTCTAATTTGACTGTCCTTCTGTGTACAGGTTTTTTTTTTTTTTTCTTTTTAGTGTCAGTCTGCTTTTCTCTCTGAACTCATTGATAAATCATGAAGAATGAAGTTTTTTATTTGGAGTGCAAAAAGTTCACGTAAGATTACCTGGAGAGAAGATAATTTTAGGCTCCCTACAAAGAAAAGTAGTGTAGTTGTTCTGGGAAATACTAATCATACAGAGTGACTAGACTTTTAAAATATAATATATTGGTCTCCAATGGTTTAGCAGTAATATTGGTTTTATTTACAATTTGATAATTTTAGTTGTATTAGGAAAAGAAACAAGTATTTTGTCCTGTCTTCCATCACAAACAACTTTAGCTGTTTGTACTTCAGAAAGAGAAATGAAGGAAACCCCCACTTTCCTTCATGGTTTCTTTGCTTCCTGCTATTTTTGAGTTTGCTTTCTTGTTATTTCTTGCCAATTTCGGATGTGTATGTCAGACACATACACTCTGAAGAATTACCTAAAACACGTGATTTCAGGAAATAATGTGCCTTTATTATTTTCCTCTTTTTTCTTTTTTTTTTTTCCCCAAGTATTTTCATGTTTTATGGGGGTAGGTGGGGGAGGACAATATGTTCTGTGGCTCCAGAGAAAAGACCAGGTTCTGGTCATCTGCAGAGGAAGAAGTCTCTAACATTGTCCCACGTTAATAGACATGCCAGGGAAACCGTGTTTTTTCTTAGGAAACATTATCTGAACTGGATGGCAAAGAAAAACAGATCAGAAGTAGAATTAAATTACACTTAGTGATTATGCTATTGCAGAAGCACAGTGCATTTTGGGGTAACTGTATTACTTCTGCCTTTCCTAGAGTAGAGTATGTAGAAATGTACTTAAACTGTGATCAGATCCTGTCCCCCAAGGCTTATATTTTTCACTGCAGTTAAGCAGGGAGCCAGGATTAGTGAATGAGTGCAATAAGACTCAGAAGTTCTGATGTTTTTTTTTCTGTAGGTAATACAAGCACAAAATGAAGTTCCAATTTATCACTACCTACCAACACCCTATTTAGCCTCTCCCATAATAAGATAGCTCCTCCACTAGGTGATTTATTCTGTACTTTTAATATAATTTTATTTTTAAAAAAATCTTTGAATCAAGTGCCTCCTGCACTGATAAATCTGACACTCTCTGCATTTTGAATACTTTCTTAGACATAACTGGGTTTAGTGAAGTTAATATGTTAAAAGATACAGCAATATTTCCTTTCAGAGACAGAAAACTATGCATTGAATTTAAGTCTGCTGAAATGTGTCTCAGGGGAAAAAAAAGGATTAAATATTCCAAGTGTTATGTTTTTACAATACAACACTGAACCAAGTGTGAATAATCAGAATATTCTGAAGTGTGAACTGACAGAAACCAGGGTAATGCGACTCCCCTTCCTCCGCTGATGCTTACAAGAATTATCTTGCACTGTTTCTTACAATTTTTCTCTGAGGATTTCCAGATTCTTTATAAACACAGACAAATCAAGACTCCTAAGGGAATGGCTCTCTGTACTCTAACCATGCATATAATCTAAATGTTTTCTTTTACATATGCGTAACAAATCTCACAGAAACAGGTCTCTGGAAAGAGCTCTTGTAGGCAGGAGCCCTCTCAGCCCACACAGGTGGCAGGGGATGCTGAGCTCCCGAGGGGGACAGCAAACGTGCACGTGACAGTGCATCGCCTGCTTCTGTGCAGGAAGCTTCATAAATTGTTAAATTTGGCACTGTCAGCTTCTGTTTGCTTTCTGTGGTCAAATGCTTTCGAGGCAGGATCCAGGTAGCCTGATACTCAACTGACACAGTGCCTGGGTCTCTTGAATCTCTTCTGTTCCAATAAAGAGGGAAAAGAATATATTGCAGCCAACCTTGTTGAACTGCAACTTGAGAAAAAACAACTATGCGTTTAAACTACGATACTTCTTTGTTAGACTCTTATATTTTATAGTCCTATGCAATTAACCTCACATGGCTGAGTCAAGACTTTGACCACAGCACTATCCAGTTCCTTCAGCCAAGGCTGTGATGTAATTAAGCATTAAAGACTTAATCACTAGCATCAGTGGATTTTTAGAGCATGTCTGAGATGACTGCATGGTATGAAACCTAATAATGCACTTCCAGACATAGCATATTAATGGCACATGCATGGAACACAGCTTCTGGAGACCGTTTTTCCCTATGAGCACGGCTGGTTGGATAAAACACTTACAGATAATTCAACACTGTTGTCACCAACATGTAGTTGCAAAGCTGAGTGTTCAGATGTTTGCATACCACTGGCACATGTGCTGATGAGGGGTGTGAGTAATGCTCACCAAAACTCCTGCTATCAGTTTCCTCTGAGTAGTGAGTTTCCTGCACTATGATTATGGATGTGTTCTCCTATTGATTTGAAATAAATACAATTAATTAATATGTCTCTGGGGAATCCTCCCCTGGGTGTCTACAGCTCCCATAGGTGGGTGATAGTGCAGCTGCAGTAATGAAGGTGGCAAAATATCTCCTCGGTTTAGAAAAAAGAAGTAAAAATGTATTTTGCTTATTTAATCTTCTCAGTGTATCTCAAAAATCCCAAGTTAGGTGTTTGAAGCCTTTATTGATTTTACAGCAGAAGTGAACTTTACACACTGACATGCAGACAGCTGCAAGCAGGTGGGTGGGTGTTTTGCTGTTTTCATAATGCATAAAATGGTCTAGAGAGCTAGACACCTTGCTCAGCATTTCTGAAGGTTTCAGATGAGTGCAAAACTCACTGCTCAGCCTATTACTAAATCATAAAAATGTGCTTAGTTTGCTTGTTCAGTATGGACTACATACACACAGGTTTTTTTCTTTTCTGCTTATCCACCAAACTAGGTGGCCATGTATCCACATATATGGGCAATGAAGGCTTAAACTATACAAGTCTGGTAGCATATTCAGAGATCTAGGATAACTATTCACATCTGTGAACATGGAGGCCTGCAAATGCATGGTAAAATCTATGCACAAAAAACAAATTAGTGCCTTATGCCGTCATAATACTCTGGTGAGTGGCAAAACCTCTATCCTGTAGGACCTGAAAATGGAAGGCTCTTTATTTTGGTCTCTGGAAGAAGCTCAGCTTTGGTATTGAAGAGCTACAACCTGGGTTCTATGCATGTGGGTACTTACTCCTCAGTAACTCTTTGGCCCCTGGCATTTCTTCTGCTATGTTAACCATAGCAGAGGATTGAGTGTGACAGAAACTGATTAAAACCAGCCTTTGCCATGTATGGTACCAACAGCCTACAGTCATCTGAAGATAAAAAATTTCCATCACATGTTTTGAGACTAACTTCCAAGAGGTTGAAAAATACATTCCTTTCATCAATCCCCTGAGTAACCACTACTGTCATCGTTAAGTTGTGTTAGAGGTGCTGTCTGGTATCATAGCAAAATTAGAGGTTTCTCCCACTGTAGTGTGTCTTGGTGTATAGTATGAAGTACACAGCCTCTACTTGTGGTTCAGAGAGTTTTCACCATAAGTAAGGGTAGTGGAGTGATAAAATGGGTAGCTGTCTGAAAAAGACTCTCTGGCTCTTTTTAATTCAAGCACACAGACAAAGAACAGTTCTGCTCAATTTCCATGTACGGCATAATAGAGATAATTTACAGTCAAGTGAAACAGAATTTGAAGACAGATTTCATGGAGTAGGTATTTTGAAAAAATTAGGTTTTAAATATGTGGGATTTAAATAACAGGTGTGAGGCATTTATAAAAGGTGGTGTTTTTGTAACTAGTGCTGCTGGAGCAGCTTTGTTGCAGCTGTATCTACATGATTTCAGTATCTCATTCAGTTATGAATAGCAGAAAGAGGATCACACACTGAAAAATACCTTGGGCATCCATATGAATTTCTCTATTTTTTTAATGACCTTGGTATTGCAAATACCAGGATTTTTTTCCTTAGTTGCATTTGGGGCACTTATGAAGGTCACATTTTTGAGTTAGCCTTCTTCTAAGTAACCTCAGGGTGTTTCCTCTATATTTAAATCATTGGAGTTGTGAGTCCAGGTTTTATTCTTTTCCCCTTTGAAATTGTTCAGTGCGCAGCTCTCTTCTCTGCCTCAGCCCTCCAGGGCATCTCAAACTTCTTGGGTCACTGAAGGATTTTGCTGAATCTGAATTTTGGGCATTTGAGCATTTGGGCATTTCTGAGGTGCTCTGTGCTATTAGACCAAAAGAGTAAGTTAGCAGCCTCATCCTTGTTCTAAGGGCATGCTTTCAATTGAATTACTTTAAGCTATCATATCTTCACACAGCTTTTGCCATTATATTAAATTGATGGACTTTTCAGGAACTTTCCCTCAAGATTCTTCCTTCAAAACGTTCGATGCTTCCCATGACTCAGATGAGATTAAGCAGCAGACCTAATTTCAGTAGCAAAGTTTCACCCGTATTAAATTTTGTGTAGCTATGTGTCTTTCATTTGAGAGCTCTTACTCTCTTGGATTAGAGACTGAAATATTTAGAGCTGGCATTTTCATAACAGCAATGCAAGTCTTGTTTTGTGTATACAGGAAAGAAAGCAGGAGAAAATAAGTACACAGGCTAAGGAGACAGTTTTGGGCAGAAAGAGACAGACTTACTGTCCTCTGCATTCCTGCCTATCCTGACCTTTGGGAAAATCCCCATGGAGTAATCTATATCTACAATCACACATGAAATTTGTCTTGAAGATTTTTATTTGTAACAGGTAAGGAAAGAGTTAACAACTTGCAGGTAAATTCTAGGGATGAATACTTGGGTTCACTCACTTGTCATCTTCAATTTAGTAGTCAGTGGTGATGCATAGGGAATCAATTAGTATAAAAATATTATTGGCATTTATGAGCTATTTTTTCCCATGCCAAAGGCTTTAACTAACCCAGCAACAAGTACAGCTTTTTATGCTACATGCTCCAAAGACCGAACCCAGAATCCAGCTCAGAATTTAAGATACAGACACTCCATGTAAATGCATGAGATTAAGGGCTTGGCCTTAATCTTGTACCTATTTTCTTTCTGTCTTTTAAGAATGTGCAGAATGGATGGTTGCTGTTTTTTATTTTACAAACTCCAGCCTTAATTTCATCCTTGGCACTAATGTTATTACTCTCTGTGTATCAGCCTACTGTAAAACAGAACATAATGCCCAATCCCAATTTGTTCTTCTCCTGATTTTTGGACCTTTAGGGGATCGTGAACTGCTGAAATGTAACTGCAATCCTGAACTTGTAACCTTGGGTAAAAATCTTCAACTAGATTGCAATAACTAAAAATTTTTATATTCATCTCTGGAATCTTATAGTATAATAGTCTTTTGAGTATCTAGATTTTTCAAATATTAACTATATTCCCACCCATAATCCTAACCCTATCCTTGCCAGAGGATCACTGAAATACAAACACAGTAAGGGTCCTTATCAGAATGAGCATTTCTCTTTACTCTGTAGCCTCGGAACAATCCAATAACAAAATGGGATTTTTAGAGTTTATATTACCTAACTGAAACCCATAGAACCTAAGCTTAGTTATAGACAATGCATCAATTTTGGTGATAAAATAGAACATAAGGCCTCAAAATACAGTCCTGATTTTAACTATACATTGACCCAAATCCTAAACCAAGAATTTGCAGCAGATGTTGGTTACTAATCACAAACACTACACCTATCTAATGGAGGATAAAGCAATGAGGGAAATTACATTCTACAAGAGAATATAATTGAGTGTCCTGGATATGCACAGGCCTTCTTATAATCATCAGAGTTCTTATAGAATTCAGAAATACACAGAACACCCAATAATTTGAATTTATCAGACTTAATCTCAAAGTAATGCTAATTGCAGCCATACCCAGAGTAGAAAATGGGGGTTTTTAAAGTGTATATACATTAGACCTTTCCAGCACCAGTCCCTTCTCCAATTTCCTCAGACCAGCTTCCTTTGTTCACTTTCGTTGGGTAGGGAAGGGGACAAATGCTGCCTCAAAGGATTTAGTAGCATCTCATTTCCTTTGACAAATGCTGTTGCATTGACTTTTTCATGTCAAAGAGCGTGTTGAACAGAAACTTCATTACTGCCTGACAGCAATGATCGTGTATGTCATTCTGAGCAATGGGGATAAAAAGCATCTAAAATGAGAGAGAAATCAATAATTTGCAAGGCTGAGGGTTGCCTCCCTATTTGGCAAGCCCTGACTCCATTAAATACCCTTTTTTAAACATGCATTTGTGGGTTGCAGTTTAAATTACTGTTACTTTTGCAGAGTAAAGTCATATTCAACCATTGGTTGCTCCTTGTTGCCTTCCAATCAATAATTTAAAAGCACTTTGAAAGCCTTAATTGAGTCTCAGGGTTAAGCAGTTGTGGTAAAGAATGTTGTCACTTGTAAGAAAGAAACCTGTTATGCCATAAGATCTCATAGCTACCTCTGATTCTTGTCTCTTTCATTTATATTTACTGCTTACCTATCTTTTTTCTTGAGGTTTCAATGGAAATGGTCACAGGGAGAGAAAATTCTGATTATCTGGAAACAGTCTTCCGATGGATCTACAGGACGTCTTTAAAAAAGAGCAGTTTATTATTAAGCAGTTTATAGCATGCAAAACTTGTGCAAAGTTTTTTAAGGAAGCTTCTTGGAAAAAACCTAGAAACAGTCAGTACTGACAGGTCAGATTGATCTTTTTATGATTTTTCACATTTTTGTTATGAATATTACTACAAAAAACCGAAACAAAATTCAGGACTCCAATGCCACCTTTTGTTTGTATTGATAATTAAAACTAGGCACACTTACAGAAGGCCTATGAAGACAGACAAACTTTCAAGTTAGGCATCAATAAAAAAATAATAGCAAAACAATCCATAAACTGACATGAAATACCTACAGGGTCTCTTAGGTTGCTTTCTCCTCAGTGAAGATTTATTACACGGACATCACATAGAGAAAGAGAATTATTAATTGCATGTTCCACAGTGAAAGGATAAATCTTAAGTATAGGTATAAATAATATTGAAATCTAATTGTATATTGATATATCTTCTGTTAGCTCCATAATCTGCTACTCTCCTGACAATACATTTTTTGCTTAAAGAGATACTGATTAGCAGCATCCTGATTTCTCAAAGTTTTCACGTGTTAGCGTGTTAGACAATATTCTTTTGTTCAGATTGAGAAGCGATGAAATCATGAGGTTTATATTCTTTGATGCAAGATTCCAGTCTTAGAAATGAACTTGAAGATTATGTGCTCTCAGCCTTAGAAAGTAATTTGTCTTTTTGTAGTGCTCTCAATGATAGAACTGGTTTTTTCACCTAGCCAGACATAGAGAAGTCTGATTTCAAATATATGATGTCATAAATCTAGGCTGTGGGAATATCATGCTGACCACCTGACACTTTATCTACTCTGTTTTTCAAAGCATTTTCCAAGCCTCATGCAGGTGGTTTTTTATAACTGTATCTCATGTCAGCTTCTAAATTAAGAGTTAGAAAGGTTGAGGTTGGAAGATTGCCTAATTCAACCCCCCTGTTCAAGTAGAGTCACCAAGGGCAGGTTGCCCAGGACCATGTCCAGTCAGGTTTTGAGTATCTCCACAGATATCAATGGATATGAATACCTAAAAATACTTTACATATTGCCCCTACTCCAGGGAGGGTTACTCCAAGTATGGTGGTAACCATCACATTGGGTGTCTGACTTGTGGGATGTGTGCTTTATGGATCAGAGGAAATGCAAGGACTATCCCTTTCAAATAAAAGCGTCATATGGGACACTTTCCACCTTATCCTCCTGCCTTCAAGCAGAAATGGTTTTTCTTTTGGGGTACTGCAGTCTCTATCAGAGTCAGGCATGACTCCAGAAAGTTTCTCCATGCGGTGTCTGCTCTGAGAGTGGTCTGATCCATGGGGACACCTTCAAATCTGAGACTGCTGACTGACTGCACTGCTAGCAGGAAGGCTGTCATGAGGGCCAGCATTGCAGCAGCCTTTCTTTGTATTTTTCCTCCCAAGAAGGCTTTTTCTCCCCTATTTTTGAGGTTACTTCAAGCAGTCACACGGACCCATGACTGTCCTCTGAAGGTCTCCCCATCCTCCTGGTGCAGGCTGTGGGAGGGACAGAAGGGGACCAAAGGCTTTTGTGGGCAGTCTGAACCCAGGTTGAATTCAGGCAGACTGTAAGACGAAATACAGGTGCCAGGGGTCCTGGCATGAAGGTCCAGCCTCCCCAGAACAGCACATTTGCAGCTCTGACCATCTGGGCTTTCTTACACAGGCAGCTTCATCTGCCACCTGCTTCATGCCCCAATTTCTTTTCTGAGGTTGTTCCCATCTGGTTTTAGCTCTTTTTCCTGCTCTATAGGAGCACCACATCTCTCTAACCAGACACTATGCACATTTCTACACAGGTATCATCCATTCCCTTAGGAGCAGTAATATTATTTACAGTTAAAATATTTTCTAATTCACTGAATCACCAAGGAATAGCAAATGTGGAAGATAACTGGCATCATTACTCTCCCAGTAAAACCACACCTCCCTTTACTAGCTCCCATTTACAGCTTTGGAAATGTTAAAGTTTAAGTTGACCCTGCAGAGGTAAGTACAGGGTAGTATTGTGTTTATGCAGAATATCAGTGTTATGTTAATGCCCCAGTACAACAAAAAGCTGATTGGCATTTTCATTACTGTATTCAAAGTTGTTTATTAACATGGAAAGAGGCACTCCAGAAGCTATGAACAACATCCTTTTCTCACAGCCACTGTTTCAGAGCGCTCAGCCATCTGCTGGCTCGCCTACCTGTGATAATCACTCCGTCTCCCTGCCAAATTTTGTGCTGCACCATGCATGACATTTCAAATTATTTGATGGACTAATTTGCATTTTTCAAATAATTTTAGATGCCAATTAATTTCAGTTTATGGTTAATCTGCCCTTCCACAAACAGCATTATGGAAAGACACAGATAAACACAAACTTTGCCTGTTTTGAGTACATTGGAGAGGGATGCAAGGGCTGCTGGGGTAGGTGGTTTGGAAGGGCATGCATGAGGGGTGTCTGAACTCGATTGTGATAGTAGCAGGGTATCCAGGAGTGTTATGCTTTGTGTGCATAGCTGTTAGGCAGCAGGGCAGGACAGGAGAATGCTGTAACTCTGATGTGCTCTTCTCTGTGGTGCTGGTGTGCCCAGGAGACCTGAGGTAGCAGCATAGATTTTTCAGGCAGTGGAAACTGGGGAGATTTGCTTTTCCCTCCAGCCAAGCCTTTGTCAAACCCTCCCCTTGTACCTGTCCTGCCCACCTTCCAGCTGCTGCCACAATTGGGTGCCTGAGTCCTATCAAAGGCAGCAAAGGGGAGATGGGAGATCAGTGGAGGGGTGTCCAGAGGTAGCAGTTTCTGCCAGGAGCTGAGCAAAAATTAAAGGGCATAAAGCCTGTAGCATAAAATTCCTGCCCCTAGACTTAACTTCAAACTAAAGAAATAGGAGGGGAGAAAGGCAGAAAGACATCCCTCCCCCATTTGTCAGTGTCATTGATACTACGGAACTGTAGATACCCAAAGCTCTCTGAACTGGACAACTCTGAGCTAAGCTGTTATGACAACATGCCTTTCTTCAAAAAGAGTACTTCCAAATGATGCAATTAAATCTTCTTATTATGAGTTTTCAACAGATTGAAATAGTAAATTGCATGTCTGAGGCAACCCCTCCAGCCAAAATTCTCCAGCTTCAGACTCTATGGATGCTCCAAAAGATTTCCTTTTCTCAGCAGCAGCCCTGACCGACACCACGTCTTCCACACCACAGTCATCGCAGGCTCTTCTGTTGCCGTGGGATAGGTGGCAGGCTGTAGGGAAAGCCTCCCAAAAGGTTACAGGGGATTTGCAATATGAAGTACAATAAGTAATGCACAAAATACTGCACGTGTCCAGTACCTACAAAGTCTTTGGGGAAGTTGTTGCTGTCTTAATTTTCTGTGATTATAAATGGCCTAGAGTTGCTCTCTACAAAGCTAATTTTCCAGGTTACTTAAATGCCTATTTTTATCTATTGTGCTAAAATTCCTGGCTAAAAGTTAAGGACATATTCTCAAGGTTGGCAGATTCAAAGTATGACGTATTTTCTGTGTGGAATGCACTTCAAAGTCCTTGTAACGTGCTAAACTGATTGATTTTTATCAAGAACAATAAATTCTGTTTTATTTCATCCGTCCGTCTGAAAAACAAGCAATGTTTGTTTGTGTGATGAAAAGGGAACTGTTTTATGAAAAAATGTTAGTTTATTACCAGACTTTCACATGTTCATTAGAGAAAAATGGCATAAACACAATCTACCATAAAGTTCTGGGAAAGTACCGACCCTGTCCTCTTTCATTTTTCTTAGTTTTAAAAAATAATCCAACTTCACTTATCAACATCCGTACACTGAGAGAAGTGGTTGCATGAGGGTCCTTTGTTCACACTGGGTTTTTTTGTCAGATATCATATGCAAATGGTTAATGCTTCTGACCACTTGCAATATCTAACAGCATCTGTATATCAGATGCCTGGCACCTTGAGCAATCACATCTGTAGCAATTTATAGCAATCTCCCACAGTGAATTCAATTATGGTAGAAGTTTTTATTAACTTAATTTAGAAAAAAGCTGCAATACCTCCATTTCTTCCTTTAGGGGAAACATACATTGTACTGCAGGTTAGAGCAAGGATTTAAACATTATGTGTTGGGTTTTAAGCCTTCAGAAGTGAGACAAGGAGAAACCAGATTGTTCTTAAATTGGTTTGCTTCTATGAGACTCGTTTATCTCTCATAAAAGTGTGAAGCCAAATGAGAAGTCTCTTAAGATATTGGACTAAGGCCAGTAGCCTCTTAGTAACATTTACAAGAAGTTGTCACCAAAATGCGACCTCCATGAATATTCTGAAGCCCCTTTATTTATATGAAATCCCAACAGGAATTGCAAAAATTAGTATTCATATAAAGTATGGGTGGTGCCCATGTTATTTTTTCTGGATTCCACACCCTTCATGGTTTTTTTTGAGAGGAAAGAAAATCGGGAGACTCAAACTTGTGATATGTACACTCATTCAGGATATGAATGATGTTTACAAAATGTTCTTCTTAATGACAGAATAAACAGCCCTATTTAATGTCAAAGGAAATCTAAATCACTCTAATGACATTTCATGAGCAGCAGGAACCTGGATCTTCTCCATCCCATCAGATATTGTAGCATATTTCTGTACTTATGCATGAGGAAAATGTAAATACAACAACTGTGTGAAAGGAAAGGGAATATATGCTAAACAAAGCTATTGAAAACATTTTTGCTTAATGCTACCAGAAAACTGTTAGGCTTTGGGGATAAGAGTAATAAATTGTGTTTGTTTCTTAGGCGCCCAGTGCCACACTGATGTAGTGAGAGAGCCCTTTAAAACCTTTGATATATTCATCCTTACAACAATTCGGTGAGGAAAGAAAACCACCTCACTCATTTCATACTGAATGGAAGCACAAAGAAACACCATTATTTACACAGAGTCACATGAGTACATCATGCCTCAATAAGATCCAAACAGCTGTCTAGCTGCTCTCCCATCTTCCCTTCCTTATCAAGAAAACCACACTTCTTTTTCCAATCAGTAAGACAGTATTAGAATGTAAGCACAGAAAGAGGACCTTACATAGAGAACACACCAATGAAACTGAGGTACCGGATTTTTTAGAAATTCTTCCCAAGGGTTCTTAAAGAATTTTGGGACTTTGTGCAGTCTCTGGGATTGCCTCCTAGTATTGGTAAAACCACTGTCCCCTCCCAGTGTTTTGCAACTTATATGATGAAACTATCTGTACAGTAGCAATCAGTCACCCCTGTTAGGGACTAATTTTTTTTCAAAGGCAGCTGGAATTGTGGCAGGAGAAGATAGGTTGCAAAGGAATGAGGCTCAAAGACAGAAACGTGAATGTGAGTGAAAGGTTTGAGTGCCTGAGTACCAGGCAAAACTGGGAACAAACAGACCAGTAATAGGAAGGTTAAAAGGCAGAATAGCTAGGGACAAAGCAGCAGAAATTATGAAGCAGTAGAGGAATGGCTCAGAGCAGAGGAAATCCTTGAGACAACAAGAAGGCCCTTCTGCCAGGAGCAGAGAAAGTTCCCAAGGAAGTAGGTAAAAAAACAGGTAAGAAAATGGGCTAAGTCCAGTCTATTAATGGACAGCAGAGCCCTCACTGAGTATGACTGGAGGAGGTTGGTATTGAAAACTTCTGTGATGACAGGAGGTCTTCTGGATAAAGGGGCCTTCCTGAAAGCAGGAATGTCCTCTTGTCCTGTCACTGGTTGCCTGTGAGAAGAAAATTACCCCCACCTGGCTGCAGCCTCCTTTTGGGTAGATGTAGAGAGTGATAAGTTCACACCTGAGCTTCCTTTTTCTCCAGGCTAAACACCACTAGTTCCCACAGCCACTCCTCACAAGACTTGTGCTCCAGACCCTTCACCAGCTCCATTGCTCTTCTGTGGACATGCTCCAGCACCTCAATGTCTTTCTTGCAGTGAAGGGGCCCAGAAGTGGACACAGGACTCAAGGTGTGGCCTCACCAGTGCAGAGTACAGGGAGACAATCTCTTTGCTGGTCCTGCTGGCCACATTATTCTTGATACGAGCCAGGATACCACTGGCCTTCTTTCCCCTGCTTTTAAACAAATCTCTTAATTTGCCATTCTTATCCTTTTCTTTCCTGTACTATAAGATACCTTCACAATGACTTGGAGACTTCTTAGCTTTCTTAAGCTCATCCTAAGCCACTGCACACATCATTTATTCTGCTCTTTTCATATAATTCAAACTCTGTATTAAGGTCATCTGTAGAATAGCTTTGTAGAATGGCAAATATCATTGGTACCTCTGTGTTTGCACTTATTTGCATTTAATATATGAAGGATGGCAGAAGCAAAGTTAATCCTCAATATGTGCGTACCTATATCTTTTTTAATAATTTAGCAGCATTGCTACCCTTCCGCCAGTACCTCTTCCCAATTTGCATGTGCTATGATTAGGTTTAATGTAAGCCTGACAGAATCATCCTGCTGAGATTCATATCCATACATTGGAGACAGAACATGACTTTCATTGGTTTTAAAGTATCACACTTCTAGTAAGCTTCAGAATTGTATGGACTTTTCAGACCTTCTACCAATATTATTAGTGTACGTTCAACATGCACCTAATGGAACATTTTTAGTGCAACTGTCTTACCATGACCAGCTGTGGGCATGGCACTGCACTTCTGGAAACTGGATATGTATATTTTCTACCCTTATTCATCACCATCCACACTAAGATTATATCTCTCTTCTGATTTTTTTTTTTTTAGTGTCTTCCACTATTTTTTGTTATGGAATAAGACATGAATTTTCAGTGCTTTCTATGAGAAAAAAAAATCTCTGATGTATCTGTTTCCTAGAAATAGCTGTACACACTGCATTGAACTTTATACTTAATTGTTTGATGCAGATAAGTGGATGTTGTAGCCTCACTTCTACAAACCTTTAGTGTCTTGAACAAAACAGATGCAAACAAGCAGATCTAACTAGAAATCTGGTATTTCTAACACTGCTTTCTTAACACATAGGGAGGTATCCACAAGAGCTATGGAGATGTTTGCCTGCATGTGTGGAGAAGTGAGATCCTTTTCAGGGAGGTACCTGTTATTCTAAAGTTCTCCTTCTCCATTCACTGTGGGGAAAGAATTGATAGATTAACTTTTTATGTGACTATAGCCATAAGAATAATTTCTTATATGGCTATAGCTGATATCTGAGGGTTAGGATTTTTATGCCTTAGTTCAATCCTTCCTTCTCATCCTTTAATGAGGCAGTAAATTGGTCTGAAGGAGGTTCTTACCTCAACATGTTTCCCATTCTCTCTCTGAACGGCAGCAAACCAGAGTGTGAGTGCACCAATGATCAGCAGCAATTGTGAAATGGCCTAGGAGCCTTTAGAAATATGGATCTAAGGAACAAATTCCTCTGTTCTGTGCTTCCACTGCAGTTGGTGATTATTATAGAAAAATTTATTCGATCTTTGATTCCAATACAAGCTGTACCTAGGCATGAGGATTTTTGGAGAAACTCTATTACACTTCTTCACCCTGCTGTTTCCCTACTGATTGATGAATACTTTTAGAAAGCTATCACTCTCCCAATGTATCATGTCTTCAACAAGCCCTATGCAATTATTGCAGAAGTTTAGTATTTTAACTAGTGAGGCATGCATGGCTAAATGAAAAAAAACAAACAACAAACAAAGCAAACCAAATAGAATACTGAAAAATTGAGTCCTGTGTGCAGGTTTGGGTACCACAATATAAACAAGATATTAAGATATTGGGAAACATGCAAAGGAGGGCCACGAGGATGGTAAATCACCTTGAGGGGAAGCCATATGAGGAGTGGTTGAGACCACTTGGTCTGCTCAGCCTGGAGAAGAGAAGACTGAAGAGAGACCTCATCACAGTCTTTAACTTCCTTGTGAGGGAAAGAGGTGGGGCAGGCACTCTTCACGTCCTGTCACCTCTTCACTCTGGTGACCAGTGACAGGACGTGAGGGAATGGCCTGAAGTTGTCAGGGGAGGTTTAGCATTGATATTAGAAAAAGATTCTTCACCCAGAGGGTGGCTGGGCACTGGAACAGGCTCCCCAGGGCAGTGGTCACAGCACCAAACCTGACAGAGTCCAAGAAGTGTTTGGATGATGCTCTCAGCAGGTGATGTGACTCTTGGGGTCTTGTACACAGAGTCAGGAGCTGGACTCGATTATACTTGAGAGTCCCTTCCAACTCAGCTTGTTTTATGATTCTATGATTCTGTTGCGAACGTCTTTCATGTCTTTGTCAGTCCCTTTAATCAACTCGTATTTCTGGACTTACCCTGTGTGCACATAGCTGAGTCTCAGAGTGCCATTAAGTGATTAACTGGAACCTGGCCTTGCAGCCCTGCTCTGTGCAGGCCTGTGCTATGTTCACATAAGTCCCTCTGAAAACAGGAGATTTCTGCCTGCTTGTTCATTGTCAATGGCAGGACTTGTAACAGCCCTGATCTTTCCAGATCTTAATTTCTATTCTGAGGAATAAAAATAATAAAGGTATTTCTTGCCTTTTTAACTGACACCAGAACATTTCAGGTAAGATTATGTTTTGGAGAGTGTGCATGATCATGTATTCAATCCCTGCTTGAGATGTCTCCAAGCATCTGGGTGCTACCAGCATGGAAGTCAATAACAATTAAATAATTCACTAAGACAAAATAGCAAGTTCAGAATGAATGGTAGGAAATGCCTACAAGTGAAAAAAATTTGTGATTTTTGTGGCTTATTACACTGCAAAACAGTTCTGCATTTTCTGCTTTCAGATAGACATGCAATTGTTTACTGAGTGCAAATTGAAATTAATTAAGTCCTGCTTACAAGAAGCACACTGGAACATGTCTTGCAAGGGCGTTTGCCTGCCCTTTACCATGTGCAAGTATTTAGAAACCTGACCACAGTTTTGGAGCATCTGGTAACATCTGTCCGAGTCTCCTAAGTGTATTCTTTTTCCTTGCCCTTTAGAACAAAAATGGAAACATAAAATAGAGCCATAGAATTCTAAAGGTTGGAAAAGATCATTGAGGCCAGCCATTAACTCTGCACCACCATGTTCACCACTAAACCATGTCCCCAGGTGCCACATCTACATGCCTTTTGAACTCTTCCAGGGTGATATGTCCATCAACAAATACCAAGTTAAACAACCATATAATTTAAATTTAATTTTTTTCCATAATCTTGCCATCTCCATGGAGCTAGTAGCAACTGACAGCATGATTAGTAGGTTATGCACAGCTTTGATTAGCACCAAGTATATTTTAATAGACAAGTCAGAAGCAATCTGGAAATGTTTGTTGATAAAGATAATTGGGAATATAAGTTCAAGCATGACTAGAGAGAACATGTGATTATCTAAAGTATGCTTCATGTACTCAATTTTAAATTATTCCATACACTCTTGTAAAACTACTCACAAACAAACATTGCCCAGACTGAAGCTGCTCAAATGATCTGTGACTCCGAAGCGTTTACAATACAGTTCACCTTCTTGCTGAGGAAATGTCATTGAAAATGCCATGTGAAGCTGAAAGCTTAAAGTGTTTGATATACTGGTAGTATAAATTTCCAGAGTTTTCCCACTATTGTCATGTCTTTTCAAGTGTTCAGTGATACCACCCCTCCTTCATCCTTTTTAGTCTTCCAGTGCATTCTCAGTTCTTGTAGGGAAGAGCAGTTAGGACTCCTTCTTTTTCTATTATATTGGTTTTGGCTCACAGAGCGGGGCAGCGCTTGCAGTGCCCTGCTTCTGAGGGCACTGTTAGTCCTGAGAGTATTATCTTGGCTGGGATGTTACAGGGCAGGATGCTGATTCCCCACCAGTCTTGAATTTCACAAAATGCAGGATCCTTCTGCAATCTTTCACATCTGTTATCTGTCAATAAACATCTGTAAACAGCTTCCTTCTGCAGGCATGGACACCAGTAAGTTCTACTTTCAAGATTGCTTCCAGGTCAATGCCTTACTCTCACAGATACAGCTAGCATTCTTTTCACAAATGGACTAATTGTTTTACAGAGTGACTGGACAGAAATGGTAAACAACAAATACATTGCAAAGTCAGTCACAAAATGCTGAGCCAATTTGTTTGAAAAAAGTGAAAGAAAACTGAGTCCCGATTGGAACTTCCCCCCAGTCTGAGCAAGAGGTTAATCTAGATGACCAACTTATTTTCATTGCTATTTATTTTATGTTCCTCTGTTTTGGCAGCTAGATAACTTCAGTTCCCAAAGGCATTGCATGCCCAGCAGCCCTGCTTTCATTTGGCTGTACAACAACCTCTGGTCACTTCAGAGGCACAATCATGCATATACCAAAACAAGTAGTTAAGGCTTCCAATAAAGATTCTGGATTAGAATTTTTGGGGACTCCTTTAGACACTCTATCTGAATTTTTGATGGACTGATTTTTTAATATTTCATGGCTTAAGCAAATTATTCCCTTTTACTTGTTTTAATCTTTTGAACCACACAATCCTTTTCAAAGATGTTTGATTATTTTATACTCTTTCATTTGTATGTGATATAAAAAAGATAATTGGGCAATTTCCCCTCCCTGAATTAAAACAATTCACACAATCAATCTGCTTTTGGAGCAATACATCAGTTGTTGCTACCAAGCTCAGAACACAAAGAAAGTTCTATATAAATTTTGTGACTTGCTGGTTTTCTTCTGGCTTGCTTTTTGCTTATTTTAATTTATTCAGAACTGCTAAACGTCAGATTGAAGGAACTAAATTTACATGTGTGCCAAAAAAAAAGAAGGGAAAAGACTTATAGTTAGGATGAAGTTTTTGTCACTGTGTTATAGGTTGGCTAATCCACCCTTCAATAACACTACTTCCAGTCATCTTTCAGACCTGCTCCTATATGTGGACTCTGGTTTGATGCTTCTCTCACTTACATGACTGCAAAGCAGCACAGATATCTGTAAAGTCAATGAAAATTTGAAACTCTCAAAGTGAGAGTAAAAGTAAGATCATTCCCTTATTCTTAGCAGTTTATTAGTTTAAACACTCTGGAGAAAAGCCAGGAGACATTTCACACTCTAACAAGCCTGTTGTTAATACAGATCCTGAGGCTGTTGATACCTCAATAAAATATTTTCAGCTGTTTATAGCACCAGCATCATTTCATTTGAGAAGAAAGAATGTTCTAGTCTCAGTAAATATATTGGTTTATTGTGATCTCTGTTTTCATATATTTATAGTAACTGTATAATGGAAAACCTTCCTAGAGGTAAAATAGAAAACTAAGAAATGAGCTTTTTAAAATCACCAATCAAAATGAAAAACAGCTTCAGTGAAGAAGGATGAGAGCAGGTATTTATTACACCACATTTTTGTCTGACTTATGAAGTGACATTGCAGATCTATAATATTTTTTCAATGCCTTTTCCAGTCAGAGCTGAAGTTTGCTGGGGACATAGATATTCCTTTCCCTCTCATAAAATACAACAGATAGTGGCCTTAAATGTCCTTTTTTGTAATTGCAACTGGACAAGAATTTTTTAGGATCACTCAGATGGTGGGTGACCATTTTCAGCAGTTTAGCAGGCAGAACTCTGGTGGGATGGGGAGGATGGGCAAAAAGGCAGACTGTCCCAAAAAGACCTTTCCCCTCAGCTCTTTGTGGCACTTAGTGGCAAAGGAGCTCATGTTCTTGCCAGGGAGCCTCTGGGACAAATCGAGAGTGTGTGCCCTGAGCCAGAGAGGGGCAATTGGCTGGAAGCCAGAGCAGAGGCAGCAGGGCAGCAAACAGCATAAGGGAAGCATAGGTACATAAATTAATGTGCTTTGGTGAGGATTTAATTACATGGGAGCTTTGCTCTGAATAGAAGCATCAAAATGGATAGAAGGTCATTTTAACCAGTGAAATGGTTAAACAATTAAGTTAAACTATTAATCAGAATATCTTTGATTTTAGTGGGAGTAGCTACCTAGAGATTTTGAAAAATAGGGACACTGGACATTTTGAAAAATGTTCACTTTATGATCATTTGCATCTGACTTAAATTTTGTCCATAGATAAATAGCCACAGGGTTTCCTCTGTGGCTGATGTCAATAAAGAAGACTAGAGATATCTGGAGATGTCAACTGAGGTATCCACATGCAAGCAACTGCAGCTCCTTCCAGCACCTAAAGGGGGGTTACAAGAGGGCTGGAGAGTGACATTTTACAAGGTCATGCAGTGATAGGACAAGGGGTAGTGGCTTCAAACTGAAAGAGATTAGGTTTATATTAGATATTAGGAAGAAATAATTTACTGTGGTGGTGGTAAGGCACAGGAACAGCTTGCCCAGAGAAGTTGTGGATGCCCAATCCCTGGAATTGTCCAAAGCCAAGCTGGATGGGTCTTTGAGCAACCTGGTCATGGGGAAGGTGTCCCTGTCCATGGCAAGGGGGTTGGAACCCGATGATCTTCAAGGTCTCTTCTTACCTAAACCATTGTATGATTCCACGAAGCTTAGTCAGTGCAGCTGTCAACAGTAAGGCAGTGGTACGGCTCCCATTTTGCCCTTTCTATCACTTTATGCTGCTGACTTTTAATATTTGCTCTTTACTCATGCTCTCTTTTTTGGCATTTTTCAACATGGGACTGTAATGCATGGTTAGGGCCCCATCCGTATTTGGGTGACACAGTTATGAGGGGGAGTCAGTAACCAGTTTGCTTTATATAATGTAAGATCACATTTTAAAGCCACATTTCCTACTACTGTAGTTATTCACAGCCCAGTTTCAGCAGGATCTTTGTTGAAATCCATTAAGTCAAACATGATTTAAATAACTTTCTTGGCTCTCTCCACATCTTTGGTTGCTTTTGTCACCATAATACTATTCAAAATGTGGGCAGTAATGGCAAAAGAAAAATCCTGGAAAGAGATGCTTAGTGGAAAGGGAAATTGAGGGTAGAGGGTACTGCCAACATCAGTGGCTATACTTATTGGTAACCACAGGAAATCTGGAAAGTACAAGTATGGCATACATAACTAAGCTAAAACTTGACATGAGAGCTGTCTCACTTCAGATACGGCAGTCCTGTGTCGTGGTTCTGAGCCTACCATGTGGCTAACTTCACATATTCATGGCATGTCAAACAAGATTAATGTTTCTAAAAGTGAGATGTGATAGTCTACATCTCTGGATGCAGAGGTATATATTATTAGGTACAGAGATATTAGGTACCGATAGAAGGTGCTTTGAGTCAACCAGGGGTTCTTCACAGAATTCTTTGTGTTCTTCTCTTTCTCTGCTGGTGTAGCGCTGAAAACAATTTTCTCTGGACTATTTAATTCTCCTGTCAGGATATGCTGGCAGCTCTGCTAATTCATAGACCAGTAAGTCTGATTTATGATGCATGACATTACTAGTGCAAGATGGAAGAATGAAGTGAAGAGGTTCTTCATATCATTTTAGGATTAAAATTCTTATGGCAGAGTCAACACTGTTCCTGTGCAATTTTTTGCCCTCTCTTGCATTGGTGAGTTTAGCTGATGTTTACACAGAACATAAAGTTGCCTGAAAAATTGATCAAAAATAGAATTATCATAATAAAATATTTTATTTCATTTGAATAAGGCTCACGTAGAATTAACAACTATGACAAAATAACACAGCCTTTTGTTTTCTATGTATAATGAGATTACTCTTGCTGCTGAAATTTGGGTCACTGAATATTGCATAGTTCATACAATAAAAAATCCCAAAAGTTTTTAGTAAACAACCAGTCTAACATCCCACTCTATACAGACGACAGAATTTCTAGCAAAACTTTCTGTCTCAAGCATCTAGTTTCTCACTGAGTTCCAATGTACTGTCTGGAAAAGATCTGCATATTTTAGCCACCTTCTTCTAGTGCCATATTAAAAACTGTCTAGTGCTCAAATAAATAATATTACTGAAGTATTTTTACTTCTTTTAAAAAAAGCTGTGAGTTTTAGAAGACTGAGGCTGAATTATCTAAATAAACTGCAGATAGCTGGCAGAACCAGAAAGACAACATCTCTAAAGTGAATTAGACACTGAATATTAACTGACCATTGTAGCTCCCAATTTACTGTGGGAATATGGAAATTCTTTGCCCAGAGTGCAGAAACAGTGACAACTAGTCTTGCTTGTGGCACCTTGAAGGTCAATGAGACACATGCCCTAAAACTCATAATTGCTTCTGAAAAAAAGAGAATTTTTAAATAACTCTAGTGAATAATGGATTTTTGATGCAGAGGGGTAAGGCATCAGATTCACATCAAGATTTGAGGTTGATCTCCTTGCATTTCAGTTATAAACCTACATGAAAATCCTTCTCAAAGACTTTGTAACAGTAAAGAGAACTTAAAATTTGACTAAAATACCATTGATAAAAAAATAATCTACTGCTATTACACTGAAGAAGATAGAGAATTAAGCTGCAGGCAGTGGAAATCCACATCACACATGGTTCCTAATGTACATCTGAGAAAGGAGCTGCCCCTCTGCTGAAGTGAGGAGAAGTTTTGCTTAAATCCAGTTGAAAGAATTGGGGGGTTTAATGCAAGAAGCGCAGAAAACACAGGAGTGTAAACAAAGCCGATCAGAGAAGTGAAATACCATATGTGCCAAACTGAAGAGGGGATTATCATGAAGCAATATGAGCAGAAGCACAGTTAAAATTTCTAATGTCGAGGGAATAAAACAGAGAACAGAAGTAATTAAAATTATGTAGATTGATCTTTCCTGAAAACTTAGGGATAATATGTACAGTTGTTGTAAAAAAGCTAAATACTTTGACTGCACATTTTGGAATTTTGAATAATGTTGTCAAAGGTTAAGAGTTTGAAGAATTAATCTTTATTGTTTAAAAAAAAGATATAATAATAATAATATTAATAATAATAATCAAAATTTTAAAAATTGAATTAATATGAAGTGCTGACCAACAGCTTCTTTCTATCTAATCAGAAGAACATTTTGTTCAGAGAGAATTTAGCCATGAACTTCATTTAGCAAAGAATTTATTTAGCAATGAATCTCATTGAGAGGCATCTTATTTCAGAAAATATCTCTTATCATATCACTTTTCAATTCCTCTATCTTCAGTTTTGATGACTTTGATTTCTTCCAATGAATATAAAACCTCCTGGAGAACCTACAGTCCTATATCCAAGCTATTGACATGGGAAGCAGGAGAACATGTTTTTCATCTGTCTTTCTCCTACTGGTATCACACATGATATTATTGACAGCCAAAGCATACTTGACTCTATTGAATATTTTGTATTTATGTTTATTCCCAGTTCCCTATCATAGAAAGGCAGAGGTAAAAACTGTTCCTTACTGTTTCCAAGCTAGTTCCAGCTGGACATGAAGATTCTGGTCATATCTTCAAGCTGTTCTTCCAGCTGATGAAACTGTTTCGTTCACCACTAATAACATACAACTGGCACACACCAGCGCTACATTTGAGGTATCACCTCAAATCTTGCTTCAAATCATTCCTCCTTCCTATTCTTGTGTTTCATATTCTGATCAGCAGTCAAACAGATAACCCCATAAACTGAAATCCCAATTCCTTTTTAATAGTCTTACCCATATGGAGAGTTGCTGTAGTCAGAGAGGGATATGGAAGAAATGATCATTTAATAATTTCTAATTAAAATACTTCCATTTCCACTAGTTCCTTGTAATTGAAGGAAAATTAGAATGGAAAATTTCAGTGTTTCCCTACCCTTTGGTAGCACTCTAGGGATGTGTTCCAAGGCTTATTAGGAGTATGAAAAACACATCCCAATTTTATTTCTCTTTTTCTAGAAATGAACTAGAAAGAATGTCTAAGAATATCACTTTATTTTATATGTCCTTTTCTCTTTTATGCCAATTTAATTCTTCTTTATTCCCCATTGCAGATGATCTTGAATTAAAGTACAGCTGATCTGTTGCTCTTGAGGTGTCTGCTACATAGTTATTATATAGGCCTGATAAAAGCCAAGATGTTATAGATATTACATGGGGAGAAGAAAAAGAAGTTGCACATTGTCCTAGAGAACAATGGAATGTAACAAACAAAGATTGCTGAAAAATTCTAATGACTAAATATCTAGAATGAAAAACTGGGATCCCATCCCACTTTATGGTTAAACAGGTTCCAGATCATTTTTTGATAACTACTGTATATTTTGTTCAGACATCAGAGTTTAACAAAATTTAAAACCACAGCATTTTCATCTGGCACCAGATGTTAATTGCTTCTGAAAAATCTCATTCATTCTGCTTATGCAAAAGCCTGTCTCATAAAATATGTGTGTCCTTTCAATGTTAACTTGGTGTGTACAGTCTCCAGTGAAGGCTTCACATCAGTTCTGAGTGTTCCTATGTGCTGTACAGGTTGCTTTCCCAGTAAAGATGGTCACCTGAGAAGCGAATAAGTGACTGCAAGACTTTCACAGTGAAATACACCACTAAGCTGAACAGCAGGAGAAAATATAGCTAAGCCAAATGCTTCAGCAGAAGGAACTCCAGTTATACTCTCCAGAGGTGATTTTAGAGGTGAGCCATACCATAAATTCCAAATAAAATTCAGAGTTTACACAGAACTGCCACCTATTTTTAAAAAAAAATTAACATCTTCCCATTGGTATCATAAAAAACAAGCTCGCTTGGGGAACAAGACCCTTGGGGAACATGAGGTCCAGGCACAGTAATGCAGCAATCCTTCATTACATCAGCTTCATTACAATTGACTCCTGAGTTCTCACGGTGTTTTAGATATTGAGGAATCACTTAATTCCACCAGAATGGCTCAGCCTTTCCTGTGGGCAGAATATCACAGCTGAGATGCACAGCTGGCAGATGCACAAAATGGAATTCTCCCACAGTCATGTTGGAGGTGACCAGTGTGCCTCAACGATTTCTTTTGCCAAGTGCTGCATTTTTCCTGACAACGAGTTTTACAGAAGTGTCAGTTCATTGAGCCTTAAATGCTGCATTTCTACTGTGTCCTCACAGACAGCTAGTATCATAGTACATCACACATTCCTCAGATGTGTGGACAGGAGAGTCCTCTGATGCTAGAACACATTTCACAAATATTGTCACATAGCCATATAGTAGACTCTGACTTGATCTGCTTGTAAGAGAGGAAGGAGTTTTGCAAATCAAGAAGTTTTTAAAAGCCCTTTGCTTCCTCTCTGGTAAGTCAAGCAGCCCTCTAACCCTTCCCTTTAGGGGGAGAAGCAGTGTTACTAACTCTCCAAATCTTTCAGCAATAGAGTTAATCTGTGTGTTTCTTATGTTGGTGACAGGTGTAGGAGGAATTCTTCTTATCAAGTAGCAATTTACTTCTAATTATAAAACATCTTTTTGGATAATTTGGTGAGCTTTCAGCTTGTCCGTGTTTGCAAATTAATTTCCTTCAGATTTCCAGCACTGTTTATTACACAGGGTGATAAATCATAAAAACTGTTAATTTAATGGGGCTTCGAAGGAATGAATAATTGCAAGGGTGACACATTCTGCAGAGATAGATAAATCCTAATATAAATTCTAACTCTGAATTTACACAGAGTCTGTCCCAAATTCTAAGGTAAATTTTCATTGCACGATTACCCATTTTCATAGAAGCATAGAATCTGCTGAGTCGGAAAGGACCCATCAGTACCATTGAGCTAAACTCAACATCCTGATGCAAAAGCCTGATCTTGCCTATAATGATACCAGTGAAATTTAAACCAAGATAAAATCTGAACAGAATGATTCAATATTCCATAGTCTCCTAATATCCTTATTTCAAGGCTTGTATTTGCCCATCCTACTATTCACACAACTGTTTTGCAACTTTAGCACCAGGCTGGTTTTAAGCACCCTTTCCCTACCTGCAATTTATTCCATTTGAGCTTCTCCATCTCACACTCTCCAGCTTACCTCACCTAAATGATATTGGATGCCTACCCATAACAGTTATCCTAAAGGATTTAATCAGATTACAGAAAAGAAATATGAATTTGGGAACCACATCAGAAGGAGGACCAGTATGGAGGTATCAGACAGCACTCTGAAAACAGGATCTGCTGGGTGGCTGGCTAGAGTTGGGCACATATGAAATGTACTAAGGTGGACTTAACTGCAGCATCAGCCAGACATACATTCTGTTTTGTATAGCAAAAGAGATTAATATTCTTGTTATCTATTCTCCTAATTATTCCAGTTCATTGAGCAAACTCCACATTTAAGGATCTCCTAGAGATTAATAAGAGTACGTTCAGTGAAATACTAGCTCTGGCCTGGGGGTACCATAGCTACATTAGCATCAAGTTCCACCAGGGCTCATTATTTCTTAACAGTTCAATTTATTCTGGGCACAGCACAACTCTGCTTTTACTCCTGCTTTTAGCTCCATGATTAACTTGGATGTCTTTCAGCATCACTGGACTACAAAGCACAAACAGAACCTACGTGACTTTCACAATTCTCCTGCCTTATTAAATCAGATGTGTGAACAGAGAAACACCTTTTCCTTCCCTCACAACTTCTCCTTCACTGCAGAAAAATGACTTTATGGCTTCTCTTAATATGTCTCCACCTTCTCCACTTCCCTTCATCACATGGTCTGGGCTGTGCTCACTTTTTGCACAAAGCAGACCATCATGGCTTGAGAAACGCCACAGGTCATTCCCTAGGCACAGAATAAGGAAGCCATAATGAGGCAGTATGGAATGAGTAGGTGGAGATGCTTCAGGAGGACAGATATCAAAGAATACTTTAACTGCTCCAAATCACCTACATTTGTAGCCAATTTCTGTGCACTGAATGTGCTGGGCCCCTTAGGAAACTGGTGTAATTAGACTAAAATTTAGACTTTGACAGTACCGCTCAGTAAGGCAATGCATCTCCTTTTGCCTTGACTGCTTGTATTTTACATTAATACCTTTCTTCACAGAATTCTGTTCTAAGTCCTGCATGGTCAACCCTGAAACAAGACTAGTGTTGACAGACCTCAAATCTCCTTGGCATATCATTCAGAACCCTTGGACATGGTTTTGTAACCAGCTGGGGTAGAAGCCAGCTCTAACTAAATAAAAGATTAGCTGTTGGCAATAGTCCCTATAATTTGAAATCTCTTGCTAAATTGCAGACTGTTGTGCTTTTCTTTGTTTTGATAAGCCTTTCAGCCTAGCTTCTACAGTTCTCAGACTCAGGCTGAAAGAATTTCTTTTGATCTGTTGTGCAAAAGTTAATCTTGGGGGAAAAAAAAACCTAACAAAAGACAAAAAACTGGAGCTTTCTTTTTTTTTTTTTTTTTGGAGCATGGAGAAAACATCTCATAAATGTTTTAACTTATGTCCTCACGTCAGTAAAATCAGCATTAGGAAATTTCTCCCCATATGGCTGCAAGCATGCAAGGCACCAGCCGAGTAAACTCCAAGTCTTATTTAGGTAATTGGCAAAAAGGAGTAGCTACAGAATTCCCCAGCAAGTACTTCTTCACTGGAAAGTCCAGAATAACCCAGTTTAAATTCCATTTACTTTATTTCAGAGGTCATCTTCTGAGCTGTTGGCCCTTTACAGTTCTGTTCATTTCAGAGGAGAAATGAAGGCAAATGCACAAAATGTAATAGCACTGCAGATTTCAGGGTGATGGCCACGCAATCTCTAGCAATTGTTACTAGGGCTGGGCTCATCTTCAGTCAAATCACATTGCCAGACAGTATGTGCATCTCAAAGTCTCCCTGCTTCCCTGACTGCAGCTTAAATGGATGACCTTACACTACCTTTTCCATGAGCTGAGAAAACACTTTCCATCTTGCAGCAGGCTCAGTATAACAATGTGTGCAGGTCTGTGACTGCAGAGGTAGCTTGCTGCATCCACTCAGTTATTTCACCGTCACTTGTTTGTATCAAATGGCTTATCTGCACAGTAAATGTTTTCTGGGGCAGGGGTTTCTCATTGAATTTCTGCATGAACACCTTTCTAAAGATTGTTTATATATTTAATCTATTTTAAAATTAAATTAGGTTACAGTAATATGGATTATATTATATGAATTATACTAGATCAACCTGGTTTTTAAAAAGGTACTTCTAGCTTAAAAACATTGTAACATGGATTTAGAAATCATTCTTCTTCAAACACTGCTTAGAGAATGACTGTCATCACTGTTCACCTACTGCTGTTCTGTAAAATAAAGGCACATGTTATATTAGTGAGAAAACTCATACTTTTTTAAAAAGCAACTATTTTTTTCTCATTAACATAAATCATACTAGTGAGGAAAACTTATTCTCCTTATACTAACTGTCTTACAAGAATTTTTCTATATAGAAATAAATTGAACAGAGAAATCACACCTTGTTCAGCCAATAGGGCTCATAATATAATAAGGATTTTGCTTGGGAGTCTGGTTTAAAAATTAAAGGTATGATGTTCCCATGGAACTCTTTCTGCAGAGGAAACATGAAGCTACTGTACCTCCCACATATCATGTACATATGAATTTACGTTCTTCTTTTAAGCAACATAAGATTTTTTGAAGTACAGTCAGCACAGCAACATGTACAGGGATGTTTATACACACTCCCTGCCTTGCAGATGTGTATTCCAGGCTAGTGGCTTTTCCTATGATGGACTATTTACAGCTGTTGCTTGTGGTGCTAATGGTTGAGGCTAGATTCCCTGCAGGAGCCATGATAAATGGCAAAAAAAAATACTAAATTATGACAGTAGGACCATCAATTTGACATTTAGGTAAGAGGGAGATTTGAGTGGTGCCATATTCTGGCATATTTTCCAACAGGAAATATTGGGCACAGAAAAATGATTTAACGGTTTCTGAAGACCAAAGGTAGCTCAAACAGACAAAGGAGGAGAAGAAAACGTGCAGAGACTCAGACTGTTCTGTCTTCACGCCATTCCTCATAATCTGTCCTATGCCTCAGTGAAATTTAGTAGAATTCTTTTCTGGGAGATGTTTGTGAGTTGTGACAATAAAGTCCTTGGGACTTTGGCATTGTAATTTGCTGCCGTGACAGTAACAGGGATATTATAAAATAAGCTCCTACAAGGTCTCCATGCCTCTAGACAAGAGGCAGTGAAAGAAAGAGGACAAGAAATTGGATATGTAACTTAGGAGAAAATACAATTTTTCTTTGAAACCATCAGCAAAATAGGGTTTGATGCTGTTCCAGCAAAAATCTGTGGGAGTTTTGTCAATGATATCAACAGGAGCAGAATCAAGCACAGTTTGTTACGGAGATTAATATGCAAACACAAGAGATCTGAGCAGCAAAAAACCTCTACAATCCCTTATGAAAAATCCTTTCCTGTCTCTTGAATGTTGTTGCCACTTTCCCACATGAAAAAGAGAAGAGCTAAACATCAGAAAGATGATACTGTTTGTAATCTCTAAAGAATATCATTTTGCTTTCAGTAAGACAGATTTGACTGCTCTCCTCACTTGAGGAAGTAGGATGGTCCCCGAAAAGCTTTGCTTGCAGTTACGCTCTCAGCTAAGACAAAGGTAAAATAGCTGAATGCCAATTCAGACTAACTGTTTCAAAGGGCTGGAAACCAGATCCTCAGGCTCGCACTCACATAGGCAAGTTTGGGAAAGGACTTCTTTCATGCTAAAGATTGAAGGATTAGGCTGTAAAAGAAGGAAACTAATCCCCAGGGTCAGCAAGTATTTCCCAGTGTTTTTAAGTTAATAATTAAAAAGAAAACAGAATCCTACTAACTGAATGGCACAGCCAGCTTCAAGGCAGTCAGAGTCAGGGGATGTTAGAGCACTTAGGATATTTATCCTTTACAGCAAGGGATTATTAACCTGGAAATAGAGGAGCTCTTCCAAAACAATTAATGAAAAATGGCCTGTATTATTACACTCGTGCTGCAGAAAGGAAAAGGAAGGCACAGAGATATAAACAAGGTTTTCAGTGTTAAACCATAGGGGACCAACTCTGTTACAGTACCATGGATACCAGAGCATGTCTCTGAACTCCCAGTCCATCATGTATGAGCAGGAATTGGATGCAGCACACCCTGCTCATTAGACATACTTTTGGCATATCCAGTGCATTGAAATAAAACTCCCAGAACCAGAGGAAACAAAAGTTGACAAAGTACTTCATTTCAGGAAGAGAGGAAGCTTAGGTTTGTGTACATATGTGCTTCCAAAGGAGTAATCATTATTGTACAGATGAACATGTCATCTTCTTCCTCACAAACCAAGCCATCAGAACCTTCAAAGTGCCCCTCAAAGTGAGGGTCTTGCACTGATGCCAGTGGAAAGGTTGGTTCTGCAATGAACACCCAATAGCAATATAAAGAAAAACATTCTTCATCTCTGAGAGCAGATTTTTGCCATCAGTGTTTTAATCGAGTTACAAGTAAAGATATATGTCTTACAGCTTTGGCTGTTTCCCAGGTCTGTGGCAGATATTCTATACAGATTTACAGGGCACTTTGCAATTGTTCTGTCCATTTCTCACATTTTATATTTCTATACATCATCTTGTATACATACAGTAAAGCTTCTGCTGTATATGATACTTCTTGCATTCTCAGAAAGAAAATAATAAACTGCAATTTCAAAACAAAAGACAGAGAAAGAGATAGGAAGAGAAATATTTGCAAAGAAATTAGACCCAACCTTAAACAGAGAGAAAGAATAATTATAACTATTAAAGTTTGGAAACCAGTAAAGTATTCTCTACATTTCTCAATTCTATAAAGTAATGAAATAAATCTAAGATCAGAAAGCTCTGATGAAAACAAGTACCTAATGTGGAGGAATTCTTCTTACCATTAGGCTTAAAATGGCTATTTTTCACCCTTGCAGAAACACGGTACATTAATTTTAAAACTCTTGCTGACCTAATTAATGGACCATTTTTTTCTTATCACAAAAATTATACAGCCCTTTTGAGTTGTTTGTAAAGTGAGGAAAAAGTATCAGTTAGGTCCATTATTTAGTTTTCTAGATTGAACATTGCTGTTTACTGTTCCTCCACCCTCAAGGCTCTCATCTGTAGGGTCTCTCAGTGTTCTGCAGTTCCTTCATACCGGAAACAATCACAATGTTTTTCAGTAATGCTGCTAGTTATTAACAGTTAGCCACTGGTGATGATAATGCTGATTAGTATTCTTATTTCTAGTCATTATTTTTAAAAACTGCAACCTGAAATTCCTAGTTTTATTATCTCCACATATGAAACAGCAGATCCTGAATATATTATATTTAGAACACTCCACCTCCCAAAAGCCTATAAAAAAATCTAATGAGTCTAGGATATGACAATAATCTCTTTCTGTGTACCTTTATTTCCATAGTACTGACATTTTGATAGGAATGTAAGTTCTGTAATCAACTGAGATTTTAGAAGTTAGCATACAGGTGCAGGTCTAGATTTCCATTGTTTTACATTGTAAGTTTTTCTCACCATATTCACCTAGAGAAAATAATCTTTTTTTTTTTTAAATTTCCAATTTTAATGTTATTTTATCAGTTAATCCTCTGAGTTTCTTCCATACCAGAAATTTATAATTTCTACTGTCTTTCCAAGATGATAATTGGGAGTGAAGGGTAAGCCTTTCCTTTAGGTTTGAACACAGCTTAAATAAGAACACCTCACCCCCAAAAAAATAAAAAAAACAAGCAAACCCAGAGAAAAGCAAAAAGCAGGATGACTCATCTTACTGAGGAGAAACATTCTCCTAGTAGAAAACTGTGTGGGTGGATCAGATCTGCTGTAGTGGGTCTATGGTGCATTGAATAAAAAAACAACCAAACGAAAACTGCCCGCTTTTTGGCTCCTGATTCACAATGTTACAAGAAAAGATACAATAGTAGTCATATAGCACAATGAAAGAAAACAAAATCAAGACTATTGCAAATTTTGAAAAAAAAACCTGGTTAGTAAAGTGTCCCATGATTGGTGTCCTTCACAGAGCAGCAACCATAAATTTCCAACTGACCCCTCCTGAGGCCTGGCACTGACAATACAGAAAATAAAACCCAGACACACACAAACTGTTCACAAAGAGACTTTTAGTGTCTTATGGAGGAAAACATAAGACTGACAATGAAATATAAAACATCAATTAAACTGAAGTTTAACTAATGTTGCTCTGAATGAGCGCTAAGTTATTTCTTGCTCTGCATCTCTCAGCTATCAATGTTTCAAGGAGACTTCTAAAATTTCTGAATTTCTAAAGCATTTATTTTGGCATATCAGATGTTCTCTCCACTTCTGATCTTTCAAGGAACAGGGTCTTCTGAAGAAGCTAGGGAAGGAATCAGCTGTATAAGAAGCCATGAAAACAAGGTGAAGACTTTTTTAATGCTGTTCCAGTGCTTAAAATGGAAATGGTAATTCCAAAGTTTTTCCTTTTCAGCTGTATTGTTTAAACCTTCTGTTACAAACTGCTGGTCATGAATGAGTTAGGGTTTTATTGTTCCATGGAAATAATGAACAGTAGAAGGGTTCTACATCTTAAAATAACTCTTTTTATCATTCAAGAGCATCAGCTCCAATAAGAATCAAATAATGTCTGATTGCAGAGTTCTGCCACCTTCCATGCTGCCTCTCTTTATCAGAAGCCTTTCTTACCCCACAAAAACCTCTGTAAATCTAGCCAACGACAACTGTTAAATATTTTATGGGCTTTCAATAATAGAAAGTATTGTGCATCTGCTTTAAAATTTTTGTAGGGGCTCATGATCAATCAAATGCAAGTAGCTGTGAGCTAAGAGACTGCCATCAGTGGTTGAACACCTTATATATGTACTGGGCTTCATAATAGACCTCTAAATAGATTCAACAATGCATTAAGTTGTTTAAATATTCATATCTGTTCCCCTACAAGCAAGACTTAATATGTTTAATTTGAAGGGATAGTCAAATTTATAAACTCCATCCCAACCTCAAGCAACAGGCTATTACCATGTCCTCCTAAGGTAATGTTAGCAGCTCCGTGCTATCATTCTGCAAGATGTATTAGCCAGATGTAAGTTAATTATTGGCTCAAAGAAAATTTATTATATGCTATAAAGCTTCGCATGAAGTGTTGCTTGGAGAAGTGAAAAATACAAGAAAGAAAAAAGAAAGAGGAGATAGAATAAGTAGATGTTAAGCCTTGGGCATTGCATTTACATTTATGAGATTCTCTACAATTTACTGCTCCAGCTTGTTTTCCTAGAAATGCCTTGGGTTTGTTTCAGCTAAAATACACTGTAATGCTTATAATATTAATTTATTTAAGGTGCCCCTTACTCTGTGAGTATTCAAGTACAAAAGCGAGTGCCCCACAGCAAAACTCGGGTCATTGTCATGGCTTAGATAAATCCCGAGGCAGCTAGAAAACCCATATGGATACAATCCCCATTCATCAAAATCTGCCCTAAGTCTCCATCATAACCAGAACTGCCTGGTTTTCTCACTCAGTACCTGGATTTCTAGTCAGGATTCCAACATGCCCTTGAAAGAAAGAGGAAGTTGGCCCCAGCACTTTCAGCCCTGGACACTCAATACTAGAGTAACCACATGGTCCCCTGTGTGGTGGCTCAGGGGCAGAATGTTCCAGATGACACTGATCATTTTTTCCTGGCTTTTTGCCACCTCTGATGTCAGCAAAGGTGTGTTACCAAGACTGCTTATAAATCAGAAGTAAAGGTGATAAATCAGTAGCTGACCTGAGACTAAGATCTCCTGCCTGCTAACACAGCAGTCCTTCCTGTCTTTCACCACTTCGGTACTGCCTGGCAATTAGTAACTGTTGGTGAATGTTGACTCCTGTGGACCATATCAGTATGATATGGGGAACAGTTCCACTATTCCTGTGCTATTTATAGCTTCAGAGATCCTGTCTGTTTGGCTCAGTGCCAACTCATGATGTGTAATTTCTTGTCATCCATATGCTCTCTGTTCAGAACAAGAAGAAATTGAATGGGTTAAGCAGTGATAACTGTACAAAAGATGAATAAATAAAATGAAAAAGAGGCTTCGCCAGAAAAAGTTATATGCATGTTCTTAGTTGGCAGGAAAACACTGATTTAGAGAATTACTGCAAAGCATTCTATAAACAAATGTCAAAGAAACAAAAATTTTTCAAATTTTCATATTATTTTAAATTTTAAAGGGAGTGGTTCTAACTGAAGAGAGTAGAAACTCCAAATGGCAATTAAATATAAAATTAATCAGCAAAGATAAACATTATTTTCCATAACATTCCCATCAACCTTACTGAATTATATTTTTGGTACAACTTGTTTTTGACCAGTTCTCATGAATACATAAGAAAACTGGGTTTAGAATTTGAAAAAAATATTTGTTTAAACAGAAAAAAAAAAGTGTTTTATTCAAGTGAATGGAGGGGGACCAGCTAGTTTCAGTAATCAGCACATAAACACAGAGAAATTAAATGGAAAACACTTACTCAGAAAAAGGGTGATGGAGAGTGTTAGAAATTAGATAATTCTCTTCTGAGACAGCTATTTTAAAATGACCATAAAGCGGCAAAGCGCTATTGGTATTCCCAAGAGACTTTTTTCCATGAATAATTCTTATAAACTGTGAACTGATGTTGCTAGAGTGAAATCATAAGAACAATTTTGAAAGTGGTATCATGGGAACTACATACGTAAATCCTGTTGTTTGCTAACAGGATTTGCGAACAGAAGTCCCCATACACTGCATTACAGATCGAGCTCTGAGAGGATTAAAACAGGCTGAATTTTTCTTTTTCAAACTTTTTTATTTTTATTGCTTTTCTTCCTCCCCAGTATTCAAGATGACACCATCTTCATAGCTAGAGGGAGCTGGATGATAACAAAGTCCTTCTCAGCTGCAGTTTGTAGGTTGCAAGAAGTCCAAGAGTTTTTCTGGAGCTCTGTTGATTCAATAAAGAAAAACAGAAGGATCCATGACTATCAATTAGCAATTTAAAAAAGAAAATCTAGAACAAGGTGGAAGCAGCATGAGAAAAGGAGTTGATCTAGATCCCCACCTGAATCCCTGGTGGAGCAAAGCTGTCCTCCCTCCTCTGGAGCACAGTGACAGAAGGAGGAAGGAAGGGATGTGAAAAGGCTTCCTTCCAACAAATGCCTCAGTGCCAAGTGTGTGCACATGGGTAGGGATGGCTTCAGCCACACCTGATTGCAGAAATATGACCATTCACTGTCTTGCAAAAAAAAAAATACAAACCACTGGGGAATTATTTAGCAATTCTTCGGTGATCTACCTGGTTTTAAAGAAAATATAAGACATCCACTATTAGGCCTGAGTGCCTTACAACATTTGAAAAATATTTTCTAAATCAAGAGTTGAAGGAGAAGGTAGAATTCGCCCATCTGCCAAAGGCCAGTGCAAAGTCAACATATCATTTACTTTCTCAAAATGAGTTTAAGGGACCCCTACAGTTCCATGCTGGCCTTTCCCAAAAATATGAGCTTCAAGAGCATTCAAATGGAAAATAATCACCTTAAAAATGAATACTCTAATAGAGGAAAAGGAGAGGTTTCTTGACAGGGTGAAATATATAAAAACCCCAGCTCATATTACTGAAATAAATGTCTGCAGAAAGTTAGAAAGAGAGGCAGCATATTTTTTGCAGCATCACATCCAGGAAATTGAACAACTTGTTAGCTTGAAAGAGATGCTATATTCTAAGTAGAAAGAGCCCTGTATATTTTAAAATGTAAGGCAACCTAAAATGTTAAACTCCTTTGAAATGTAATTTAATATTTCTTCAGTAATTCCAGGAGAAATAAAATATTTCTTTTAAACTCTCTTTCTAAATATCATTTAGCTGTTTCCATGATAGTTGCTGAAGGAGGAAAGAGGCAGAAATAATGCTGGAATGCTTCTGAGCAGTTTTTATTCTTGAATGCTGCCCAGCCTTTGGGCGATTTGCCCTTGCTCTTGTCCTCATGTACTTCTTTCCATGAAAGAAAAATGTCACTGCTCTAAACTAGAAACATCTTACATCAATTTAGGATCTCTATAAAGGACTGTTTAACAAGGCATCAGGTTGACAAAGGGTCCCAGACAGCAAAAACCAATCAAGGCTATGAAATGCAGCAGAAGCAGATGAGCTCTTTTAATTGCATAGGGTTAAATGCTAATGGCACCATCTTCATTATTGTCTTTTCATGTATATATATATATATATATAAATATGTATACATATTTCAGGAAGCTTTTTATGTTAGACCCACAGCTTGAAAGGGGCTGTTCAGTGTGTTTGGCAGATTCTTCATCTGCACAGTGTCATCTATTTAATTAGTCATATTTTGAGGGATGGTTGTTGGTTCTAGTCTGGACTGTATTTTCAAGTAATTATCATGAGCACATCTCTAAAGTTTTTATAAAAATACCCCAAGCATATAAATAATAGATCTTTCACTTGACTCCAAACAGTAACACATTACCCAGAAGGGTCTTGTCTTTCTTTAGAACTTAGGAGAAAGCTGCTAGGAAACTAACTTTCCAAAAAGCTGTGAAAGTACAAATGCACAAGTGAACAGCACTTCGATGTGAGACTACACAAGGATGTAGACACAGACTCACAACCCCTTGCCATGCCATGGAGCTGTCACAGCACTTAGCTGCATGAAATAGCAGAAGACGGAAAACAGACAGTGCAAATGAAACCAGAGTTTCAGAGCCAAGCTGTAGCTGCATGAATGTTTGCTAGTAATAGAAAATATGGATTGTGAGAGCTGGAAACCTTTGAAGTAATTTCTAAATGGTATCCAGACATTTAAAATTGGACTGGAGACACAGTACTAGTCAGAAGTTTTCAAGATTCACAGTTTACTTTGAAAACTAAGGTGGACCTGTTACAAGAGTAAGCACTTGCAGGACAAAATTTAATGTTTAAAACGATACATGTAAGATGACCTCCTTTTATCTCAAGTTTGCAACTCTACATAGCTTAAGTAGTTGGGTGTCTGCATTCTTCTCTTTTTTTTTTTTCCCCCTATATTATTTTGCAAGTAATACAGAAGAAAGGAAAATAAAAGATGAAGATGAACTCTAGAATGCATGGGAAGTATCATAACATTAATTCCAGTTTAGAAGCTAATGGCTTTGCTGTTACAAACTGCACTGACCAATTATGTCTCATACCTGACAAGACTACGCAGAGCCACAACAATATAAAACTCATTATAAAGCAGTCCATGAACCTTGGTAGACATAATAGCTCAAACAAAATTGAAACCCACAAAAGTCTATTTGAAATTTACCCAAACATTTTTATCTTTGACATAATGGCTGGCCATGTAATTAATATAAGCTTTATTTTTAGATTTTGGATATTGCCTAGTGCCTTCCTGATCAGAAAACCATAAGAACAACCCTTTCCATGCAATTTTTTGACATGATTTTTTTTCAGTCTGGCTGATAATAGGAATCTGAAAATGGGAAATGAAAAGAAGTCAGTATTATCTGTCTGCGAAATAAGGGGGCTGCGTATGTGATTTAAGTTAGTTCCTGTGTTTCTGAACCTGTTTGGCTCTCTACATCACTGTCTTGACATCTAGTGAACAGAACAGAAACGCCTTTTTCAAAGTTTCTTTTGCATATTTATGAGGAAACACGTGTATCTGGTATATATCTATCACTTGATCTGTGGCTCCATAGCTATATGCACAGCTATATATTCTGCACATGCACAAGGAACCCAGGGCCATAGGTACACACAGGCAAAAGATCTGCTTTAAAACTACTCATAGCTTTAAAATAAAAGGAATGGCAAATGCCAAGAAGTGTTTGCCATGGCTGGTTGACAACACAAGGGCCCAGTGTTCCATGATTTGCTGCCAATATCCTAGGGAGGCAAAGCTCCTCTTTCCGTTCCCTGACTCAGCAAGCTACGTATTACTTTCAGAAATAGGAGAGGCAAGAGTCCATAGGTCTGATGGAGTAAGTATATTAATAGAAGAAAAGTCACCTTGGAAAAGTCATTGGAAGAACTCATGTTCTTATAACAAAACAAGCTGCTGACAATTTTTTTAAGAACACATCATGCTCAAAGTATGGTCTTGTGGATAATACTTCAGTACTTGAAATGAAAGTCAGTACAAGATAGTTTAAGGACAGCAACTATTCTGTCAGCATGGGATGGAGGCAGTGTAACTGCACACAGAAGAAACAAGAGGCTTGTTTGTAAGACCATTTTCTGAAAGATTTGCCATGGTGGACCATAGATGCATGTCCTGCTCTTGTGATTAAACAGAAGTATCTCCCACTTAACATATTAGAAAAGAGAGCAAAAGTGAAACATGATTTGGACCTCAAATATTCTTATAAAAGAACAAAATCCAGACAGGAGGTCCACTGACTCACCAAACAATCCTTATCTTTTGTGGTGAGGGGAAGGGTTCAGCAAATGAGTTGTTGGGGGAACTCTTCCCTCAACAAACTGCCAAGCATAGGAATCAGGTGATCCCTCATAACTTGTTACATCTACATGGTCAGAGAAGCACTCCTCAAGTCTGTCTTACAGAACACCCCCTTTGTAGTCTTATTTTCTCCAAGGTTTTTAATCAGTTTTTTTGTCCCAAGCTGTGCCGTCGTGTGCCATTACCTTTGGGAAAGTACTCCACTGTCTCATGGATCTCATCTTCAGGCATCTAACCATTCATACTATGTCATTAGTGCAAACATTCATAGCAAATTCCTATCAGATTTGAGATTGGGAAATAAAACAGCTTGTTGTTCTATAAACCTTTAATAATAATAGTGTTTACCTCAATAACGCCCTGACAAAGGAGCAGAAGATGTAGACCTCAGAGAAGGATTTTCTTCATTAAACTCTATGTAAATGTTCCAGCAATCTAGGAAATCACAAATATAGTCTTTCAATTTAATTTCAGCTTGGAAAACAATTTAAGCATGTAGAGATGCATTTACAGGTGACTAAATATCCCTGGGCACAGGATGAGAACATAGAATCTGAACACACCTCAAAACCACCTGGATTTCAGTCACTCGGTGGAGCATGTGTAGAGCTGCTTTATTTTGAAATGAAACCCTCACACAGTGGGACTAATGACTTTTCCCAGGTGCAGCATATCTGAGCATGTCTCACAATTTTGCAGGTGACATTGAGGCCCAGCACCCCGTGCTTAAAATAGAGAACCTAAAGTATTGTGCCTGCTCCAATTCATTCCTCTCTCACTTTGGGATTGAAGTCATTCCAGGTAGACAGATCATCTGTGAAGTCTAACACATTTGTAAAGCGTGGACATCTCTCAGCAAAGCTTAGCCTTTAATCATTAGATGCTATCAGCAGTCTTCCAGGGCTGCTGCTGCATTTTAACAAGCACAACTTCAGCTCCAACCGTGAAGGTGCATGAAGTAAAATCCTGAGGTCCAAAGGAAGGCCTCTTCCCAAAAATTTGGTGAAGTTTGACCTTGGTGATAACTCTCATCCAGCTGGATCATTATCAGGCTGCAGTTTGGATGACGCAGACCACTTTCTTCACTTGTATTTTGTTCTCACCCAGCTGACAGTGACACTAATTCCAAGAGAATTGTTGTAAGATGTAACTATTAATACACTGTATATTTAAATACTGGTTTGTATCCAAGAGCAGCTTTTGACTCTCTTTGACAGGCACGTCCTGGCATGTATTGCTATACTGCAAGAGATATGATCCGCACATATTAATGCATGCACGTTTCCTTATCAATGAAAGCTAACACAAATTGAGCTAAATAAAAACGCCGACATCACAGTAAAGTAAGAGAGGTCATTATTAATTAGACTATGCAAATTAATATTAGCCCTAAACTATGCAGAAATTTGGCCTTTAATATTTGAATAAATTAAAAATTAATTCTACGAATGTACTACATGAAATAAGGTCATTATTTCCAAAGAAAAAATAGGAAAACTTTCCTGTTTAAAAAATCATACAAATGGTTTATTGAATACAAGATAATTACTTTGCTTTCATTTATTGCACAAACTGAGAAGGTTTTCCTTCAGAAATACCAATTACTGTTTCATTTGGTGACATCTTATTTAGCAACACCTGGTATGTAGAAAGTAAGCATCTGGTTAAAAAAAATCATGACTGCATGTCACAACACTTATGCAGGATGTATAAAAGGGATTATAATTTGAGGTGCAGCATCCCCCATCTTTCTGTTTATAGGAGACCTGAGCCTGGCGAAAGGCAAGAGAATCCTGCAGGGTAAGAGGGGAGTTTATAATAGAGGTGAAATATGAATTTGGGAGTTACTGTTCAATGCTCTATTCCTATTTTTTTCACACAACAAATAATGTAAATAACTTTTGAACATTTAGCCATGTCCCAAAAAAACCACAAATTCCAAGCAAATTCTGAAAATTCATTTTTTAAAAATTTTGAATGGGTACGTACTGTAAGGCTTTGAATGCTAGAGATTTAAAATACTGAAGAAAGCTTTTCTTAGAGACATTCTTGCAGAGAGAATAAGAATTTTATTTAAAAGTTCCTTCCTCTAGCAGACAGTCTTCAAATTCCTTTTATTAGCTCAACATTTTTGTCCTCATATGAGTAAGTAATACATTAAAATAAACTGTTTACTTCATCATCTCTAAGTTCCTCATAGAGCTTCCCATCTTTCCAGTTCAAAATTTACAGATTTCTTAATTTGCTTGAAACTAGACATTACCAGTGGAAAGACCTAGAGAAAGTATTATGATAGAAGAGAAGGCCTACCTGCCTACCTCATTTGCTAGCACCGTGCTCCTGACCTCGCTTCAGGGACCAGTTTTAAATGTTAGAAACAGATTTGCTGAGATAACAGGATACTTTGCCTTTGTTTATAGTCTGCTTTAGGTAGGTTCCACTAAGGACAAGTCACTTGCCCTAAATCATGGCCTGGACCATATGTGCAGGGACCTTCCACTGCATGTTTTTCTCGGAGTGAGCACTCTATATGGAGATTATATATTCAACCAATAGCTTAAAATGGCAGATTTATTTTTGTACCCAAGCTAAGGGTGACAATAACTAATTGCATCTGATTTTGATGGAGAGGTACGCGATAAAATGTATTAAGAGATAACTTCTGAAAATGCCAAGTGCAGAACTATTCAAAGCCTGTGCTGATGTTGCAACACAAAATGATGTGATAGCACAATGAGTTCAAGCCAAGTCTGTAGAGGAAGTACTGTGAGCAAACAGCAGGAAACTGAAATCACACCATATTCATAAGATGTGTTAGCTGTTAAATAAAGGCATTAAGCCCAACATCTCCCATCTGGACATCAGAATCCTGCGCATAAAAGGTTCAAATTGCACATATTCCTCTAGGATTGTCATAGTGCTTTTTCTTCAATAAAAATAAACAACAGCTGGAAATAAGAAGAGTTTCTTCTGCAGCTGTCTTTAAAACTGTTTACTTTTGCAAAAATAGCTGTGCTCTTTTCTATTTTCTCTACCGGTCAGTTTGCTTTTGCTCTGTCCTACAGTCTTCCAACTCATGCCTTTCTTGCTCTGTTTCCCTGAACAATTCCTTCATCAGTGTTGCTTCTTCTTGTCTTCTTGTGCTTAAAGGCATGATGTTGTAGAGATTTTATTCATTATCCTTTTCTCCACAGGATTCCCTTTAGGCTGGTTTCTGCTAGACCACTGCTTCTGTTCTTCCTCCTTTCTGTAAATAAGGCAGAAGCAAACTAGAAGTATTCCTAGCAGTCATGTGTGGGCTTCCAGATACTTCTTTGCAATCAAGAGCTTAGATGTAGCTGGAAGCACTAACTAAAGAGCCATCTGGCCCTATAGATCACCAAAATATTAGACATTAATATCTTGAAACCAAAAATATTAATCAGTGCCATGGATGTATGGCATTAATATAATTAAGAGTGGCTCTCAGTCCCCTACAAACACCTTACAGAGTGCATCTCGGCTGCTCTGGTGCAGTAATGGCCCTCTTGTCTTACACACTTTTGTGTAGATCTAGTTTTGTTTAATGTCTTGCAAATCAGTTGATTCAAATGCAATTGCCATGTCCCTCCATAGTACTGAATTATGCTAATAAGAACATATCCTTGTTTTTCTAGTGCTTTATTCAGGACATAAACTAGAAATTCAAGTCTTCCTACTGACTTGTTTTATTTATCAGTGAAGACATTCTAGTCATTGCAAGTTTTACACTGTAAGCTATAATAATATTTTAACTTTTTTTAAAGTTTCCCAGTGAGTTAGAATTCACCTACAAGGACAAAAATAAAAAAGGAACTGCAAATTTTTACATTGGTGATCTCCAGTACTTTAACATAAAAATTTTCTGCTGGCATCAGTGGGAAGTCAACTACAGAACTGTAAAAAATAAAGTACTTTGGTGTAACAGCATATTGATTTCCCATAGTATCTAGCAATGTATATTGATATCTAATAATGAAATTCATGCTGGTAACAAGAGTTAACTTCCTAGATGTATTCAGAAAGATTATTCTAAAGAGAGAAATAATGATCACTGAATACTAAGGTGGAAAAATGCCATATTTTTATTTGATGTTTTTTAAATTCCTTTAATGAATATTTTACTAATGCATTCAATTAGACAAAAAATTCAAAACTAATTATGGTAAAGCTGTTGCTGAGTATCAGAATGTAAAAACAAAGAATGAAACAAACTAATCTTACAGATATATTCAGGACTAAGCACCATAATAATTTCATTAACTTCCAGTTCTATGATTCTGATTCTCCTACAGGACTCTCCAATGTGATCCATATCTCTATGAAAATTCAGATCCAAAGTTCAAACCCCAAAACTGGGGTAAGTTTGTGGGTCTCTGCAATAGACACATCCCTCTGATAAATCATCAGATATTGTACCATCTTCCCAAAAGCAAGACATTGATAGAAAACTTTTATTATTATTTTGTCAGACATTTTAAAGAATTGATCACTTAAATTAAGTCTTTGTATAAAATGCCATTATTATTTACTTTTCTCACTTAAAAGAAAGGCATGACATGAAGTGACAAACTGGCTCAGATGATACAAAAAGAGAGAGGGAGCCTTTCACTCCATCTGCCTGGGATACCCTAGTTCTCAGCTGTGGCTAAGAAAAGCTATATGTTCCTGAGGAGGAGAAAAAGCATAAAATTGTTGTGAATGCTGTAAACACAATCTATAGTGAGCTGTGCTAATATAATACAATATTACAATTTATTAAGGCTTTAATTCATTGCAAGTGGTTTTTCCTTTTTCTTGTTCTAATAGCTATCTAACATCTATTTTCAATGTGTTAGCAGTTTTAGCTAATGTCATAATCTAAATGACACAAATAAAACACACTGAACTTACATTTTTTTTCAACAGTATTCTCCATTAATATAATAAATGTATTGTTATTTCTGAGAGCATTACAAAATTCAATTTGTATCTTTATGGGTCTTTCAGAGATACTTTGTTAGGGTAGCTCTCAAACTGATTGAAATTACTGATTTGAGGCATGACAGATGTATGTGTGATACTTAGCAAAACTAGACAAGTGTGCTATTTTGTTCTGTGCTGCTATGATTTCACAGAAAAATGTATGCACCAAATAAGAACTAATTAGAAATCTTTTTGTTCCTTCCTTGTTTCCCTACATGACTAAGTGGGGCATTAATATTTTCTTAAAAACTCTTTCCCCTTTTTTTTAATGATCTATCGATAGTTATGTTCCTGAGCACTTCATAATTCTTTCAGCATGAAGTGATGAGTAAAATAACTATAAATAGATAAATTGGCTAGATTAGATAGATAAATCAATAGATTAATTGTAATATTAATTGGAAGCCCAAGGAAGATTATTATCAGCAGATTATCTGAGATAAATATCCAAAAACATATATTTGGTTACAAACCATAACCTGGTGCTCCTTAGAGACTGAACAAACCCATCTCTTTACAGTAGAAAACCTTCTCCTTCACCCCAATTCAGCAATTTTTATTTCAATCTCTATTTTTTCTGTCTGAATAGTAGATTGCTTCATCAAACATCTCTATATGCACATCTTTTGACGTAATACCTGATGAAGTTGCTTTTCTTTCCCAGGTCACAGTAGTTCCTTAAATTTTTATGACAGCAAATAAACCAAATGCAATTCAGAAAGCTAAAAGATCTGTAGCAAAAGAAGTACAAGTCCTTAGGACAAGCTTGCCTGGAGATCTGAAATGCTGTGTGCAAGCTAACTTGTGGCATGCACTAGCAATATATGTGGAGACTTTGGCACACATGAACACCTGGCTTAGTCTGAGTGTCACGGATCAAAAGATCACAAGGCGACTTTTGTCAGAGAAAGATGCTGTACTCATTAGTCCTTCCCATAGGCTTTCTAAAAGGTGGCGTGTCTGTGCTTCATTCAAATATAAAATTGAAGCCCTATTTCCAAATCTCCATGTGTGATGGCATTCCTAGTATTTGGTCCCTATGAACAGAGGACTTTATGCATCTCAGGACAAAGTAGAACTTTAAATATTAATCTCTGATTATTTTGTTCATTTCTGACACCCCAGCGTTCTATGGGAAACCTTTTCGGTAGAGGCAGAAGATAACAGCAAAAAAAACTAGCTATAATCTTTTCCTCTGAGAAATATAGGTAGCATTATATGTGGAGTCAGTTATTTATGCCAGTGTCTTGGTTTGAAAGACAGGTGTCTGCCAAGGAAGGCAGGAGCCTCCCTTGAAATGAAAGATGTAACCCCCTTCCCTCCGAGTTATTATAGTTTTGAAATCAAGGGCTTTTAGGCAAAGATGTGGGAAATAGGAATAACAGTTCTTTACTATTATATATCTATATGTGTGTAACCAGTCAAACAAACAGCAATAACTATGGCAGTGACAGCAAACAATCACAAACCCAGTCCCAGCCCTCTCGGCTGTCGGGCCCTTTCCCCTCGGGTGCAGTTCCGCTCGCAGCCGGCAGGGGCGCTGGCGGCTCCCGGTGAGCAGGGCAGGTGCGATGGTTCCCCCGCGGCTGCAGGGGGCGCTCCGGAGCGAGCTCGGGGAGCACGCGGCACCAGTGCCCCGGGATCCCGGGAAGGGATGGGACAAAGGCTTCACAAACCCCTGGGCAGCCGATCCCAGTGTCCGGCCGGACCCTCGGGAACAGCAGGCTGGAACAGCAGGGACGAGCACAAATCCCGGGTGGCAGACAAGATGTATCCAAACTCCAGAGCTGTAGCAGGATCCCTGGGAGGTCTCAGCAGGCAGGGTGTGCGGGGCTACAGAGTAACGAAGGCTCAAAGCAGTGACAGGGGCAGGGCGACCGCAGCCCGGCTCCCAGCGGGGCAGGAAAAGGCAGGCTTGGGAATCCCGGGGTTTCTCCCTGACGCACCCAAGCAGGTGGTGAAAAGGTCCCTCTTTTAGTAAGGTGGGCTGTTAGGGTCCCGGTGCAACAGCCACTCCAGTGAGCAAGCTCCACTCATGGTAGAAGGAAGGCAGCTGAAAAAGCAGAAGCCTGCAGTGCTGACGAGTTCCTTTCACCACGATGGCAGCCTCTCTCTCCATCCTAACGCTGAGAACAGCAGCCCACAAGCCCAGGTGAAAGAGAGTAGCCCGTTGGACCCCTCCCTCTGTGGCCAGGTCTTTTATTTCTCCCAAGCACCCAGCGATTTGTCACCCCAGCAACATATATGGGAAAAATTCCTCAAGAGAAAAAAGAAAACAGAAGAACTCCCAAAACCCCAACAGCTAGTCAAAAAGAGCAAAGGGACAGTAGCTATTTTATCCTTGACTCTCACAGACACCCTAAATTCATAGACAAATAACACACACAAGATGAACGAGGCTCAGACATCAAAGCATGAAATTCATGCCAATACATGCCCCCATTTCTCTTTAAAATAGGTTGATAAACCTATCTGTTTGCTAAGCATAAGTACTGAATACATGCATGCTGTATGTATGTTGCCATTGGGAGCTTGGGCATACAGAATTTGAGAAGTCTAGAAAATAAATCAGTCATTTATAGGACAAACTCATAGGACACCCCCTACAGCACACTGCTGCTGTGCTGTCACAGAAGTCTGCAATCAGAATTTATATTAAGCAGGATGCAGAATGTAAAGATATGAAATTCATCAATGCGTGGCCATGAGAAATTGCTGTAGAGTGGAAGCCATTTGAATGCCTAGTAAGGAAATAAGACTGTCACGGTAAACTTAGTGAATCTTCTGATATTCTTTGCTGTGAACTAAGCTGCACGCCTTTACCAACAGTAATGAATTAGACATCCAGATAAGATACAGTTTTCTTCAATTCAGAGTGGGGTACCAAAGCACAGGAAGCTTTAAACCTTCCTTCTTCATTAACAGTGAAGGTACTCGCATTTCATGCTGTGTACTACAACCTCTGTTGCCTGAAAAATAAACTGAGACTTTCATTTACAAACTAGCCCAATTTCACAGAGTTCTAGCTGTCCTTTGCTTATTATGTCTAAACCTTCAGCTATACTAATCCATCTGGAAAAGCCTTGCAATAAAAAATTTGTACCGTGACTTCCTTCATTGTACCCTTCAGGTATGATTTGACCAAAACCCAATTGGGAATTAGCGAAAAGAATAGGGGAAAGAAAATGACAGAACACATTATTTTCTTTATCAGTGCTAAGAAACTTTAACTCATTTGTGTTCCCCACCCTCAACAGACAGTTTATTTTGGAGACTGATAACATAATTTTCCTAAGACAGCAGATATTGAAAACCAACATTCTTTGAATCACAGAGGACACAACAGTATCCAGGACCCTGCAAGAAATTCTAATGCTGTAGTTTCAGAAGAAAACTGCTGCTTTGTGATGTGAGTCTAAGGAAACAGAAAGGATCTTCAGTGATGGCTTCTGATGTCCTTTGCACTTTAGATAACAGACAACATGAAGAAGGTGGCAGCTGAGACTGGGCAGTGACAGAAGTCATAGCTATGACTATCAAGAAGTATTACAGGGAGGATGCTGCAGTAATGGGTGTACACTGTCCACAAACTCCAGTGCAGAGTGGAGTTTACCCACAGACAAGCTTCCATGTAAAATGAGATCTGGACCTTGGTTATTATATTTTTAAAGTGTGTCTGTTTATCTGTATACTATAGGTGGGAAATGTTTCACTCACTCCTTGCATGAGAGTGTTAGGAGCATGCCAGGCCTTGATTTGCAGGAATTATCTGAAGAGTAAGTCAATACTGATATCACAGTTAGTCTTTGGCCTTACACATGAAAAAGCCCAAACAGAAACAAACCCCAAAACAAAACAATGAGCTGATTGTTTTAGGTGGGAGTGCCTAGGAATTATTATCCATAACCTGAAATTTCTTAGTTCTGCACACCGGCAGTCAAGGTGTTAGAATAACCTCATGAAGATGTTCTTGTATTCTCTTTACCTCATCTGTACATTTCATTGCAAGTCACACTTACCTGTTCAGCCTTGCCTTAAGTAGAAGGGAGAAAGATTTGTGTCTCTCTTTGAGCTCGTACCATCTCTAGCAGAGATCTTGCATCAAACATCAGCTTTGGTTCAGTGGCTTAATGTTTAGGAGGCAATTTCTTCTCCTCCTGCTACAACAGCAGTTTCAGACTAGCCACAGCTTTAAAACCTCCCCTCCAAGGAGTCTGAGAGCAACCAGCCAGGCCAGTTCAAAGAGAAACCCTAATCCATTCTTTGTTCAACAGGAAGGAAATCAAAGTCTGCATAACAAAGCTTTTCAGAAGACCAAACATCAGCAGTTTTACAGCAATCTTTAATTTCTCATTTGGTTCAAGAAAAAAAAAACAATCAAGAACAATTATTACCCAGAACAAAGCTCTCCATGGGCTTTCCATCTCTAAACAGCCTTGTTAAATGATCCATTCTCAGTGGTCTGTCCTTTTCTTTACACGTTTCCTGCACACTCATTTTCAGTTAAATTAAATCTTCCTACTCATGTTTTTTTTACTGTCATTTTGTACAAGAAATACCGGGACAAATCTTTAAAGAGACTCTGAAAGCCTTACTCTTCATCTGAGTCACCATTCATGGGACACCCTGAGCTGCATTCTCAGGAGCTGGCTGCAGGCATCCAGGCTCTCTCCCCTCCTTCCTGACTGAGGTTCTGTGTTATTCCAGCTTTGCAGTGCTTGTGTTGGTGCTGGTTACAGGCATCGCAGCCCTTTATGAGTCCTTTAATTCCATTTGCAAAAGACTGGCATAGACCTTGCATAGTACTGAAACGTGTCAGGGAAATGTAACATATTTATAGCCAAATTCCCATCTTGCTTATAGTACCTCAGTAAATATTTCATTGTTTACTGCTTTAAGGCCCACTGATACATTTAAAACATTATCCCTTGGGCAACTGAAGCAATGAAGCCTGGTTTCCTACAGCTTCATCCCTGCTTTGCATTCGCTGGTACCTTCTAACAGTGAAAACATAATGGTATCCCATGGTCTTTCATTCTCTCTTGTTGCATGAAATTTGTAAAAAGGGTTTATTTTTGAGACAACTGCCGTACAAATTTGAGTACAGCTGGCTAATGGATTTGTAAGTTTGGGGGTGGAGGCATGTTATGTAGATGCTATGTAGCATGATACAGATTTTATCTCCTTATAATAGAAATTAAAATAGTTCTCTGGTACTTCAGATATCCTACCTAGGGCAACCAAAGGGTAAAGAAGCTAAGCTGTTACCCAGGATGCCATTCAGGGCCAGAGATTAAATACAGTAGAAGAAAATACCCCAGGCTGAAAAGAAAAATAGACAGGACCAGGCTACACTTGCTAAGAGAGTACGTCAATGTTTAGCACTGAGGATGAATCATAAGTTGTACTGCTTACTGTCAACAGATGAAGCCAGGAAATAGGGTGTTCAGTGGAGCAAAGCAGGACCTCTGTAATCAGAGTGGATAATCTAAAACATGTCACTGCAAAGTGGGGAGGGGGGAGTGACTAACCCAAGAAGATGGACATTGTTCATTTCAGCTGCCAGGATGAGTAAGTAAAGATAAAATAAGCTTTTTGATTCACAACAAGCTCTTTCAAGTTCCTGACTAAAGAAGCAGCATTTTGTTACCTGGGTTCTGCCTTTTCTGGGTCTTGCCTCAATTTCACTCGCTCAAGCAGGCTGAAGAAGAATTTCAAAAGTTTAGGGCAATTTTGTATATCTGTCTTTTATAAGCATTGCCCATCAATTCTCTTCAGAGAAAAGCTGGGTCCTTGCATTGCTCCTTGATTAAACATTTACTGACTGCTAATTTGGTAATGCATTACCACTATAAATGATTACTTGTGAGGTGGTGGAGAGATGGGTCTGAAATGTCTGCCTATTCCTATAGCCTTCGCATCCTGTATGCTCATACAGGATTATTAATCTTTGTCAGGAAGGTCAGGAAGCATCACACTGTGATTAATGGCAAATTGCAAAGGTTTCTGATAACTGAGCTCCAGGGATTGTAGTTGAAACCTGTTGGACGGCTATTAATACCTCCTTTGCCCTTCCTGTAATTCACTGTGACTGCAGATGACTGTTGAAGAATTGCTGGCTTTTCATCTTGCAAGGACACTCATCCCCCATCTCTCTCCTCAAGGGGGTCAACGTTTGTAGACCTTTTGTATTGCCAGTTGGGCACTAATGAGAAAGCATCAATGGATCAGGAACAGCTGCACCCACATTTCTGTCCCTGTCCACAGTTCACCATGGTAGGCACTGCCCTCTGAAACAAGCTCACAACTAGCAGGCTGGAGCATGTAAAAAGGTGAGATAAAACATTCAGTGTCAAAGGTGTACAAAAAGTACAAAGACTGTTACTTAGTGAAATCTGTGCAGGAAGTATTTTCTGCACTCAGATAATTTTAATCCCATTCTTAGAGATTTCATCTGAGGCTGACTACTTGAAAAAAAATAAAAAGCCAACAAAAAACCATACAAAAAACCCCCCCAAAACCCCACCAAAGCAAAACTTTTTTTTAACTCTAAACTTAGCAAATAGACATCCTGCTCAAATGTAAGACTCTATGTTAAAACAGGGTTAGGGAAAGTCTGGCAGGCAAACCTGCAGAAGAACTCCAGTGTGGCTGCTCCTCTTGCTAGGATAGGAAGGAAACAAAGCAGATCTTCTGTCTTTGGGAAATGTTCCTGGTGATTCTGACCCCTTGCTCTTTACACTAGGGCACTGGCTCTCTGCTGCTTCCAAACCACAGATAGGGTTTCAGAGCAGGAATATGTGATAAGGTCAGTCAATCTCTCTATCCTCTTTGGCCAGAATGTTTCTGCTAGGAGTAGAAAGAGTCTCACGGGTTGTGTTGGGTGAGTGTGTGGAACAAGTTCTCCAAAATACAGTCAGGATGTTAGGGGAGAAATGGTGGCTAGACATTCAGGGAGATATCTCACAGGGGTATTCGAAGACGCCTCAGTGCCTAATCTCTGTTCATTATGGTGTAATTTAGGTACAGAAGTGCTTTGAAATTCTTTCATGACTGTCCGTGTCATTTCTTAGATACCTAAATATATTCTAAAATTTAGCTCAGACAGGTCACTTGAGGCAAAAAACCTTACAGCTATGTGTTTATATGATTGTGCTTCTTGTTGATTTCTCTTTGTTCCCACATTAAATTGAAACCATGAATTTATAGATGTTTCAAGCAAAAGTGTGTGCTTGCATAATCGATAATGTATCTGATTTTAAAATAGTAAATGCAGAGAAGCAAGTGTGTGTAAATCTTTGGTGAAAATTGCTATGAAAATGCATAATCTGTAACTTTTTTTTTTCAGGACACCTCTTCCTGTGTCCTCTAAACTGTGTCATAAATGCTCTCCGTGGAAAACCACTACATCTTCACATTAACAGTCCTTATGGAAGGATGCTGTAACCAGTATCAAATTAGCTGCTATAGAATTTGGCCACTTAGTGCTTTTGCTGTCAATGTCATACCCCATGCTGAGTCACTGATAAGTGATTGAGCTGATACAAGCAAATACATCGACTAAGTATTTACATTTATTTACATGTTGTTGCCACAAGTCTAAGAATACTGCTAAATGTATTAAATAATCAATCCACTCAGCAGCTGAAGATGCAGTAATAGAAATGAAGTCCTGCTATGTTTTCATTATTACTGTGAGAGAGACTCTTTGGGTGCTATAAAAGTGTATACAAAAGGGTAACAATTCAACAAACAGAGCTCACATTTAGAAAAACCTGCATGACTTTTGGAAGAAAAGATATAATCCAAACAAACTGGGAAGACAATAATATAAGACTGTTTGTTTGGGGCTGCAGCATTCTGTAAGATAACTTGAAAGCTATGGACTTATAGTATGTGTCTGGATTACAGTATGTGTCTGGCTGTTTAATACTTAATGTATTAATGATACAGGATCATCTGTAAGTTGCAAATTGTTCACTGAGAGGGATATGTGGACAGCGTCATTCTGTGTTATTTGTTATGGGCATGTCAGTATGCAATATACATAATTCAAAAATGTCAAAAAAATGGTTCATCAGTGAGAAGGCAATGCAAGACTTACTGGAGAGGTGCTAAAGACCAAAGGAACCAAAGCATTTCATGCCCCATGGAGCTTTGCTATACGCATATTTCAATTCTGTGACTCTCGTAAGCTTCCCCAGAGGAAAGAACATTGAGATCATAAATGGTGGTCACAACCACCATCATTTAACTTTTATTTTAGTTGTATTTGTCGTATCCAGAATTATTCTCTATGCTGATTCAGAACTGGACCCTGTCAAAGCAAAGATAAAGACACAACATGTCTGATTTTCTGCTTACTCATATCCAGAGGACAAAACCGTGAAGATTCATTATTTTGCCTCTGTTCCACTATACACACAGGCATAGACAGTTATATAGAATAATAGAGAATATAGGCTCAGAGTCCTCTGAACAGTGGGCCTTATTGATACCACACACTGACACCAGAACCTGACTTTATAGAGGTCACAGCAAAACTCCTATTGATGAAAAAGGGCACAGGTTTCATTTCTAGAGGTTTACTTTGCTTTCTCCTCCCTCATGGTAGGAATGAGTGTAAAGAAGCCCACACTGAAAAAAAATGTTTTAAAAGTTGGGCTGATATTTTAGTTTTGAATAGTGTTTATGAAATCATGATTAGCCTGGTTAGAAGGAAAATTTATTGTTGCACATAGAGCTGATAAAATAATAACAAAAGCAAAGCAAAAAAAAAATTCTGAAATATTTAATAAAATTGGTTTTATTTGTGAGAAAAATTAGCACATTCTCTTTAAATTATGCCATTTGGAAGTAGCAGAAACACTCTTGTTTCTAATAAAGTGTAAGTGGTGGAATAGAAACATCAGCAAAATAGCACTACTACAGTAAATTTGGAGGGTTTGCCAAAGACGTGCATATTTGATCCTATGATTTAAACAAGAGAAATACCAAACAAGAGTATTACAGAGACTTGAAGGAAGGCTAAAAAATAACTCGGTAACAGGAAATATTAAAAGTCTAGCTCAGAAGGAATTGTAAAATAGATCATACCACTTTATGAAGGCCCGTAAAAAAGAGAAGCAGCCAATTAGAAACATAAGAGGACATAAAGCAAATAAGGTGAAAACATAGGTCATAATTTTAAAAATATAAAGAAATCAGGAAGAAAGATTAATCAAATGAAACTGAATAACAAATGCAATAATAAAAGCGTACCAAGAGAAGGAGAGGGGCTGTTTAGGGCACTACAGCATGAACAGTTCAGCAGGGATGGTCTATAGGGGTGGCCTATATAGGTGGTGATATTCCTGTACTAGTTTTGTTTACAAAAATAGTTTCACAAAATGCTTTCATAGAGGAAAAGGAAGGAATTATTCTTCACCTGGTATGAGCTCTTTCTGGGTTTGGATGCTGTACGTTGATGAAAGACATGCAAAACATTTATCTGTATTTGTTATTTTTCCAGATAGATAGCTACTACTACTGGAATGGGATTCCCATTGCCCTGAGGTGTCCCAAAGGGTAGAATGAGCTAACCTCACAAATTTAAATAGTTTAAAAAGCCATGTATTGCCAATGAGACAAGATGAAGGTCAACAAAGTAATTTCCTTAACAAAGTTACTTGTACTGGAAGAGAGTTTGAGACCAGTTTTTCAGCATTGCACTAATCAGTGAGAATTAGAACTTTCATGAAATGTCCTTTTCCCCTTGGTTAAAAACAACATAAATACAGTGAAATTTGTCTGATAAGAATCAAGATCTCCAAGCAGCAACCATTCATCCCCATTACATTAAATTCCCAGCTGCTGGAAGGTGCTTCTTTGTACCATAGATAGCTCCCATTGCTCTCAAATTGCCTTACTGCACTGCTTTAGTCTGTTGATTCACTACAGATTTAAAGTAATGAGTCTGGCACTGTCCAAAGCACCTCATGATATTTCCTCATACTCAACTAAACACAATTATGCTGGAGAAACCCAGTGCCATCGAGTGGTGATTAGTGGCAGCCTGAAAGAGTCAAGAATGAAAAGAGAGCCTCAAAGGGGGTTTTGCTAAGCCAAGTAACCGGGGTGGTTGCAAAGAATTAGCTCCTTATTGCCAGAGTCAAAATTCAACCACACTAAGAGCCTTCTTAAAGCACAATTGCTGAGAAAACTTCACCAGAGAATGCTACAAAGGATTCACCAAAACTCACCTGTCATAGGAAACAGATAAAAAGGAATAGAGAAAGGGAGGAAAAACTAATGCTAATGAGAACATAATAGATTGTGAATGCAAAAAAAATTTTAGAATTACAGTTTAAAATATAGCTATATAACTATATAAATAAACATTAAATAGTTTATAAGTGTAGTTTAATATATATTTAAAATATAAATTTGCTTGGCTTGGCTTTACTATTACCAATGGTACTGCTGCTGTTCTGTCACCTGTTATTGCCTAGGGCCCTGAGTTGTTGCCTCTGTTGATTTTGGCTGTCGGTTCCCAGAGTTTGATTGATCATTGTGAGCAGCAAGAGAATTGTCTGGTGAAAAACTGCCCCATCCTAGAATTTATCAAAACAAATAATTGGCAGGATTGTGGACTTACACTTTCTGTGTACAGTGTAGGAATCTAAAATAAGTATGAAACCCAGCCTTATAGGCTGTTTATTTCAACTGGGTCAAGGAAAGATTATGGCTACATCATTCTGTTTGCTGCACAGATGAGCAGCTGAGGAAATTGCTCATTTATTTGATTTTTTTTTATGAACTATGTAAATCTCAGCATCAGGCCAGAGACTGTCAGAGTCTCCAGGCCTTCAGAAGAGAGGTTATACTGCACTGATGTCAGTAGAGGGCTGAATATAAACACTAAAGGTGTAGACATAAAGGGGAAAGTTACATAAAATTAGTAGTAAAAACAAGTCTTTGTACTCCCTGAAGCAAGCAACAAAAGCACCTTTTTGAGTGCAGTTCTACACGTGCTACCGTTGCCAGCTACTTGGGCTACTACCTAGAACTTAGCCAACTATAAAACCAACAGTAAACTACAGAGAGAGCAACTCCTCACACTGATGGTAAGTACTCAGAGGCTAGATCATAAGAAGAATAAGGTTTTCAGTTTATCTTATCATAATGGGATTATCTCACCATTCCTGATTTTGCTAATATGAACAAACTGAAGGACTGCTGAAAAAAAATCAATCTGCTTTTATCTAAAGCCTTTATATCATGAACAATCCAAGAACAGCAGGGTTTGTGAATTTTGGAGCAAGACTGATATAGAAGATCTGTTTTAATGGCAAAATCACAGCTGTGTTGCCTTCATGAACACAGCAGGTTTACAAGGTGGATCTGAGTACATACTTTGTTTTTATATGCAAGTGTGATGGGAGGAGAAGCTGTTGTAGGTCTGTCCTTTCCAATTACTGAGTTTATCTGCTTATGTTTGAGCTCAGATTTTTAGTATAATCACCATAAAAGGTGGGGCTCAGCCCTGGGAAACTGCATAATTTCTCTACTGTTACAGATGATGATCAAGTACTGCCTAGCACATTCCCTGCGTTTACATTAGCTTTTTCTTTATTTTGCTGCTAATCTCTGGTTGAGAGCTTACACAGCCCGGGAGCAGTGTCATACTGCTCATCCTTTGAAATTCATCTTTTGTTGTTCCTTACAGCCATGTAAAATGGATCTCACAGAACTGTTTGAAGCAAGATGATATTTAAAGCTCCTTTTCTGTACAAGTGGAGATGACCCTACTGACAGCAAATATCCAACAGAAGGTTCCTAATCCTGAATTGCCATCCCACTGAGATATTCACAGAAATATGGGGGTAATGGGTATCAGATGTATAACTGTCTGAGGAACATTAAACCTCTAGTAGAATAAGGTTAAATTCAGACAAGCCAGTTACAGCTCTGTGTCTTGCAGACAGAGTCTAGGTTATTGTTTGGGGCTACCTGTGACTGTCTGCTCATAATTTAGAAATCACTGCCAAGGGATGTTAAGCACTTCCCTAATCTTCACTGTCAGTGAGAGCTGGCGTTGGCTTTTTGGAGCCCATCCATGGGTTAAACCAAAAAGCCTTCCCTTTTTCTATCCACTTCCACAACTACATAACAATCCCAGGGATGCCCATCAGGCCCTGATTGCTCATCCCTAAAGCTAACTTTGCAACCAGCTGCTGTTGCTCATCTGGCTGTCTCTCTTATAAACCCAGGGGCAGAGAAAGGTGTCCTTGTTCACTGTGATACAGCTAAAAGAAAAAAAAAATCCAATAGCTTTTGTGTTACCAAAATGTTTTGCTGCTTGCAGAAAGCCCTGAGTAGCATACCAACAAAAGCATGACCTTCCTGCACAAATAATGACATATGGAAAGGCAGCTCCTTCTGCAGGGCAGTGGGAACAGCAGGTTATGAGTGATGAAAATCTTCAAGGGCACTTTACTTGAAATGGTGCTACGTGCTTTCTCTGCCCTAGTTCAGACACACCACTTATCACTCTAATTGAATCAGTGACTTATTCTTATACACAAACATACACATCGGCATTCCTGGAAGCCTGTGAAAGACACAGGGATAAAGACAAGTAGGTCCATACTGTCTGGAGAGTTATGTCAGTGTCATTTAATGTACGTGTTACTCTAACACCCATGCTGTGGTAGCACACTGACACAAAGTGACCTTCTGATGTTGTCTCCCACATGAAAGAACCTTTTTCTTCTTTATGGGTCATAACTTCAACATGTACAATAATACATTTCTCATTGGGCTCAGAGACCCATATCAATTTCCAAAACCTGAACATCTAACTGCCATTGTTCTGGTTTTCCTTTATCATTTTTATGTTTTTTACATATCTCATTGGCCTGCATATCTCAGTGTCTCAGTTCATTGCAATGACCAAGGGAAGCTTCCCTTTTAGTTTAGGATACCTGAAGATCACCATGCAGAATGGCTCAGACTTCAGCAGGAAGAGTAACTGGTGCCCACCCTCTGCCAGCACACCCAGCTGGGACAACAGATGGTCATTCAGCCCCTTCCAGGCGGAGAAAAACTTGACACCTACTTCCCCCTCTAGAAGTATTAAGATATTTTCAATGATGACTAGGTGCAGAGCACCAGAATTTCATCTTCTTTCAGGTCCCTAACTGCCAGGAAGGGAAAGAGTTCAAACACACTTCGACAAGTATCCTTTCTCACTGGTGAGCAGCTCAGTGTGCCACCAGCTCTGTCCCTGTAAAGAAGCACCCAACACTCCTGTGTGGAAATCTTAGTGCCTGACCTGGATGCTCTAGATCATCACACAGGGACAGGTGCCACGTTGTTAGGTTGCCTAACATTTCGTGTCAGTGCCTAAACAGGAGACTGGCTATAGCCTCTCTGCTCCTCCCAGCAGCAAAAAATGCTGAACATTTGGATAATTTATTAGTAACTCAGTGTCTCACTTGTCTTAGATTACATGTACTTTGAGGTCCTGAGTTTTGCAAATTTAAGGCCGACAGCACTCTGAATATTTAATGACTGAAATATGAGCTATATATATTGAACACAGTAGGTTATTTCAAATCCTTAATCAAATTGGTGTGGGCTCTTACTCCCTGTAGATAGCCTGCAGTTTTCTAAAATCCATACACCTGCTGTTCAGTGAGTTCAGTTGATAGAATACTGCCAGCAAATGAAACACCAAGACATGGGTGAGGCCAGCTCATACCAAAAATGTGATAAATAATGGCGGAATTTTACCCATCCATTTTTTACTGGGGACGTGAGTGTTTGTGACAGTAAATTATAAGTTGGTATCATATTTGACCCCATGATTGATGGTCATAGTTCTGCTGCTGAGGTCCAAATTATAGAATTACATTCGTCATCTTGGAGCACCCTCTGATGAACACCTCAAATGCAAAAACTCAGGAACTATGTCTTCTCCAGAAGCAAAACAACTAGAAGTAGTTGCACAGAAATAGACTCACTTTAATCCCAGAAATAAAAAAGGAACAGAAAAAGATAGGAGAAAAAGAGAAACAAATATTCTCCATGTCATCTCAAATCTAGCTGGGAGGAATTCCCTGGGCATTTTACTTACAGAATACTTATAGTGAAAATAAATAAAGCAACCTATGTAACTTTGAGATACAGACACAATTAATTAAAAAACCACAAACAACAAACTGCCAAACACCCCAATGCCTAGAAACTCACATCCCAATCTGTATAAGTAAAAAAATCAGCTTCAGAAAACAACCCTTCTTGGAGTCATTGTGTGTGTATGTGTGTGTGTGTGTGTGCACTTCTGGGTCAGAAGTTAGTAGCCAAGGAAACCGGATTATTGAGGCTGAAAAAGAAAACTCTAATCAAAAACACAGCCATCAGTTCTGTGCTACTTATGACATATCTGGGTTTTGTTTGGGGTTTTTTTTTGTATTATACATTATCTGGAAAAATATATTTAGAAAAAATGTATCAGTCAAAATCTGCTTAACTGCATAGCCATAGATCCTTAAGACTTTTCATTTTCTACACAGAATAAAAACTGATGTGGAATGGAGGAGTGAAAGAATGTCTGTTTTTAAGAAATATAAAGTAAATGACCAAATTACAAACAGGTGGAAAAAAAAGATTTATTTTAACATGAATGAAAAGTCTTACCGGGCTAAGAAGAAAAATATTCAATTTTAATTTATAAAAGCATCTCCATGTAAAGAATTATAAGTTGCAAGAGCAATTTCTTGTATAATGCTTGGTGATTTTAAACCATTACTTTTTGGCAGTCACCCTAATCTGATTTTCCAATGCATTGTTTCCCTCTCAGCCTATTATCATTTATTACAAACACATATAAAACCAGCGATTTTTATAGCAGTGATTTTATTAGTCCATTTCAATTATGTTGTTTGTTTTGCAGACTGTAATGACTTTAATCCTCAATTTAAATACATAAAAATTGTGTAATCCAATAGCTAATTATTAGAATATGTGGAAAATGATGAGTAATTACCCCCCCAAAAAAGCCATTTGTCTCATGTAGATATCTATTGTGTATCTACTATTTTAAAGATAGTGGAGAAAAATCCTTTTGAGAGAACAAGGGTAATGAAAATGAGAATTCCTCTTCATTGCATCTTTGACACCATAATTAGCTCCCTTTCCTCCCAAAAAGATGATGAGAGGGGGGCATGTGGGAAAAACATGTTATCTAAGTAACAATGACTAATAAGAAGAGTAGTGAAATAGTGACTTCTTCTTCTAATTCAGAGAGAACCATTGGTACAAAAATTCTGCTGCTGCACTCCTAGCACCAGGACTCCAATATTTTTCACTTGCATGTAATCAGAATATGACTAATGCTGCAAAAAAAGACAAAAAAAGAGAGTTTTCATTATAATTCTATAGCAAATGTTCATAAATTGCCACCAAGTGCTTTCAGACTGCAATTGCACCACTATACCATAAAATCACACCATAAAAAATTTCAGAAGTACATTTGAAATTATTAGACATGGGAAAACTTGGAATTCTAACAGGAATATTTTCCTTTTTTTTCCTTCCCAAAAGCTGCATTTATTTTTCTGGCACCTATAATACCACCAAAGAAATAAAAAGGAGACTACCTTCACAGTTTAGGAAAATCCACTGTAAGTCAAACAAATAATTCAGTAGTAATTTCAGTGTGTTTTTATACCTGGAAACAAGGGGAGACTTTAGGTTTGCCCATCCAAAGTGATGAAATGGGAAAGCTACAGTTGTTCATCCAGAAGTAGTTAAACACTTAAAATCACACCAACACACATCCCAGACCCTCTTTTCCAGATATTTTTCTGTTTCATTCTGAAATATGATTTCTAATGAGCAACAAGGGAGTAAGCCAGCAAGGTATGGTAAAGTGGTCAAAACATTTTGAAATGGAAACTCTTATGATTGTATTTATAAATTAACAGGCAAGAAAATATTCCGTGCTTAGCTCTCGGTAAGAATCCTACTATTCCTGCTTGAAATTTGAAATTGCTTACAAATATTTATCCCTGTGAAAATCTGAATTATTACATCTTTCCAGTGTGGGAGAAATTCCAGCAAGCCCTTCTGTGAAAGATAGCACATGTTTTCTTATATCAAAGCCTGTACCATGGGGTTAACACATGAGTCTCATTTTCATTTTAAATGCTTTTGTTTTTGTTGGATATTAGCGTATCTGTGGGAATTGCTCTGCTCCTGAACCTAAAGACTGCAGGGAAAGAAAGGAAATAATATCTCTCTACACTATCCTGACTACACTACACTACACTACACACTCTTAGGTAAGACCATGAATCACAAGCAAGATGCAGAGGAAACTTAAATCCTTCTACAGTAAAGCAAGAAATTATTTTAAGGCCTGGATGTTCCTTTAATCCAGCCCTCCCAAAATATACTCTCTCTGGGGAAATTGTCCTGGGTCCTCTGCAGGTATGTTTGTCTGGACATGCACGGAGACTAACCAGATGTGAAATGATGCTTCCTTCTCTACTCATCCCTACATATATTTTTTATTCCTCCTCCTGGCCCCAGCTCTCTAGACGGGGAAGAGGGGACCTTCCTGCCTCCTCAGCCAGGGCACGTGCTTTCAGAAACCCCCTGCCAACTACAGTGTATTGATTGCATTGAATTTGTTGTGTCCTTTGAGAGACACTTAAAACAAGATGGAAGATTTAGCTGGAGACCTCCCAGGAGTTTCAAAATTGCCTTGGGGATACAGTGGAGCACCCAAGCTCATAAAGCAGCTTGCTGATGGAGCAGGCTGAGTGCTTGGGAAACATGGCAGCAGGGCTTTGCTTGAGTGATTCCTCATGCAATTACCTACAAAGCAGCTACTAAGAGTTTTCATTCAGTTCTCTCCAACAAGACTGAAACACCCCTGATTTTCCAGAGAATTATGGAAAGCTTGCAAATATTTGAGCAATACATAATGAATAAAGAAACAAATAATTATGACCAATCTCCTACGGACCAATATGAAAGACAAGGGAATTCTACTGGTTTACCCATCATGTTATACACTATCTTGCAGCAGATCATAAGAGAAGTTTAAATAAAACTAATTTATCTACATGTCATGCCTTCATCACTTATAGTTTGGGGTTTATGTAATATTCTCTTAGTTATTTTTTTTTTAATCTACTGTCAGACAGAGTTATGTTACAGTGTTACATGTGACTGTCACTTAGAAGGTCAATAATTAACATTTACATTACTGTGGAAGAACACACCTGGAAACTCAGAGAACGAAATATCAAATCCACAGGATGTAGATTGCAATTTGCACCTTTTAAACTATGTAAATCCATTAACAGCACAAATCTTTAGTTTGAAAGGGGGAAGGCTTTAAGATCACTGTGGTGGTCTGCAAGTGTTAAAGTGAACCCTAAAACCAGAAGAAGGTTTTGTAGGTACAGTTAATTTATGACTCCCAATAACCATACCTGCCACTGTACTGTCTAAGTTACCATTCTCGGTGATAGCTCAGAAATAGATGCCATAATTAGTCAGGCTGTGATCCTGACAAAAAAATGCTTCAGGTCCCTGAAAATTGTTGGTGTTAATTGCTGCTCTTCTACCAGGGCTTCTTGTGTAACTATTGGGTTTTTCATCAGAGACTACTGTAGACATCTTACACTACCAATTCAAGTTCTATAGCAGATTTTATAGACATAGCACTTCTGTGCAAAGAGGTGACTGTTGCATTAAAGGGATTTATACACAGCTGTTATATGGTTGATTTTCTAGTCAGACTTAATTAACCTATGCTTGTCTCATCCACTTCTAAAAGAATGCAATCAATGCAAATGTTATTAGTGCTACTAGCACACTCCATTCTTTCCAACTTAGAAAAATAAATAATTGTATAAAAACACTTCTAAGTAAGCCCATAAAAGCAAAATATGGTATTGTCCCCATAAGACCTTGTCCATAATACATTTCTTCTGGAAATTTATTATGAGAACTACTGTTCACTCAGCTGTATCATGGTCAAGTAAATAGTAGTAGTATAGAAAATGGCATGATCAGTGTTAAAAAATAATTTTTAATAAGCTATGTTCAAAATCAAACTGACACCACACTAGCACACATGAATTGAACAGAAACAGCTGGAACAACTTCCTTCCCTTTATGTCTACTTCCAGTTTCTGTCCTTACAGAAAGGAGAGCTGAGTGACACAGAGGGTATTTCTGGAATCATTACAGCATTTTTGTCAGCATATCCAAACCAATCCAGGCCTCATTCAGAGGCACCTTCACATATCAGGTTGCAGAATCTGTACCTTGTACGGTGCAGCTTCCAGGAGTTCAAGTTGGACAGCTTGAAATTGTCACATTTCTAGTGTTCTGGTTCAATGCAGGTGTGTCCAGGAAATGACACCTGTACCCAAGCTAAATTTTAAAAAATGTGCAGTCCAGTAAATTAAGGTTTTCATGTTTTCAACACTGAGAAGAGAGACAGGAATAAAGGAAGATCAACTGCTTCAAAGTCATCCTTGAGGCAGACAAATTAAAGAAAAAATATCAAGTGTGCTTACCTTACCTGCTCAAGTGAGACAGAGGTATGCACACACAGCACCCTCTAATGAAAAAAATCATATCATGGTTGCAGGTACCTGAAGTAAGGACACAAAATGTAGGAGGAATCTAAGTATCAGTCTTAAACATCAGACAAGTGCATGATTGAGCCAGAGGGGAAAAAATTATAATAAGTGATGATAACAATGGTAAGTACACAAACACGAAAGAAGAAATCATGTTATGTGTATCCCAAGAGGAAAAAAGAGGCAGCAGTGCTCCATCTACACAAGCTTTTAATCACACAAAACAATTTGAGCTTTTTTCCAGCACATGCATGGTCTCCAGTCCAAACCTATTCAGTTACCTACTGGAAGGCTGGGGATATTACTTTTTGTAAAATATTACTTTTTGTAAAACTTCCTTGGGCACACTGACAGACTAGAGTAACGCTACAACAAACAAACCAACCACTTCCCCCACCCAAAACCCCAACTCAACAGCTGTGGGCACCAGGCATGAAAATAGCCAGAGCTAAAAGCTAACAATAGATCAGCTACAGATTCAGACTTTGCATAGAATAGAACTCCCTAGCTCAGAGTGCTTCATTCCAGAGCTTCAGAGAGAGCAGAAAATCCATTGCTCTGCAGAGCAAACCTCCACCACAGCAGTGAGATTTGGCTCTTTGATGGACAGACAAAGCCAAAATATAAGCAAATAAACCAGGCAGTATTTCACACCACTTGTGGGTCACAAGCCCAAAATAAAGATATAAACAATGTCTGAAAAAGCTGGAATATAGAAGAGAGATCAGCGAGAGGTGCAGGAGCTGAATGCAAAAGAGCTAGAAACAGAGCATAGAAAAACAGGCAAAATAGTATCATAAAGTGTGTTTTAGACTTTCCACAGGAGCTTCATTTCAAGTGGTATTTCTTTCTCCCTATCCTTCGTGCATCAGGTAGGAGGAGCAAAAGGCCATTAAAGGGATAGGATTTTCATTTCCATCCCACTGTCATAGAGTTTTGTTTCTTAGGGGACAAAAACAATCTCCATGAGGGATTTTCCCATGCGTGAAATGTGTTAGAAAACAAATGCTATCACAAGAGTAGCTGTTTAGAAGACTGTGTCCCCCGATAGGATCATCCTATGCTATCACATTTTTTATTTCTTAGCAGCGTCAAGTAGTAAAATATAGAAAATGATGTGTATATAATTCCTGTATATTCTTCTAGTATTGTTCATACTAGTAGTTCAAGGTATACTTACCTTACTCCACGCATCTTGGCAAAATATGCTTAAATATACAGATAGTCATCTTTTACTGCTTGGTTATGACCATTAACCAAATGCATTAGGCAGGCTACCTGAAGTAATTTTCTTTCACTGCTGCATTATTAAAAGCAAAGAGTGTTATATTGAGTGATAAAATTAGTTTAGTAGCATAACTTCAGCCAGATGAGAATTTTGCAAATCTCTGAAGAGCCTAGACTCCTATATTTTTAGTAATACATTTAATTTATCACTCTCCATGGTTCGTGAGCAACCAGTATTGCCTTCAGCGTCCTTCTGAGAAACAACATCCCATGAGCAGTAAAACAGTAAAATGCATTGTATCTCTCCCTGGGCTCCAGCTGGGAAGCAGATTGCTCACATCAGAATTATTTCAGAGATGTTATACTTTCCACTCATGTACATGCAACTTTATTCACATAAACTACCTAAAAATAACCTTTTTTGGTGACATTTTTCTACTGTACCACAGGCAGGAGGATATACATTTATGCAGGACTAAAATGAATGCAGCTCATTTACATCAGTAAATTGGGGTTGGTGGATTACATTTTGTGTTCATGTGCAAAAGTATTACTAGACATATTACAGATTTTCCAGACACTAATGGTGATGATTTTCAAAGAACTTAGCACCAAAAGGTCTTTTTTTTAATCAAGGAATATTTCTGAAGGTTGCTAGTGGCATTTGCATTGACAAAGCAATGTTTAAATTATAATTAATAGGATGAGATTTTAAAAAAAGTTTAAAGGATATTTTTAATAAAGGAATTATAGTTTTAAACAGATCAATCTTAGTTCTTTGAAAACTATCTAGAAGTTAATTTAAAATGCTGGTTTGCCTATTTTGGGACAAGATTAATATTTTAAGTGTTGATTTACAGTATTTTAGGCACAAATAAAAAAATGTTGAACTGTATTCAACTAAACTCAAATCTTCAGCAGTTAATTGCTGGTAAAAAACTTTAAAAAGTTAGATGATCCTTTCTGAATAGAGAATGACAACGCTCAAAAAATTACACAGGAAAAAATGACTGCTGTAAATTCTTAGATGGAAACCTGTTTTACATGACATCTGGTGGAACAGAGTATCTAATTAGAAGAAGTCCAAGTGAATGTCAGAGTCAACTAATTATTTCATCAGCCAATTAGAGGAACCAATGCTTTCACAGAGAGATTACAAAATCAATGAAGGGGGAACTAAAACATTTTGATTTAAACTGTTTCTAATGTTAATTGAAGGGCACATTTTTCACTGGCAACGTATTGTTAGGCAGTCCTTCTTGGTTTCCTTCACTCGCTATAGCAGCAAAGTATGGCCACAGTCAGGCTTCCCTGAATGAACAGGTACCAGAGGCTCTCTGCTGCTGTCCTTCCTGTCCTCCTTGGCACTAACTACATATGCTAAACTCCAGGATTTTTTTTTGCCAGATGCTCATCTGGCACAGAAAAAGAGAAATAGAGGGATTTTTTCTGAGTTGAAAACTGAGGAAAAGAAAAATTAGAAAGACCGCCTTTTGCCTTGATTGCCCACAGCAGCGAGCACAACAAGTAGCTGAACACCCACAAAGCAGTTAGAAGCTGCTATTATTTTGGACCAAGACGTTGCTACATTGTACCACTGCTACAAGGCTCAATAGAGCTTTATTTGCCCAAAGGTAATTCTCTATGCATAAGCAAATCCTCTGATGTGTTGAACCCATGGTCCTCAGATACAAGTCCCCCAAGTGACTCATCTCCCTTCTCTATCAGCTTCTGATTTCGTGAATACTAGCACTCCTTATTACAACAAATCAAGCTACTGAAGCAGGAAATCAGATGGCAACCACACACTTTGTATTAACTTTAGACTTCACCAACATAAAACGTGCATCCCAGATGTCCCAGACAAGCATCTCTCTAACCCATTGCTGCATTTAGCCCCCTTGCTCCTGTGACAGCATGCAGTTACACAACTCCTGTGGGTTAGGTCAGTGCTATATAGATGCTTCACCAGCACGCCAAGACTTGAGCAGCTCCAGGCTGCTCCTCAGAGATGGGTCCATTCATCATATGACCTTCTTTCCCAGTGCTCCAACAGCAGCTCCCAGCTACCAGTAGAATTTTCTCATATCTACTCACAGCTGGGATGTGCAGGTGGCTGATGCACAGCCACCACCTGGCTTCGTCTTTTTTGATACACTGGAATGGTCATGATCCAATGGGAGTGATAATGCCTGAAAATACAACAGCATGCTGTAAATGTCAAGCACATGTCCCACGTACTCCCTATGCCAGTTCTGAGACTTGTGACTCAAAACCACTCAAAATTCAGAAGACCATGTAATATCAAGACTTGTAAATTATTTAGATAGTCAGTTTAAAAAATGTCTGTAATTTCTTTTGAATAAGGCCAAAAATTTGGGCACTGATCAATGATTTTACCAAATTTCTCCAAGTGTAGGCATCCACTCTGCTTTGACTCTGCTTTGAGTTGTTAATTTCCACTATTTTCCAGAGCTTCATTTCACTTCGAATATGAGCTTTATTCTTATCCAGTTTTGGTAGTATGAATTCAAAATAAACTCACTGAAGCAACATTTGAGTTAGGGACAAAGATTGTAAAATAGAGAAATAGAAATTGGAAGAATTGATAGCTAAAAAATAAAAAATAGCTGTGAAATTGTATCATACATTACCAGTTAAAATCAATTTTTATTTAAACTAATCTTATTTCCCATTAATAGAAATGTTTTCATTATCAACTGCCTAATATTGGGGTAAGAGTCTAGATAGCAAAAGTATCTCTTCCTGTTGGAAAAGGAAGTGCAACCCTAGAGAGCATTACAAGCCTGTAACTGGTAGAGATTGCTTATGAATGAATGAGCATTGTCACATCGTTGTAGTCTTAGTGGGCACTTGCATTCACCTTCTTTTCTGTGGGCCAGAATTTCAAAAACCAGTTCAAAACCCAAGCTGTTATTGTGATGCTACTATTTGTACTGAGCAGCATACAAAGACCTGCTGGGATCCTCTGCACTACTCTGAGTCTACTCTGCCATACATGTAAAATTTAGGTGATGTTGCCAGGCTATCTTAACAGGCAGGAGAGATGGAAAAAAGGCATCTTCAGGAGCTGACTTGTGTATCTTTTGTGTGTGTAAAGGATAAATGGACCCCTGGAGCTGTTTCTCTGTTCACTGATGAGACCTCTTAAGTACACTAAGACAGCTTAGACCTTTAAGTTACACTAAATTAACATCCACATCATACATGTGGGTAAATACTCCAATTTATGTTGACATGTTGATTCCACATGAATGAGTGGCAAAAATCTGCTGAACCCGAGTGACAAAAATGGTAACATTTTCAGTGTGAGGAATAAATGTTTACTTACAGAAAAGACGTTTGCTTATTTTGCAAAGTGTGTGTTTCCATCTCCCTGTTGCAAAACTTTCTATCCACTCAAGAAAACAGAAGGATATAATGTCTAGGAGCAAGACCTTCACCTTTGGCTTATGAACAAAAGGCAGATGCAGACACAGACATTTTTCCTCATGGATGTCAGTGGTAGAATTGATGCACTCCTCTCAACTGCTCCACCATTTACTGAAGGCTCAGAGACCAGGCACTTACTAAAAGTACAGAGGGACTTTTAAAGCGATTCTAAAATTTGCCCTTTCAAAATTGTTCAGTTTATTTTGTAAAATGGCTATAAAGCCCATGATAATGGACTCACATTTAAATCTGGTGCTGTTATTTTTCTACTGCTGCACTACACATTAGAACCTCTATGACTGCCATTGGCAAGTTTTTAGTGCTTTGTTTTTATTAAAGAGAAGATAGAACTGTGAATGATTTTAAGAGAATCTTTTTATTAGTAAGACTTCTTACATGACAAATAATAAAATGCTTAGGAACCCCATACTGAAGAGAGGAAAACTGTAACAAAGTTAATTTTATTGACCTGCACTTGGCTGCATCATCACATAGACTGGTGGATTTCAATCTACGCTCGAGGGACCCCTGGGGGCTTCATGACCTTCTTTTACAAGAACCATATGGTTTCTGCACATCATTCCATAAATCTAATGGAAATATATTGACAGCTGTAAATTAAACCCCATCGCATTAGACAGCACTTCAAAAGCAGTACTTTAAAGCCTCAAATGATTGTGATCACCTTCTGGCCGTGGGCTCATTGATCCTAACATTGAACACTGAGTACAACCCAGTTTGCTGTGCTGTGGGGAACAATGCTGCACAAGTCACTTTGTATTTTTGCCACAAAACAATCAATATTGACACAGCTTAATGAAAATTAAGGCAGTGGATACATTTGTGAAAAGTCATTTGCTTCTTTTCCACAAATAAATGCCTTCTAATTCGGGGCTGGGCTGGTGTAGTCTTCTGCCTAAGATAGAACAAAATAAATGTTAAAAATATGGATGAATTCAAGGAAGAGCAGACGAGGGTATCATCACTAGGGTATTGCGCACTAACAAATAAAACTGTGGTACCCACAGAAAAGCCTTCCCATCACTCTCCAGTATCCACCATCTTTTTAATATTTTTACACCTCTACTCATACTTTTTTCATTTTGGTTTTGGTCAGAAAAATCTCAAAACCGATTTTAAATAAGAGTAAATTAATTTTTTTTTCACCAATGCTCAACCCTTGGTAAAGTAAGAAAGTAAAAGATTTTTGCAACTCTGCATATAATTTTCAATGTATTTTCATAGCTTGCCACAATCTTGTTTCACTGAGCTTAAGGCCAGAAGGGGTCTTATATCTACAAGTATTGCTTCATACAGGCCACTACATTTCATCCATTTCTTCCTCCACTGAACCTGTCACTTTGTGTGTTTAAGTGTGTATTTTATGTATTTGGGAAAGGCAATTACTGTTGATTTTAAAACATAAAAGAGAACATCCACCAGCATTTTGTTTTTTTAAATTCTTAAGCATCCTCACCATTAAATTATTTTTTCCTCCCTTAATTTCTGACCAGGAGCCAAGGAGCATCTCTTAGCTATGCTGTTTCTTTGTAGATGCTAAAGAACCTTTTGATACTCAGTGTCCTCTTAATCAAATTACATCATCTTTATTGATAAGCTAAGCAAATTCACATGGTCCAGTCCTTTCCCTCTCCTGCCTTAGCCCTCCACACACCCTGTGCAAGACTGCAAAGCCAGCACAAGCAACCAGACCAATTCTCCTGGTCACCTTCTGTCCCTCAGCTGCCTTCTCTTTTCTGCCTGTATGATATTTATGCAACTGGGTAGTGAACCAGTCTAAAATATGCTGGTCCGAAAGAAAGAAAAGAATCAAGGGAGGAAACAATGCAGCGAGTACAGATCTGCAAAGGGTAGGCTTGCCGTTTTCAAACAGTGCTCTGGTTTATGCCGGCTTCATGTGCTTGTGCAACAGTGAGATAAAGCACTCTGTTCAGCTCATCAGCCTTTTTTCTTTTTTTTTTTTTTCAAATTTCTCATCTCAGATATTATAAAATCACTCTTCAAGTATGGGCTCAGGAGGTAAAGGTCGTCTAAGAGTATCACTCCTGCTAATGGCACTTGCCAAAGCAAAACCACCTGCCAACTGGTATTCATTATTCTCATATTCATTATTCTTCTCTTTCCATCGCCATGGTTCTCATTCACCTTTTCCAGAGTACTGGACAAGGACTCAGGTGGAATAGCTTTCACATTATAATGTTTAAATGGTTTTTAAGGTTAACTGTCTTCCAAGATACAGTTCGCTCCAGCAATGGCATCCTAAATTGCTTAGAAAACATGAGTACATCTCCTATAAAGATAAATGTATGTTCATATTTCTCATATAACATGATTTCATACATGTGCATATATACATAATGTATAAAGATTAGTCCCACTCTCACAGATATTGTTTAATACATTTGATGCAGGGAATAATTTCTTGCCTGGATATATATTTTTTGAAATATTTCATCTTGATTTTAATAATTTTCATGTTATAATGAAGGCAGAAATTGAAAACCAAATGTCATAGAAAGCTAGGTTTCTTTGGTGGAGACATCATTGCATCACACATGAATATGAAAAATATTTCTTTCCCCTCACATTTTCTTGCTTCTCTCCTTTTTGAAAACTGTTGCTCATGTGCTTGAATTATGACTTTTCCCTACTGCATGTGGAAAGCAATCTGCAGATAATATTTTCACAGCAAATATACATACCATCCTTGAAACTGTACATGCTGCGTAGTTAGAAGTGCAGAGTACAATTTTTGTAGACAGACTTGGAAAGAAACTAAGAAGGCTTAGAGACCTGCACAGCACCACCACAACAGCTAGGGTGGAGATAAAGGACAGTGTCTCATATCTCTTCAGTTATTCCAGGCATTCAAACCTGCTGATGAAGAAACCAAAGTGACTGCTTTGTGCTGCACTTCCACAGCAAGTGAAAGGAATCAAAAAGAGTGGTGTCATTCCATAACCAATGACAACTGTTCCTCTTTTAATTAATGTTAAAATACCTTTAAATCAAGGGACTTACAGACTTCTGGAGTTTATGGTTTGGCTTTTTGTCGGGTTTGGTTTTGGTTTCTTCCCCACGCTACTCTATAACAACTGGTATTTCTTAATAATCTATCTTACTAATTATTATTCAGGTCTATAGGATTCCTTCTAAGTAGACATTCTCTGATTAAAAGCTTTTTTTGTGGTCTTAATTTCTCTACATGGAAGATTTTTAAAAGGCAAACCTGTGCCTAAAGATTATGTAAAATAATCTGGTGTAAGTTACTGAAAGTAGCATTTTTATGGGGGTTTTTAGTGATTTTGTTAGTCTTACAATAAAGTTCAAAGAGGCAATCAAGTGTTATGCATAACTTACCTGAAAAGTTGATGTCGGTGCTACCTGCGACCATATTTTGACAAAACCCACAAATGAAGCCTGGATAGGAAAAGTCCTATCAAAGGACCAGGAATGTCTGAGCAAAAGGAAAATACTGCCAGGGCTGCAAAGAAATTTTATCAGTATGGGATTTAAGACAAAAAGCAGATGAGAAGCACTGGTACAACTATGTGAGGATTTCACACTTCTTCCTATTAAAGTAATGAAACAGGATTTGTAGAGCGAAAGTATCTTTTCTTTAGGCAAATTGATAATAAGCAGGAAAAAAAGAAATGAGACCTTTCTTATCTGAATTCTAAACAGTTTATTATCTAGTGCCTCTCTGCAAATTTTCCTTGGTTTTTTTTCCCCCCGAGAAGCTCCAACATTCCATCCACATGGAAGCAAATTCCACAGAGCCTCAAAACCAATGATGAAACCTCTAAGAGGCATACTGAAGTCTCTCATAGTAACACACTGTCAAAGTCAAACTTTTCAGGGATTAACATTTTGTGGCTCATTGTCTTTGGAATAGAGGGGCAGATGAATGTCCTGTTTGGTGAAAAGACTTCCAAAAGCTTCACAGTGTTCTGTAAAAATAGCTTCACATTGCTCCTTCTTATACAATGACAGGAGACAGAGCAAAAATAAATTGGGTTCAGTTGTTTTCTCATGGATCATAGCATTAATTTAAAATTAAGAAATAATTGTAATTGTAATTGTGAAAGACAGTTATATACTAAATGGAGCAAATAATGACCAGCCCTAAGAGCAGGAATTTATCTATGCAGAGTAGGGCTTGCTGTCTCCATGAACCACCATTATATGACAGCAAATTCCTGTAACACTTTCAGTATAGTCATGCAGTTCCAAACAACATGCAAAAAAAGCCTGATTTTATGTGAACCAACCCTGCCAGTCTCCCAGACTGCAGATACATCAATAACATCCGCTGCCTCCTGGCATGCTCAGCAGTTTGCCGCCTGGGATAGACGTTACCACATCCTCACACGACTCTGCTCATTTGGGAGATGAGGCAAGACATGCAATTAACTTCCAAGAGAAGGATTTTCAACTAATGATTAATTACTGGGAGTACTGAAGTCCACTCTTCTAATTGCCACTAGGCATTAGGAATGCTCTGAAAATAAGAATGTTAGACCAACAATGCCTTTCAATGGAAGTTTTATATTTGAATATCTTTGGCTTGGATTAGTTGGATAATTCTGCAAACATTTTACATACATTTTGGGTTTTATACACATAATCCAAACCTACTGTGATATATACAAGCATCTCAGGCTATAGATTTTTTTTTAGGAAAATCATTGTATCAAAATACAATCAGATCAAATGTCATTTCCACACTTCATGAATAACACATTTTTCAATTTCATAGATAGATACATACATAAACACTTTGAATTTTTTAAGCCAGTCAAGGGAGGTGATTGTCCCACTCTGCTCTGCACCTTGAGTCCTGGGGGCAGTTTTGGGCACCACAATGTAAGAAGGATATAAAGCTGTTAGAGATTTTCCAAAGGAGGTCAAAAAACGATGAAGGATTGAAGTCATGTGAGGAGCAGCTGAGGTCACTTGGTCTGCTCAGCCTGGAGAAGAGGAGACTGAGGGGAAACCTCATCATAGTCTGCAATTTCCTTGTGAGGGAAAGAGGGGCAGGTACTGATCTCTTCCTTTTGGTGACCAGTGACAGGACCCGAGGGAATGGCCTGAAGTTGTGTCAGGGAAGGTTTATCAGGAAAAGGTTTTTCCCCCAGAGGGCGGTTGGGCACTGGAACAGGCTCCCCAGGGCAGTGGTCACAGCACCAAACCTGACAGAGTTCAAGAAGCATTTGGACAATGCTTCCAGGCACTTGTTCTTGGGGCTAGCCTCTACAGGTCCAGGAGTTGGACTTCAATGATCCTGATGGGTCCCTTCTAGTTCAGGATATTCTGTGATTCTATGATTCTAAGGATTTTTGACACAACACAACTCTGCTCATATAAAAACAAATATTACAGCCTTTATCAAAGCCATATTGAACTACTGGGAGATTAACAGCACATCTGTAAAGAAAGAAGTTATGGTCGCACAGATGAAAATGAAAATGTGATGTCAATTAGAAAGCTCTGAAATGGAATATGAAAGGTATCAGTTATCTAAAATGTATCCAAAATTTGACAATTAGCCTGTAATCACAATTTATATGGTAAGAAAAGAAACTTTGCATATTACAAAATGGGGAAAGAGAATGAAAAGGTATTAACTTCAAAATAACAAAGCATCAGCTAGAGGGAGTAATTATTCACCTTTCACAAAGATGACTTCTACAGAACTACTAGGTGTCTGAATTTTTTCTCAATGACTGCTTATGCCCTCTGCTTTTGCTTTCTAGTGTTTTCAGCACAGGAGGTCAAAATCCATGGAAGTTTTCCATTAGGACAGTTTATACGTTATGACTCAACCTGAAGCAAAATGTTGCCAGAAGGGCAAATGAGAATGGAAAGCAATAGGTAAAAGCTAGTGAAAAGGGAAGGTCCATGGGAGACTGTGTTGCACTGAACATTACAATATATACTATGAAAGCATTGGACTTTTTAAGCAGCACTTGTGAAACTAAGTGCTCTTTTCAGGTGACTTACTTCATATGATAAGAAATAACTTCTTCTAATAACTTCTAATAACTTGTGTGCTTAAACAAGGTTGAAAGTGTGACCTTCCATGTGCATGGAGCTGGATAGTACCACTGTCAGAGACAGATGTGAATAAAACTCTGCCAAAAGTCATCCTGAAGAAACTGGGACACACAGGAAGTTTTGTGAGAAGAAGAATTATTTCAGAGACAAATATATATATATATATATATATATATATATATATATATGCTATTATGCAGGTAACACACAAATTTCTATCCTTCCACAGGCTTGGGTAGGGTTAGTAATCCATATCCAAGCCTTTCAGTCAGTTACTGGCATTACATGGAATAAAGTGCTAGCTGATGCTAGGAGAGGAACGTTGTAGCTGAAGAGTTTGTTTCTCAGTTACACAGTTAAAGCCCAAAATTCAGGGCCTGAATTCAGAATTGAACCCCCGTGTCCCACATGTGTACACTACTCTAATTCTAAGTATCAGTTTAGGTATTATTTCCTTAACACTTTGTTCAGTAGTGTAATAATTCTATATTTACTTGTTAGCAACCTATGATTTCAGAAGACTCTGCCTGCCATTTTTCATGCTTGCAGTAATTCCATTGTTACCATAATCACAGACATGTTTTTAGTTGCTATCGAAACTTTTGCTACTGGAAGTTCTCCCTTCCCTAAGGTATGTGCTTTATCCACTTGGAGCTAGGGGCATTCGCCCTCCTTGCAAGTGGCAAAGACTGTTGGGCCAATATATACAAATCTTAAAAAAAAAGGAAAAGCATCACAGAAGTTTTCTTAAAAGCCAGGGACAGAGCCTGAGAGAGACAAAAGTGCAACACTTCTCACTTCTCTCTGCTCCATTGCAAAGGTTTTTTCTAGAGCCTTATCCAGCACAGAGCAGCTTGAGTTTGTGCCTCGACAAAGACTTGTTGTACCCACTTCAGCTGCAGGCACTGCAGCCCCCCCAACAGAGCTCCACAGCTCCCTTTGGGCAGTAACATCCTGACGTGTAGTCAGGGGTACAAAGGGTTGCAAATGGGAATGGATAAAAGGGATGAATTCCAAGGGATTTGGCAGTAAGCAGTGAATTGCTACATTAAGGTATTGATTTAAATGGACCTTGGATTTCATTTCAGATTTTTGCAAGATGAACCTAAAAGTAACACAGGTTTTTAAAAATTACCATTTCTTAAGTTGTTTTGAAAGTGGCCTTAAAGGAGATTTCCCATGGTTACTTCTTCCCCTTCATGATATATTAAAAAAAACCCCAACCAAACACGAACAGACAAAACCTCCATCAATCTGAAGAACAGTAATATTTCCAGAAAAAAAAAAATCTTTCAGTATGAGGGAACCCATTTGCAGACATTCCCTTCAACACCAGATGAAGCTTGGATCTGTCTGCAGACTGCAGAGTACACATAAGGAAGAAGACATTCTGGAAAATGCACAGTTTGCCAATGTTCTTCATTAGTAGATTTTTTTCCCTCACTTCATATCAATCAAAAGCATACTGGGATGTTTGATGGGCCTGTGAGGATTAATTTTGGCTAGAGGTGGGCTGGAGTTTTCCAAAATCTAAAGATTAAATATTGAAATAACATCCCAGCTGTCTTCAATTTTACAGGATGTTGATACAGATAAACAGCACGACAAAGTGAGAAATGAGTTCAAGACAGACACAATTCCTGCCAACAGGATTTCAGTCTGCTTACAGTAGGATGCCTAAACAGAGAGAAGTTAGAAATAACATAATCAGTTGCTTATCAGACCTAGGAACCAGTGTAAGTCTGATAGGACTACTGTCAGAATTGCTATGCTTGGGGAATTTAACAGCAGTTTTGTGCCTATGAATGATTACTGTAAAAAATTATTCAAACAGCTGTTCACTCTCACTTGGCTTTGATGTGATGAACCACAGTCTGAATATGAACAGGGATTAGACTTCAAGTAAAATCAAAATGAAGACGAAAAGCTGACATGTTGGGATGAGGCAGTTTTCAATAACCAAGACCTGGCCAAAAGAGACATCCTTTGCTGCTGCAACAGTCCCTCAGCTCCCTGCAAACATCTGACAAGAAACAAATAGACACCTCTGGGTGGTCTCACCAGAAAACACAATGTGGAATCAATATGTCATGAGTTAGATACAACTGCTAAAATGACCAGGTTTCCTGACAAGAACCATTCCTTTTCAGCTGAGCCTGAGTCCCTGACGTAGCTAGAAGCTTAGGGGAGGCTGTGGCAGTCATGCTAAACCGCATTTCTTTTCCTCTGCTCTAGCCTGATTCCCTGGGTTGCTAGAGTTATGTCCCACTGAGGGGTAGGAGCAAAACTTGCAATTGGATTCTGTCTCTGGCGGGTTGCCAAGGCAGAGAGCTGTGAACTACTCACAGGGAGCCTTGCTTTCTGAGAGATATTCAAATACTCTGGAATTTTCCTTTTTCTCCGTCCCCTTATGGTATTTGAGAACATCAATGTCCTACAGGATTAGTACTGGTAATCTTACCTCAATTCTTATCAGGTTTTTACAAGATCTATCAGGATTTTAAAAGTGTCAATTTTTGTTTCAAAGGTAACTTAATCTTTCACACATGTAGGGGTTAAAAATAATTAGTTACTATGGATAAATCCCATTCAGTCACAGTTTGTTTGGTTCTTTGTATTTTCACAAGCATGTAAAGTGACAGGTGATTAACCAGCGACCATAGTAATATACCATGGACTCTGCAAACAAACAGGAATTCTTCATCTTAAGGTCTAAAAAAATCTGGTTTTTCATTTAAATCAGATGCCAAGGAGACATATAGAGTCCAGTGCGACCTATAATTTGTCAAATATCTTAATGACAATAAATGCTACCTCTTACAGAAATAGCCTTTTAACACAAATAAATATGTTACATAAAATTGCAGAGATGAAGCTTCCCAGCAAACCTTAGATCTTCAACCTTAGATCCCTGGTCTACGAAGGTACTACTGTTGTGAACCAAAGCTAATGCCAAGGGATGCTCCAGGAGTGCAGCAAGAGGTAATGAAAAGGCAGTCAAGGAGGGCTGTACCTTTTTGACAGGAAGGTCCAGCGGGTGTTGCTCTGCCATCAGCACGATGACATGCCCGCAGACTGACATCACTCCTCACACTCACACAGTGGTCATGCCAGCAGTGAAGAGAACAGCTCAGCTTGTTTCTGCCAGCCTACCACCACGGTGGATCACTGCAACAGCTGGGAGCCTCTGACAAGTTTTTTGGTAACTTGTTTACAAAATGGAGGAAAACCTCTGCTGTATAGTCTGCTCATTTGTATGCCTACCTTGTCTGCCATTTCTGAAGCCAATATCTCAGAGCAATCTCTAAGGAACATGGAGAGGAGATGGCTTGGTCTCTTTACTGCTCTTTCCCTTTTTCCCTGACCACTGTTACCTTGCTGCATTATTTCCAATTTCTAGGGTTTAAGTTCTTCCACACTGTTCTACGTACCTTTCTGCAGATAAACTGGGCCGTATTTCATGTTCCTGTTAAGCCACTGGATATGTTTAAGGCATAGACAAGCTGAATTTATTCAAGGCAAGAAAGACTAATTCTAGCCTCAAGGAGTTTGTATTTATAAATGTAAACTTTAGTGAAAACACTAATTCCAATAAGGCCTGATTGTTTTCATTTCCATGGTTTGGATAAATTTGTGATCTGATGAAAAGACACGGAGGCTATTTCTGGATTCCTTTTTACCATCAACTATGGTTGTGATCTAGCTCTTGCTTTTGGCGTTTGGTTTTGGGTTTTCTTCTTTGCTTGCTTTTTTTACAGTGAGTAATCATGCCCATCAATTCACCAGTGTAGTCTAGGCTAAATGGCACTGGAGAGCACAGTCACTGGCTTTTGTTGATAGTTTATTTAAAGAAGAAACCTACTGTCAGGTAAGATGTATTCACACAACTGGGAGTGCTCCAGTTCTGTTGCTACAGTGTGTTGAGTACAGCTGCATTAACTATCTTGTATTTCCCTGTGTTGAATTATCTACAGGAGTGTTTACCATACTTCTTGGGCCCAGGAAGAGCTGGGATGCTGTGGGCAGTGTCATACCTCTTCTTTCTCTGGATTCACCACTTTAGATGGGAAATAAATGGAACTACAAGCCACAGGGATTGCTGTAGAAGACCATCAGACAAGCACAAAATATGAACGGAGGTTCAATAAGTAGTAATGACATCAACAACAACAAAAAAGCACAATGAAGGTCCCCATAAACGTTAGAAGAGTATTCAGCTTGCAAAAACAGAAGGACGAAGTTTTAGAAGTTAAGCTAGGCTATGCAGGACTCTTCATCCCTTGTGCATTTGCACTGTGATGTAGCTTTAATTAAATTACCATATTTAATTACCTGTCTCATTCAACGAACAAGGAGTTACTCAGTCTGTACATATCACTGCTATTCATGGTTTACCCTCTGGTCTTATTCTCCACACATCACTTAAGTCCAGACTGACTAGAGAAATGATTAATTTCTGTATGGATGCCTTTTGCAGGTTAAACAGGCTGTTTAAAATGTATCACAATCATCAATAAATATGATGTTTGTGAGAGTAGGCATCATATCCATTTTACAGGTAGGTAAAGGAGACATAAAGAAATCAACACTAGGCTTATTTAATTTTAATCCATTCAAATTACAGCTTCAAATTATTTTACCTACTTGTACAGAAAATTTAATTCTAGTTCTACATAGCTCGCAAATATTTCTTTTTGGAATATTAAAAATCCATTAACGATATATTTCTTGTACACAATTTTCCAGATTAAAAACTGTGAAAAAAACCCAGAACTGTTATCACATTGCATCATACTGACACCAGTGTATGCCATCAGCAAGGTAGGACACGTTGGATCTCCTTCACTGACCTGTGACTCTGCACGTAACAGAGTATCTTATGTGAGCAGCAAGTTATCTTTCTCTGCACGGACATACATTAGAGGACGCTGGCAAACTTCATCATCAGGGCTTTCCGCATGAAACTGTCTGAAGTGGTTTATAAATATGGATGAGTTTCTCTTGTGAAATTAGG